>NC_068344.1:9134481-10334481 GCF_014633365.1 Diospyros lotus | reverse complement strand
GAGAGCCAAAATGTGAAGATGTCATAAGTTTATCCACATTTAAGCTTAAATTTCTATCTTTTAAGCTAGTCGATATTATTGGGGATCAAATTAAACCAAACATGTGTGAGGTGTTTGTGCAAATTAATGTGCCGTACTCTGATGTAATAAAACCAACACCTCCGGATGATATATTTTCAAAATATGTATGTGCATTCATGAGAAAAATCAATTTACATAATTTTAAAAATAACTTTAAAATTGGTGTAATGAATGAGAGTTATTATATGAGTAGGTGTGCAACCACTCATTTGATCCTTAACTGGAAGAAAAAAAAAAACTCTAAAAAAAAAATAAAATAAAAATATATAATAAAATAATTTTTTTTAAAAAATTAAATAAATAAATATATATACAAAAAAAAGAAGAAGAAGTATATATATATATATACATACATATAAGTTGTTCTTTTTCTGCATTACTTAAATAGTGTTTCTTTGCGTGTAGTCTAAATAAAACTTTTGCATATGAGTTCATGCACTGAAGACTGGCAGGTATTCCTATCTTCTATCCTTCTATTGCCGATTGAGGACAATGCGTAATTCAAGTTGGGGGGTAAGGTGTACTTAAGAATTGATTTATTGGTGTTTGAAATTGATCCATTATGTAAATAATTTTGTTTAACTCGATAATATTGTCTTGTGTGGTATATATATAATTTTATTAGGCCCTTAAAAAAAAAAACCTAAAAACAAATAATAAAAAAATTAAAAATAAAAATAATAAAAATAAAAATTTAAAAAATATATAATAATAAAACAAAAACAAAAAAAAAATTTAATTGAGAGAGACAGAATTGGCGCTGGTGGTAGCCATTTTTCTCGGGCAGTGCAATCACACTGTCCTATAAAGGAAGAGGCACACTGCCAAATGTTGAAAAATGAGGCACCAAGTGTTGAAAAAAGAGACGCGCCTGACCCTACAATTATGGCGTGCCTTGAGCTGAGTATAGAATAGTGATGCCCATTGCTCTATAAGAGACTCCATATCTGTATGAGGTAAGCCACACTTCTGCAAGCAAGCTCAGTCTCTTTTCCTTCGTGTTGTTCTCCGATCAGGTACTCTCGTTCATTTTGCAAGATTCATAGTTTTTAGTTTTATTTTATTATAGTTATGTTTTAATAAAAAAAAAAATGGATCTTCAACTCTTAAAAATTCGCAAGTACCATCCATCTCTCCCAATGAATGATTTAAAAAAAAATTATGCTGCTAAGTGTGAAAGACTTAGAATGTTGATGTATAATAACATCCCTGAAAATATTCGCTGGTTGATCGAAGCAAAAGTTCGATTACTAGGCGAAACTTCACATAGTTTTAAGCACTTTCCAGGTTTGAGGAAGAGTAGTTTTGCGAAGAAACGAAGAGCGAAAAGAGTGAATGGTTGTCACAAATGTGCTCGTTGGACCTGTAACACACGATGCAAATCTGTGGGGTTTACGTCCGTAAATCGAGAAGATAAAATTAGTTTCATAAAGGATGGACTGAGTAAGGAGTCATTGGATGATATTCGATTGACTCTTGAGACGCATCCATGTGGAATAGTGCAAAGAGAACTTCTTGCTTTATGGACCCAGTTCATAAGTGACCGCCAACGCTATAGTCTTGGGAATCTGACTAAAAACGACCATGTTTGCCAATCTATAAGAAAATTGGATGGGAAGCTTATCCTCGCTTCATAGAAAGTGTTTAAGTTATTTTTGGACGTAAAACCAGAGGAAGATGTGAGCCACAATCACAACTACTTGTACATACGCATGATTTTTGTTTGTATTTATTTCTTGTTGAATTGTTGTATAGCTACTTTTGATCGCCAAACCTTTTTCCAGGACATACAAAGAAATAAACATGGAAGGCCAGTTAGTTCGTCGAATCAAAACCATATGTGTACTTTGTGGCTCTTAACTTGTGAGTGATATTCGTTACGCACTTGCAGCAAGCGAACTAAGCCAAAAATTAGGAGAGAAAAAAATTAATTTGGTATATGGAGGGGAAAGTCGTGGACTGAATGGTTATGTTTCACAAGCTGCACATCTTAGAAAATCATATGTGGTAGGTGTAATGCCAATCCCTTTAGCTGAACCACATATTTATGGGATTACACACGGTGAACTTATAGAAACGACTTCTATGTCTGAGCGCATGGCTTGTAAGATTTATCAGTCAGACGTTTTCATTGCTTTACCAAGAGATTTTGGAACACTTGAAGAAATCTTTTGTATAATCTCCTAGGCCAAGAGTAATCTCCATACCAAACCCATTGGACTTTTAAATGTTAATCATTTTTTCGATGGGTTGCTCTCTTTTCTTGATCAGGCTGTGGATCAAAAGTTCATTTCTCTTTCAGAAAGAAAGATTCCCATTTCCGCATCCACCATTGATGAGCTGCTAGAGAAATTACATGCTTATGTTCCACAGCACGATCCTTATGAGCCTCGAATAGATTGGTGTAAGGTAAGCAGAAACAAACGCCAAAGGGGTCCGATTAATTTAGATTTATCCCTGTAAGACAAGTCTTTGATGAGATGGTTGAGTAAGGAGTACTTTTTGTACTCTTGAGACGCATCTCCTATGACTTGCATGAAATCTTTTTTTTCTATCTTGTGTTCTCTAAAAAAAAAAAAAAAAAACTGTGGAATGTTGTTAGGCAAGTCTATGATAAGATGGCTGAGTAAGGAGTATTTTTTGTACTCTTGAGACGCAATTTGTTTATCTTATGACTTGCATGAATTTTTTTGTGAAAATATAAATATATGTTATGCTTATTTGTTTGTTTGAGTTCTAGCAGTTCACAGTAAATCTATGGACTTGTGGAGTTATAGGTATTCCTAACAATCCTATTTTATTACTGCAATTTAAGTTGGGGGGTGTAAGGTTTAGCTATGAATGATCTGGTTCATGTTTAACTGTGAGTTTCCTATTATTTGTTTATAGTCTTGTGTGAATTGATTATCTTTATATACTCTTTAAAAGAAAAAAAGTGTGTGTTTTAAATAACGTTGTTCCTAAAGATTTGGAGTTATGCACTAATAGCTGGTTAAGTTTGCAATACGAAACATGAATGCATTGATTTCTTATTTTAAAACATATATGCATTGGAACAAGTAATTTGCATACATCGGGTATTCAAAATTTAAAAATTGGTTATCAGTCATAAAGTCAAATGTGATAGTAATTAGCTGATTAGTACACTGTATGATCCCTCAACAGAAATGAATACTATTACCCAAGTGAGTGTTTGAGCCTAATAACCGTTAATTCTGAGTGAAATAACACTTACTCTAAATATGCTTTATTGTTTATCTCATCTTTTAAATGGCTTCAAAACATCAATTCGCTTTGAATGCCTAGTTTGATAGCGGATGAGTTTGACTGATTTCAAACTCTGAATTAGATGACTGAGTAATATCGTTTTGTAGAAGCATGACAGGGGATCAGTTTCTTTCATTTTAGACCTATTAATCTTTTTCTTTCTTTACATTAACCTCCCTTGCTAGCCCATGTAAGCCATTTGTAGTACAATTTCTTTCGTTACTCTCATTTAACCCATAACCATATGAATTTTGTCCAACTTGGTGTGATTAGTTTGTCTAGCTATTTTCATATTAAAAAACCAAAAAAAAAAAAAGTAAAAAAAAAAAGAGAGAGAAAAATTCTCTTAGCTATTCAGCATAATTGTTTCAAAATAAATGTTAAAAAAAAAAAAAAAAATCCCAGCACACCATTTGCATACTCTATCATTTTTTCTTTTACAAGCTGTATTAACCTCATAACTCCATTATAACCCGGTCTGATCCCTTTTAATGCTATAAATCATGTGATCTCAGAATTCGAGTTCGGAGTAGGAAATCATGTTTAAATTAAGAAGTTATTTATCTAGGGCATTATTCCAGTCATGAAGCTATGTCAATTTCCCTGTTCTTTCATGAAAATACGTTTCTTGTATTTGGGATGACACCGAGTTTTGAACTTGTTCTACATTTACTCTTATAACAGTGCACCCCCTTGTGTGTATACCTGAGGAATTGTTTTATTGGAGGAAAAATCCATAGTAAGGTTTAAAGTCAAAACTTCGAGGGAGTAAGTCCATGTATTGGTCATCCTGATTGCTATTCCTAAGATTGTATGACCTTTAACCAGAAATCTAATTTTGAATGTTCGACTTATTTTGAATGTTCTACTCTATGCATTTTGGTTTCGAATTTGAAATTTCTATATTCATGCAAGTATTGCGATTAGATCATGGTTGGTGTATAATCTGATTGCTAAGGGACTAGCAATATTCAAGTTAAGGGGTGTGATTAGAGTTTAATATTTCCTAAATCTTAATGAATTATATCCCCATTTTGGCTTTATAATTATACTTAAAATAAATAATTATTTGCATTACATATTATTACAGGATGAAGCAAGGAAGTTGACTTCTACAATTAATTAGGGGGCATAAATCGAAGACGTTGGATTATCCATTATTGTTGCTCAAATTCATGGGCTAACTATGGAGTTTAGAGGATGTTTCAAGTGCATTTGGCTCAACTATCAAATAAAATCCAACCAAAGGCCCAAGACTAACCAAAGGCTCAAGACCAATCAAAGGCCTAACAAAGCCCAATTCGTAGAAGACTTTTCTTTATTTTGTATTTTTTTTATGAGTGATTTACCACCTAAAGTCTTTTGTATTCTTATGAGTAGTCCACCACCTAAAGTCTTTTGTATCTTTTGTCTTTTACCTAATTTTCTTCCATTAGTTAGGTGAATGTTTTGTGAGTGCCCATTAGATATAATTATGTTTAGTTGAATAATTGTGGGCTATAAATAGCTCACTTAGGTGCATTTGTGAAAAGTTGTTATTACTTGAATCAAGGTTTAGTTTTGTTCTTAGAGTTTCTCTTAGAGAATTGCTCTTATTCTCTCTCTTGTTTTTTCTTGTAATCTTACTTTCTTTCTTTCTTCTTTTAAATTCTTATGCCATTTATTGTTACTTTATTATCCACCGCCTAAATGGCCGGTTAATTTATGTTTTTAAATTTATGCAATTTTAATTCTTGTCTTTTAATTATCCACTGCCTAAATGGCCGGTTAGTTTCTGCTAATTTAATTCCTGTCATTTAAATTCTGTTATTTAAATTACGCCATTTAAATTTTTATCAATTAACTTTTAAATAGAGATGAGTAGCTAAATTTAATCTTGGGTTAAGGCAAGGACAATGTCCAACGCCAATGATTCCCAAAGAAAGCTGCGCTTTAAATGTGTAACATTAATTTAAATTTCAGTATCAGTGTCTTAATTATTGAGAAATCACTAGGTTTGGATTGGAGCGTAAAGCTAACTTAGAGCTTTCATGCCATGTATGAGAGTTACTAGAACTGAAAACGCTATTATACCCAAACCCGGATGATTAATTTAGTTGTTTTGTGTATTAATTGCAATTAGATTTATGGTAGTTGCTTAAATTAGAATCCCACATATCATGTATGGGGATTGCTTAAACTAGAACTATCATCATCTCTAATTACTTTTAATAACAAATCCTCATATATGAAATTAAATTAATGTCGCTAATCTTTTCTTGCTAAAATTTGGGAATCAACGGGTTGGTGCTGAAATTGTCTTAACTCAATTGCTTTCCAATTTTATATTCTCACGTCTAGTATTTATTTCAACCTCTGTCTTGCTTTATTTCCTAGTATCTGTTGTCTAAAAAAATCATAAAAAAAATCTTGTTGCCAATTCAAATGCGTGTGCGTGTGTGTGACATTTTTTTTCTTTTGCCATAAATAAATCTCTCAGTGGACGACCTGCACTCATCTAGAAAATATAAATTTAAATTTGGACTACAACTGCACTCGTACACTGATGAGTATAAACTTCTCACCAAAATAAAGAAAAAAAAATATAAAAGTTTTAATGTGTTTTTATTGTGTTTTAATTGCAGGGTGAGAGTGCAGCCACCTAGGGGCCTTATCTTTCCCAATAGAAAAGAGAGCATCTTTGATCTCTTAATGGGAAATGGCTCGAGACAAACTCGTAGCTTGCTTTAGAGAGATTATCGACCCCTCCCTTAGATTGTCCATGTCAATAGGCTAACTCCCACTGGCAGTACCCAACAACCCCTCATAAAATCCGACAAACTCCTCAGAAACCTGCTAGAGGGAGTCAGTGACCGAGCCATCTTCTCTATACAATCCTGGAATAAAATTCCTCTTAAAGTTCCTTTTGACCAAATCATGAAAAAATTTGGTGCATTTGTCGCTTCCTTTCAAGAATGCACATTTAGCCTGCTAATAAAATAAATGCCTCTCGACTTCTTTAAAAAACAAAGCCTCCTTCCTCAAGGTAGCCATTTCAACCTGGAGATCCCTATCCCTTAGATTATCATGCAGCTCCATTTGAGCCTCCTTTAGATCAGAAAATGCCTTTGCAGTCCTCCCAGAGATATGACTGAAGTGCCTAACATTCAACTACTTAAGAGGCTCTTTAAAGGCCTTTAACTTCATACAGAGAATGAACTACTTGGATCCCCAAACATACTAATTCCAAACTGAACTAACCACACCCTAAAACTTCTCATGGCTAAACCACATATTAAAGAAACGAAAAGGCCTATTTGATGCCCTTACTTACTGGAAGACATAAACAATGCTATCTGAGTGGTCAGACAGACGACCAGGAGAGAAAAACTCAGCCTGCCCATCAAGATCCCCTCCATCAGCCACAGATTATTCACCATGACCCTATCAATTTTACTCCACACCGACTAATTAGTCTAGGTGAAGAAACAACCACTAGAGTTCATGTCCATTAACCCTATTTTGAGACAATAGTCCATAAGATCCTTAATTTCATATGAGGTAACATCGGCCCCATTACACCTCTCACTAGCTCGGAGCACATTGTTAAAGTCCCCTAATACAATCCAAGGGGATGAGCACTGAACACCAATGTCTGCAAGCTTACTCCACAACGACCGCTTGCAAACAATGGTATGTAACGCATCCACAAAGCTAAGTTGGAAAGATTTCGATGTTACCTTACAATTATCTTTGCAATGAATCACCTAGGCCAAGGACTCCAACATTACAAGGTCCACTTTCGAGGGATTCCACAAGATTAAAATTATACCCACATAATGCTCACTAAAATATCAATCTGCATCCACCCTTGGAACTTGTTTCTCATAACTTTACTCAACTTAGATTGGTTAAATTTCATTTCTAGGACACCCATAATATCAATTTGATGCTTTGTCATAAGGGCTCTCACCTTATTCTACTTCAAGGGCATATTCATGCCCCCGATGTTCCAACACACAATCTTTATTTTGATATATGAAGGACTCGACCCTTCCTTATATCCTTGTTTAGAATCGAAGCCTTTTTCTCTGCCATGGATTCCTTATGTAATACCCGAGAAATTTGGATTAATTAAGAATAAGCAATTTATTAGAAAAATGGGATTTCAGAGAAGATTGGTATCTGAATAGCCCAAAAAATTGACCAGATCGACTGCAGGGAGTGCCTTGAAGCTGAGATGCCAAAGGAAAATGATGTGTCATTAACGAGCACCCCGAGATAGGATTTGTGGTGCCGAAAGAAATAGGATCGCGAACGGTTTTCGGTACAACTAAAATGCAGCTGCTAATTAGGCTGCAATACCGAATTGTTATAGACGACTTCCAAGAAGTCAACGGAAGCTTGAGGGGGCTTCGATTTTTCATAAAAAACAACCCTTCAGTGGTCTCAGGAAGAAACAAAGAGGTTTAAGGCCAAAATGAAGATTCGGGCCTAAGTGCAGTTTTTCAAAATTGCTAGAGGGAGACCGAAACGATATTTTTTCAAAATCCTCAAGGGTCAAATGAATGTTTTAGGACCTAAGGGACTCAATGGAAATATTGATAAGTTCAGGGGTTAAGTGAAATGGGCTAAAGTGATAATAGCCAAAGTTTGAGGGGCTAAAGTGCAATTTTAAGAAATTCCAAGCAACCATGGCCGACCAGCCATCCCTTCGCCAAATTTGGCCATGGCAAACACGAGGAAAGGGCTAGGGGACCTCAGGGGCAAGGCCAAGACGAGATTTTGGCCAACAAATAGCCAAGAATCGGATTAAAATCAAGCCAACTTTCGGCCAAAGGTGGCCGAAAGTTTGGCCACTTAGATTGCAAAAAATGGAGCTTTCGGTGGGTTTTTGGACCGACTTGGGGGAGGTAGAGGCTCTAGGAGACTTGGGTTGGTCGAGATTGAGCTTTCAAAGGATCGAAAATGCCTATAAATAGGCATTCATAAGTGGTCGAAACTTAGGGTTTTTGGAGCTTCAAATTGGCCGCTTAAATGAATGAATTGAGGCTCAATAATAAGGGCTTTTGAAGCCCATGATGTGTAGATCAGATATAGAGAATTTGAAGTGTTTTGGATTGGTTTTAATGGCGATTCGAAGCTCGCCGGAGTTTGGAGATGGACGGTTTGGCCGGCCGGTTGGAGGCCTTCCGGACCTTCTTTCAAGTTCCAAGTTATACCATGTTGATCGACTAGACCAGACGAGGAGGATGGTGGAGTCAGCCCCGATCGCCGGCACCGCCGTCGTCGGAGAAGACGACCGGCGCGTGCCGGTCACGCACGGTCATCCACGCGCCGCCACTCGCCCTAGCGCGTGAGGGTGCGTGGGGCCTCCAAAAATTTTGGAAAAAAAATCCTAAATTTCTAGAAAAATATTTTATGGAGGTCTGTGCAAAAAGTTCTGAAGTTGGGAATCCCGATGTCTCAATTTTTGCATCAAAGAGCCTCGTTTTGTATGAAAACGCAATATCCGGGTAAGTTCAGTATTTTTCCCTTGAAGTTTATGACCTATAATGAATTGTGGTGAAATTAGATTTGAGAAAATAGTCCTAAGGTATTTATTGGAATTTTCGGAAAGGAAAAATGAAGGAAAAATGAAATAAATGGAATATTGAGGATATTTAGTGATTAAATATTATATTATGATTGAGGTGATTGAGATGATGTGATTGGAGCAACTTTTGAGAATTGGCACAAAAATCGAGGTGGGGCAAGCATATCGAGGCGATGCACGCTTTTCGAGAAAATGCGAGTTCATCTCAAAAGGTGAGTTGTTCTATCCTAAGTATGATTTGGTGAGTGGTTTTCTCACAAGAAGTCATAATTATGATATGACTATTTATATGCATGCTATTTATGAATGTAATGTTTATTTTTTCATATTGCATTGAAAGTCGTGATGGCGTGGCTAATGGACTCAACAAGCTGATTTGGATATGTTTTAGCTTATGCTTTCATGAGTTGAGATATAGCAATGTATTTATGTATTTCTGTATTAAGGATATGATGTTAATGTATGGTACGGATTCTTATACTGTTATAAAGTGAAATTGATTATGTACCATATCAGGTTTCGATTTTAAGCTTCCGCATTTATGATGATTACCTGTCATAGCTTATTGATTCTTATTTAGTGAGTTGAGAAGGTAAAACGGGATTGTCGGGAGATGGTTTATAAAAAAAAAAAAATTTCTCGAAATTCCTAAGTTATTTGATGCTCGAAAAAACGGGGCGTTACACCTTACCTTTACGCCCCTTGGCCTCACCCGAGCAAGTGGGAGGGTGGCCTATAATAGCACTTGAGTATCCCTCTTATGCTGGCCTACCATGCAAGACGCTTGCACCAAGCCTTTCTTCTTGCCACGGGAAACCTCTACGATTGGGCCTTTCTGCGTGTCTCCCATCTCTTCCTCTTGGAGGGGATTCTCCATGGGGACCCCCTGCTCAAGGCCTTCTCGAGAGCTAGAAGCAATCTCTGAAGGGTTCCCCCCTTCCCTACTACTTCTTTCGACATCTTGTTGTTCTTTTTCTTCCTCCTCGAAACCACCTAGAATAAACCCTCAAAGATGTTGGCTTGAATTTCCTCTTGGCCTTGGGGCTTAACTAGGGTGGACTCCATCAGTGTAACAACCTGAACTTTAAGGGGAAATAGCTGTTAGTCACTAGACACGCAATGGCTACTCAAGAGGGGGGTGAATTGAGGATTAAAAAATTTATCAAACTAAATTCTTCTATTTTAAAACTCCTGAGCTTTTCTTATACAAAGAAAATACTTGTTATAAATATATATGTTGTTTGGGAGTGATGGTAGTATAAATATGCAAATAATAATAACAAGATAAGAATATATAGTGGTTCGGTGTCTCCAACACCTACTCCACTCTCTCAAGGTCAACCCGACACTTGAGATTCCACTAAAATCACATCTAGGTTTTCCAACAAGTTCACCTAGAAAACTTTTATACAACACCGAGGTTTTTCCCTTAGCTTACCCTGGAAACTAATACAACAAAACACCTAGAATACTTGGGCTCTAAGAGGCCACTCACAATCCATAATTAATAGAAATAAAGCCTATTTCCAAACAACCTTGGACTAATATGGAATTAAACACAATGATATTACAAGGCAAATATAAATGATACAAGAGTTACCAATAAAAAGAAAACTTTTTCTTCTCTGTCTTGGGCTCCAAATGATGTATCTTTAATGCTTTGGTCTTGGAATTCTTTTCTTGAGTGCTTGAGAGCTTGGGTGTGCTTTAGAATGATAGATTTTGATAATGCATTAGCCTTCTCCAGAAATTTCATGAAGATATATATACTTGAGCTTCCAACGGATTTGTAATAACTAGAAAAATTTGACCGTTGGAGTCTAGAAGTCAACTATTCTAACCGGTAGTCGACTCCGTGACACCCATAGTTGACACTCAAAGCCGAAAGTCGACTCTCATTGGCCTACAGTCGACTCCCATTGGCCTACAGTCGATTGGCCAAAACCTACTCTGGGCTACCTCGACTCTGTATAACACACAGTCGACTATCCCTCACAGGGAGTTGACTCTTAGTCCAGATTTTCAAAAAAGTTAGATTTGCTTGATGATTCAATCCATAACATGAATACTTTATAACATATTTACATAAATCTCCACATTTTTAGAAAAGTAAATGTCCACATTTTTTTTAATTTATATTTTATCTTCCATTTACTTTAATACATAAATGTAAATAAGAAAGTACCCCCATTTGGATTCAATAAAAATATCTAAAAAATCAAAATCCATAACAATAAGAAAATAGAATTTTGATTTTAGTACAAATTCGGGATTTAACGATTTTACCACTTCTAAAATACATACCTTCTATTTTTTTTGAAAAATTTATTAAAAATCATTTTAATATGAATATTAGCTATCAAAATACTGGGAGATAGTTTTTCAAAATGAAAATATTTTCTTATAAGTCCCCTTATAATGCGCTAATATTCCACTTAGAACAAAAATAACACTTCTTGGTTCATTTTGATATACAAAATACTATAATACTTAAAATATGTTTTTCATCATAAGACATATAAAAAATTCATTAGGGAATTTAAATATACCAAAAATAGTTTTTCTAAAATTATATTTTGTTAAACATCAAAATACAAAATAGGTTAATTGGAACAATTTAGCTCAACAATAACAAGGTGCCTACGTTCTGTATTCACAATGGTTATTCTTGAGGGAAAATAGAAGACCTATGTGTGGTTTAAAGGAACTTCAAGGGTAGTGGCTAATTTGTGGGGGACGATAATTTATTTATGGTATGCTAGATATTTGTGGAGTTAAGCAATTATTGGAATGGACTAAATATTAGAAATTTGTGAAATAAAGATGATTTATTTATGGGTTGTGGGCTTGAGAAATTTAATGGAAAGTTTCTAAGCTTGTGTAAGAGGAATATTAATTATTTTGTTTATGATAGTTTTGTGGAATTCATTGTATTTGTATTTATATCTATATTTGTGGAAGTGGGCATTTAAATAGGAGTGTGTGGGATGGAAGTAAAAAAGTTAAGGGACCCAATTATGGCACATGTAACGTTGGGGAGTTATGTTAAACAAGTGGGGAGATTCGAAAATTGAGACTTTAGTGTAATACGTGCACCATGCATGCCAAAAAGCCCTGTAGGCGAGTTCGTTGTAGGGGCATATTAGCAACCATGGCTTAAGGGTTAGAGCCGTGCAAGGTGGCATGCTATTTTTAATTTGGGCCATGCTATTTGTACATCATTTATGTACACCTTTGGTTACACAAGGCACATAAATAACATAAATGCCCCTCACTTCAATGCGCCTCACCACCTTGGGTGAGGGCATTTTAGATATTGGTACATCATTGTGTAAGCTAAAATATACACAATAATGTACTAATAGCATTTTCCTTTTAGTTCCTCCAAGCAAGGGATTGGGAGCAAAGTAAATATAATTTGCAACATAGATATCAGTGAAGAAGCAGTTACCTCGCACGACCACATGCGCGCGCACAGGAGTCGCAGGTTTGGGGTTCGAAACACGTAAAGGGTGAAGGGGAAAAGTTGGGATTTTCCCAGCAAACTAGGCGCTAAAACGGGGCCATTTCGGAGCATCCATCCATGCATCATGTGGCGCGTGGTGGGTCTTTCTCACAGAAGCTCCCACACCTCTCTAATGTTGCCAATTTCAATGCAATTTTGGCAAGTAAACTTGATTAGATTGTTTGACTAAGGAGATTAAAATGTGGGTTGGGCAAAGAGTCAATTAATTGAGTTGATGGGTAATGATGGTTGATAAAATGTCAAGGCAATTGGAGCACAAATTGGTAAAGAAGAGAGCGCAAGTAAGTAATTTGCAGGTGAAGTAAGTAGCTTAGAGATGAAGAATAATGTGGGAAATGAGAAGAAATTGGAGAAGAAGCCTCGGCTGAAAATTAGAGGAAAGCTCAGAGAACTAGAAGGAATTTATATAGTGTTTGTCGAGTAAGTGTAAGAAATAAATGAAATTAAATAGGGTTTATCTGTGGCAATATTTGATTTAAATGATTGTGGGCTTGTCTTATGAAAGGATCTTGGAATCGTGCTAGTGACGCCTGCTTGTGTCTCACAGTCAAATAAATCATTTTCTAAGGCAAGTTCCTTGCACTTCAATTGTTTTGCGGTGCAAGTCCCTGTTGGCTTCTATTTATTTTTCTGCAAGCTCTTATTAGCTCCTAAGTATTTTTCTGCAAGCTCTTTTTGGCTCCTAAGTATTCTATGAAAGGTCCTTACTCCTCACTTATCACGTTTTGAAAGTTTATTCTGCTTACCTCCACAGTTAAGCTTTCTTTATTCCTTTTAAACCCGCAAGTCATTCTAACTAGAAGTCAGGGATTTTATTAATTTATGTTGAGCCATACTTATACTTCTAGTGAGGGTCTTGTTTCACCCTCGTATTTAAAAAGGAATGATACTTTGTTGTTGGGTTTAGTATACGCGAGGTTTG
Source organism: Diospyros lotus (assembly GCF_014633365.1). Classification (NCBI taxonomy): domain Eukaryota; kingdom Viridiplantae; phylum Streptophyta; class Magnoliopsida; order Ericales; family Ebenaceae; genus Diospyros; species Diospyros lotus. Next base: position 10,321,110 of record NC_068344.1, on the reverse strand, counting down.
TCCTTCCTCACAAGATTGTTACCCAAGTATAGTTAAGGGTGTGGGGTATAAGCTACTAGCTGTCGACAATTGAGTCATGATGGTCGATCGCTGAATGTATAGGTGCCAGTTATCGACTGTAGTGACAAACCATAAACGGGCCAAGGATTGTTAGTCACCCACCTTTGACACAGTGTATATTTGTGTGGCCTTACATGAAAAGTGAACTTAAAGGTGCATGACAACGTGTAAAAAAAACATGCTCACCTTATTGCATGGGATATTTACGCACATGATTTATCATGTATGAGCATTAAGTTGTTTTTCATGAGGAATTCATGATCTCAGAAGTGAATGTGCACGAGCAAGAGTACGTTCGCCTGGTGATGACCAGGGGGACGAGAGGGACTTCAGTCCAAGAGTGATATGCTATTATGATTCAACGGTGTATTCACAAGAGACATGATGCAACGGTAAATCTGCGAGATAACAATTCAAATAATAATTATGGCATTTCTCTTTAATTTTGACTCATGGTATGTGTGTTATTGCATGCGGCATACATGATAAATTAAAGTGGATAAATGATCACTATTTTCATGAAAAACGTGGCATAGAATGCATAGTGTAATGGCATGGCATATGTGTGAATTGTTATTCATAGGCATGTGACATTGTATTGTATTTTTGGGATTTATGTCTGGCATCTGGTGAAGCGTTCCTTCAACTTTTAGTTGTTTCTTGTCTATCCTCATGTTTATGATGCCTTTACACTCCGGCTTAACAGCCCTATAATATTGTAATCGTTTCCATGCCTTCTTTATTTTATGTACGTTGATTCCTTTGTTAGACTTACTGAGTCTTACGACCCACCCATTTCTATTTGCTCATTCTAGGTATGTGTGTGGTTGGGGCTAGGTGAGCCTAAGAGGGCTAAGAGATTGGTGTATAGGTGCACGTGTGCAGGATCATCCCAACCTTAAGAATTTTGGGGATATGCTGAAACGGGGGCATTAGTGTTTTTATTCCTTATTGAAGTATTTTGATTGGGTCATGTCAGCCCCTGAATTATGTATGAAAAATTATTTTGTATCTGCTACGTTTCTTAAGTAAAAAAAAAAAAAAAAAGTAAGAAAAATGGACAGTATCCTTATTTAAAACTTTTAGTCAAAGCCTTCGAAATGTTGGGGTGTGACAATCACCTTCTTCGAGGGTGGGGGGAGAGGGAAATTGAAGCCACTCTAACCCCATTGCCATCCTTACTGGGTCCACCAACCTGGATTAGTGTCTACCTTTTATATCCTTTGAGGGAATGGCCAACCAACTTGCAAACTGAACAATACTTGGGCTCAACCTCGAACAACACCTTTTAGTCCTTGTTTCTACCATTTGGAAGCCTAAGGCTAATAGAACAAACCAAGTCTTTAGTAGCATCAACCTCAACAAGAACTCTGGAAAACGATATTCGTTCTTCAGTGACTGTCATTCTGTCTGACACTATAGGTATCCCGACCTTTGAGGCAATCTTCCTTAAGGATGAAGGATTCTAGTAGTCGAGGGGGAGACCTGAAAGCTTGATCCATATCGACATGGTAGATATACTTGTATCCTCGAAATCGAAGTATGCTGGCATCACTTTTAGCATCAACGGCCTTCCAAACACCGCGTAAGGGCCCCCAGCCAAGACCTTTCCCTCGAGACTTCATCTTCAAACTTGAAAACAAGCTAGCCACTCGAATGCACAAAATAATTAAATCTTACTTTCCAGGGCTCACATAGCTTTAGGAGAGCCTCTTTCCCTGGAAATCTACAACGAAGAACCCTACAAGGCAAAACCCCCAGGCATTCTCAACGTCGTCAACGTCATGAGCCTCCAAAATGACGTTATCCCCTTCATTTTCAACTGCCTGGAGTGATAGCCCCTGCTCCTGTTGTCTGTTGGATTTAAATAGCCCCACCCAAGGTGCTTTGACTCCTAACACCTTGTGTTTCTTTGGAAGACTTCTTATATTATAAACAAATAACTTTATATTATGTGTGTACAACCCACCCTTTCTATTCTCCTTTTTATTTCACTCCATATTTTATTTATTTTACTTTATTTATAATTTTAACACATACAAAAAATCAATAATTAAATACACATATTAAGAACTAAATATACAAAATAATTAGATACACATATAAATAAAATTTAAAATTAAATATACAAAATAATCAAATATACACATATACAAAATCAATAATTAAATACACAAATAAATAAATAAATACACAAATTGATCAATTCTACATAAATTCCCCAAACAATTTCCCTAGAAATTCCCCAAACAATCGAACAAATTGATAGGGCCTGCATATATATAAATATACACATCGATCTGATCGTCATTCAATGTACACATACACAAATCGATTTGGTCCTCGTTAAGCTTGGAGAAGGTGACTTGCTCCCCGTTGCCGACACCAAATTCAATCGTCGTTCTGGTTGTTGTTGCTATTGGCCATTGCCGCTGGTAGCCACTGTTGTTACTGCTGCTCTCATCGCTGTCATTGCCGTTGCTACTCCTCACGGTCGCCGCTATTGCTTCTGCTTGTCGCCAACATCTTCTTCAAATTTTAGAGCCAACAATAGAGAGTTGTTGGAGAAATAGAGTTGAGAAATAAATTTTTACTCGATTTTATGGAGTCTTTATAAAAATTTAAGAAGGAAATCACTGAAAGATCCATATTTTTAGTGATTTCCCCCTCAAATTTTGGCTCAGCGAAAATTTGTCCCCAGCATTGAGATGGCCTCAGACCCCGGTCGCCAAGTGTAATGGATACACTGGGAGACTCTGCAACAGCCTCACATGAACCTTCATGAACGCTGTCTGCCGCTAACGCCGCGTGGGGGGCCACCTTAGCATTTGCACTCTTTATCTCTTTGACTGGAATCTCCTCAAAAGCAGCTTTAACTTTCCTCCTACCAATTACAGAAGTGGACAGGAGCAAATGCTACTCCAGAGAGCCAACAGGAATTTTAACGCTGTCGCTTGTGGGAGCTTTCACCAGCCGACGACATGGAGAATGAATCGGGGACCCCCAAAGACCGTGGCTACCACCAAAGACCGTGGAGACGGACTGCCAATACGTGGAGATGCCCGAATCCGACGTCGACAAGCTTCCGTTCCAGCAAAAATTCAAACCTCACCACCCGACTGGAAATCCTTAAATAACCTTGTACCTCCCTACACAAATCCGAGCTGAAGCCTCTGGATTTCCAGAAATCAGGAAGACAAGGAACTCAGCCTTAATCCCAAGCGTCTGCCAGTGAGTTTCCTCCTTGCACCCCAGAGCTTCTTTCTCTAACTTGGGTTTGGGTGGGTTATACGCACATCTTTACTATTGCAAAACGCGGAAGGTAGCTTTCCTAGCGTGCTTTGCACAACCATAAAGTTAACTCTTTACTATTATTCCCTTTCTTTATCACTGTTATTGTCATCGAATGCTCCATTTAGGTGTCTTTCATATATTGTTCTCAACTCTCATGCATACATATTTATATAATTATATATTCTATGAATTTTTTTTATATAAGTTATTTTTATATTTAAATATAAAATATTTTTATTTTACTATTAAATGGGCACGTATAAATTTTTATTGAAAAACATTTCACAGGAAGTTTTAATTTTTGTTGACAATTTTATGTTAATATTTTTATATATTTACCTTATTAAAATTTTTATACTAAATAATCTACCATAAAATATGACGTAAATTGAATGATAGAAGACATCCAAAATCCTTAAACCAGCAACAATAACCTTGAAAAGGCCAAAATATTTGGCTTGCTCTAGCAAATTACTAATATTAATTTTTTTTAATTTTATTTAAATGTTACCTATCATTTATTTTTATATATAGATAATTATGTTTAATTTTTAATTTAAATATTTGACGAGTTTTATTTTACTTTTATCATAAATTCGTGTTAATATTGTTACATAAAATTTTTAATCAGAAGATAATTAATATTACTTAATACACATTTAAATCTATTAAGGCTGATGTGATAATATTTTTTTTTAAATTTTTATATTATAAAAATCATTTTGAATAAATGGAACACCAAGCAAAATCCAAGCCTTGGCGGAATCTTTCCAGTAAATGAGAAAACAATGATTCAACAGGAACCTCGCATTCGACCAATATTCGCATCGCAGCACATAATATCCTTCTTCGCCGAGCGAACAGAGACGACCGGTTCCGTTGACACGCCAGACCTCGGGTCGCCTAACGCTTCAGGCGAAAGACCTGAATAACACAAACGAGTACAAGAATGAAGAAAAAACGCAATATGAAAGAGAAAAAAATGGGCCACAAACAAACAGGGCGCAACGGGCGCAACGCAACTTGGATACGAGTAGCTTTCACTTTTGGAAACCAATAGGAGCAAAATAGATACTGCTGATGACCAAGTAACCAATAGGAGCAAAAAGTCGATCACGAATGAAAGATATATAAATTGATATCTTGTATAAAGAGAGATAAAATGGGCGACTTTTAGGTTCAATGGAGGCGACTCCAGCACTTGGCAGGGTGGTTTCTTGTGTCGTTGATGACGAAGGTGAAGTCTAGAATACGTCAAAGCGCTACAAGAAACGAGAAGAAGATGACAAAGCCGTCCCCTTCGCATGTCAAAAAAAGGCTGGGGCTGGGACTGGGACACCAATTAATGGCGCTGCTTCCACATCAAGGCAGGCCCCATCACTACTTCAGTGTTTGGTAGAGAGTATTCGTAGGCATCTGCATCTGAGCATCTCTTTTGTTGAATAAGGTGATTCAAAATGTATTAAAATGATTTTTTTATTTATTTTTAATTAGCATCTCTTTTGGTTGGTAGTCTATTAAAGCTTACTATTGCCAACGCGGAAAGTAGCTTTCTTTTTACGTAATGCTATTCATCTCCACTGGAGTGAATAGCAGCGACATGGAAAGTGATTGTCTGCATAGTTGGCAGACAATTCACTTTCTCTCTCTTCTACTATGCCTTCCACTCTCTCTCTCTCCCCCCTCCCCACCCCCAGCAGTGAGCAAGGATCGCTCCACCGCCGTCGCCGTCAGCCCCGCCACCGCTGCTCGCACCGCCGTCGCCCAAGGATGGCGCCACCGTCGTCTCCCGCAGTCTCCCCAGCCAACGCCGCGAGCACCGCCCGCCGTCGCCCCCCTCGCTCGCATCGCCGTCGTCCCTCCCTCCGCCGCTCGCACAGCCGTCTCCCCCACCACAGGCCACAGACCACAAGGTCGCCCCCCCACCCCGTTGTCGTCCCCACCACTGGCCACAGAAACCACACGGCCATGGACAAATCTTGTATTTGCAGTGAGTTGATGTGGGTATTTGCAATGGGTGATCTTTATGTTTCTTTCTTTCTTTGGAGGTTTTATCTTGTATTTGCAGTGAGTTGATGTGGGTATTTCTTCATTTTAACTACAGTTAAAAGCCCCCATCTCCGTGTAACGAAATTCAATAATCCCAAATCATCCCAATTTGTTTCATGTTAATCTGCTCCCCTGGATCAAATTACGGTATTCATGAATTTTTTAGACTAAATTTGTGGGATAACTTAGTTTTTAAAGATCTTTGATGAAGATCACCTGATAGGGTGTTATTCCTTTTTAAATCAATTTTGGAGAAAAATTCAAAGTTTTACCAGGGGCTAGGCTAAATAATCCATAAATCAGAATCTAATTCGGAGGAAATAAATGGCCATGCACACTGCATATCTTAAAGAGAGAGTGGAAGGGAGAGAGAGAGAGAATGGGTAAGCTTGGGGGGCTGTGGGGGAGAGAGAGAGAGAGGGGGTAAGTTCGGGCGGCTGGGGGGAGAGAGGGAGAGTGGAAGGCATAGTGGAAGAGAGAGAGTGAATTGTCTGCCAACTATGCAGACAATGGCAGACAATTCACTTTCCATGTCACTGCTGTTCATCTCCAGTGGAGATGAATAGGATTACTCTTTCTTTTTTGTCTTTGCACATCCAAAGTTAGCTCTGTCAAGCGTTGCTTTCCAATTCCGCAGATTGTCGCTTTAACGCGGAAGGAAGCATCTTTACTATTGCCAAACAGCATCTCTTTCCTCTGGAATGGAGCTTCGTCGTCTCCCCTGCATGCTGTGGTGGATCTGAGATCCAAAAGCTTTGGTTGAAGATTAGGTACATCTCAAACACACCAACAGCACCAACTACTCCGTTTCTTCTTCTTATTCTCTTACTGTCTATTTTCCCTTTAATTTTTTACTTTACAAGAACACGTACTCACCTCTCTCTTCTGTCTCTCCAGCTGCTTCCTCTCATTTCAGACGAGGTATATATTCATCTGTTCCTTAATTCTCTCTCTCTCTCTCTCTCTCTCTCTCTCTGCATATATATTTTGATGATTAACTTGCTGAGTAGCAACACCATGGGTTAACAGTTTGTTCATCTGTCTCTGTAATCGGATTCGGAGGAGACACAAAAGCAAGAACGGGTGAGTTTCTCTTTCTCTCTCTTTCTTTTTTGTTTCTTTCATTGGCAGTTGAATCAAGAAATGAATTCGAATGGAACCAACCTAAATAGAATAAAGAAAGAAAGAAAGAAGAATATTGTTTGGATTTTCTTCTTCTTCTTAATCTCCACACACACACACACACACACATATAGCTACCTCTTTGAAATCTCATTTCACAGGACGGGAGGAATTTGATTTTGACAAACATCATGGATGCATGTGTGGGGAAGATTCTCAGTTTTCTCGCAGAACCCGTGATTAGGCATGTGTGGGCTTATGTCATTCAATACAAGAACGAGGTCCAGCTACTCGAACAAGAAAATAAGAGGCTCTGTGAAAAAAAGGAGAGAATCCGGGGAATGGTGGAAACAGCCAAAAACAATGGGAAACCCGTTGAACCTGAGGTCTCCAGTTGGCTAAAGGACGCAGAAGGCATGGAACGAGACATCGCCAACTTCCTGGGTCAACAACAAAACAGAGAATCTTTCAATTTAATGTGGCGTCACAAGAGAGGTATGGAAGCTGACACGAGGAAGTCGAACGTCATTGAACATGTAAGTAAGGGTGACCGGCTAGAGAAGTCGCCAGTGGCACGCGATGCACCTTTCCAGTGGGAGCCTCAATTTGATTCTTCTCAGTATTACACCATGTTTGGATCGAGAGCTTTGGTTTTTGCCAATGTCATAGAGTCTTTGAAGGATTCTAGGGTTAAATTGATTGGGGTCCATGGGCCTGGTGGTGCTGGGAAGACGACGATGGTGAAAGAGGTTGCGAAAGAAGCTAAGAATCTAGGAATTTTTGATAAGATTGTGATAGCAGTTGTGTCAAAAGATCCAAACACCTCAAAAGTACAAAAGGAGCTTGCACCCCAATTGGATCTCAAGTTTGTAGAAAAAAGTGACTCGGGAAGAGCGGATGAGTTACGAAAGACATTGTTAAACGGGAAGAAGATATTGGTAATATTGGATGACCTTTGGCAAGGACTAGAGTTGAATACAATTGGAATTCCTATTTCGGGCCCTAGCCACAACAATTGCAAAATTTTGCTAACTTCGCGTAGAGAAGAGGTCTTCAAAGTGATGGGCGTTCGTCCATATTTTTCCATTGGGTACTTGGAGGAGAACGAAGCATGGGAGTTATTTACAAAGGTGACAGGAGATTTTCGAGTCAATGAATCGATAGCAAGAAAGGTAAGCGAGAGATGTGGAGGTCTGCCCATTGCTATAGTTGCAGTTGGAGCTGCATTAAGGGATGAGGAAGAGTTTGAGTGGCACAATGCACTTCACAAATTAAAGAATTCCCCCCTAAAATACATTGAAGGAATTGATCCAATGGGTTATACCCCCTTGAAGTGGAGCTATGAGTTTCTAAAAGAAGAGGATGCAAGGTCGTGCTTCTTGCTCTGCTGTTTGTTCCCCGAAGATGCTGAGATTGATATTGATGACTTGGTTAGATATAGCTTTGCCTTGGGGTTCCTTAGAAAGGTGGATACGCTGAAAGATGTAAGAAATATAGTACAAGCCATGGTTAATAAGCTGAAAAAGTCCTGCTTGTTGCTAAATGGAGTACATGAGAATTTTGTTAAAATGCATGACGTTATTCGTGACCTTGCAATTTCTATCACAGAGGAGAAGCAAACAGAACAGGGAGGTGGTCGTGATTGGCCAGGGCAACAACAGTTCATTGTAGATCACGATATTCAAAAGTGGCCAGAGAACGACGCCTGGAAACATCAAACTGCAATCTCATTGAGGATCAATGATAACATTCATTTTCCTTGCGGTGTGCTCCATTGTCCATTAATGCATACCCTTGTGTTGAAGCCTGGAAAATCTTCAGATGAAATTCCATTCTTTCCTGGAATATCTTCACATAAAATTCCAAATGATTTCTTTCAAGGCATGAAGGGGGCAAGAGTTTTAGATTTGGAAGGCATGCTGTTGGACCTCCCATCACTGGTTTTGGAGTTGGATCATCTTCGGATGTTATGTCTAAATAATTGCAAATTATTGGGAGGCCCGGCTATAATTCAAAAGCTAAAGAATCACATTGAGATACTTAGTTTTAAGGGATATGCGATAGAGGAGTTGCCACAAGAGATTGGAGAATTGACTCGTTTGCGGTGCTTGGATCTAAGAACATGCTTATGGCTAGAGGTGATTCCAAAGGGTGTGATAGTCAATTTGATCCATCTAGAAGAGTTGTATGTTACAAAAAACTTTAATGAATGGGATACCATTGTACATGGTGGGAGAATGAGTAATGCAAGCATTGCTGAGTTGAAATTATTGACTCAATTAACAGTTTTACATGTTGGTATTTCAGAAAAAAGTTCCCGAATTATGGTGCAAGAATGCCTTGACTTGTTTAAGAAATTGATTAATTTTTCCATAATTATAGGTGGTGGCAACAATTTTAGTGACAAAACCCTGAATGTGTTGGAATTTAGTTGTATTCACCATATAGAAGATGGATTTCGTCATTTGATGGACAAAGTTGGTGTGTTGAGGTTGTCCAATATTCAAGACTCGAGATATCTACCACAACTACACAATACACCAAGTGGTGGGAGATCTTTTAGTAAATTAATCAATTTAGATATTATTGGATGTGATAGCATTAAATATCTCTTTTTGCCATCCTGCGCCAGAGCCCTCCGACAACTCCAAAGACTAGAAGTACAGGATTGTAGCAAAATGGAACATATAATTGGAGTTGGAGATTATTATCATGAAGAGGAAGTTGTAATTGATGAAGCAATTGTTTTCAATCAGTTGACAAAGATACATTTGAAAGGACTTCTACAATTTAGAAGCTTCTGCGCCAAAATGGAGAAGACAACAATTAAGGGAAACCATTCAAATTGGATTACAACAGCAAAATCTGTTTTTAATGAAAAGGTATATATTAAATCTTAACATGCTATCTATTTTTTATTTAAAATATTTTCTTTAGGGTGTTGTTTGATAAAATGTCACCAATAGAATTATTTTATTCATTAAAATATTTTTATCATTTAAGAAAATAAAGTTAGGACGAGTTAACTCCTGCTTTCTGTTTTTATCATTTAAGAAAATATTTTCTTTTTGTTTGTATTGTCAAGTTAACTACTTTTTTTGTTTTTTAAATATTTTTTATGTGTTGATAATAGTAAAATTAAAAATTAAAATATAAAAGTGTATGACTTAATATTAAATTTTATATGACAGGTTTTTTTTTCCCGTCTTAAAGGAATTGATTATTGATGGGTTATCAGTGGAAGATATTTGGAACAAGCAAACGATCAAATCTCCAAAAGAATCAAATCAAGTATCTTTTTCTCAGCTGGAGGAGATGAACATATTCTATTGTGATAATCTGGTAAATGTGTTCCCTTCAAATATGCTTCCACGATTTCAAAATTTGAAGAGATTACAGGTTTTGGGCTGTTCTTCTTTGACATCGTTAGTTGAAGACCTTAACTCTAACATCCAAAGTCCTACAGTTAAATTTAAATTCATTGATGTGTTCCCAAAGTTGGAATTTCTTCGGCTACTTAATCTGTCCAAGTTGATGAAAATATGGCTCAATGATGAGGAGTACTGCCCCTATGATAATTCTGCCCAGTTATACCTAAAAACTATTTCAATTATATGTTGTGATAGTTTGAGAAATGTATTTTCAGCTTTTGTTGCTAGACATCTTGCGTGCATCGAAGATTTAAAAGTAAAAAAATGTCCTAGAATGGAAGTGATAGTGTCAAAGGCAAAGGGAGAAGGAGTGACTGATGATGGTATGATTACATTTTGCAAACTAATTAGATTGTATCTTACATTTGCCAAATTTGTAAAAAAAATTTCTCAATCCAACTTTGAAGCATCATATTTATTTGTAGAAACATGTCCTGGAACGGAAGTGATAGTGTCAGAGGCAAAGGGAGGAGGAGTGACCAATGACGGTATTATTAAGTTTTGCCAATTAAAAGGTTTGGAGCTTTATGATTTGCCGAATCTCAAAAGTTTTTATCAGTTCAAATATGAAGCATCACATTTATTTAATCACCAGGTACGAATACTCTAACTCCTTTAATGGTTATATATATAAACAAAAAATAAAATTTTAGTTTTAAAGTGTCAATATATAATTATAATATATCATCTCTTAATCTTCTTAAGAAGTTAAATATACTAACATATTATTAATATTTCTACTAGTCTAGAATACAAATGTAGTTGTAATAAAATAAAGTGTATATTTCATGCATTTGAAGTTGAATCTTCTACCATTATTAATTAAATATTATCAAATGCTCATTTTATATTTTGTATTCCTTCTTTTGATTTTATAATTATAGTTTTAAGTTAACTCTACATATTTAGTTTGGAGTTACTCTGGTTATGAGGGTCTTTATCTCTGATTAGCAAATATGTCACACTTGTGCTTTGGCCATTGGCCACTAATCAAGATTTCTTGTCAACAGCAATGGACAATCCATCTTTTCTAAGAATTTCAAATGTTGCATTCTTCATCAACGTACGTGCTTAAGCTTCTCTTGATTTACCTCCACCATGGCCACCCTCTCATCTTTGGTGGTCCACAAAAGTCCTTCCCTCGCAAATCTCATCCGCTTTATCTATACTCTTTTCACTAATAGGTTTCGCTTTCCCTTAACATCAAACACCAAAAGCCACCATAACACCTAGATGGAGTTCTCATGCTCAGTTTGCTATTAATTGTTTACTTGTTTGTTTCTTTCAGTTTCTCTCAATGCTGGCTATCTTGTTTCTTCTTTGTATCCCCTGGTGCCTATTGTGGCAACCTTGTCAGGAATTTTGGCTTTAGCTAACTTGGAAACAACCTACATGCAAGCACTAACCTTTTGAGGTTATCTTCTCTTCCTCCATAAAGACACAACAACTAGTTCAATTAGCCCCTTAGCCATAAAATGATTTTGTTGCCTTGCTAGCCTTTGTTGAATCCCCCAACCAAGGCCTGCCCATTTCACTCTAGTTTTTGTTTTTGTGTTGTTTGGGCTCATTTTACCTTGGTTGTTGTTGCTTTAGGCCCTTTCTTATTTAGCCAACTTGTTTTCTTAGGTTCTTCCTCCATTCGTGAGCTTTGTCTCTAATGTACTTAGCATGAAAAAAAAAACTCTCCATATTAATGGTACTATTGGGCACATTAATTTTTTAATTAAAAGTGTCTCTCTCTTGCATATGTAGTTGCTATTAAGCCTTTAAAGTGAACATAATGAATTCATTTCTCTGGAGCCCAAAAAATTAATGGCAGAAAATTTGCTTCATATATTGAGATGAAAAATGTGAAGTATATGTTGGTTGATACTTTGTATATATATAATATTAATTCTTGTTGATAATTGTCTGTCATATAGCAAAGCAATTAAATTAAAATTTATGTCAACAGACTTCAACTCATATAAGTAGGCATTACTTCATTTTATACAAGTATTACTTTGAAATTTATAAAAAATATATGAATGTGTAAATTCTAAAAAAGTTACACTCGCAGAATTGTCAGGGGTTCAAACATGTTATTGACCTCAATGGCACAATAAGCATTGGTGAAGAGCAGCTTGCTGATGGGAAAATGTTAAAGCTTTATAAGTTACCTAGTTGGTGCCTTATGTGGAACAAGAATTTTCATGAAATCAGGGACATTCAAAGCTTAACACATATACATATCGTAAAGTGTCTCCAACTAAGAAGTTTGTTTACCTATTCTGTGGCCACGACTCTTCAACACTTAGAAAAGCTATCAGTGATATCTTGTGAAATGATGGAAGAGATTATTATTATTGAAGAGAAGAATATTAATTTTGCAAGGGAAGAGAAGACAACTTGCCATATTGAATTTCCACGATTAAAAGAGTTGGCTTTCCGTAACCTACCAAACCTGAAAAACATTTGCAATGATGAAAGCAGGTCATTTAGTTTTCCATCATCGTGCAAAGTTAAAATATGGAATTGTCCAAAGATGAAGACCTTTGCTTCTGGACAAATTTGCTTGCCACCGGGGAAGATAAAAGCCACAGTAGAAGATCAAGAGATGGAAATCAGTATATTCACTCACATTATTTTATGTACTCTTTAATTTGTTCCATTTTCAAACCTAGTGGGTATTAACTTGTCATCTTTTTCTGACAGGGATGAGGATAGCAACCACATGAAGGAACCCATACGTTGGCCAGAGTATGTGAAGTCAGTAGTGAAATGATTCTGATGATGAAAGATTTTTAACTTGTAAAGAAGTATGTGAAGTCACCAATGTATATACAAGCACATCTAAGAAAATATATCTAAAGTTTGGCTTTTTTTAACAAATAGGATACTATATTAACTATAAATAAAATAATTTGACTTTTTTAACACTAAAATAGAATTTTAAAAGTACCTTCAAACTTGTTAAATTGTTATAATTATCATAAACTGTCCCCAACTATTAAGTTTGTTTATTTGTGTAAGTTTATAGGTTCATTAGCTGGAGGCTCTTCGAGAATGGATTCCTTGCATCACTTAAAATGCTCTCTTGCTCTCCACTCAACTCTTCATATATGTTTGATGAGAGGATGACAATGGATATTATTATTTTAGGAAGTGTGCTCATATTTTACTGGCAAATGGTGATGGTGGTGGACATTGAGGATGGAGGGGGAATGATTAAGGAGGGTTTGGATAGAGCTTCAAGGAGAAAGATTTTAGTGCGTGACAATCGAAGAGTACTCATACCACATGGCTACGTCTTAACTGATAAGACATTTAAATTACTATTTATCAAATTAAAGTTGGGCCAGTGATATAAAAATAGATTTTATCGTAACTCTTGTTAGTAATTCGTTAAATTATTCGCATATTATATGTAAATTATTTCATATTTTTATCAAAAGTATTATATTTACATATTTTTTAAATATTCAGAATAATTCATATATTTTAAATCTCAAAAATATAAAATGTGTATCAGTCGAATTTTTTAAAAATTCGATTAAAAAATTTGTTGGCGCTGCTTCCATAAGGCGATGTGCAGCAGACTTTGACCATTTTTTTTTTTTAATTATTGCTATGTCTAATGGCTCATAATGATCCCATTATTCAATGCATTTATAATCTAACACTAAAAGAAACATCTCTCTACTAACAAGGTTTTAGTTTCCGACTTTCCACCCACCTCACCTTTTGTTTTCATTAAATATTAATGAATATTATTATTCATCTATTTCCATGCATATCTCTCATCTCTCTGTCATTTTGTAATATTGGTAAAAATATAAAATTATATTTTTATGTTTAATGAATTATTTACTTGTTTATCAGGAATATGTTTGTGTGCATATATATATATATATAATATGTCAAATTTTTATTGCCGAATTCATTTAGTTAAAACGTATTAAACACAAATTTTATCATCTCGAATTTAAAATATATCAAGTCGAATAATACTTATGCTTTTACCATCTCGAATTTTTCCCCTCAAATTGCTAACAAGGATAGTAACTACTTGAATTATGATCGCAACATTTTTAATCTTATATATCATTTTGGCAAAGTTTCCAAATAGAAATCTGGCTAAATTGCTGGAAAATGCTGAATTTTTAGTGTATTTTTAATTGTAAACTAAATTTTTAACTTTTGACACTGAGGGTTCCTTTTATTTTCTATTATCCGTTACATTTCATATTTAAAAATTCTTTTAAAATTTATTGACTTGCACATAAAGATGTCTTAATCACCCTTAAATCCAAAAAAATCATCTTTAATATAAATATCTCACAAAAATTTCATCTTTATTGACACAAACAAATGACGTCCCCGTGCACAAAGGTCAAAGAGGGTACGTACGAGGTATTCGTGTGGAGCATCTTTCTTTAATTTCACAATTTCAACTACGAATAAATTTACTCTTATTGCCAAAACTTGTCCACATATTGATCCCTTTATAGGTATCAGTTACCTATTTAAAATCAACCCTACAATAGGTTCAATTGGTGTCGAGCATAGGATTGCCCAGGAACAAGGTCTGGCACTACAATGGAGTGCGATTTTGTGCACCTTCTTTTAACAAAGGTGCACGTTAGATTCGTCAATTTGCTAGCTTTCCCGTCTTCACATTCTTTCAATTTTGAGTAGGAAAATTCCATTCGCAGTCATAATTAAAATAAATTTAATAATTATTCTTCACACCCAAAAAAATTACTTATTACAGCCACCTATATTCCAAAATTGTCCTCATATATCCATACATCTCTATCGCGACTCACTGCCATTCTCTACAGCATTTGTTGCTTCTCTGCAACCTCCACTCGTTGTCGTCGCTTCCCTACAGGCTTATCTCTCTACTGTGCGCTTGGTGAGGTAATTTTTACTTACATTTTTTGATTTTTTGGGTTGAAAGATTTGAACTTGGAGGTTAGAAAGGGAGAGGTTGGATGGGCGAAGGTGGTGGCCGCCTGGGTTCGGAGGTGGCGGCGGCCTCCGAACCCTGGGTTCGATCGTCACCGCCATCGAAGGGAGGCAGTCGGAGGTGGCGCCTCCGAACTCCAGGATTTGGAAGTGCCCTACGCCTCTGAACTCTAGAGTTCAGAAGCAGCGCATGCCTCCAAACCCTTTAATTTTTTTATATTTTATTTTTTATACAAATATTTGAAAAAACTTAATTTTTAATTAAATAGTGCTAATTAACATTTTTTTATACATAATTTTTTATTTAAGTATTGCATTTGAATAATTTAATTTTTAATACAAATAAATACATATTTTTTTACTTAATTTTTTTAATCTAATAATGGATTTTCCGAACCCGTGGGTTCAGAAAATCAGTAGTTCCCCGAACTCACGGGTTCGGGGAACATATCTTTTATTTTTTTTATATTTTATATAATTGTATTAACATATTTTATATTAACATATTTTTTATACTTAATTTTTTATTTAAGTATTGGATTCGAATAATTTAATTTTTTAAAAAAACAAATATATAATTGTTTACTTAATTTTTTTTTTTTTTATCTAACTATGGATTTCCCGAACTTGTGGGTTCGGGAAATCCATAATTCCCCGAACTCATGGGTTCGGGGAACACATCTTTTATTTTTTTATATTTTATATTTTATGAAATTATATTAACATATTTTTTTGTACTTAATTTTTTTATCTAAGTATTGGATTTGAATAATTTAATTTTTTTAAAAAATAAATACATATGTTTTCATAAATTTTATTTCATAGCATGTTATTAAATACCATGTTTCCCGAACTCTGGAGTTCAGGGGAGCTAGGCATCCCCGAATCCTAGGGTTCGGGGAAGTTGGAATTTCCCAAACTCTAGGATTCAGGGAAGCCCAGCTTCGCCGAATCCTGGGGTTCGGGAAATGTGGATTTTCCGGAACCCCACGCCTTTCCGGAGGCGCGATGGATTGATAGCTTCTTGTTCAATAATTTTTTTTTTATTATAATGTTAATAATTTTTGTTTAATAATTTTTTTTTTGTAATGTATGTTTAATATTTTTTGATTTTTGTGTCATTTTGTAGGTATGGTACGTGGTAGAAGAGGTGAAACTTCTTCATCTCCCCAGCCTTCTTCGTCTCGGGAGTGTCCTACTGCGTTGATGAGAAGGAGAAGAATGATTGAGAGTTCTAGTGAACCGCCTATTTCGGAAGCAGTAGAAGAGGTAGTAGCAGTTGAGGAGCATCCCAACCCTGATCAAGACGAACCAACTGATCAACCATCTTCCTCCCGGCACGATGATATTTCTGAACTACTACATGGGAGCCCTAATGATACATCCATTCTAAAAAGTTTTAAACATCATGTTGCATTTGCAATATGGGCAGGAGAGATAAGTTATATTAATTTTTTTAAAATTTATCTTTATAATTTAAATAATTACGTACTTAAAGTTTTTATAATTTAAATAATTACATATTTGAATTTTTTAACAGGAAATAGGCATATTAAAATATAGAAGTCATGGCCTTAAAATTCCTGAATAGCCATTGGATAATCAGTCTCGTGTTCGTGATATTGTGATAGGATCTAGTTTGTCACCATTGCTAGAGTGTACTTATTGATATACAAATCATGCTATAGTCTCAGCATTTATTGAGAGATGGCAGCCTGAGACTAATATATTTCATTTACTATTTGGAGAAATAAGTATAATATTATATGATTTTGCTGCTATTTTGAAGATTCCAATAACGGGAAGATCTGTATCTGTGCCTCATCATTTGACACCTAGTGAAGCTAGTGATTTATTATGTAGGTTACTTGGAGTTTCATTAGATGTAGCAACACAACAAATTAGAGAGAATCGAGGATCATTTGTAAAATTAGATTGGTTAAAAAGAACATTTATGTATCTACCAAAAGAGGTTTCGAATTAAGAGATTGAACATATCAGTAGAGCATATATGTTATTTTTATTAGGTTGTACTTTATTTGTAGATAAGAGTGAGACATTAGTTTCAATAGCATATTTGACATTATTAGATGATTTAAGTATGATCGGTAATTATGCATGCAGAGCTGCTTGCCTCGCATATTTGTATCGACAGCTCGGTATTGCTACTAGACGAGAAGTGAAGAATATCGTTGGATATCTTAACTTATTTGAGGTAATTATTTTAATTTCATAATTTTATATCATATATTTATATCATATATTTATATATATTTAACATAATTATTTATATCAAATTTACAGGCATGGGTGTACGAATATTTTCCTTTTACTAGAATTAGATGTAACTTGTTATATAGTGATGATCAGCCACAAGCTCTCCGTTGGATGCCTGTTCGTGATATTGATTCTTTACAATCTATTAGGGAGTAGATTGATTTTTTATCACCAAATGAGGTATTTATTGTATATATGATTTGCAAGTTAATTAATATATTATAAAATTAAATTTTAAAATAAATAATATTTACAAGTGATTTGGACGCCGTACTGGAGGGTTCAGGCACGCCACCAATTTCCAGAAATTACATTTTTCTCAGGTTATCTAAAATGTGGAAGTATTATAAAATCATATCATCCTGAGAGAGTTTTACGACAATTTGGGTATGTGCAAACTATTCCTCCACCCCCATTATCACTTGTTGAAGCTAGGCGAGGTGCGGGTACGGCATCATATCGGGTAATTTATACATTTGTTGATGATATTTGGAATCGGTGGAATATGCATTTATTACCACCACATCGATGTGGTAGACATTCTAAATTTTCATGGTATTTTACACTTGAATATTTAACGTGGTATGGAGCTATTACACATCCATTTGTACAAAATCCTATACATCGATCAAGTTTTGATAGAGGTGCAGAAGATATGCTTAGTCTTGCTGAAGTAGTAAGTTTTTAAATTATATTTAAGTTATTATTGAATTTAATTTATTTAAATTTAAAAATATTGATATAATTATTTTTTTTCAATATAATCGACTAGCATTATATGCTCTCGACCATACGATATCAAGTACAGAACCTGTATTTGCTGATGCATGGAGAGAGACATGTCTTGGGGTAAATACTATTGTAGGCTCTCAGTATCACTTCAATCCTGATGTTGATAATGTTGGACCGTCGACATCTGGTACATCTCCTCCAAGATAATCAAGATCAAGTTCACTTCGGACTAATTATAGCATCGAGTACCGATAATTGCTTATAGTTGTTGTTTATAGTTGTAATTCGTAAATTATAATTTTGGATTATGTATAATTTGTAATAATATTTTATTTTAATATTTACTATTAAATTTTATTATGATTTATCTGATTTTAATACTATTTACACAAAAATTAAAAGAATAAATTAATGAAACAAAGAAATATAACTTTGTGGACTCTTGTGGCTTCTAACAAAACAAAGAAATATTACAAATAAATAATGTAAAACATACATATTGGTCATTCATCAGTTAAATTAAAAACATCCTTTGTAATAACATTTTTGTTAATAAGAGACAGAAAGGCTTGAATTCGACTTATATATGGTATTTCCCATTCACGTGCAATATCATATCGATATTTATGCCAATTGCGTGCAACAGGAGGAATTGGTAAGCCTGATTTAAGAAACACCTGACAAAATGATAAGATAATATTGTTAATAACAAATTTATATTAACATAATTATAGGAATATATAAATAAATTTTTAAATAATAATACTTGCACAAAATGACAATCATCCACAAAACCAATAGTAATAATTCTATGTTGTATAACTAAAAGGGCGACTGATCTCAATGGAAGGTAGGTAAGACACTGCATTCGAGACAAATGAACCAAGACAACATTATATTTTGAAGCAATCAAATGACTTATGTCAGGTAAAGTCATCCAATGTTGACGAAGTGCAACACACTCAAAGCAAGAAAGTGTGTGCATTAACTCATCTACACGCATAACAGATCTGTATAACTCTATATACTCATCACGAAAAGTATGCAACTCTCCAATCAGATTCATACGAATATCCCTCCAATTTTGCTTGCTCATTCCAAGTAACGCAGTAATAGCACGAAATCCACAATGTCCATCCAACTCCACATTAACAATATTATGTATAAAATGCTGTACATTTGATGGGAATGAAGCATCATAGCCTAGCAATCTGTGTTTGACACTGGTACGATAAAGTTTACCTTCATTCGGTGTCTTAACTGAGCTTTATGTTGTTGGAGATGTACTGTCATGAATAGACTATATTATTTCAAAATATGATGGATCACGTCGAGTGGATGTATCAACCTGAATTTTATTCTTTGATGATGGCTTACCTTTTGTCCGAACTTTTACACTTGGTGGCATCAATGAAGTCGTAGCTGGATCTATTAATTCTCTCAACTTTCGTTTTAATACGATTTTATCTCCTGCTGGTTCTGACTGAAATATATTATATATACTTTCTAACTCTGGATCAATAGTTAACACTAAGGACACATCAACAGTCTGCACCAAATCTAATTTTGTCTAATAAGGGTGCACAAATGATAAAGGAATTGGTTGTCCCTCCATCATTAATTCTGCAATTTCATGTGCACAAGGTAAACCATGTGTGCTTCTTATCACACATCCACATGCAACCTCATCCACCCCAATTTTTTGAGCTATCTGTGTTTGCTTTAACACCATATTTATTGCATTTCTTGATATAATACCTCTCAATTTTCTAAAAATTTATGTCCTGAAATTATGTTGTACCAACATTAAACTCTTCTTAAAAGACTCATTGATCTCTATATGTTGCAACTCAATAAGAGAGTTGATAATTTTCCATGATGACTCAAAGTCACCTTGAGATGATTCCAAATATCTCTTTAGCTTCGCATGTGCACTTTCAGCCCTTTGAATAAAAGCATAAGTAGTATTAGATTAATAAGAGATTAATTAGAGATATTATAATAAAAATAATAACAACATTATAGTTTACTAAAGAATACTTGTTAGTAGTAACATTGCCAAAATGTAATACTTTATTTGTCCACGCTGCAATAAATTTTCTTTATAATCATTCAGCCATGTCTTTCTCACATAATCAAGTGCTTCCTCATATGCATGATACTCAACCATTAAGTCATAAAGTAGACGTTCATACTCAATCTCAGTGGGGGCAAAAACAAAAAGATTCCAACGTAACATAAACTTCTCCCATGTCTCATTCCTATCAAAAGATTTCTTACACTTAGCAAGCACATTTTTTGATATATGCCACCTACATAATAAGGTCGTCGTATTTGGAAATACTTTATGTATTGCATTCATCAATGCTAATTCTCTATCAGTGACAACTACTCTTGGAAATGTATTAGATCCCATCACATTCTTTAATCTCTCTATGGCCTGTGTGTAGTTATCCTCGTATTCATGATTCATAAATGCAAATGCAACAGGAAAAGTTAACTCAGTGGATGTCACACCAACAATCTCAAGAAGTCGATACCTATACCTGTTGGTTTTGTATGTACAGTCCATTATTAAGACATGTGGAAATACTTTTAATAAATCTATAGACATCGGATGAGCCCAAAATAAGTCTACAATACAATCTATTGATCCATCGCTTCTATGCCACTCCACATAATTACATTCTCTTAATTTCTTCATCAACTGTTGCATTTGTGATCTGCCACCTTTCTCTATAAGTTTGTATATTTGACGCGCATTATATATAGTTTTGATAATAGTAACTTTATTCTCATCCTCTACCTTTAGGGTCATCAAAATATTTCTAGGTTTCACGAGATTCTCAACCATTGTTTTTAAAATTACTTTCTCTTTTTCTGTAAGCCTCCCTGCATGTGAATGACCTTCCAGTTGAACTAATAGTGCATGGTTGTGCAGTCCACATACAACTTTCAACTCTCACTGCTCAAATTTCATACCAAGTAATTCAAATGGACAATCACTTTTTTGAACCTGTGTACTTGCGTTTTAATTCTCCTATTGTTTCTTCTTTCCTTTTTGATGGTCTATACTTCCCACTACGTTCGCAAGCAAGATAAACTTTAGGATTTTTTCTAGGACCCCCACATTCTGAACTCTTGATCACAATCACAATTCCATTTTCTTTTCCAATTTTCTTAGCCCATCCAATGAGTGCTTCTCTAATATCAAATTGCTAATACAAGAAAAAACATTTAGATATATTTTGTCTATAATTAAAATAATTATTTCAAACAAAATTATTAAAAATCTATCGTACATGATTAATAGTAAACTGTTGAATAACATCAAATTGTTGGATTGCACAATTCGATTCCTATAAAAAAAAAAATCAATAAGATAAAACAAAGATTCGAACCCTAATTTAAAAATCACTTTGAAGAAAACCATGAACCCTAACATTCGGGAAGCCCCAACTTTCCCGAACCCCAGCATTCGGGGAAGGCTAGGCTTTCCCAAGCTTGCGATTCGGGAAGCTATTGTTATAAGTTTAAGAAGTGTTTCCCGAGTCACAAGCTTGGGAAATTCTAGCATTCTCGAATCGCAACTTTACGAAAACACTTCTTAATTTATTTTCCAACGGATTTCATTTTCAATACACGGTTATAAACACAAACACTTCTTAATCCATTTTCCAATGGATTCTATTTTCAATACAGGATACTATTATAAACACAAACACATATTACACTCTTACAAATACAAACACATATTTTAGGAACACACATTTACAGATTTACTTACCTGTGCGTCATATTCTTTTTATAAATGGTTGTTCTGTTCTTTCTCAAACTCTTCCCAGTTCTTCGTTAATATTTTAGTGTAGTAATCCATGATCGATGAGTCGCTAATATTATTAATATCAGAGAAAATGGATTAATATGGTGTGAGTATGAAATAAGAGGGATGAGAGATTTGAGGAGAAAATAGGTTTGCTTGGGATATGAGCTACTGTCTCAAGAAAGAAATTATAGAATTTCGCCAGCGAAAGATGGCATGTCAGGTGGTGGTTGAGTATTGAAGATAAGGGTAAAATTGAATTTTTGTTTGAGGGTATTTTGGGTATATTAAAAAATGGTTGCGAAGAGTAAAAGGCTCACTGCGAATAGAATTTCCCTTTTGAGTAATGCTACTTGTACGCACGAGAGTGATGCACTGTTTGACGCACAACGAGAAATGACGAAAATACCTTGAAATTGCTACTCAAATTACTTGGGATTGCCACTCAAATTAATTGCTTCTTCCTCACTTCTCTCTCTCTCTCCTCTCTCTCAGGTTGACGCATAAGAGAGTTTTGCCCATTTTCTGTTGCATTTGATCAAATTTTGTTATTTGAGTATATAAATTTAGTAGTTAGATATTATCAATTAAATTGTGTTATTTGGGTGTGTAAATTTAGTACTTGAAAAAATAAATTTTATGTAATGTAATTAATTTTATATTATGAAATTTTGTCAATTTCATATTTTGTAATAAGATTGTTATTATTCTATGAAAAATGAAATATAATAGATTATTTTATGGTAAGTATCCTGATTTACTATCCCAAGCATTCAAATGATTATAGAAATTTGTTTGGTAGAATAATATCATAAATAATATAAAAACATAGGTTTATCCCAAGCATTTCCTTAAGTTATCAATTTTATCATAAATAATATAGAAACATAATTAAAATTTTAATGACAAGTCTAAATCAACTTTAAGCAAAAAAAAGGACTACAATTTATACATAAGAAATTCATTGTCTATTATTGCTATCTTTTAACATTGATCCTATCACTTCATCTTCCTCGAGACATCGATGTGGCAGATAAGTTGGCATAAATGGTTGATCCATTCTATAAGTCGACATTCAATTCACTCCATAAGTTGCATTCCAAGGTTGGCACTGGACACCCTACAAAGAGGATAATTTTTTTTTATTAAACTATAAAAAATGACAAAGTATAATGTCGAAGCATACAATATAAAAATTAGGCACCATCAACTGTTGTGAGTAAGTGAGTGGGGTTAGCACGGGATTTACTGCTTCTTGCACTACTTGTATTAGGGCTTGACTAGGTTGTGTATTATTTTGCAGCTGCCAACTTAGCTAAACACCTTGTTTGAATAGTTGCTTGAGGCTTCAAAGAACTACTTGTAGCACTAGTTCTCCAGCCTTTTCAAGCAAATGTCACATATTTTAACAATCCATCATCACCATTTCTTGAACTTCTTCTTCTGATAGGGAAACCCACAATATAAGCATACGTTTTATAAAATTCAAAACTCTCGTTATGGTCCCTAAATTTCATTCCAACTGTAGGCACGATCTTATTACCCTTTAATGTGCATTCATCATCCGCCCCTACTTCAATCTCATCGTCAGAAACTACTACATTCTCTTCGTTAGAATACGAAAATTGACCTAAGAAATAAATTCATTAGCCAATTGAATTTCAAATTAAGAATTTAATCTACCTAATTTAATAGCAAAGTTAAAGGAAACAAATGTAGCAAAATGAACACTCTAGACTTATATAACCACTAAGATATGTAGAAAATGTTTGATTTCATTACTGAATAATGAACACTTGCCTAATGAAATCAAGTATAAAAGAATATAAAATAATATATTAACAATAGCATTCTTATTTTGTCAACTGCTTAATAAGTAGCAAATTTGTTCTTCATTTCTTCAAATTATTTAAGGCAACATCTGAAAATGAAGAAAATAAATGAAGCAAGCTTACCTAGCTCAGACATCGTTGCTGGTAACACAAGATTTCTTCTACTTTTTTGAGATCTGGATCTTCCACTCAAATATTGGTCATCTACCAAATTGTAATCGTAAGAAGCAATTAACAACAATTAAATACATATCAAGCAAAGAGGAGAAACAAATTCAAGAGGAGAAAAATTGAATAAGCTGCAAAAATCAGGGGATAGTCACTGGCAACAATGGGAAGTTCCAGAAGAGAGAGAGAGAGAGAGAGACGCTACCAGCGCCGTTGTCGGTGATAGTCGCCGGCAGACCAAAAATGTCAGATTGTCGCCCGCGACAATAGAAGATGAAGCCAGTGAGGGTTTCGATTTCTAGGATGGTGGGTTCGTGCGGGTTCGTGCTTTAGTGAGAGAGAGATAGAGATACACACACTGATCGCTGGCGTAGTGGAAGATGAAGGCAACAGGTACAATGGAAGATGAGGCAGTTCGGTCTTCTAGGAGGGTGAGTCCTTGCGGCAGGTGAGAGAGAGATAAAGAGAGAGAGTGCAGGTGAGTGAGAGTGAGAGAGACAGAGCATAAGTGACCCAATTTCGAGAAAAAAGCAACATGGGTTTCTTTCATGATTGTGCGATATTTTCACATCCAAATTACCGCAATTTCTCGTTGTGCGTTAAACTGTGCGTCACTTCTGTGCGTACAAGTAGCATAACTCTTCAATTTTTGGACAAAACAAATGGTTTAATTTTGCGCTGCCCAATGTATTTGCCCGCCCACCCCTCTTTTTCCTTATTCATTCATTCTCCATCCTTTTCTCTCTTTCTCTCTCCCTCCATCTTTCACTCTCTCTCCCACACACACTCTCTCAAACCATCACCCCACCACCACTGCGGGCACTGCCGTCGCCCCTCCCCACCGTCGCGAGCAGCATTTGCCATTCGTCACCCCCCTACTGCCAGCACCGCCTCGCCTAGTTGCCCCTACCACCGGCCACAGATGGTCGTCGCCCCTCCCACACCGCATCTCAAACTGCCATAGCCCCCCCTGCCATAGGCCCCAGCAAGTCATCCCCACCCATTCTCGCCCTTCCTTCCGCGAGAAACTGCCCGCACCCATCATACTGCAGCTTGAATGGCACCCATCACTGCTTGCACCGCACCGCAGTTTCCCCCTGACCCCTTCGCCTGCTATCGCCCCCATTCGCCACCGCCATTCACCCCATTTGGGTCACCCCGGCAAGTCGCACATACACTTATATATTTTTCTTTTTTTTTTCTTTAATTTTTATATTTGCTTTTTTTTTTTTCCCTATTTCCTTTGTTGTTTTTCTTATGTGTTGACGATGGTGATGATTTGGTTGCGAACAAGATTTACTTTGAGATAACATAATTTATTTTTTTATTTAATTATGTGAGGAATTCGAGATAAATATCACACGTTTATGTGGCTGGGGAATGAATTATAACTGCTAGCAAATGTAGTCGGAATGTAGTCAAAAGAATAATATAAGATGGGAAGACAGAAATGTTTAAATATTATTTTATTTATAATTATTTTAATTTTTATCATTCTGATTAAAATTAGAATTTATCATTAAAAATATGAAATTAAACGAATTAACATACATAAAAATAAATTAAATTTAACAGTTAAATTTTTATAAATTTAAAAAAGAGAAAACATCTCATGCAGCCGGATGTATAATTATTTGATGGATGTATAACAATGTGCTTCTCTACTGGCACAAATAATTTTTGTGCTATGATATACCATTTCATAGTTAGTCTTTTGGTATTGAGACTGGCTCTCTTAGAGGACTCGGATACTGTTTGTATAACTTTGTAGATCTCATAACAGGTTACATTATCCTATTCATTTGCTTTTTTTTGTTCATTTTGATAATAAAGGCTCTAAGCCTTATGGTTATGATGAAAGAAACCAGGGGATGGATTACTGTTTTTGAGGTAGGAAATAATTTGAATGGCTCTATATTTAGAAACTAGCTTATACCATGCCTAAAGGCACGGTGTAAATAATATTAAGATTAAAATATAATAATGTTCATTAATATTACAAAAAAATTATAAATATTAAATAAAAAATAAAAATTATTATATACTTGTTAACGTTTTATAATAAAAAAATAAAATTACTAAATCTATATAATAAAGCACATCAGTGCTCTAGAATCTGAACAAATTAAATTAAAAATTAAATACCAAACAATACATACCCGACGTCTTCGGGGACCCTTGGAGCCCCCGACCGTCGCTGGTTGGGGGCTTCAAGGGCCCTTGACAGCAACCGATCAGGGGCCTGCGAGTCATCTCGGACCGCCATCACCCCCCGCCAGCTCTCTCAACGCCTTGCCCCCATTCGCCATCTTTCCCTCCCACCCCCCTCATCGCCGTCTCGTCCCCCCCCCCCCCCGCCCCCAATAGTTAGAATAAATGTATTTTAACAATCACATTAAAATGATAAAATTAAAATCGGAACACAATTTTATAGGAATGAAATTAAAACCAAAATCAAAATCTAGTTTGAATAATTATCACTTCGAAAGTCCAAACATAAATTTATGCAAAAAAAAAAAAAAACAAATTTCAACGGATAACAAAGTCATAGAAAGTGAAGATTCACCAAAAAATTTTAAAATACAACATAAAATATTATACTCCCTTAAAAATGTGCAAAAAAAATATATATATATAAACTTTCTTGCTATATTACACATAAATGTTAAAGTAGTCCTTTTTTTTTTTAATTTGCTCCAAACAAATAGTCTTTTCCTTAAATAGCTCCACAACAAATCACCCTCACTCTCATTTTCTTTTTAAACAATTCCTAAAAAACATTCAGTGTAAAAGTATTTAAACTTTCAATTGTCGCTACTGTCATTGACTACAACACATGGGTAAGAACAATTTAAATAAGATAACATAATGTGAAAAATTTACACATGATAATTAATAATTTTTGATAAAATTAAAAATAAAATAACATTTCTTATTTTCTGCTGCCATATATTCACAGTTTAGTTACATAATAATATATAATTAGATAATTTAAAATTACCATTAAATTGAATATTTTTCCAATTTGATTCACCATTGATGTTGGGTTAAGTGGGTTTCTGGGCAAATTGGGTCTTTATAAAGGATTTACTTGGTTTTAGGCTTAAGTTTTTAAAGTATAATAATAATAATAATTTTATTTTTAACATAAAATAGTGACATTTTAAATTTAAAATTAAAAAATAGAGAAATCATCCTACATTAAAAATAATTCTATTTTTATTTTACGAAGAGACTATTTTTAATTGTTTACAATTAAGAGTATTGTATGTAAATTTAATTTTCTATTAAAAATAAATTTACAAAAAATTCTTAATTAAAACTAAAGCTATATTATATGAAATAAAGGTGAAAAGCAAAATCTAACATTAAATATAAAACAATTTAACATATCTATAAATCATAATTCATAAATCATCATTTCTTTATATCCACACAACTCAAAAAATTCATTTATAACAAATAAAGATATCCCAAAAAGTACATTTACATAAAATAAAAATTAAAAAATCATGTCCAATTGAGAATTTTTTTTAAATAGACATCCAAAATACCTGTTCTTCAAAATATCTTTGGTTTATTTTTTTACTACTTTCTTTAACAAAAAAATGACATCCCTTGTATTAATAGACCAAAATATATTATCTAAAAATTTGTATTTTATCTAAAACTTTGTTAATAGACCAAAATACATTAATATTTACGTAATTTATTTTAAAATTTTAAGAAAAAAAGAGAATGTATGAATTCGATCTAATCAATTAGTTAAATTTAATTAAGGAATGTCAATTAAATAAAATGAGCAAATTGTATGATGGTTAATGTATGATGGTATTTACTATTTATATATTAAAAATATAGTTCAAATTGTAGAAATAAGCATATGTTTTAAAATATAAAACACAATATGAAAATATATTGTAAATATATTTGTATTAATATTATTAACAAATATAATACGTTTGTATTAAATTAAAATGAAAACAAATTATATAATACTTTTTTGTTAAAGAAAATGATAAAAAATTACTATATTATATTAACAAATAGTAGTTGTTGGGTTGGGCAGGTGAGTCACTTGCAAGGCTCTCTTCTTTTTAGAAATACTCACTTTTCCTCTCTGCACAAAAGGCATGCAAAAGGCAAAATTGTTCAGAGGCAACCATGCTCCTTTCCCACCACACCCAATAACTTATCTCTACTTTCAAATTAATTAAAGATTATAGCTATCAATGTACTAAAATAGCTCAACTAAAATGCTATATTATTGACCTTCAATCATATAGCTCAACTAAAGAAACTATATGCATTGAAACTATATTCACACATTATCCGTATATTACTGTTTTACACCAATTATAATTAAAATAATAAGATAACAGTTTGAAAACAAAGATAACACATTATCTATATTATATGCATGTATATTACTGTATGTATGTATGTAAACAATATCTCAAATGAAACCAAAAGAAAAACTTCCTAGGAAAAGATTCCAACTTCCATTTTTCAACTCACCCTAAGCAAATTCAAATGCACATATTAACACAGAGAGCCAAGAATCCAACTTTCATTCCCATTTCTCACTACAACAAAAATGATTTGTTGAGGCATCTTTCTTAGGACATTTTTTAGAAAGTGTCCTCTAAAATACCATTTTAAGGCACAATCTAAAAAAGTGCCCCAATATAATAAGTTTAATAAGGCACAACAATTAAGTGCCCTATAAAATATCATTTTAAGGCACAATTTAAAGAAGTGTCCCAATAAAACAACTCTAATGAGGCACGACAATGAAATGCCCTAATAGACAAATATAAGTGTCTTAATAGATAAATCTAATAGAGCAAAATTTTTGAAATGCCCCATTAAAATAATTCTAACAAGACACTCTAATGAAGTGCCCTGATAGACAAATCTTAAGTGCCCTAATAGAATAATGCTAATGAAACTTAGATATACTATAAAATAAACATAGGCACATATATTAATAAGATAATGTGTAGACTAGGTGGTCACGCGTGTGCAAGAAGAAGGAAATGTTCAGGGTTCGAGCTGAGGGAGAAGTAAGTTAGAGTTAAGAGATGGCCTTGTGGGAGATATAAAAAATAAATTTATAGTGATTTTTGAGACATTTTTAAGTGTCGCAACAAACTTAAATTTATAGTTGTTTTTTAGGCATTGTAAGTGGCTCAATACGTTTTTGGGGCACAGTTACATGAGGCATTATTATTAGTGCCCTAATAGTTAAAATGCCCTAATAAACTATCTATTAAGGCATTTTTAAATGCCTCTTAATCTAAAATTTGTTGTAGTGTCTCTTACCCTCATTTTCAAATCAACCAAACAAAAACTCAAACACACACACAGAGATTGATATATACACACAAAACACACTCATATACATAATATATACGCAGATACATGCACACAACACACACATACATATACACAACAAACATCACAAACACACACACAAGCCGTCGCACACACCCATATATATATATATATAGATATATACACACAGAACACACACATATACATAATATATACATAAATACATGCAGAACACACGCACATAATGCACACACACAACACACACATACATATACACAGCAACTGAGATCTGGTCACAGTAGTGAACTGCGGAAGGAGGGTGGTGGGTCTGTGAGAGAGAGGAAGAGAGAGAGCTTGTGAGTGAGGGAGTGAGTGGGTTAATGAGAGAGTGAGAGGCCGCCACCATCAGCTATTCGCCGCCACGGGCGACCTCCCAGGTGTGTTTCTAGTAGACACCACCACAGATAAGGTGGTGTTCGCGGAGGCTGGAAAGGACTTTGTTGACTTCCTGTTTGTCCGCGAACCACTCTTGAATGATATGTGTGTGTGTGTGTGTGTGAGAGAGAGAGAGAGAGAGAGTGAGAGGTGAGAGCGAGTGATGTAGAGAGTGAGAGGTGAGAGAGAGAGTGGGTGAGAGGTGAGAGCTTGAGTGATACAGAGAGTGAGAGGTGAGAGAGAGTGAGAGGTGAGAGCTTGCATGAGATTTGATGGCTTCTGAGGAATGAAATGAGGTAGAGCTTGGAATTGTTGGGCGGGAAAATTTTTAATCCCAACCATCAATCCATCAAAAATTTTCAAGTGAAATGCTTGCTTGACATAAAATGATCCATCCTGATTCATTCTTCATATAATAATAACAATCACAACCATTACAAAATATGAAATTGATAAAATTCCAAAATATGAAATTAATTACATTACATGAAATATATCTTTTCAGGTACTAAATTTACATCCCAAATAACAAAATTTGATATCTAATATCTAGCTTTTCAATTACTCAATTTACATACCCAAATAACAAAATTTGATCAAATCTATAACAACAAATGGAATTGGCAAATCTGTATCGAGGCTTCCTTTGCAATTGACAAATCTGTAACAAAAAATGGCAAAAAATTAATCCATTTGATCAAAACAAAGTTATAGAAACAGGTGAGCGGCCGGCGACCAACCCCCACAAATTAATCTGTAGATCTTAAACTTAAACTTTTGACAAAACCCCCAAAAATATGCATTGTCAGTTACCGCAGGAAACCGTGGTCGGTGGTTTCTAGTGATCAGAGGCAACCACCCTACACCCTTATCCCCATCAACTAACATACCCAAAAACCAGCACAATTGATTAGTGGTTAATTTTATAAAAATTTTGTTATAATTATATCCTTCTTTTGATCTTAAAAATAGTTTAAATTAGATATTAATATATATTTTATGGTTATATGCAAGTTTAAATTGAAAAATGAATGAAATGAAATTTTAAAGTAAGATTTAATAATAATAATAATAATATATAAAATTATATATAATACATATACATCATTATATGCATTCATGTAATATATATAATATAATATAATATATATATATATGTGCCATGTGTAATACATATATATAATATATAATTTATTAATAATATTAAATTATTTTTATTTTTTAGGCATGAAGAATTAAAGCCCATGAAGACTTAAAGTCCATGAAGAATTCAAGTCCATGAAGAAATCAAACCCATGGAGAAATCAAGCCCATGAAGAATTCAAGTCCATGAAGAAATCAAGCACATGAAAAATTAAAGTCCATGAAGAATTTAAGCCCATGAAGAATTAAGGCCCAATTTGAGCAACCCATGGAAGATATTATTTGGAGAAGGCCCAAGGATTATTTTTAATCCTAATGAAGATTAAAAACCAATTTATAGAAATCTATTTTTATTTTTTATGTGAGAGCTTTATTAGGTATGTATTTTAGCTAAAATCCATTTAATATTAGGTGTGTATTATAGCTAAAATCCATTTAACTTTAAGTGTGTGAGTGCCCATTAGATATAATTATGTCTAGTTGAATAATTGAAATTGTGTGGTTTGTATTGCATCTTGTGGCCTATAAATAGATCACTTGATTGCATTTGTAAGTGTGATTATTATTCTTGAATCAAAGTTTAGTTGTTTCCTTATAATTCTCTCTTTGAGAATTGTTCTTGTTCTTTCCCATTTTCTTTAGTATTCTCTCTTGTGATCTTACTTCCTTCCTTTCTTCTTTTAAATTCTTATGTCATTTATTGTTATTTAATTATTCACCGCCTAAATGGCCGGTTAGTTTATGCCTTTAAATTTCTTGTCATTTTAATTCTTGTTATTTAATTATTCACCGCCTAAATGGCCGGTTAGTTTATGCCTTTAAATTTCTTGTCATTTTAATTCTGTTATTTAAATTACGTCGTTTAAATTCATGTCAATTAACTTTTAAATGGAAATGAGTAGCTAAATCTAATCTTGGGTTAAGGCAAGGACAGTGTCCAACGCCAATGATTCCCAAAGAAAGCTGCGCTTTAAATAAGTAACATTAATTTAAATTTCAGTATGAGTGTATCTTAATTATTGAAAAATCACTAGGTTTGGATTGGAGCGTAAGCCTAACTTAGAGCTTTCATGCCATGTATGAGAGTTACTAGAACTGGAAACGCTATCATACCCAAATCCGGATGATTAATTTAGTTGTTTTGTATATTAATTGCAATTGAATTTATGGTGGTTGCTTAAATTAGAATCCCGCATATCATGTATGGGGATTGCTTAACCTAGAACTATCATCATCTCTAATTGCATTTAATAACAAACCCTCATATCTGAAATTAAATTAATGTTGCTAATCTTTTATACTAAAATTTGGGAATCAACGGGTTGGCACTGAAATTGTCTTAACTCAAGTACTATCCAATTTTATATTCTCACTTAAAGTATTTATTTCAATTACTGCCTTAATTTATTTCCTAGTATCTGTTGTTTAAAAAACCATAAAAACCTTGTTGCCAATTTATCCAAATGCGTGTGTGCTTGTGTGACATTCTTTTTTTATTTTGCCATAAATAAATCTCTCAGTGGACGACCTGGACTCATTCAGAAAATATAAATTTAAATTTGGACTACAACTGCATTCGTACACTGACGAGTATAAACCTCTCACCTAAACAAAAAAAAAAATATAAAATTTTTATTGTGTTTTGTTTTGTGTTTTAATTGCAGGGTGGGAGTGCAGTCAACAATCCCACAGCCGATTCTCCGTAGATCTAAAGATGGACTTTCAGCCAAACCCCACAAAAAATGCACTGCCAGTCGCCGCTGGCCATCGTGGCCGGCACTTTCCGATGATCAGAGGCAACTACCCAACACCCTTATCCCTATCGACTAACATACTAAAAAATCAGACAATCCAACGGCTGAATCTCTATAGATCTAAACTTTAACTTTCGGCTAAACCCCACAAAAAATGCAAAATAATGGTTAATAAAACTAGAGGACTTACCTCCTTCTAGATCGAAATCGATGGAGATGCAGTCGGATGGGTGGGAAAGAGTGAGAGAGACATGGCTGGCGGTACGGTTGGCGGGTGCGGGCGGTGGTCAATTGTGGAAAAGAGAGAGAGAGAGAGAGAGAGAGAGAGAGAGAGAGAGACGTGGCTAACGAGTGAGGGTGATGGTGTGACTGGCCGGTGAAGGCGACTAACCGACTAGCCGGTGGGGGTGACGTCGGTCGTGAGAAGATGGATGAGCGGGTGAGGGAGAGAGGGAGAATTAGTGAGGAAGAAATGGTTGGGGACAAATTGCATTGGGTGGGTGGGGGAGAGAGAGAGAATGTCTGACGAAGAAATGGTGGGGGACAAATTGTATTGGGTTGCCCAAAATCCAACATTTCTTTTGTTTGAAAATTAAAAAATGACAAAGATGTGAAGGCAGCCAAATTTACAAATATAACCTTCAAATTAACGAAGGTAACGTGCACCTACGTTAAAGTAGGTGCACAAAATCGCACTCACTACAATGGTAGCAACTAGTGTTGGGAAAATTGGGCTATTTTTCCCAAAATCAACCTCACCATAAATAGTATTCAATAAAAATTATTGAATGTAAAAATAAATAGAATATCATAAATTAATGAGGTTCGATCAATTTGGTTTATGTCCTTAGACACCACTAAAAAATATTTCACTAATTTCAAAGAGAAAAATACAAAGAGAGAGAGAGAGAGAGAGAGAGAGAGAGAGAGAGAGAGAAATGTTATTGTACTTTTGTACAATAGTTTTAATGATGAAAAACATATATTGGTTTAATCCCTAAGTCATGAGTCAAGTATGTGGTTTTTAATATATATCAATTTCAATATCAAGTTTCACTTTGTGAAAATGAAAATACTGTTTTGACTAAGTCTGGAAGGTTAGCACCTTATAAGGAGACATATAAGAAAGAGTTTTCTTTTTAGAAAATTATCTCCCGGTATTTTGATATCTAACATTCATTAGTACTAAAATGATTTTTAATGAATTTTTCATTAAACAGAAAGTATATATTTTGGAGGTGGTAATATTGCTAAATATCGAGTTTGTACTAAAACCCAAAATCTACTTTCTTATTGATTTGGATTTTGATTTTCTAAGTATTTTTATTGAATCCAAATAGGGGGTACTTTGTTATTTACATTTATGTATTAAAGTAAATGGAGGTAAAATATAAATAAAAGAAAATATGGACATTTACTTGAACTAAAGAAATGTAAATAAGCTATGATGTATTTATGCTGTGGATTGTGCTTTCAAGTATATTCTTCTGAATATCTGTCATGTTTCCATGCATGTTTTGAAACCCCTTTGAAAAGATTTTCAATGTTTTCAGTGTATGCTATTTCGAAACATCTATGCTATGTATGTGTTTTCAATTTAGGTTTTGAACCATGTTTCGAAACCTATATGTCTATGTTTCGAAATCTCATTTCCAGAGAGGTATGTTTCGAAACCTATATGCATCATGTTTTGAAACCTCATTTCTAGAGAGGTATGTTTCGAAACCTATTATGTCATGTTTCAAAACCTCTGACATTCTGTCAACAGATCATTTGAAACCGAGATGCATTTGCTTTGCATTTTTGTATGCTTCTCACATCATTTGTTTAATGCATTCTCCATGCTAAGAGATTCAAATTTGAATTTGAATGTGAGTGCTTATAAAATACTCAAAGTGGGCATAAGACTTTGTCTCCCACTATCTGCTATATCTAAGTGCTTTGTCCAGTTGGAAGCTTGTATGTTTCGAAACCTAGTGTCTATGTTTCGAAACCTACTTTCATGTCTTGTCTCTAACGGCTATAAACAGCTAGATTTCTATCTCTTGGTATAAATAGCAGGTATTTGAAGACAATAAGAGATTGATTGAGCAAGAACAAGATACAACAAGTGAGAACACACTAGAGACACACACACAAGCACAAATGATCTAAATCCGTTTGACAAGCATTCAACGAAGATCCATTCATTCATAGATGTGAATTGTGATGTGAAAAAGGAGAAGTAAGTGCAAACAACGAGTATCATCCTCTAGCTTTCCTCACCTCAAGTTAAAAGGTTTGTACAACCATGTGGTAAGGCATTTATTGCTCTTTGGGTTGTAAAGATAAATTTGATTATCTTGATTGTTGTAAGGTTTGAGTTTAGCCTAAAACTCATTTGGTGTAAAGGTTTGAGTTGAGCCTAAAACTCATTGTGTCAAAGGTTTGAGTTTAGCCTTAAAACTCACTTGGTGTAAGGTTTGAGTTAAGCCCCTAAAACTCACTTGGTGCTAGGTTTGAGTTGAGCCCGTAAAAACTCACATTGTAAGGTTTTGGGGTGAACCGTGGTAAAACCCTTGTTGTTGTGATCACTAGTAAAAAGTGATTGAGATTGCAAATCATTCAAGTGGGTAAGCTTGAAGGTAGTGGAGTAGGTAGGTGCCGAACCACTATATATCTTGTATGCAAAGTGTTCTTTAGCTTTCATGTATTATTATTGCCTATTGCACAAGCTTGCATAAGTTTTGTTATCAAAGTCTAAAATAGTTTGATTGAGAACAAGTTTATACATATACATAGAAAACCTATCTTTGATATACAAACATCTTTGGTATACTCTTACTTATGTAAATCATCATCGTCAAAGATCATTAGTTTGAAATACAATGTAAGGGATTTCGAATCAAGCAAAACAGTGAAGTAGATTTCGAAACATACATAGTAGGTTTCGAAACCTACTTAACAGAAAGGTTTATTTCGAAACATATATCCTATATTTCGAAACATAGTGTTTTGCCATCCATCAAAGTTTAAAGTATCAAAAATTCACCCTAATCCCAATTCACCCCCCCTTTTGGGATATATTTTCCATCATTAGGAACCAACAAGAAATACAATTGTGGGGTGAATATACATAGGAGGGGAGATTGAGCTTATTTATAGCAAAAAGAGAGTCCCCCCACAACCCACATCTTTCGATATGGGATTTAAGAATAGCCAAATCAACAGATCTCCACATTGGTGAATTTTTTAAATCCTAACCAAATTCCTCAATTCTCTTCAAAGAAACTATCATCA
This sequence comes from Diospyros lotus, assembly GCF_014633365.1. Lineage (NCBI taxonomy): Eukaryota > Viridiplantae > Streptophyta > Magnoliopsida > Ericales > Ebenaceae > Diospyros > Diospyros lotus. Next base: position 10,285,424 of record NC_068344.1, on the reverse strand, counting down.
ATATGTCTTCAAATGCGCTTTAAAGCGCCAACTTCAAATACTAAGAATATTAATCAAGTTCAAATAATATCTGAACTTGATCGTTGCCACAACCTTAGTCATCATATAAGCAAGATTTTCAGTGGTTTGGATATTTTGAATATGTATCTCTCATTCTTCCAGAATTTTTTGTACAAAATGATATCTTACGTTGATGTGTTTTGTCTTTGCATGATAAATTTGATTCTTTTCTAAGTGAATAGCAGTATGGCTGTCACAATGTACCTTGATGTACTTCTGACCAATTCCTAATTCATCAAGCTACCCATATTACTTTCTTCACAGCCTCTGTAACTGCCATGTACTCTGCTTTTGTGGTAGATAGAGCAACTGTAAACTGTAAAGTAGACTTCCAATTGACATGTGCCTTTGCTAAAGTGAACATGTAACCAGTAGTAGATTAGTGTTTATCTATATCAACAGCATAGTCAGAATCACAATTACCAACTATGCAATTACCAACTTTCTCATCCCACCCAAACACTAAGCCAACATCTACGGTGTTTAGAATATAACATAGAATCCATTTCACAGCTTGCTAATGTTCATTTCTAGGATCATGCATATACCTGCTCACAACTCCAACTGCTTGTGAAATATCAGGCCTTGTACACACCATATCATATATCAAGCTACTAACAGCATTTTCATATGAAACTTTTGACATATATTCCCACTCCGCAGCACTCTTTGGAGATAAAGATGCACTAAGCTTGATATGAGGAGCTAACGGGGTACTCACAGGTTTTGACTTTTTATTTGTGCTAAAAAGTTATAGTACTTTCTACAGATATGTTTTCTGGGTCAAACAAAGCCTTCCCCTTTTCCTGTCTATGATTATCTCCATGTCGATAATCTTCTTGCCTTCACTCAAATCTTTCATTTTGAACTCCTTATTTAGCTGAGTCTTTAATTTTTTCAATTTCTTCACTATTCTTGGAAGGTATCAACATACAAGAGAAAATAGATGAAATATCCATCTTGTAGCTTTCGCAAATACACATAGTGATCATAATTACTTTTTGTGTACCTTTGCCCCAACATAAACTTGTCAAATCACTTGTACCATTGCCTCGGAGATTGCTTCAATCCGTACAATGATTTATTTAGTTTGCAAATCCATTTTTTTTTTACCAGCAACTCTAAATCCTTTTGGCTAATTCATATAGATTTTTTTTTCCAAGTCACAATGTAGAAACGCGGTTTTCACATCCATCTGAACTAGTTCCAAATCCAATAGCACTACCAAGGCTAACAAAATTCTAATGGAGGAATGTTTCACAACTGGAGAAAAAACTTCATTATAGTCAATGCCTTCCGTTTGAGAGTAGCCTTTAGCCACCAACCTTGCTTTGTAGTGAACATCATTCTTGTTAAGAAATCCTTCCTTCTTTGCATATACCCGTGTGCATCCAATTGCCTTCTTTCAATTCGATAAGTTGGCTAGCCTCCATGTCTCATTCTTCTAAAGGACTGCATTTCCTCCACTTTCCATTTTCTGAAATTTGGATAACTTCATTATAAGTGGCAGGAATGTTATCATTTACAATTAGAGATGCATAGGCCACCATATCAACAAAACAAGCAAGTTTTCGAATCTCCCGTCGTGGTCTTCCTATTGCTATTGATTCTTGTTATTGTAGAGGTTCTTGTGTAACACCCCGTCTCGCCAGGCATGTCACTATAAGGGTATTCCCGGGATTTCTCTTCCTTTTTTTTTTTTTTTCTTTAAGTTCAACACGCGCGGTATTTCAAGAACAATCTTCACATGCAGAAACAAAACCCCGCGAACCCCAGTCTTGCCCGTTTAACTATCAAGATCAATAACCTAAACGAGTCTTAATACAACGCAGCGGATACACTAATACCAAACACCATAGTTCTTACATTGTATTTCCATAGCAAAATACATAATACAGATCAAATGATAAAATTGCTATATACAACTACTCGTTTACAACCTGAAATGCATGTTAAATCCTCCAAGCGTTACAACGACTTAACTAACTAAGCACCATTGGCCCTCAACCGGCCACATCCTTGCCTCCGCAGCAGTTCCTGGCTGGAACATTAAACGTTCCAGGGGCATAGCCCAAGTTAGATGATAAACATCTAAGTGACGGCATAAAACAGTTCATACAATGCATGAGAGACACACGAGCATGGCATACTCAGATAAACGTAAATATGCAAGACATGTCTAACTCGAGATATCACCTTGACATACTTAATCCCTCGAATGCCCCATTGTGGCACACGTTCACCTGGTCCAACGTTAATCCCTCGGGTGCACCGTCGTGACACCCGTTCACCTGGTTTAACATTATTCCCTCGAGTGCCCCCAGTGTGACACCCGTTCACCTGGATTAACCTTGTCCCAATCTCAAGCAGACCCCATCCCGCCCCATACGGACCCAACGATGCAATTAAACTTGACCCCAAATGATATGAAGATTTTCACGCCATGCACCAACACTTTAAAATAAACAGTTAATGCAATGTAGCAAATATCGACACAATGATCATAAGCAAAGCCTTGTAAAACAATTTATGTCCAGGAGGGTATAACCGCTCACTAGAACTCACCACAAGCACCTAAGAACACTTCCAAACAAGGAAAAGTTGGAATCAAACCACTCACCTCGAACGTAATCAGATCGCCTCGTTCCTTGTGCAACACCTCGATTTGCGCGTCAAATCCCAAATACTTGAACTTGTGCTCAACCTCTAGCCAAGATACTTCCTAAATATCATATTTAATTGAGGAAGCATTAAAATCCATTTTCCTCAATTTTTCCTTAATTTTCTCTATTTTCTCCCAATTTTCCCAATTTTCTCCTTGATAATTCCAAAATAATTATTTCCTCAAACATTTTCCAAAATGTTTCAACATGATAAATCCTCAAATAAATTAACAAAAATACTGGAATTAAAATTACTGAATTACCCTTTGGCACGCGCTCTCACGCGCCTAGCGCGTGGCTGCGCGTGAAGGCTGGCGCGTGCAGCCACGCGCCACCATCTTCTCCAATTTTCCGGCCGCCGTCGACGTCTCCGATGCCCAAACAAAAGATACCCCCTTGAAGCCCTTGGAGAATCGATCCTAATGGCATGATTTTCGTGCCGAAATGTCACCGGAAAACGCCCCAAACGGGCAGTTACAGGCGGCCAGTGGCGGTCCGCCACCCGTTCTCGGCCAAGCCTCGTTGGCCTCTAAACTGATCCAAAATGCTTCAAAACACTCCCATTTTCTTCTCCTTGACACAAGGATCAGAAACCCCTTAATCAATCTCCCAAAATCATTCGAAAACAAGGTCGATTTCACGCCCCAAAATCCGAAACCCTCGGCCCCTTTTATACCCAAAAACCGATCGAATTCCGGCCAATCAACGGCCTCAACTTGGACCCCAAGCATCCCATCGCCGTATACGACCTCCCCCGAACCTCCCTCGGCCGTCCAATCTCCAGATTTGGCCTCCATGTGCGTGGATTTGCGGCGGCCACCTTCCTACGCGTTCACACCATCATTTTCCATTTATTACACTTAGGCCCCCAATTTCTTTAAACGACACTTCTGCCCTTTTCACAACACCCCTGATAAATCCAAATATACCACTAAGTCCCTCAAGCTTAGCACATCTCGTTTGACCCTCGAAATTCCTGAAAAATTACCGTTTTGACCTCCCTCTGGCAGATTTAGAAAACTGCACTTAGCCCCAGCTAGTTAAATTGACCCTAAATCCATTTAATTTAACCTGAAATCGCTTAAGGGTTGTTTTATACTTAAAATATTAGTCCTTGACACGTTCCGTTGACCTTTTCAGATATCTCTAACGTCGATTTGATTTTCTCAGCCTAGTCGACAGCTGTACCGAAAACTGTTCTTGATCCAATTTCTTTCATCACTAAAAATCATAATTCGAATCACTTGTCGATATTGTATAATTTTCTTTGGCTATCTAAGGTCCGGGTTACTCCCTCCTACTGATTTAATTATCTAAAACTGCGTTAGTGTGTCATATAGCCTTATTCTTTCGATAATTCCACTTGTACCCTTCATCAAATATTACTTATGACCTCAAATCATTCCTGGGTATTACATTCTCCCCCCCTTAAGAAATTTCGTCCTCGAAATTTGATCCGCGATAATTGTATTACCACTCGTGTTAATGACTCCCAAGTGTAATGCCCTTTATACCATTTCTAGTTCCTAGTAATTATTCATAACTTTTATTTTCATAGGGTTTGGGTTTACCAGACTCATTTATGATCTTCCAGAATATCCCGTTGTAGCTCCATGTTGGCGGCTACTCAATTCCAAAAATGATTTATAAAACCCAGTACCATTCCCAATCGTGTTCCCAAAATATATTTTATCTGGCTCCTAAATCTCCCAACCCAATGATCACACCAAGATTGAACTAACTCGGCTGTCATGATGGCACAGAAATTGATAACATTGAACTTACTCAGCGTATCTTTCTCTCAATTATCTCGATCGCATATTATCCTTAGGGGTAATTTCTCAGCCTCTTACGGCTGGTCGTGCAAATTATCCGTTTAGGTCTCCCAAGAACATAATTTTTCCTTACAATTTCTCTTCCAAACACTATCCATCAATCAGATCAATTTATCTCAGTTCAGAACTCCCGTGTCGTTTCAATTTATCGACAACCTTCGATAATTATACACGTCCTTCATTTGTGGCTCCTTAACTTAGTACTGCTAAGTGTTCCATTTCAACCAAACGGTGCTTTATATATATTTCTCCACATGAGAAATAGTTCCTCTATGAATCAAAATTCCTATTTTCCTCGATTCTTGGAATAGATTTAATCTTGTCCCTCTTAGGTGATCTACTTTCCATACTACTTCATTAAATGAAAACCCTATTGAACAACTTTTGATTCTCACCAGGTCTTTAGCAACGCCTAGTATAACTTTAATAGCTCAGCTTACTATTTTACAACCCAAATAAAATTTCCATAGTGCAACTAGAAACTCTCGTCGTCCTTTATAGCAACTCTTAATATGTTTCCTCAAACCATAACATGTCTCTCGAAAAGAAAAAAAACACTTTTATTTACTCATCAACTTATAACTTACTATATCTTTTATGTTGACTTTGACTCATTTTAAACATTAACTCATAATCTCAAGGGTACCTAAGTATACCTACCATTGCTCCAATCTTTTTATACTACTAAAGGCAAGGTTTGAAACAACTAAATCACAGCCATTTGCTAACAATTCCTAGGGTGTGTAATATTAAATACACTAAACTAAGAGCCAAATTGATAACAATAATTAAATTCCTCTCAAAGCGATATTTAGAAAACTATGGTCCCACATTTTCCTAGGTAACTTTACGGCACTTATTTATACCAAGGATTACTTCATTCCCAGTTAGGAGCTACTTCAACCTAGGAGCATTATTACTGTTTCACCACAACTCCTGAACTTCCTGAGTGCTCTCATCTCTTCTTGGTAACCTTAACTTCACGAATTTCTATCATGGATGTAATTATCATAGAAGAATCCTTTACAAATCTCTGTCAACAGCTTGCCCAACATTGTTTCGTCACTCGAGATTACTTTTCCTTCTTTCGATTCTCTTTTGATTATCGACTACCATATTCCATATAGCAATTAACCTACTTAGGTTATCTTCCAATCCTTCAACCTTTCCATAATGATTTAGGGAGCCTGCCACGATGCTCTGGTCCCTTGGAACTTGGACTCTAAACCATACATAACATCCTCAGTGTTGCCCCAAACTTTGGCACTTGACTGTCTCCACAGTTCACTGTGTTGCTCCGATTTGTAGGTATCACACCCCAAACCACGAGCCAACCATCAGTCCTCTACCTTGGTCCTTAGGCTCAGATCCATTGTTACAAACCAACACCAATGGTGTTATTGTTATGCTTAGAATTCCCCATTCTATTTCTGAGAGCTACAGTGGTTCTATTGGTACTAATCCAACTCCCTGATCTTTTGGCTTCCTAATGTTCTTTTCCAGAGTAACACTCAAACGTATCGAGCACCCTTATCCTAACCATTCCTAAGACTTCGGATTTCTTTCCCACAATTTAATCTCTTTCACTTTCCAAATTTGTTACGCATGTGACGGAACCTCACGCTCCTATCGTTGCTCTTGCAGACGTTCATAATTTATCAAATACTCCAGCATCAATTGTATTTCCGGTTTATCATTTTCTAAATTTATACTAGATAGTTCAACCATATTTTCGTCACGGCCGTATGCTTAATCTATTACAAGATTTATTCCTCGATTGACTTTCAACTAACACTCACTATACAGGTTAATATGTCAATCATTCCTATTGCTTTGAATCTATTAGGACCAACTTCAATTTTGCTAAGACCTAATCAAATTCCAAGATATCTTTATGAGCTTAATCAAGCTTTAGCAAGCCTCAATAGTAATACGCATAATTCCCTCATCCCAAGATTTTTTTTTTTTTTCTAATTTCCAATGTTCGTTTTAAAATCACAAATCTCTAATCTATCGTTGATCCGTACAATCTCAAGATCATCAAGTAAGGTTTCTTTTTGCAAATTCTCTATAAACCAAAAGGTTCTTTCAAATTTCCAAGGGAAAATTCTAATACCTAAAACATGCGAACTTCACGTTTCGTAACCTAATAGTTTTCGATCGTATCTCGACCTTAACTACAGCTGATTTACGGTCGTTCCCTCTTTGACTAGTAGTGACCGCATGTAAGGGAAATAAGTTTAGATCATACTCCAAAATTTTACTCGAAAGAGAAATTCTCATTGCCACCCAAAATCTGTTACCTAAATCTCCAGTTGCCACCAAGAAAACTTCCAAAACTCCGAAACAGGAATTTGATCCTCAGTCAATTCTGATTCGTTTTCCTTGTCAGATCCTAAACTAATATCCTCGATACAGTTCTCTTTCTTTTCTTTTTTTTTTTTTTTTTTCATCTCCCAAAACTTCCATAAAACTTAAATCTACGTCTTAACTCTCTCTATCCTTGAATAACATATGACTCGTCCCTATGAGTCGTTTTAAGGTATTATTTCTTTATTATCCCTGTCATCAATTCCGATTTTTCTATCTCAATATCCCTACCAACACTTCTGGATTCCTAAAATCCTCAAGCTCTGTTCTCTAAAGCACTTATCGAATCATCCTGAGTTTCTTATCGGGTCGTTCCTTAGGATCCTCAATCTATACCAAGTCATTCTTTTCCTTGAATCCTTATACCATTCGATCAAACCTGACTTACAATTAGGATATGCCATATTAAACTAATCGTCCACAACTTGTTTCTTCTTAATAACCACCAGTTATCCCAACATTTAGTGAGATTGATTTTAACTAATGATCTCCAATCTACGGTTTCCGATTCTTACGAATCCTCAGTTATGGTTTGTCGAACCACCCTTACATTCGACCCATATTGTTCGATGCTAACTCCCAATCCAACATTTCATCTTTCAGCAAAAATCTAGTATTCTTCAATTATAATTTCAAAGACTTCAACCGACAAACCCCCAAATCTCCAAGCAGGGATTTTGTCTATATGACCTATCGGCTCCCTTCCCCTAAGTCTTCATTCGGGATTTTTAGTAGTTAGCCCTAACTGAATCCGTTCTTCTTAAATCCTCAATTTTGATATCTAACTTAACCTTAAGATCTTCAAGTCGTTTTTCCTTCCCACGCCCTTGACAGGTTCTCCTAATAATTTCCATCATTTCACTTATCTTTGTCAAGGCATGACACCACCATTATTTAACATGTCCCATACGGGAGGGTACTAAGACGATTCACTAAGATTCTTCCGAAAGAGATTTTATACTATACTTCAAATTGTACCGGAATTACCAAAGTATTTATTCCTCAAAGGTTTTGGATCATATATCTCTTTCATTTCGACGACCCTCTACACTAGCTTCCTAATTTCAAAAGATGTGAATAGAACTTGTTCGTCTCCCCTTAACGCTGAAAGTATATTCAAATTGAAAACCTCAAATTTCACCTTTCTAGAGTCTCCATACCATTTCGACTATGTTCCGAATGTCTCCTAGAATCCATAATCCCGTTCTAAGTTCTCATTCAATAGTTCTAATCATGCTAAATTCAACAACCTAACCAAATCGTCCTAGGGTTTTAACCTAGGGCTCTGATACCAATTGTAACACCCCGTCTCGCCAGGCATGTCACTATAAGGGTATTCCCGGGATTTCTCTTCCTTTTTTTTTTTTTTCTTTAAGTTCAACACGCGCGGTATTTCAAGAACAATCTTCACATGCAGAAACAAAACCCCGCGAACCCCAGTCTTGCCCGTTTAACTATCAAGATCAATAACCTAAACGAGTCTTAATACAACGCAGCGGATACACTAATACCAAACACCATAGTTCTTACATTGTATTTCCATAGCAAAATACATAATACAGATCAAATGATAAAATTGCTATATACAACTACTCGTTTACAACCTGAAATGCATGTTAAATCCTCCAAGCGTTACAACGACTTAACTAACTAAGCACCATTGGCCCTCAACCGGCCACATCCTTGCCTCCGCAGCAGTTCCTGGCTGGAACATTAAACGTTCCAGGGGCATAGCCCAAGTTAGATGATAAACATCTAAGTGACGGCATAAAACAGTTCATACAATGCATGAGAGACACACGGGCATGGCATACTCAGATAAACGTAAATATGCACAGATAAACGTAAATATGCAAGACATGTCTAACTCGAGATATCACCTTGACATACTTAATCCCTCGAATGCCCCATTGTGGCACACGTTCACCTGGTCCAACGTTAATCCCTCGGGTGCACCGTCGTGACACCCGTTCACCTGGTTTAACATTATTCCCTCGAGTGCCCCCAGTGTGACACCCGTTCACCTGGATTAACCTTGTCCCAATCTCAAACAGACCCCATCCCGCCCCATACGGACCCAACGATGCAATTAAACTTGACCCCAAATGATATGAAGATTTTCACGCCATGCACCAACACTTTAAAATAAACAGTTAATGCAATGTAGCAAATATCGACACAATGATCATAAGCAAAGCCTTGTAAAACAATTTATGTCCAGGAGGGTATAACCGCTCACTAGAACTCACCACAAGCACCTAAGAACACTTCCAAACAAGGAAAAGTTGGAATCAAACCACTCACCTCGAACGTAATCAGATCGCCTCGTTCCTTGTGCAACACCTCGATTTGCGCGTCAAATCCCAAATACTTGAACTTGTGCTCAACCTCTAGCCAAGATACTTCCTAAATATCATATTTAATTGAGGAAGCATTAAAATCCATTTTCCTCAATTTTTCCTTAATTTTCTCTATTTTCTCCCAATTTTCCCAATTTTCTCCTTGATAATTCCAAAATAATTATTTCCTCAAACATTTTCCAAAATGTTTCAACATGATAAATCCTCAAATAAATTAACAAAAATACTGGAATTAAAATTACTGAATTACCCTTTGGCACGCGCTCTCACGCGCCTAGCGCGTGGCTGCGCGTGAAGGCTGGCGCGTGCAGCCACGCGCCACCATCTTCTCCAATTTTCCGGCCGCCGTCGACGTCTCCGATGCCCAAACAAAAGATACCCCCTTGAAGCCCTTGGAGAATCGATCCTAATGGCATGATTTTCGTGCCGAAATGTCACCGGAAAACGCCCCAAACGGGCAGTTACAGGCGGCCAGTGGCGGTCCGCCACCCGTTCTCGGCCAAGCCTCGTTTGGCCTCTAAACTGATCCAAAATGCTTCAAAACACTCCCATTTTCTTCTCCTTGACACAAGGATCAGAAACCCCTTAATCAATCTCCCAAAATCATTCGAAAACAAGGTCGATTTCACGCCCCAAAATCCGAAACCCTCGGCCCCTTTTATACCCAAAAACCGATCGAATTCCGGCCAATCAACGGCCTCAACTTGGACCCCAAGCATCCCATCGCCGTATACGACCTCCCCCGAACCTCCCTCGGCCGTCCAATCTCCAGATTTGGCCTCCATGTGCGTGGATTTGCGGCGGCCACCTTCCTACGCGTTCACACCATCATTTTCCATTTATTACACTTAGGCCCCCAATTTCTTTAAACGACACTTCTGCCCTTTTCACAACACCCCTGATAAATCCAAATATACCACTAAGTCCCTCAAGCTTAGCACATCTCGTTTGACCCTCGAAATTCCTGAAAAATTACCGTTTTGACCTCCCTCTGGCAGATTTAGAAAACTGCACTTAGCCCCAGCTAGTTAAATTGACCCTAAATCCATTTAATTTAACCTGAAATCGCTTAAGGGTTGTTTTATACTTAAAATATTAGTCCTTGACACGTTCCGTTGACCTTTTCAGATATCTCTAACGTCGATTTGATTTTCTCAGCCTAGTCGACAGCTGTACCGAAAACTGTTCTTGATCCAATTTCTTTCATCACTAAAAATCATAATTCGAATCACTTGTCGATATTGTATAATTTTCTTTGGCTATCTAAGGTCCGGGTTACTCCCTCCTACTGATTTAATTATCTAAAACTGCGTTAGTGTGTCATATAGCCTTATTCTTTCGATAATTCCACTTGTACCCTTCATCAAATATTACTTATGACCTCAAATCATTCCTGGGTATTACATCTTGGGTCGAAACCTCTTCTTCATCTGATGACTCCTCTGCCACAGGAGTGTCTCCACTTGATTTGTTATTTATTGCTAGGTCAATAATTCTTCTTTCAAACTCCATCTGCTATGGAGCATCATCAAACTGCTTCATAACTTCATTTGTTACATTTTTGAACACGATAGATTCATCAAAGGTAACATCCCTACTAAAGATTATCTTCTTCGATTCTGGACACCAGAACCGATGTCCTTTTACCTTAGAAGTGATCCCCATGAATAGTGTTTTCTTCACTCTTGGATCCAACTTGGATTTCTTAACATGATAGTATGTAGTGGAACCAAATACATATAAGGAATTATAATCATTAGCAAGTTTTCCAGACCATACCTCAAAAGGTATTTTTTCACAAATAACAGTTGATGGCAACCGATTAATGAGATAACTAGCATATGTCATAGCCTTAGCCCAAAATTGTCTGCCCAACCCAACATTGGACAACATACATCAAACTTTCTCCAGTAACGTTCGATTCATGCGCTCTGCCACCCCATTCTGTTATGGTGTATCTCTAACTATACTTTTGCTCTTTGGACATGTATGATCGAATTGTACCACACACTAATCAATTGATGGTCTTCCATTCTTTTTCTTCAATATGATCTGGTTTCTTTTCCTCAACGGTGATATTTAGACCTTGTCGAAAAAGAGTGTCTAGAACCTCACATTGTCACATGTCAAAATGGCCCGAACCGTCAAACACCTTAACTACAATTCTTGTATTCGCCAAATTTCTCACCCAAGTGGACGAATAAGAAGCTCCCAATGTGGATGGTTCTAAACTCCTTTCGCCTGCCATTTCTTCCATCTTCCATATTCAATAGTTATCAAAGCGGAACAATCCAGGAAAATCTTTTCTGATGTGGAAGATCAGACACAGTTGTAACCACAGAGCATATTGAGAAACCTTAGCTCTGATACCAATTGTTGGGAAAATTGAGCTAGTTTTTCCAAAATCAACCTCACTAGAAATAATACCCAACAAAAACTATTGAATATAAAAATAAATAGAATACCAGAAATTAACGAGGTTCAACCAATTTAGCCTACGTCCTTGGACACCACTAAAAAATATTTCACTAACTTCAAAGAGAAAAATACAAAGAGAGAGAGAAAGAGAGAGAGAAATACAATTGTGACGTGAATATACATAAGAGGGGAGAGGGCTTATTTATAGCGAAAAGAAAGCCCCCCACAACCCACATCTTCCAATGTGGGATTTGGAAACAACCAAATCAACAACTAGGGCTATTTAAATGATTGATTTAGTAACTAACTAACTAAACCAAACTAAGAAACAAAAATGAACCAAACCGAAGAGTAAAACTAAACCGAATTGGGGAACTCATAGGTTGCTGAACACATTAATTATTTAATTAGCCAATTATTGTTTGATCAATTGTCGAATAACGTATGGAAGTATGCCTCTTTGGTTAAAATAAGCCAACTCTACTTGTTGATGCAAACAATAAAGGAATTTCTTAATTTTTTGCAAACATGGTATAAGATCCACGATCTAGATATAGGACCACTAACTGAGACTGAGACATAAATAAAGCATACCACTATTGTAAAAACTAGAGATGTGATCAAGTGCATTACAGGAAGAAAACATCAAATACAGAACTCAAACTTACACATGCATAAAATCATATACTATCAGCCAAAATACTTCCCATCACTTTTCTTTTTTTATCGATGGATTTTGGGGTTTAGAGATAAAAGGATAAATAAGTAGTACTAAACTTAGAGATATAAAGGAATATCTTAGAATGTTAGAGGTTTTATGTGAGGCAAATTGGAAACTCAATATATGGAATGTAAATTTATTAAAAGTACAAGTATAAATGATGGTGAAACATAAAAAGCAAGTCATCCCAAGGGAAAAAGATGAATTTAGATATTTAGGATGAGTCATTCAAAAGAATGAAAAGAGTGACGAGGATGTTATTTATAGAATTAAGGTGGGAAGCTTAAATGAGCCCCCCCCCCCAAAAAAAAAAAAAAAAAAAAAAGTCAGGAAGGCTAAAATGTGTTGTTGCCAAAATACAACAATCTATTTTTTTTTCGTGGCAGAATACAATTTGCGCGTGATTGATCGCGGGAGTCTCGTTCAGGCTTTGTGAGCGTTTTGAGAGTCTTGGCACCAACGTGCGCTAAGAGTCTTGGTGACCGAGAGGGTCTAATGAACAGTTGGGTCAGATGATCACGTGGGTCTGGATGATCAAGTGGGCCTGGATGATCACGTAGGTCTTGATGATCACGTGGGTCTGGATGATCACGTGGGTCTTGATGATCATGTGGGTCTCAATAATCTGGTGGCCCTTGGTGATCTGGTGGGTCTCAATGATCTGGTGGCCCTTGGTGACCGAGTGGCCTTGATGACCAAGTAACCCTTTGTGATCGAGTGGCCTTTGATGAACGAGTGGCCTTGATGACTGTGTGGCCCTTGGTGACTGAGTGGCCATCACCGAGTGACCCTGATGATCGAGTGGCCCTTGGTCACCGAGTGGCCCTTGATCAATGAGTGGCCTTGATGACCGAGTGGCCTGCATAACCAGAACACTGTTAGGGCCCGGGTGGAGGTCCTCGTGTAAACCCTCTGATGCCTAAGTTAGATCCCGAGAGCAAAAGTATGAAATCATACTAAGAATGCTCAAGAGTGCGTACCTTATGTCAGAGGCATGGCCTCTTATTTATAAAGGAGGGAGAGGGGAGACGTGTGGCAATCACGTAGAGAGTCTCGTGGCCCATTCCATAGATTTCACGGCTCATCCGAGAGTCTCAGAGCCCATCCGCAAGGGCACAAATGATACCTACTCGGTTATGACCAAGTGGGTGAGTGGCCCAACCCACTTGGTCATGACCGAGTGGGTCTTTTCCCACTTGGCTTTGATGCCTTATTTTCTGCTTCCTCTTGGTTCAGTCTTGAGTGGTTCCCATACCTCAACTTCAAACCACATTTTCACCTCATGACCGAGTGGGTCTTTTCCCACTTGGCTTTGATGCCTTATTTTCTGCTTCCTCTTGGTTCAGTCTTGAGTGGTTCCCATACCTCAACTTCAAACCACATTTTCACCTTAATTTAGCCTGTATCTCTCAAAACTCAAAACATGAAAGTTGTAGATAATTGTCTTATCTTTCCATAGAATTTTGAATGACCTCAATTAGAGCTCAAATGCAAGAGGTATACCCAAAAAACCAAAGTAGTGTCACACCTACTCGGTCATAACTGAGTGGGTCCTCCCTAGTTGGTCCCAGTTGATTTCAGCCTTGAAACGGTCATTATCTCTCAAAACTTGAAAGAAAAAAGTTGTAGATAATTCTCTTGGATTTCTGTAGGATTTTGAATCACCTCAATCAGAGCCTGGACAAGAGAGTTATGCCCAAAAAACTAAAGTAGTGTCACACCCACTTGGTTATGATCGAGTGGGTCCTCCCAACTTGGTCTCGGCTTGACCTCTTGCTCCTTCGGCTTGTTTTCTTGATCTCCTGCAACCCGTAGGCCCTTTAGGCTTCATATCCATGTCTCGCGACTCTTTTAGGTCTCATGACGCTCCATGTTTACAGGGCATATCAATTGTTCCTTACTCTTTTGGCTAGGATTTTCGGGTGGAAGAGTATCTTATCCTGTAAACTTTTGAACATTACATCTCTTTTAACTGCTTCATCTTCTACACATCCTCTCGAGCTTGTTCGCACACCGTGCCTTTAAATTTCTAGGCTCTGGTGCTTTTCAATTCCTTTGCAAAAGTATGAGTTAGATATACTAGTAAGTTCACTTTCCATAGATGTCGAACCATACACCAAACAATGAGTTTGATTCTTCTCCCAGTTATTGCGTTATACGCAGGACAATATGTTTACACTTTCTTTTCCCTTATTATCAAGCTATGAGCAGGACAATGGGCTTGAGTTCATTTTTCCCTCGTTGCCGGGTTGTCAGCAGGGCAACGGGTTTGAATTTATTTTTTCCTCGTTGTTGGGCTGTAAGCAGGACAACGGGCTTGAGTATGTTTTCCCCTCGTTGCCGGGCTATGAGTGGGGCAATGGGTTTGCATTCATTTTTCCCTCGTTGTCGGGCCATAAGCGGGGCAATGGGCTTGCGTTTGTTTTTTCATGTTATCGGGCTATAAGCGAGACAATGTGCTTGAGATTGTTTTTCCCTCATTGTCGGGCTATAAGCAGGGCAACGGGCTTAAGTTTGTTTTTCCCTCATTGTCGACCTGTGAGCGGGGTAACGGGTTTGAGTTCATTTTTCCCTCATTGTTGAGCTGTAAGCGGGACAACGAGCTTGAGTATGTTTTTCCCTTGTTGTCGGGCCATGAGCAGGGCAACGGGTTTGAATTCATTTTTTCCTCATTGCTAGGTTGTAAGCAGGACAACGGGCTTGAGTTTGTTTTTCCCTCATTGCCAGGTTGTAAGCGGGACAACGGGCTTGAGTTTGTTTTTCCCTCATTGCCAAGTTGTAAGCGGGACAATTGGCTTGAGTTTGTTTTTCATTCATTGACGGGTTGTAAGCGAGACAACAGACTTGAGTTTGTTTTTCCCTCGTTGCCGGGCTGTAAGCGAGACAATGGGCTTGAGTATGTTTTTCCATCATTATCGGGCTATAAACAGGGCAACGGGGTTGCGTTGGGTTTTTTTTCTCGTTGTCGAGATGTGAGCGGGGTAACGGGCTTGAGTTTGTTTTCATTTCCTGGAAGCAAAACAATAACAAACAAACTTTCATAAAGCAATGTTGACTTTTTTGAATGGTTTAGTAAATAAGTGAGTATATCCACTGTTTCATTTTGAGGTCTTATTGTTGTCTCTAGTCACGAAATACACGGGTCATACACAATTACAAATAGTTTAATTTCTCGATCTTTAACATAGTCTCTCTTGAATGTGTCTGAATTTTGCTCCCAGTTTTCTCGTTGAGGGCATTAATGGTAGCTGACCGCCTTCTCCTAAGGGCATGACTTTTCGTGAGGCTGAAGTGTCTCCAGCCAGGGTTTCACCTCCTGAAATAACATGGATGGCTTGGTGGGTTGGTTCGTCATCTAGAGGGGGGGTCTTGCCTGCGATCCCTCCCCCTCTCTTGTTGTCTTGGGGTTTGCCTCTCTTGTCCCTCATTCCTGTCTTTTCTTCGTCGGGGTTCCCTACCTTTTTCTTCTTCATTCCATACATATCTTTGTAGATGCCCTTCTCGAACGAGTATCTCAATCTGATTTTTCAATTCTCAGCACCGGTCAGTGGAATGACCACGTATCCTGTGATTTCCACAATATTCTTCCTTATTTTTTCCCATGGCATGGTCAACCTTTTTCGGGAGTTTAATGAGACCTGACCCATCGAAGGCTACAAGTATGGCTGACCGAGGTTGGAGTAGTTTGGTGTAATGGTGGAACTGGGGCCGAGGTATATCTGATCCCCTAACTCGTCTGGAGTCTTCTTCAACATCGAGCTCCTTCCTTTTTCGCTCTCTGTCCTCATTCCCACCTATACCTCTCATAACTTCCGTATGGAACACGTATTTATTTTCTCTAGAAAACAAATCTGCTAGGGATGTTGGTGGGTCCAAAAATAATGATTCTTGTAGGGGAGTTAGTCATGTTCCGTGTAACATAGCAATCACTGCCATTGCAATTGGCAAATCATGAACTTCAAGGGTGGCATTCCGAAATCTATCAACATATTGACACAGAGTTTCTTTGTTCCCATGTTAAATATTGAGCAAGTATGCGGCATCCTTTTTTCTTCGACTATTAATCATAAGTGCCTTAACAAATTCCGTTATGAGCTGATCGAATGAAGAGATAGAGGCCTTAGGTAAACTGTTGAACCATGTTTGGGCATGCCCTGACAGAGTTAAGAAGAAGGCCCAGCATATTATGTCATCGTCTCATCTCCGTGCAATATCATCAACGACTCATAGTTTTGAATGTGATCATAGGGATCATCCTTGCCGGAATAGGGGGTGATTTGGGGCATCTTGAATTTTTTGGGCAATGGGTTGTCCAATATATCTGTAGTAAACAGACATTTTCTGCACTGTTGCTCCTTCGTGGCTGGGATCAATTTATTTCATTCAAGTTGTAACACCCCGCTTTATCTCTTACCGAGCATGTCACTATGCTGGGGCCCAAAATATACATAAACCATTTTTTTCTTTCTTTCTCGGTACATAACTTAACCTTAAGTACCGAATTCCAAACAAAACCCCCAGCAAAACATTAAAGATGCGGAAGCAATAATCGAAACTTGATATGGTACATAATCAAATCACTTTATTTATAACGTAAGGATCCGTACCATAGTTAACATCATATCCTCAATATTGAAATACATAAATACATGGAGATTCCATAATATTCTAACAAGGCTAATCATCAATAAAGCATCAGCTAAAACATATCCGAGTTAGCTCACTGAATCCATCGGCTACGCCATCACGTGCTGTCATATCTCAATCTGCTTCTTGCTTGAGCTGCAAGTTTAAACTGGAACGTGGAATGTTCTAGGGGCATAACCCATTAGAAGATGAAACTTCTAGTGGGGGTTCAAAACATATATATATATATATACGAATACATGATGCGATAACATAAATAACATTTACCCTTAATGTAACTTCCCAGGCCCACCAGCCCAACACAGAATTCTAGGCAAATCCCGAACCTCTGCAGGATAAGCCTAACGTGATTTCATCATTGCCCTAGGGGAATTATGGCTACACTCTAGGGGCAACATCCCATTCCCATGCACAAATATCAATGCGACAATAATATCGTGCCATGCAATTATCACGACTTTCCATGCAATATGACAAAATGAATCATATCTTTCGTAAATATTATGCATATATAAGCAATCATATCTTTCATAAATATCATACATAATAAACAATCATATCATGTAGGATAGGAAAAACTCACATTTTCCCTAAAGATCAAGACACCTTGAAAAGCGTGCATCACCTCGATATGCGTGCCCGACCTCGATTCTCGTGCCAACTCTCAAAAGTTACACCAATCATATCATCTCGATTACCTCAATCATAAAATAATATTTAATCACTAAATATCCTCAATATTCCATTTATTTTATTCTCCCTTCATTTTCTTTCCTTTTTCCTTTCCAAAAAATTCCAATAAATACCTCGGGACTATTTTCTCAAATCTAACTCCACAATAGTTCATCATATTCTATGAACTTCAAAAGAAAAATACTGGACTTACCTGGATGCTGCGTTTTCAGGCAAAACGAGGCTCTTTGGTGCGAAAACCGAGATATCGAGAATCCTAACTTCATATCTTTTTGCATGGACCTCCGTAAAATATTTTTCTTGATTTTTCTACATTTGTTTGCAGATTTTTCAGACCAACCACGCACCTGCACGCGCCTAAGGTGAGTGGTGGTGCGTGGAAGACTGCGCATGACCGGCACGCGCCGGTCGTTTTCTCGGGCGACGGTCGTGCCGGTGATTTGGGATTTCTGCATGACTTTGACCGCCTCTTCAATTCAATCATGATGGGCTATCTTGGGCTTCAAAAGAACCACCGACGCGGGTCCAACCGGAGGCTTAAAGCCTCGGTCAGTCGCCCGCCTTCCCTTTTCCAGCGAGCTTTGAATTGCCATGAAATCTCAACCAAAATGCCCCAAACTTACCAGAAACACACTACACCTCATGGGCTTCAAAAGCCCTATGGTTTTGGCCTCTAATTTGTTCAAAACAACGGCCAATTTGAAGCTTTAAACTTCTCCATTTTCGGCCACTTCGAATGCCTATTTATAGGCAAATCCGAATGCCCCAAAGCCCTTGGCCAACCTACCCACTTGCCTTAGAGATTCAACCTCCCTAAGATAGTCCTCAAACGAGCCTTATCCGACCATAATCATCGATTGCAGGCGCACGAAAAATTCGGCCAACTTTCGGTCGCTTTTTCTTCAAAATTCGACCACCACAATGGCTTTTATCAGATCTTCCTTTGCAAAAGTTGCTCCCCTAACTATTCCTCGTGCAACCTTGTGGCCAAAATTGGCCATGGACTACCGACCATGTGCTAGTCAGATTTGACCATGCTGCCATTTTTGAGTTTTCGCACTTTTACCCCACTGATTTTGGTTTTCTCATTTTGGCCCTCTTTCACCAAGCCCCTCAACTTTTGATAATTTCTTTCAAGGCCCTCAAGTCCTGAAACATCAATTTGACCCCTGAGGATTCCGAAAAAATATCGTTTCAGCCTCCCTCTAGCAATTTCAAAAAATTGCACTTAGGCCCGAATCTTCGTTTTGGCCCTAAACCTCTTCGTTTCTTCCTAAAACCACCGAAGGATTGTTTTTTTATGAAAAACTGAAGCCCCCTTAGGCTTCTATTGACTTTTGGGAAGTCGTCTATAACAATTCGGTATTACAGCTTAATTGGCAGCTGCATTTTTGCTGTATCAAAAATTGTTCCCGATCTTCTTTCTTTCAATGCTATAAATCGTATCTCGGGGTACTCGTTAATGCCACGTCATTTTTCTTTGGTATCTCAGCTCCAGGGCACTTCCTATAGTCGATTCGGTCAATTTTTCGGCTATTCAGATACCAATTTTCTCTGAAATCCCATTTATCTAATAAATTGCTTATTCTTAATTAACCTAAATTTCTCAAGTATTACACAAGTAATTCTTCAACTACCATTTTCATGTCGTCTCGTATACTTGCTGCTACCAGGTTATCCAGTTTTGTTGGCGTACTGTCCACAGTTTCATGGTACCTCTGTTTTTGCGAGCTCCTAGCCCTATTCTCCATTATTAGGTTCTCATTTCTTTTAGGAACAACGTAAGGATTCCTTCTTGCTGGTTGTGATTTCAGCCTACCTTTTTAGCGAGGAGAGGACCAAGAATGAGAATCGGGAGTGGCTTCCTAATAGGAATCACCTCCCGCATCAGGATGAGATTCAGGTGGCGGCATAGATTCTGGCATAAACTTTCTCAAGGTGTCGGGCAGTGTCCCTCTAGGCATCATGCCTTGGAGTATCCCAACCATGTCTCGAAGTGCCTGTATACCCTTGGCATGTTGCTGTCTTAATGCTTCATACTCATCCCATGGGACCATATGCGGTGGCGGTCGCGAAGCCCCAGCTTGATCGGCAGGGTATGCTTGTGAGCCGATGTTAAGTGGAGGTATAGCTGGATGGTACCTGACTTGCAAATTCGGGGATGCAGAGTAGGAACCTCCATGTGGCTAAGAGTTGGGAGGAGGCGGAGGTGCTCCCTGCAAGTGAAAGTCTGGAATAGAGAAAGGCACTCCTTAAGGGTGAGTGTCCCGAGGAGGCGGGTGCGCTCCCTGTTGTTGAGAGTTTTGTGGAGGTAGGCGTGTTTCTACACCTTGAGAGAGAGTTCGTCAGTGTCCACAGGTGTTTGCCATTCTTAAGTTGACTTCTTGTCCTTCTTCCCATAGATGGTGCCAATTGTTGTTACCAAAATACAACAATATATTTTTGTTTTTGTGAGAGAATATAATTTGCACGTGATTAATTGCGGGAGTCTCGTTTAGGCTTTGTGAGCATTTTGAGAGTCTCGGCACCAACGTGCGCTGAGAGTCTTGGTGACCGAGAGGGTCTGATGAACAGTTGGGTCAGATGATCATGTGGGTCTTGATGATCACATGGGTCTGGATAATCACGTGGATCTTGATGATCACGTGGGTCTGGATGATCACGTGGGTCTTGCTGATCACGTGAGTCTTGGTAATCATGTGGGTTTTGATGATCACGTGGATCTTGGTGATCATGTGGGTCTCAATGATCTAGTGGCCCTTAGTGATCGATTGGCCTCGATAACTAAGTAGCCCTTGGTGACCGAGTAACCTTGATGACCAAGTGACCCTTGGTGACCGAGTGGCCCTTGGTAACCGAGTGGCCCTTACAAGATTATGCATTTGTTACATGTTTATGCCTTTGTTGCATGTGCTTGTTTCTTATTGCCTATGTGTGCTGGCCTCATTAGGAATCAAGGTAGAGATTGTTGGGTTTGTGTTTCCTAATGAGGCCCAAGGCAATGACGATAGTTTGGGTTAGCTTCATAGGCTTCGGCCCGGGATTAAAGAGACTGTTCAACACCCTTATTGGTAGCCCAAATAAAAGTTGAGCCATAAACTCTTAACTCTCTCTTTAAAGGAGAAATGGGCTACTCGTAACCCAAATAAAAGTCGAGCCATAAGCCCTTAATCCTCTCTTTGGAGGAGAAATAGGCCTTGGCCCATTTGCTTAAGAGAAGAGGGAAGCCCATTAAAGCCCAAGCTCAACCCCTTGTTTGCTTACCCTAGTCCCTTTATATTTAAGGGATTTGTTCCCTCTTTTAAGCCCTAATATGGCGGCTGTTAGTTCTCCCTCTTGTTCCCTCTCTCGACCAATTGCTCATTCCTTGTATGGCTGATCCTATTGTTAGTGTAGGTGCTCTAGACCCAATCAGATTGGGCATGTTGTACACTGACAATTGTAATCATGTTTATTATTTGAGTAAGGAGTTATTCAAATTCACAAGAAGTCATTCTATTAGTTTCTTGTTATTATTGTAATAACCAAATGAAACTAGATAGAAGTCCATATGATATATACTGTGATTAATCTATAAAGATGTGAGATGATGCATTACAGTTTCTAGACATCATTAAACGTCCCAAGTCATAGCAATGTCAAGAATGGACATTAACAATTATGGTAAGACTTGTATGTGCTATGTTTTTGCTATGTGATAGCAATGGGGGTCTCACACCCATAGGCATGGGGATGCCTAGACAAGTACATATGTGA
This sequence comes from Diospyros lotus, assembly GCF_014633365.1. NCBI lineage: Eukaryota > Viridiplantae > Streptophyta > Magnoliopsida > Ericales > Ebenaceae > Diospyros > Diospyros lotus. The sequence goes on along the minus strand of NC_068344.1, from coordinate 10,263,901 downwards.
CTAATATTGGAAAACGTGTCACTGGACATGACTCGCCATGAGAATCCATTTTGGTTATATGTTGATAGTATTCTCATACGAGATAGGTGTAACTAATCCTTGGACCTAAGGTTGTCACGATCATCTCATAAGAAGACCGATATACTTTGACATCGTTTCAATGGGCCTAGATAAAGGCTGCACGTGAGCGATCGTTGGGTATATCTCGAGGCTTATGGAGATGGGTGCATAATCTCATATCTAAGAACTGCTCTCCCACATTGATAGTAGTAAACCACTCTGGGGATGGGAAGGACTAGGGATGACACAAAAATCCTCATAAAGAAACTCTTTGTACCTAATTATAAGATCATAAGATAAATACAGCAATGACAATGACACTCACAAGAAGATTGATCTTGTTAGAATCACTGCCAAGCTTGTTCATTGTTCATAGCATCACACATCCAAGCAAGATCAACCACAGCTGGTACACCAGTAAAATCCTAGCACAAGATCAAAAGCTCTGGAAGTTAGCCAATACTTTTTTATTAATTCTGTGCCTCAGTGCAGGAACATCATGATCCATACCTGCAGGAGAACATGGGCAAGCTTGAAGGGAATTTCAACTTGATTTGGAGAAGTATTTTTCCAATCAATTATCTTCTCAACATCATCCTTGGTGACTTGAAATTTATGGCAGTTACGTGTTGCAGATTCTAGAAGGACCTGAATAGAGTATGGAAGCTCATCTGTTATGCATTCAGGGAAAAGATAAAATGTTCAATGAGTCATGCATACAACAGAAGTAGGATTTAGTAACCCAGAAACTGTGAAAAAAATATGCCAAAAAAGCTTTCCCTTTTTTAGATTTGTGCTATATATAATATGACTCTTGTGTAAGCATACATCAATCTTAGTAAACTAGAAAGATACACAAAAAAAAATGCCAAGAATTATCTATACTCCTCTTCCTTTAGCAACTCATGTTGATCATACGTTTATTATGGGTTGAGTAATCATCTCAACACTTAGGCCTATCACAAATTGGTCATAAACCCAAATAAAGCAGAATCCATATCACAGTCGTTCCAAGAGTGCACAAAAGAGTATTGCATTAGGTAGCCAATAGATAAAGATTAATTAGGTAGCATTAATTCTCAAATCGTTTGACATTGACTCTAGATAAAGATTATAGACCTACAATTCTTGTAACCGACTCTACCTAGTGGGAATAAGGCTTGTGATGATACACGTTAAATCAGTTCGAACTGGAACCATTGGGAATCGGAACCGAACCTTTGGGGAATCAGAACCAGAACCATTTATAGACAGTTTAGTTCTAGTTCCACTTGCCGATTCCAAAATCAGAACTGCTGGTTCCGGAATCATTGTCAAGCTTACCCGGGGGAGTGGTCCATACTTCCCAATTTTATATCAAAGGAAGAAAAGTGTTGTTATGTACCTCGGGTTGCTTCAAGAGACTAATGCTCAGTTACATGTGGGCACTCTAAGTACTATGGGGAATACTTCCAATGGTACTTCCTGAACATCTGTTTTATTATTCCCACAACTATTTGTTTGTTGTTTGATTAGTTTTGTTTAGTTTGCTTTGAATAATTACATGAGTTGTACAATGGAAAGAAAATATTTCTTCAAGTACATCCATCTTCTTCCAATAGTGAGAGCTGAGAGCAAGCCACCTAGGCGACTAGAGAAATGAGCTCGCTCGCAGAGCTACGTTTAGCACGTGTTTTTTCTTTTCTTCTACCAGCTAGCTGAGGTTGATCGTGAAAGTAATTGAATGAGCTTGATTTTCTTTGAAAGTATTCACAATATAAATACATGCTGTGAGATATTTGTGACAACATTATAGGAGAGAAATCAAGAAGAAAATATTCTAAAGGAGAAAGAATCCTAATATATATGAAAGTAAAGCAAAATCGCTACGGGGCAAGCAGCGTAGTTCAAAAATTTTGAACCTTACCCCGATCCCAGCAATTGGAACAACATCGAAATCAAATCATTCACATACAAATAAAATAAATCTAACCTTTAGTTTTTCGAGTCGTTCGCAGATTCGAGCCATCCAAGCATCCGACCTCTAACTCATGATACGCGGCACGCGTCCGTTGGTAAAGAGAGCGTAATAGGAGTGCTAGCTCCTTCTCTTTTTCGCGGCTTGTGTATGGACGGAAAAGAACGCCCACGTTTCAAATTGATGCCAAAAAGAAACGGGGAAGAGTGAACGGCAATACGTTTTTCAACTCTTGAAAAACCACACCAAAAAACTCTCTTAGATTTTGGGCAACCCATAAAAGGATATTTATATAGAAATATCCTAGGGTTTTTCAAACCCTAATGGATTGGGCTAGCCCATTAATTCTAATTCAATTAGAATCTTAAGTTGGCTTATCTTAGTCCAACTAGAAATATAATTAAGTGGCCAAAATCCAATTATAGGTTTAAATAAAATATTGTGGCCCAAATTTAATTTAAGCCCAAATATATTTTATTTAATATTTGGCCTAAATCTAATTTAGTCCAAATATAATATTTAATTTAATATTTGGCCCAAATCCAATTTAGTCTAAATATAATATTTAATTTAGTATTTGGCCCAAATCCAGTTTAGTCCAAATATTAACTTAAACCCAAATATATTTTATTTCCTATTTGCCACTCCAACAAATAGAAAATTATTAAATTAGAAACTCCTTCCTAATTTAATCAATTGTCATTTTAGGAAACTCTTTCCATTATGACGACTCCTCATCATATCGATGTCATTACGTCTATTTGTTCTTTTTTCGTGAGAACCTACAACGGCATAACTTCTTGTCAAGGTGTCCCACTTAACCATACATCTGCTCTCCTAGTTTAAGCCAGGGACCGTGCCTATTGTGTATGACTTATTAGGCTTCCGAATATGTTGGCAATGTGTCAGTATGAACACATAAGACAAGATTGGCCTCTAGCAAGGAGTCATGCCTACCTAATTATTCAGAAGGATTCATAATCTGCAAAAAACCTTTCACGAGCATGGTTACCGTGTAATTCGATCATCTCGTCAATGTATCTTATGTGATCTCAAGTATGGCGATGTGTTGCTTGATTATGATCACATGAATTTTCTTCAGTCATCCGAATATCTTCACTTAATAGAAATTGAATCAATAACTCCTTATTGATCTTTTCACCATGGCCATGGATTTAAAGTGAATATCCACCGAAGGCGCCTTAGATACATCATCCTTTATCAAGGGATAGACGAATCTCATCTTGGCTATGCACCCATCTCCATAAGCCTCGCGATATACCCAACGATCGCCCACGTACAGCCTTTATCTAGGCCCATTGAAACGATGTCAAAGTATACCAGTCTTCTTATGAGATGATCGTGACAACCTTAGGTCCAAGGATTAGTTACACCTATCTCGTATGAGAATACTATCAACATATAACCAAAATGGATTCTCATGGCGAGTCATGTCCAGTGACACGTTTTCCAATATTAGTCACCTATGTACTTGTCTAGGCATCCCCATGCCTATGGGTGTGAGATCCCCATTGCTATTATATAGCAAAAACATAGCACATACAAGTCTTACAGCAATTTTCAATGTCCATTATTGACTGCTACGCTACCCTGCACATTTATTTATCAAAACAACAACCAAATTTATCAAACATTAATCCTCTTGTTAAAGCAGGTATAGGGCGATTATACTCACCAGTGTGCGAGTGTGCGTGTAGTACAATTTTAAATTTATAATTCGGTGAGTCCGAGTCGGTTCACAGGGAGATTATTTTGGATGAAAACAGAAATCACTGAATATTTGATTTTAAGAGGTGATTAAGATAATCTAAAGGAAATGATTAAAACTAAATTAACAATGAGTTTAAGTAGCTTGGGTCAAGACAATTTCAGTGTCAAAACCAATTAATTCCCAACTTACTAGAAAAGATCAATAATATTCATCTGAATTAAGTTTGCAGATCTATGAGTAATTTTAGTTCAAGATAATGATAATTCTTGTTTAAGCAATCTCCATACATGGCATGGAAATTCTAAGTTAAGCAATTATCATAAATTGAATTATATCTCACAGATAGAATTTATAGGTACAGATTAATCATTTAGGCTTGGGTATGAAAACATTTCCAGGTCTAGCAATCCCCATACGTGGCATAGAAACTCTAAGTTAGGCTTATGCTCCAATCCAAACTCAAAGATACACTATACGCACATTGCTCAAATTAAATCAGATTAATATTACACAATTGAAGCGCAGCTTTCTTTGGGAATCATTGCCGTTGGACATTGTCCTTGCCTTAACCCAAGATCGGATTTAGCTACTCATCTTCATTTTTAAAATAAATTGGCAGGAATTTAAATGATGGGAATTAAAAGACAGTATTTAAAAGACTATTTTTTAACCAACCATATAGGCGGTATATAATGAAAAGACAGAATTGAAAGACTATTTTTTAACCGACCATATAGGCGGTATATAATGAAAAGACAAGAATTGAAAGACTATTTTTTAACCGACTATATAGGCGGTATATAATGAAAAGAGAAGAATTGAAAGACTATTTTTTAACCGACCATATAGGCAGTATATAATGAAAATACAATATTTAAAGACAATAGTCAACCGACCATATAGGCGGTATATAATAAAAAGATAATATGAATAACATAATACAACTATATGGAAACAAAGGTTGAAAATTTAAGAGAGAAATTCTAAGAACGAAATCATATTGAAACTAAAGTGAAAATTTTGAGAGAGAAATCCCAAGAACACAACTATACTTTCATTATAGAAAAATTGAATGGTTACAAATGCACCCCAAGTGCTCTATTTATAGGGTAAAAGATGCAATAGAGACCACTCAATTATATAATTTAATAATACAAAATATCTAAAAAAAATAAAATAACTAATTTAAAAATACAAAGATAAATAAAATATCTAACACATGATGTAAGCGATGATGTCATTCCAACTCATGATGTAAGCAATGATGTCACTCCAACCCATGATGTAAGCGATGATGTCATCAATTTGTGGGACTTGGGCTTTTCATATTTTTGGGCTTGGGCCTTCCTTGTATTGGGCTTGGGCCTTCCTTGTTTTGGGCTTGGGCTTGGGCCGTCCTTGTGTTGGGCTTGGGCTTGGGCCTTCCTTGTGTTGGGCTTGGGCCTAGGCTTTTCATGTGTTGGGCTTGGGCCTGGGCTTTCCATATTTATATTATTATATATATTATATTATTATATATATTATACTTATTTTTTTATATTTTATTTATTTTTATATTAATATTTTTAAACATGCACAAAATTACAAAATGCATAATAATATTCAATTTAAACCATTTTAAGATCAAAATAAGGGTGAAATTATAATAAATTTTTTACAAAATTGATCACTAATCATACCCTCCAACTTAAACATTGCTAGTCCCATAGCAATTAGACTTTACACTGGCCAGTATTTATTCACAATAATCGCATGAATATAAAAATTTCAAATTCGAAACCGAAATACATAGAACAGAAAAGCTATCTGTCATACAGTCGAATATTCTAAATCAGATTTTGGTCAAAGGTCATACAATCTTAGGAATGGCAATTAGGATGACCATCATTCTACCTTACTCCCTCGAAGTTTTGACTTCAAACCTTACTATGGATTTTCTCTCCAATAAAAAAAAATGATTCCTCTAGTGTACACACAAAGGGGTGCACCGTTTTAAGAGTAAATGTAAAACAAGTTCAAACTCGGTGTCATCCCAAATACAAAGAACGTATTTTCATGAAAGAATAGGGAATTTGACATAGCTTCATGACTGGAATAATGCCATAGATAAATAACTTCTGAATTTAAATAGAATTCCCTACTCCGAACTCGAATCCTGAGATCACATGATTTATAGCATCAAGAGGGACCAGACCGGGCTGTAATGGGGCTATGAGGTTAATACGGGTTGTCAAAGAAAAGGGTAAAGTGTGCAAAGGGTGTGTTGGGTTTTTTTTTTTTTTTTTGACACTAATATCAAATTAGACATATTTTTTTCTTCAGCATTTATTTTGAAACACTCATGCTGAAAAGCTAAGAGAACTTCCTTTTCTTCTTCTTTTTTTCTTTTTTTTTTGTTTCTTTTTAATATGAAGTACCGAGATAGACTGATTCCTAAAAACACACCAAGTTGGACAAACTTCATATGGTTCTAAGTTAGACGAGGGTAATGAAAGGAATTATGCTGAGAACAGCTCAAATGGGCTAGCAAGGGGGTTAATGTAAAGAAAGAAAAAGGTTAATAGGCCCAAATTGAAAGAAATTGATCTCCTATCATACTTCTACAAAACGATGTTACTCAGTCAACTAATTCAGAGTTTGAAACCAGCCAAATTCATCCGCTATCATACTAGACATTCAAAGCAAATTAATGTTTTGAAGCTATTGAAAATATGAGATCAACAATAAAGCGCATTTAGAATAAGTGTTATTTCACTCAAAATTAATGATGATTAGGCTCAAACACTCACTCGGGTAATAGTCTCCACTTCTGTTGAGGGATCATGCAGTGTGCTAATTAACTAATTACCATTGCCTTTGACTTTATGACCGACAAACCAATTTCTAATTATTGAACACCCGATGCATGCAAATCACTTATTCTAATCCCATATATCTACGGTTTCAAATAAGAAATTAATGCATTCATGATTCATACTGCAAATTCAACTAGCTATCAGTTTATAACTCCAAAGCTTTAGGGATAGCATTATTTAAAGCACGCACAATTTTTTTAATTTTTAATAGGAGTAGATAAAAGTAAATAATTCACATAAAACTACAAGCATGCAGTTACAAATTCACAGTTAAACATGGACTAGATAGTTCATAAATATACCTTATTCCCTTCAACTTGAATTGCAGTAATAAAATAGGATTTGTTAGGAATACCTGTAACTCCACGAGTCTGTAAATTTACTGTGAACTGCTAAATCTTCAACAAACAAGTGAGAATATCCTACATATATTTTTATATTTTTTTTCTTTTTCACATCAAAATAAGAAAAATTCATGCAAGTCATATAATAAAGAGATGCGTCTCAAGAGTACAGAAAATTACTCCTTACTCACCCATCTTATCATAGACTTGCCCTCCTTAGAGGGATAAATCTAAATTAATCGGACCCCTTTGACGCTTGCTTCCAATTGCCTTAGACCAGTCTATCCGATGCTCATAAGGATCGTGCTGTGGAACATAAGTATGTAATTTCTCTAGTAGCTCCTCAATGGTGGATGCGAAAATGAGAATATTTCTTGTAGAAAGAGAAATGAACTTTTGTTCCACAGCCTGATCAAGAAAAAGAGAGCAACCCATCAAAAAAATGGTTAATATTTAAAAGTCCAATGGGTTTGGTATGGAGATTGCTTTTAGCCCAGGAGATTATACAAAAGATTTCTTCAAGTGTACTAAAACCTCCTGACAAAGCAATGAAGGCGTCTGACTGATAAATCTTACAAACCATGCGCTCAGACATAGAAGTCGTTCTTATAAGTTGACCTCGTGTATACCCAGAAATCTATGGATCAGCTAAAAAGATTGGCATAACACCTACCACATATGATTGCCCAAGATGTGCAGCCTGTGAAACACATCCATTCAATCCACGACTTCCCCCTCCATAGACCAAATTAATTTTTCTCTCTCCCAATTTTATGCCAAGTTCGCTTGCTGCAAGTGTGTAACAAATATCGCTCCCAAGTTGAGAGCCACATAGTACACAAATGGTATTGATTCGACGAACTGGTTGGCCTTCCATTTATCTTAGTTCTTTATGTACGCCCTGAAAGTAGAACTGGTTAAAGAAGTTTGGCTATCAAAAGTAACTACATAGAAATTCGACAATAAATAAACACAAACAAAAATCATGCGTATATACAAGTAGTTGTGATTGTGGCTCACATCTTCCTCTGGTTTTACGTCCAGAAACGGCTTAAACACCTTCTATGAAGCGGAGATAGGCTTCCCATCCAATTTTCTTATAGATTGGCAAACAGGGTCAATTATAGTCAGATTCCCAAGACTATAGCGTTGGTGGTCACTTCTAAACTGGGTCCATAAAGCAAGAATTTCTCGTTGCACTATTCCACACGGATGCGTCTCAAGAGTCAATCGGATATCATCCAAAGACTCCTTACTCAGCCCATCCTTTATGAAACAAATTTTATCATCTCGATTTATGGAAGTAAACCCCACAGATTTACATCGTGTGTTACAAGTCCATCGAGCACATTTGTGACAACCATTTAATCTTTTCGCTCTTCTTTTTTTCGAAAAACTACTCTTTTCCAATCTTGGAAAATGCTTAAAACTAGGTGAGGTTTTGCCAAGAAATCGAACTTTTGCTTCAATTAACCAACGAATATCCTCAGGGATATTTTTATACATCAACATCCGAAGTCTTTCACACCTAGTGGCATAAATCTTTTTTAAATCATTTTGTGGGAGAGATGGATAGTACTTATGAATTTTCAAGAGCTGGAGATTCATTTTTTTTTAAAACAGAACTATAGTAAAAGAAAAGTAAAACAAAATAATGAACCTTACAAAAGGAACGAGAGTACCTGATCGGAGAACAACACAAATGAGAGAAGACTGAGCTCAAAGAAGTGTGGCTTGCCTCATGCAGATACGGGGTCTCTTATAGGGCTGTGGAAGTCACCATTCCAACAACTACACTTGGCTCGAGATGTGCCACAAGTGCAGGGTCACGTCTGGCATCTCCTTTTTCAACGTTCGGCATTTCTTTTCAACGTTCCGCGTCTCCTTTTTCTTTATAGGGCAGTGTGTCGTTTCCTTTATAGGGCAGTGTGATTGCTCTGCCCAAAAAAATAAATAAATAGTTGTCATCGGCGTTGAGTTTGTCTCCTTCTTATATCGTTATATATATATATATATATATTAAGAAAATAAAGTTTTTATTTTATTATATATTTTTTAATAATTGTTTTTAATATTTTTTTTTTTTTTTTTGAAGGGGCCTCATAAAATCAAAATCACATATACCACACAAAACAACAATTCTCACCTTACCCCCCAACTTGAATTGCGTATTGTCCTCAATCAACAATAATAGAAAAGATAGAGGATAGACATACCTGGCGGTCATCGATGCATGAATATGTGATGTTTTCTTCACCCTGAATAGCTACAAGGGTTGCTATTAATGTCCTGGACCTAAAGACATCCATTTAACCTAAATGGAAAGGTGGTCTTTTAACGTCAGATTCCCAGACGATACGAAACCTCTTTTACTCATTTAATAGTGGATCCCCTAAATCCACACTTCCTTCGTCTTCCTCATAACTATACTGATAAGGTTTCAACCTATGACCATTGACCTTAAGGCATTGCCCTGACTCTTGATTTTCAATTTTGAAAGCCCCATATTCCGAGATGGACTTGATTATGAAGGGGCCAACCCATCTTGATTTTAATTTTCCTGGGAATAAATCCAATCGAGAATCATACAAAAGTACCTTTTGCCCGACATGAAAGCTTTTCCTAATGATGCGTCGGTCATGCAACTCTTTCACGCGAAGCTTAGCCAGTCGTGCATTTTCAAATGCATCGTTTCTTATTTCATCGAGCTCATTTAATTGGAGCTTCCTAGAGAAGCCTGCTTCGGTCAAACTTTTGTTGATTCTTTGAATTGCCCAATATGCTCTATGTTCAATTTCCACGGGTAGATGACAAGGTTTACCATACACTAATCTATATGGAGACATTCCCAAGATCGTTTTATATGCAGTCCTATATGCCCAAAGAGCGTCTACTAATCTCAAAGACCAATCTTTGCGATTGGTGGCAACGGTCTTTTCTAGGATATGTTTAATCTCCCTATTAGCTAGCTCAGCCTGACCACTGGTTTGGGGATGGTACAGCGTGGAAATCTTGTGCAACACACCATATTTTTTCATGAGACCTGCCACGACCTTGTTACAAAAATGGGAACCCCCATCACTAATGATCGCTCGTGGCATCCCAAACCGACTGAAAATGTTTTCCCTTAAAAATTTCACCACAATCCTATGGTCATTGCTCCTTGTCGGGATTGCCTCAACCCATTTGGACACATAGTCAACAGCAAGTAAGATATACTCATGCCCAAACGAACTAACAAATGGACCCATAAAGTCTATACCCCAACAGTCAAAGACTTCTAACACCTGGATTGGTTGTAATGGCATCATGTTTCTCTTGGATAGACTGCCTAGTTTTTGACATCGATCACAACTTGAACAAAATCTGTACACATCCTTAAATAATGTTGGCCAATAAAATCCACTTTGTAGAATTTTTGCAACTGTTTTCTTGATGGAAAAATGGCCTCCGCAAGCAAGAGTGTGACAAAAATTTATGACACTTTGTTGTTCATGATTAGGGATGCATCTGCGAATGATTTGGTCAGGACAATATTTGAACAGATACGGGTCATCCCAGAAAAATGTCACCACCTTCCTAAAAAATTTTTGTTTATCTAGTTTGGACCAATAATCTGGGATCTGTCTAGCGACTAGATAATTTGCTATATCAGCGTACCATGGAAAGGTGAGTGGTTCAGTTTGAGTGTTTGTTTGAAACAATTGTTCGTCAGGAAAGGAATCTTGGATTGGGTTTTCAAATTGATTAAGATTTTGGCATGGTAGACGAGACAAGTGATCAGCTATCACATTTTCTACCCCTTTTTTGTCTCTGATCTCGATATGGAATTCTTGTAACAATAAGATCCATCTAAGGAGACGGGGTTTTGCATCCTGCTTTGTTAATAAATATTTAAGAGCAGTATGGTCAGTAAAAACAATCACCAGTGACCCCACGAGGTAAGACCGGAATTTGTCTAAGGCGTAGACAACTGCTAGCAACTCTTTCTCTGTCGTAGTGTAGTTCTTTTGAGCCTCATTAAGAGTTTTGCTAGCGTAATATATCACATAAGGTTTCTTGTCTTTCCTTTGCCCTAACACGGCTCCTATCGCGTAATCACTGGCGTCACACATCAGCTCAAATGGTAGGGACCAATCAGGGGACTGAATGATAGGTGCAAAAACAAGTGAGTTTTTTAATTTCTCAAAAGCAGCTTGACACTTACTGGTCCACTCAAAGGGCATGTCTAGGACTAAAAGGCGACATAAAGGTTTGGCTATGGCACTGAATGAAGCAATAAAGCGCCTATAAAAACCAGCATGGCCAAGAAAAGACCTAACATCCCTCACATTCTTTAGGGCGGGTAATTTTTGAATTAATTCAACCTTAAACTGATCGACCTCAATACCCTTAGAAGAAACAATGTGTCCTAAGACACTTCCTTGAGTGACCATGAAGTGGCCCTTCTCCCAATTTAGCACTAAATGCGTTTCTTTGCACCTCTCTAAGACTCTTTCTAAATTTTTCAGACAACTATTAAAGCTGTCTCCATACACTGAGAAGTCATCCATGAAAACTTCCACCACATTCTCTACCAATTCACTAAAAATGCTCATCACGCATCTTTGAAATGTTGCAGGGGCATTGCATAGACCGAATGGCATTCGTCTGTAAGCAAATGTCCCGAATAGACAAGTGAATATGGTCTTCTCCTGATCCTCTAACGCGATTTCAATTTGATTATACCCAGAGTACCCATCCAAGAAGCAGTAGAAGGCATGTCCCGCTATTCTCTCTAAGACTTGATCTAGAAATGGAAGCGGAAAATGATCCTTCCTTGTCACAGAGTTGAGCTTCCTATAATCAATGCACATAAGCCATCCAGTTTGGATGCGCGTAGGGATGAGCTCATTGTTCTCATTTGCTATCACAGTGACTCCTGACTTCTTAGGTACAACTTGAGTCGGACTGACCCATTTGGAATCTGAGATGGGGTAGATGATACCTGCATCTAACAGTTTAAGAACCTCTCCCCAGACAACTTCTTTCATGTTCAGGTTCAAACGCCTTTGCATTTGCCTTACAGGTTTCGCATTTTCCTCTAAGAATATCCTATGGGTGCAGGTGAGGGGGCTAATGCCATGTAGGTCAGAGATAGACCATCCTATAGCTTTTTGTGCATTCTGAGGAGATCTAGTAATGCTTCCTCTTGATGCAATTCTAGGCTTGATGAAATCACTACTGGCAAAGACTCCCTTTCACCTAAGAATGCGTACTTAAGTTGATTCGGCAATGGTTTTCTCTCAAGTTGGGGTGGGCGAACCAAAGATGGTGTGGTTTCATTCCCAGGTAATTTCAATGGCTCTAGGCCAAGCATCAGTTGTGTGATCACCCTGGCTGACTCAACGTCAGGCTCTATCCCTTTCGAAGTTTGCTTCTCTAATTTATAAATAACCTGCTCATAAAGAGCCTCCTCAAAGTATTCTTCACTTAAGGTCTAGATTAAATCAACTTCCTCCAATTCCATTTCGTCATTTGGTTGCTTAGTTACCTTGAAAACATTCATCTCCACCGTCATATTCCCAAATGATAGTTTCATGATCCCATTCCTACAATTGATGATTGCATTCGAAGTAGCAAGGAATGGTCTCCCTAGGATAACGGGAATAGGTGACTGAGGACCCTGGTGGGGCTGGGTATCTAAGACAATAAAGTCCACTGGGAAATAGAATTTGTCTACTTGGATTAGGACATCCTCCACAATCCCATGAGGAACTTTTACTGATCGGTCAGCCAATTGAAGAGTGACCCTAGTGGGCTTGAGTTCTCCTAACCCTAGTTGCTGATAGACACTGAAAGGCAACAGATTGACACTAGCCCCTAGGTCAAGAAGTGTTTGGTCGACTTTTTGGCTTCCAATTATGCAAGCAATGGTAGGACATCCTGGGTCCTTGTACTTTGGAGGGGTCTTAAATTGAAGGATAGCACTTACTTGTTCCGTCAAGAATGCTTTTTCCCGCACATTGATTTTTCTTTTGACTGTACAGAGATCTTTCAAAAACTTAGCATACGAAGGTGTTTGCTTAATTGCATCCAATAAAGGAATGTTTATCCTTACTTGTTTGAATACTTCGTATATGTTTGTATTTGTTTTATCTCTTTTTGATTGGGTTAATTTTTTAGGAAAGGGTGGTCAAGGTTCAAATTTGGATCTCTCTTCAACACTCTTCCCTTTTTCCTTTTGCTTTCTCTCTTGCTCTCTTTCTTCCTTCTCAGCTTTCTTTTTACCCTCTTTACTTCCTTCATTCACTTCGTCATCATTCATTTCATCATGCCCTTGGTCTTTTTTACTAGTGGTAGGCCACATTGTCCTAGGGTCCTTAGGTTTCTCAATTACTTTCCCACTCCTAAGGACAGTGACAGACTGGACTTGTTCATGATTCTCACTAGATGACCCTTCGGCTCTATGGGATTGACCTAAGGGGTTCGGACTTGGTTGTGAGGGAAACTTCCCTGGTTCTCTAACACTCAAGGTCTGAGTCAACTTAGTTAGCTGACTTCTCATGTCTTCTAGAGCCCTATTTGTTTGTTCTTGAAACTTGGCTACTTGGGTATTAGTTCCTATTTGACCTTGCATGAATTGTTGTAGGGTGTCCTCTAGAGATCTCTTATGAGGAGGTTGATATGCACCAGATGACCCTTGGTTTGGTTGGTAAGACTGTGGCTGTGAGGGGAATGGTGCATGGGGTTGGGCGGCAGAATCATTTCTCCATGAAAAATTAGGGTGATTACGGGAGTTGGGGTGGTATGTATTGGAATTAGGATTGTACCCTAAGTAGTTCCCACTCTGATTCTGATTCTGATAAGGCCTACCCTCTATCTGACGTGGTTGTGCTCCAGATGCTTGGCCATAGAGGACCTCTTTAAAAGCAGGAATGGTAGGACAATCTTCTGTCATATGGCCATTCGTCTCACAAACCACGCAAAGGACTTCCACCTCATGGATGGCCTTGGTTTTTTTTAACTCTAATTCTTCCATCTTCTTTGTTAATGCTGTTAACCGGGCATTGATGTTATCACTTTCACTTATTTGAAATTTTCCTCGAGGTTGTGGACTGACATGCTCTCTTGAGTCTTCCAAAGACAATGGACTTACCTCCCAATTCCTAGTATTCTCAGCTAAAGTGTCGAAAAAGTGAAAAGCTTCTTCAGGTGTCTTCTCGTAAAATTCACCATTGCACATGGTCGACACTAACATCTTAAGGTTGGGGGTTAAGGCATCATGAAAAAAACTAACCACCCGCCACTACTCAAAAGCATGATGTGGGCAAGTAAGAAGTAGATCTTTGAAACGATCCCAAGCTTGAGCAAATGACTCGGTGGGTTTACAAGCAAAGTTCATCATTTGTCTTTGAAGGGATGTTGTCCTATTGGCCGGAAAGTATTTCCTTAAAAATTTAGTTTGCATTTCTCTCCATGTTCCTATTGATCTCGACTCTAATGTGTTTAACCACATTTTAGCTTTGTCTTTTAATGAAAATGGGAACAATTTTAGCCTCACAGTATCCTCATTGACATTCTGATCGACACAAGTGCCGCAGACCTCTTCAAATTCTCTCATGTGAGTGTACGGATTTTCCGAATCCATACCGTGTAACATCTGAATGGTACTCGGTTTAAAGTTGAATCTATGATGGTTAACTGGAAATACAATGCAAGAGGGAGTAGTTTGCCTCGGAGGGTGCAAATAGTCCCTGAGAGGTCGAAGCATTTCAGCTCCCAAGGGATCTTGATCAACATGATCACCCCCTTGAGCAGACATGTTATCATTTTGTTGAGACATTAGAGATTGTGAATGGACTTCTTGTTCTAGCACTCTACCTGATCTAAGTCTCATACGCTGTTTAGTAACTAAAAGTTACCTAACAAGTTTTTTTTTTTTTTTTAAGTATATAGATTTTTTTCTTTATCTTTAAAATATTTTTTTTTTTTTGTTTTTTTTAAAAGTAGTAAAACAACAAAAATAACACACTAAGTTACCAATTAATCTCCCCGGCAACGGCGCCAAAAACTGACTGCTACGCTACCCTGCACATTTATTTATCAAAACAACAACCAAATTTATCAAACATTAATCCTCTTGTTAAAGCAGGTATAGGGCGATTATACTCGCCAGTGTGCGAGTGTGCGTGTAGTACAATTTTAAATTTATAATTCGGTGAGTCCGAGTCGGTTCACAGGGAGATTATTTTGGATGAAAACAGAAATCACTGAATATTTGATTTTAAGAGGTGATTAAGATAATCTAAAGGAAATGATTAAAACTAAATTAACAATGAGTTTAAGTAGCTTGGGTCAAGACAATTTCAGTGTCAAAACCAATTAATTCCCAACTTAATAGAAAAGATCAATAATATTCATCTGAATTAAGTTTTGCAGATCTATGAGTAATTTTAGTTCAAGATAATGATAATTCTTGTTTAAGCAATCTCCATACATGGCATGGAAATTCTAAGTTAAGCAATTATCATAAATTGAATTATATCCCACAGATAGAATTTATAGATACAGATTAATCATTTGGGCTTGGGTATGAAAACATTTCCAGGTCTAGCAATCTCCATACGTGGCATGGAAACTCTAAGTTAGGCTTATGCTCCAATCCAAACTCAAAGATACACTATACGCACACTGCTCAAATTAAATCAGATTAATATTACACAATTGAAGCGCAGCTTTCTTTGGGAATCATTGGCGTTGGACACTGTCCTTGCCTTAACCCAAGATCGGATTTAGCTACTCATCTTCATTTTTAAAATAAATTGGCAGGAATTTAAATGATGGGAATTAAAAGACAGTATTTAAAAGACTATTTTTTAACCGACCATATAGGCGGTATATAATGAAAAGACAGAATTGAAAGACTATTTTTTAACTGACCATATAGGCGGTATATAATGAAAAGACAAGAATTGAAAGACTATTTTTTAACCGACCATATAGGCGGTATATAATGAAAAGACAAGAATTGAAAGACTATTTTTAACCGACCATATAGGCGGTATATAATGAAAATACAATATTTAAAGACAATAGTCAACCGACCATATAGGCGGTATATAATAAAAAGATAATATGAATAATATAATACAACTATATGGAAAGAAAGGTTGAAGATTTAAGAGAGAAATTCTAAGAACGAAATCATATTGAAACTAAAGTGAAAATTTTGAGAGAGAAATCTCAAGAACACAACTATACTTTCATTATAGAAAAATTGAATGGTTACAAATGCACCCCAAGTGCTCTATTTATAGGGTAAAAGATGCAATAGAGACCACTCAATTATATAATTTAATAATACAAAATATCTAAAAAAAATAAAATAACTAATTTAAAAATACAAAGATAAATAAAATATCTAACACATGATGTAAGCGATGATATCATTCCAACTCATGATGTAAGCAATGATGTCACTCCAACCCATGATGTAAGCGATGATGTCATCAATTTGTGGGACTTGGGCTTTTCATATTTTTGGGCTTGGGCCTTCCTTGTGTTGGGCTTGGGCCTTCCTTGTGTTGGGCTTGGGCTTGGGCCTTCCTTGTGTTGGGCTTGGGTCTAGGCTTTCCATATTTATATTATTATATATATTATATTATTATATATATTATACTTATTTTTTTATATTTTATTTATTTTTATATTAATATTTTTAAACATGCACAAAATTACAAAATGCATAATAATATTCAATTTAAACCATTTTAAGATCAAAATAAGGGTGAAATTATAATAAAATTTTTACAAAATTGATCACTAATCAATTATTGACGTTGCTACGACTTAGGACGTTTAATGATGTCTAGAAACTGTAATGCATCATCTCACATCTTTATAGATTAATCACAGTATACATCATATGGACTTCTATCTAGTTTCATTCGGTTATTACAATAATAACAAGAAACTAATAGAACAACTTCTTTGTGAGATTGAATAACTCTTTATTCAATAATAAACATGATTACAATTGTCAGTGTACAACATACCCAATCTGATTGGGTCTAGAGCACCTACACTAACAATATAATCCTAATATATCTAAACATAATCTGTTAAATATATACATTAAAATAATATCATGAAGATATTATTCTAATAGCAAATAGAATATCCTAACACTCCCCCTCAAGCAATATCACCAGACCGATGTAAAAGCTTGGATATAAGTGAAGCAAAGGAACCGGGGAGAAGACTTTTGGTAAATATATCGACAATCTATTATGTGTATGGAACAAAGGTAGTGCGAAGTTTTCCCTCTTGGATTTTTTCACGGACGAAATGGAAATCAATTTCAACGTGCTTGGTTTGTTCATGGAAAACATGATTGTTGGCGATGTGAAGAACGGCCTGATTGTCATAATGTAAATTGGCTGGGTGTGATGGCTGATGAAGTTCGTGCGGTAGGGTCTGTAACCATGTTATTTCACTAACAACATTAGCCATTGCAAGATATTTGGCTTTGGTAGATGAGCGAGAAATGGTGGGTCATTTTTTGGTGCGCTAAGAAATGGGACTAGTGCCAAGGAAAGTGTAATAACCTAAGGTGGATCGACGGGTGGTGGGACATGAGGCCCAATCTACGTTATAATAAGCTCGAAGTTGTAGTGATGAATTGGTAGCCAAGAAGACACCATCACAGTGTAAATAGGATTTGACTAGAGACACAACCAGATCATCATTGCCTGTAATGACAATGTCATCGACATAGACAAGTAAAACAGTCATATAAGTGCCCCGGGTAAAAGTGAACATAGAGTAGTTTGCCTTGGATTGAACAAAACCAACATCCAGTAATGTCTTGGAAAAGGTAGAGAACAGTCATATAAGTGCCCTAGGTAAAAGTGAACATAGAGTAGTTTGCCTTAGATTGATTGGAGGAGGTGACAAACTAGGGTCTCCCCCTTTCGACCATAACTGGGAGGAAGTTGCATGTATACTTCTTCTTGTAAATCACCATGTAAAAAGGCGTTGGAAACATCAAGTTGATGAGTTCACCAACCTTTGGAAGTGGCAAAGCTAAGGATGGTGCGGATAATTACTAATTTTTGCTACTAGAGCAAATACATTAGTATAGTCAAATCCTTCCATTTGAGAAAAATCTTTGGCCACCAAACGAGATTTGTAATGCTTAATGGACCCGTCAGGATTATATTTGATGAAATAGACCCATTTTCAACCTATTGCCTTTTTACCTGGAGGTAAAACATCCAAGATCTAAGTTTTATTAGCCTCGAAAGCCTTTATTTCATCCTCCATGGCCTACCTCTAGAGTGGGTTTTTCCAAGCAATTGTATAAGAAGTGGGTTCAATCTGTTTAGTGATGGAATTAATAAAATGAAGATGGCGAGAGGAGTACGAACTCAAACAGAGATAATGAGAGATGGGATAAGGTGTACCATTTGAAGTGGAAGAAGATTGAGAGGAGGCCATACCGCAATAATAATCAACGAGATGAGCAGGTGGTTTGCGTATACGTGATGATTGGCGTGGATGAGGTGTTTCTGCCTGTTGGTGTGCTGGTTGATGAGGTTGGACAACAGGTGGTTCATCAGAGGATAAATCTAGTAGAGGCAATGGGAGAATTGGTGTTGAAGCATCATGTGTGCATAGCTGCAAATTGGTTTTGAATGGGAAAATATCTTCATAAAAAAACACACTTTGGCTAACTAAAACCTTTTCGGTGGCAAGATCAAATAAGCGATAAGCCTTTTGTCTTGTTGGATACCCAAGAAAAACACACCGTCGAGCATGCTCATCAAATTTATCAAGAGGTTTGTGAGTGGTGGATGCATAACACAAGCACCCGAAGGTGTGCAAGTGAGAATAATTGGGTAGTTGACCATACAACATCTCATATGGTGTTTTTCCATGCAAAAGTTTGGTGAGTGTACGGTTGATAAGATAAGTGGCAATAAGAATGCAATGCCCCCAAAACTCTAAGGGTAAACCAGATTGGAATCGTAAAGCATGTGCTACATTAAGTAGATAACGATGTTTATGCTCAACAACCCCATTCTATTATGGGGTGTCGGGACAAGTTAATTGATGTAAAATGCCAGACTCATGTAAAACTTGTTGAAAGGCTTGATTGGTAAACTCAATACCATTATCGGAATGAATCATTTTGACACAACTTTGAAATTGATTTCGCACATATGCAAGATAGTAAATCAATAACAAATAAGCTTCTGACTTAGATTTCAATAAATAAGTCCAAGTGGTGCGCAAAAAATCATTGACTATTGTCAAAAAATAATGATAACCATTTCGAGTGGGTGTAGAATATTTACCCCAAAGATCAACATGCACAAAATCAAAGAATGCAGCTATATTATTCTGATGAATGGGAAAAGGACAACGAGTTTATTTAGATAAGTGACAGATCTCGCAATGCTCAACAGACTTATTGGGAAAGCTAAGTGTATGTGATAAAGGGCGTAAAACATCAGTGGAAGGATGGCCTAAACGAGTGTGCCAGTTGGAAGAAGATGCAACAAGCAGGCTGGTCGAAGCTGAGGATTTGTTGAGGAAATACAAACCACCACGTTCATGGCCCCAACCAATCTCCTTCTTTGTCAAAGGGTCTTGAAAAACACAATGGTCAGGATAAAAAAGAATGACACAATTTAGAGCTTGTGTTAATTTGCGAACAGATAAGAGATTGAACTTAAAGAAGGGAACATATAAAACATCAAACAAGGTAATGTTGGAGTTGATAGTTATATTCCTTATGCCATAAATAGGTACAGAATGGCCATTAGGAACAGATAAATGGGATGGGGTGTTGGAATTAAGAAGAGGTTGAGAAAATAAATCCTGATTGTGAGAAATGTGGTTAGTTGCTCATGTATCGATAACCCATTCTTGAGGTGAACATAAGGCGGAATAAAAGGCAAGAGACTTACCACTGATATTAGCCTTTGGTTAGTTTACCTCCTGTAAAAGGCTAAGAAGTTGTTTCAAGGACTCGAAAATAAGTGGATTTGTAGTACTCGAGGGCCTCGATGGAGCAACGATGGATGACGAGGCATGAGTGTTACCTTTCTTGGGGAATTTATGTCCTAGAGGGTACCCGTGCAACTTATAACAGACATCTTGAGTATGTCCAAAGATGCCACAGTGAGTGCATTTTGGTCAATTACGTGAAAATCCAAGACGAGGCATATGCATCTAAGATGCTACAATAACTAAATCATATTTGCTTATGGGAATAAGTGTAGAGGTTTGTAAAGCTGTGTGTTCCTGAACAGAAGGCAAGGTCTAATGTTGTCGCTGAGCTTCATCTTGAAGTAAGAGTGAATAAGCTTGTGATACAGTAGGTAATGTGGAGGTAAGAAGGAGTTGAGAACGTGTCTGCTAAAAAAGTTCATTTAACCCCATAAGGAACTGCATCAACCGACGCTTCTCGAGTTGAGAGTGATATGCGTCTTTTGCTCCACAAGTGCATTCCATACAAGAGAAAGATGGGGGAGGGTCAATTGCAGCCAATTCATCCCAATTACCACGAAGCTTGTTGAAATATTGAGTGACCCAATCATTGCCTTGTGTGATGGTCGCTAGACGACGCTCTAATTCATAGATACGGGGTTCGTTGGAAGAGGAGAAGCGGGCCTTAAGATCAGACCACATCGTAGAAGCAGTAGCAGCATAGAGGATCGTGCTTGCAAATGACCGGTCAATGGAGTTTAGAAGCCAGGACATCACCATGTTGTTTACTCAAGTCCATTGAGAGAAATTAGGACTCGCGGTGTTGGGGATGGGAATTGAACCATCTACAAAGCCAAACTTATTTTTTCCTTGAGTGCCATTGACATGGCGAGGAACCATGAGTTGTAATTGTTAATGCCAGTGAGCGTGTAATTGACAAGATTCACACCGAGATTATCGAAATGATAGAGATAGTATGGGCCCTCCGTGTCAATCACAACAGATGTGGGTTGGGTTATCTCAGCAACAGTGGTAGAGTTACTCATGTTGAATGACAAATCAGATGGAACAAAAGAGAATGAAGCTGATGGAGTCTGATTTTGATTATACTTTAATACCGTGACAATAATTGAATGAGCTTAATTTTCATTGAGAGTATTCACATTATAAATACAAGTTGTTAGATATTTGTTACAGCATTATAGGAGAGAAATCAGGAAGAAAATATTCTAAAGGAGAAAGAATCCTAATATAATCCTAATATATCTAAACATAATCTATTAAATATATACATTGAGATAATATCATGAAGATATTATTCTAATAGCAAACAAAATATCCTAACAGATCAAATGTTGGACAAGTCCTCAGCATGGTGGGGATCATCCCTCCGTGGAGATTTGGAGACTTGCGAGATGTTCGCACACCATCTATGTTGCAGCCCAGGATATGAAGCAGAAATGGCTGTGGGAGAACATCTAAGGGAAAGTAGGAGCTTCCACAAGCTAGCTTAGGATAGGCAACCCCTTCCCTAATAGTCTCAGGGATCTTTGCAAGGTTGAGATTCGGGGGGGGGGGGGCTTCTTAGCATTCTCCACCATCTTCTCCCTCCTCTCACATGTGGTCTGCAAGGCGAGTCTCAAAGGGAGGTGCATGAAGGGAGAAGCTCAATCATAATTATGGCCAAGTGCTTTGATGACAAAAGGGGCTAACCATAGGAACATGGTCTTGCCACTGGTCAGAAACTTCGTCAAGCACTATAAGGCCACTTCGAGATTTGTCTCCTACTTTGGGAGCTCTTGATATTCCATTATGTATCCCCCAATAGCCGTCGGGTTAGCTTGTGTAATATTAAGGATAGGACTGTCCAAGAGGAGTTGTGGGGAACCTTCTTCATCCAGAAGTTGGGGAGTCTTCTGTTGAAGGTATGCATAACTGCCTTTTACTTCCCAAGTACTGATCTGGGAGGCTTAAGTGTGTAGCCCCAACGGGAGTGGCTCCAAAGACCTCATATGACATTAGCCTGCAAAGGCTGAGGCCTGCCTAAAGAAACTAGTTTCGGTTGTTAGGGTTTCCTTGTATGGATCTAGTGGAGGGCAAGAAAGCTTTTAAGGAGCTTTGGAACAACCTTTTATTTGACTTTTTATATATTTCTCATAAACAACTTCAAATTGTTGTTGCCCGATTACAACAATTAATATTTGTTTATTCCAAAAATACTTAGTAAGCAGTCAGCAAAACAAGAGGCATCATTTGGCCTTCTTGATTGGTCTACCATCACTAAGGGAAAGGAAGTCATCCAGGGCAGACTCAGTTCGCTACCTCGAAAAGGGCTCGATCCACTAGCTTGGAGAGTTGTAAAGGAACCGAAAGAATGAGGAATATTGTGATAAACAGAGAGATCTTTCATCTCAAGAATAGGTTTACAAGACAGAAGGTAGTCAGGAAGCACATGAGGATTCCTCCCGCGAGGGCCCCCAATGCTTAAGTCAGATGAGGTCTTAATGTAGTGCCAAATGCAACAACAGGAAATGTAAAGATGTCGTGTGAGAGAGATGTATGATGAGAGAAAGAGATGTTCATTGTTGCTAGCAGTATTTGCTTGTTTTTACTTAGTTGCGTTAGTGTGTACTTGTGCTTTGGCTCAACTTGTCCTTGAAACTGGAGAGTTGGGGGCTATTTATAGGCATCAAGGGGGACAAGGACACATGACAGGAGCGTGCAAGGGTATGGTGTGCTTTCCCTAGAAAAGGCGTTGCATCTCCTCCATCCGCAATGTTGTCCTGTCATTAAACTCGAAAAGAGCCTTTAAGAGAAACCCCCTTTCTCGGTGTGAAGGTCCCTTGGAAGGAAAAGGGCCTAGAACATGCATGCCGCATTGCTACGTAGCAATATAGGGTAATACAAGTAGGAGGCATGTCTCCCTAGGTTTCTCCTGAGGGCAAGGCTTAACCAGGTGGAGACTATGACATGTAGGTGCGGGAAGTTGGTCCCAAGTGGATGGTGGTTTATGGGGAATATGCTCTAGGCCTAAAACGATCTCTCCAAAGGGATGGCTCATTCTAGGATTGATAATGTACTAGTTGCTTTGGGAGGACTCTCCCTTGATATTATGTCATAACAATGAAATAACTTGAAAAATATTCAAAATATTAATAACAAGAATATATGAATTTGAGCAGAAAAGTAAACGAATGAAAATTGAAAAAATTATAGGATATTTTAAAAATTAACAAATATTTTAATTAATAGGTCAATTTTTATTTTGCGTTTCATGTCGATCTATTTAAATATGTCTTATATTAAGTAACTTCTTATCAACCTAAATTCAATAAGTTCTTATTAGGTCGGCCAAAACGTGTTAAGGATTAACCCAAATCAATTAATTTCGTTTTCAGTTCTAAGTAAAATCATTGAGTCAAGTAATCCATTAACAGCTCTAGGAGATAGGCCAAGATGAGAGCCATAAACCCTTGCTAGACACAAACCTATATATCATGGAGACATCTTGTATATTACTGTACTAGTAACCCTGACTCGACCAAATTGAAAATAGGGCTATTAAACAACCAAGCAGGCTTGGCTCAATCCTGGGCATGGGCCCATAAATAACAACCCAGCCAAGCTTAGGCTCGCAATCCTAAACAAAAACCCATCAAGCCAACTAGATTCTTAAAACTGTTTTAAAATTAATTTACAAAATAGTTTTTATTTAATGAAAATGTTACAAAAATATTTTTAAAAATTCAAATTCCATTTACAATTATAATTTTAACGCAGTAGACTTATTAAATGAAAATGATAATGTTTTATGTACATTTTATTATTGTTGTGTTATCATAGAAGTATTAAGTTATATATCAAAAAATTAAAATCAAAATTATAATATAAAAAATTATTACTTTTTTTATTTTTAAAAATACATTTATTAAGGCTGGGGGCAAGCCCAATCGTGAGAGCCCTGCCTACTTTGTGAGCCGGGCCCCCAGCACCTTTGAGAACCCTAATTAAAAGTCTAATGCTGTGATTCAGTTTTAAGGTAAGAAGTAGAGAAACGAGAGGAAAGAAAAGGGCAGGTGGGGTTGGGGTTGGGGTTGCAAAAGGCGTCGTATAGAATGGTTCTAATTTAAAAGGGGGGCAGTAATAACTACAACTACAACTACTGCTGCATCTGCATCTGAGTTCTTGACTACTTCTCCTGCAGACTGGTGCCTGCAGCTGCTTCTTATTAATTTATAATAATAATAATAATAATAGTCTCATCAGTGATATTTGTACTTTAGAACGCTCGTGATTCTGCATATCCTCATCCTCGACCCCTCTCTACATATTCCTTCGCACTCTACTCCCTTCAAAGCAAATGAAGTTTTTTTTTTTTTTTTGGTTTACTCGAAGTCACTGTACTTATTGTCAAGGCAGAGGCAAGGAAAAAGAAATTAGAACCCACGGAGGAACGGATATATGAGCACTGACTAAGAGTTGGCTACCATTTGTAAATAATTTCAGCATGCTAGTAATAATTCAGGGGGGAAATTAGCACAGACGATAACATATATTATATAAATTAATTAATTGATAGGTGTAAGCGATGCATGCCCAGCAGCAGCAGCAAGCAGTACACAAACAAACACTACATATCTAATTGAACTACCCAGTATGCATCTCTTACAGCCCAGCTAGCCACCATATACATATATATATATATATGCGTGCGTGTGTGTGTTCCTCCATTGCAGTTGCACAAACCAACCAAAGAAAGGCGACGACGAAGAAGAAGAAAATCAAAAAAAGGAATTACAATTTATAAAGAAACCTAATTAATTCAACTAAGGAAGGTAAATTCGGACCGCTACCCTCAATTCCCCGCGATGCAACGATGTCGCTCTCCCGATTCTGCCGGCGAGGCAAGAAGCTCCGGAGAGGGCAATTGCAAAGCCTTCTTTAATTTCTTGTTTTTGCTTTTCTTTTTTTCTTTTTCTTTGCCCGCCGTCCACCGACGAAGCTTGAACTATGGTGTTATTTACACGGGTGCCCTCCTCCTCCTCCTCCGCCGCCGCCGACGCAGCCGGCGGAGCCCGCGACACCACGACGACGACTGCCACGGTTCATTGCTTGAGATGAGTTGAGGCAAGGAAGATAAAAAGATGATGAGAGTACGTACAAAGCTAAGCTAAGCTAAGCTAAACTGGAGCTAAGCAAGAAAGGGGGTTCGGGGAGGGGTTGTGGGGGATAGATGGGACATGTGATGAAACATGATGGGTCGTATATAAAGGCGAGATTGTAAGCTTTCTTTTGCTTCTACGTAGCTCTACTTCCTGGGTTGGTGCCATCCTCCCCATTTTCCTTTTTAATACTCTCTCTCTCTCTCTCTCTCTCTCTCTCTCTATATATATATATATATTAAAAGGACACTGCTACGTATATAAATACCTACAACTATAGGGGTAGATCGGTTTGTTTATTCACTCGTGTGTTGATACAGAAATAAAATGGTTTTCACCCATTCCCTGGATCTTCTAATCTACCCAACAGTTCAGTCCATTTACTATTATTCATTTTTTAAATGTCCTTTTCTTCAGATAATTCAGCTCACATTTAGTGAGAGGGAGGGCTGGCCGATATGGGTGGCGAAGGGCCCAAAAAGACAAATTTGCCCTTGTATTAGTAATAATTTAGTTATTACCAACACAGGGGTAAATTTGTCTTTTCCGCCAGTCAGCCACCTAGTTTTAGGTGTAATTTTGAACTATTTATGATTATTCTTAATGGAAACGTAAAATGTTTGGAATTTAATTTAATTAATTTTAGGTGGGGGGTCGAAAGGTATATAATTTGATGGTGGAAGGGGAGGTGGGGAAGGGCATGTTTGTGGGGAACGGAGAAAACTCCACTAACCCGATTTCCAATGCTCTTGGAGTTTTCACAAGTCATATGGTAAAGCTCCCATCGTCTCATGGACGAGAGGCTTTTGTGGGGTTTGTTGGTCACTGTGTGTGTGTATGCCAAACGCGCCTTATCCACTGTTCGTAATATATATATATATACATAAATTAATGCTGCAGTGCCACTGTCACTGTGTGCATTTGGAAACAAAAAGGGTCGGTCTATTCCATGGCCAACTTTCTTGTTTTATTTAATTATTGCCTTATTATTGCATATATACATACACATACATATATATATATGGGACAAATCCAGCGCATAATGATGGGTACAAAATGAAAGTGATATGAGCTCTTTGACGATGTGAGATTTCATACATACATAGATATTTTTAGCATAAATGCATATTCTACACTTATATTTGTATTTTTTTTATTTAAATATTTAATTTTTTATTATTTTAAATACGCATATAAATTATGTAATTTCAAGATAATTACACTTTTAAAATTTTTATTATTTCAATTACACACCTCAACAAATTTATTGTGAACAATAAATTTAGAGATGTAATTAAAATAACAAAAATTTCAAAATACAATTGACTTGAAATTATAAGTTCGAAAAATTTTTAAAATAACAAAAGTTTGAGTGTTTAAATCAAATAACTTACAAGTAAAGGAGGTTAAAATATATATTTTGTCAAAAAAATATGTTAAAAGAATAAGACAATAATATTTATTAGCTATTTTTATGAGTATTTGATTATATATAATTATTGATGCAACAAATTGTTTTCATACATTGTTGAGAGAGGTGAATTCATTTTTTTTTTTTTAATTTTAAGAAAACTTGTCTTAATTTGTAAACTTAGTTTGAAATAATTTTATGATAATTCAAGATGTTTATAAAATATAAAAAATGATGCACATACATAATCAATAATAAGAGAGATTTATAAATATTCGGCTCTTTCAAGACTACCGCTTCTCTCGAACTAAGGTAAAATTTATTTTGCTTAAATGAATAAATATGCTAACATAAATTCAATATAACTTACTAAGTTTTTATTACAAGTGAATGTCACATTTTTTAATTTTTTCTTGAGAGGGGAGGGTAGAGTTTACCATTATTTCACCATATATTACAAGAAAAAAACCTAGAAAAAGGGGAAAATTAAGGAACTTCTCATTTTCAAAAAAAAAAATAATCTTTAATTAAAAATTTTCTAACATTTTCAATTTTTAAAAGTCAATATTTATTTTTAAAAAATTTAAAAGATATCAAAAAAGTTATTTTCTAATTCATAACATAAAATTAAAAAAATATAAAATTTTATTTTCTATTCTAATAGGAGATTTAGGCTGCGTTCTCTTTATTATTTTCAAATTATTTTTAATTTTTAATTTTTTAAAATAATGAAAATATGTTCTCTTTATTATTTTTAAAAATATATTTTTGAAAACAAAAAAAAATTATAAAGAAAACTCAAAATCACAAAAAAATTATTTTAAGTGTTTTCATTCAAAACAAACTCTAAACTCAAAACACATTTATTTATTCATATTTTATTATTGTAATGGAAAAATATATTACAAAATTCATTAACTTTAAAATGTATATATATTTTTAATAATATATTAACATTAAATATTTCTAATTTACTGAATAACCAAATTTATTGAATAAAATATTATTAAAAAATTATTTTCAAAATTTCAAAGAGGACGCATTTTCTAATTTTTTGTTTTGAGAAATAGTTTTTCAAAATGATAAAGAGAGCGCGTTTTTAATTTTCTAAAAACAGACTATCAAAACAAAAAACTAAAAATGAATTCTAAATTTAAAATTAAAAATTGAAAAGTAAAGAGAACACAATCTTAATTATTCAATAGAAAATTAAAGTTAGAAAAAAAATGTTATTCTAAAGTTGAACAAGCCTTTAACATTTTTCATAGCCTAGTTGATAAAGGTTGAACGCCTTGAATGGATCTAAATAGGGATTTTTTTTTTTTATCTTTACGAACATGATGCAGTCATAACAGTGCGATAACTTGAATAATAGAATTATTGCTAAAAAATATTTAACTGAAAAGTAAAGTAAGGCTGAAAAATAAATGTCGTATGAATTACACCAACTGTTCATATCTGAGTATGTATAGACTGTATCTGTATTTAAATTTATTTAAATAACGCATTAGGGGGAAGATTATCTATCATGGTGAGTTAGTCAGGCAAAACTCGAAAAATGATTTTTTTATTATTTTTAATAAATAATATAGTTGTAAAGAAAAAGATAAAAGACATGGAAAAAGATGAAATAATAAATAAATTGTTGAGGGGAGTAGATATTGTGAGACAAAGAGGAATAAAAGAATGAAGATTGAGAGTGTGGGATAGTGGACTTTGGTTGGTTCAAGTTGAAGACGTTGGAAGGGGGGGCATGCTTTGTCAAAAATGGTGGGGGTACACAAGCTTGGCTTTGAAGAAATAATTGCTCTCTTTGCTGTCTTAAAGTCTCTCTCTCTCTCTCTCTCTCTCTCGCCTGGCTGGGATTGGAAAAGGATAGGCAGGAAGATGATATGATTGAGACATTTGTAGAAAACACAGCCTTCCAACTTTGAAGAAACATTGAAGGAGCTGCTTACAATCAGCTGCACCCACCACTCTCACTTTTTCCATGGATTTGTCCTTTCGCATTTTCAAAAAGCATGCACATATTACCCTACAATTGAATCCTCGCTAAGTCAAGCCCCATTACATTGTCACACTCTCTCTCTCTCTCTCTTAAAAAGTGGATGACTTTGTCTCAATCCCTTGGTTCAAAATCTCCTACCCATCTTCACACACACATTCCCTTGTACCTCTCTTCATGATCCAATATTGTGCCTCTTTTGGAAGGGCTGCTACAGTTTCTTTAGGTACATTATTCAAATTACGGGTTAAATATAAGGAAATCCCATATATAAAACAAAGATGGGTACAATGCGTGTTACTCGAGGTCGTCCATGCCAGGGATTGATAAGTTGTTCTCTTTTTTTTTTTTTTAATTCATTTTTAATTTTTAATTTTTTAAAATAGAGAATACGTGTTAATTTTTATATTTTTAAAAATAAAAAAATTATAAAAAAACTTAAAATAACAAAAAAAATTGCTTTGTTTATTTTTATCACAAATATGTTTAAAATTTTTAAAATGCAAAAAATACTACCAAAAAATATATATTTTTTCAACAATCTTAAAATAAACATTCAAAATATAAAATTAAAAATAAATTTAATATTCAAAACTAAAAATTAAAATACAAAGAGAACCGCTCATCTTCTTTAACACAACATTTTCAATTAGCTTGGGAAAGAAAAAAATGAGTAAAAAATGTGTCGTTTATTATAAAGAGTTAATGATAATGAAATAAGATAAAAATAATTTTAATTAATTATTTGCAAAACTCCATTTTTTCATCTCTTGAATTAATAAATAATGGATAAAAAATTTAATTTTTCATATTATTAACATTAGCCTTTAACATTTTTTTAAAATTCAATTTTTGTCCATGATTAGTTATTTAATATTATATTTTATATTATTTTTCATAAATTTCCATTCACATAACCAAAATAATAAAAAATTATTTCATTTCCATCAGGCTCATCTTATTCTATTATTAGCTGTCAACCTAAACAAAAAGACGGGACCCATTACGGCCGTGGATGGCGTACACGCAAACTAGCAATCCTAACCGTCCAATTAGATTAGGGATCCCTCCCAGCTGCTACCGCCATCATCATAATATTACATCACGGCTGCGCAATTAATGCGTAATCAATATCATATCCTATCAAATCTCTCTTAATCCCTAATCTATTCTACCTACTTTTACACACTTACACTTACACACCATCATCATCGTGCCAATCAAAAGTCTAGGATACGGTTTCAACTTTACCCCTATTATGGTACTTGTGAGGGTAATCTTCTATAATGGTATAATTATAAATTTAAAAATTAATTAAAATAAAATGTCATGATCATCCCTTTACCCTCCACGTGACATTAAATTTTTTAATTTTAAATAGGTTAAAGAATTTTTTTTTTTTTCGTAAATCGTGTTATATCTCTTGTATGTTTGTTACTTTATTAATTACTCCTGTTTAAATGTTCTTCGAATGTTATTTATTTGTTGGAGAATTTATGTGATAATTTTGATAGTAAAATGGTCAATTTAATTCCAATGCTAAAGTAAAGACGACCGCGACATCTCACAGTCGATTTTATTTTAGCTCTACCAACAAACATAAAGCTTGTTTGTGCTGTTAGAAGTGTTAATGTTATCCTTAATCTAAAAGTATAAGAACGTGCTTAGAGATTTTTAGAAAATAGAAATACCAATTGAAGGCTTATATATCAAAGTAGATGGGGGTCATCCTAACAGTTTGTCCAAGAACCTATAAGTGTGAATTACACTCAAACTCCTTGCTGTTTGAATTATTTACACAGAGACCACCTATGGCTTAAGAATAACTTTAAAGATCTTTGTGGTTTATTTATTCATTTTTTTTTTTTGCCACAACACTCCCTTCTTTGGTTTTTTATACAAAATATGCCAACTAAAGTTAACTTTATTCTTAAATTATTAAAAAATAATAAAATGGTTAATAACAAGATAGAACATTAAAAGGGTAAGTTGACTTTTCAGCTACCAAAATCAATAATGGTTTCCATAACTAATGTTGTTGGAAGGTAGACCACATTGATTGGTGGGTTCTAAGTATTGGATCCAATTGATTAATAAATTTCTTGTATTAGAACAACGAGAAGAAAAAAAAAAAAAAAAAAAACTGTAGATCATGTGCTAGAACTTGATTAATAGTAAGTGTGAGACTTTATTGATGTCGAGTGTGTACAAATATATGTGTATGAATGAGATGATAAAATATGGAGAAAAATTTAATTTCCTAAATCACAAAAGTCATAACCTCTAAATTATAAAAAAATCTAAAAATGATTGATGAAGAAGAAAAAGAAAGATAACAAAGAAAAAGAAGACACTCGAAACATAAAAACAAGAAGAATTCATGGTCGAAGAAATTTGAGTATGAGTGAAAAAAATTCAAACGAAAGAAATCATACAATCTCAATCAAAATTGGTTGAGCTTTCTCTTTTCACCAATTTATTATTATTGCTTCTTCTTCAACAATTCATTGCCAATTAAGTTCCAACCGGTTTAGAACCAAAAATGAATAATTACAAGAAATCAAACCCATTTAGAACTAGGGCAATACTTGTTGATGGGTTTTCTTATTAGATCCATTGCTCTTGATGATAAAAAATGATTGTTTTAAC
The DNA here is from genome assembly GCF_014633365.1 of Diospyros lotus. Classification (NCBI taxonomy): domain Eukaryota; kingdom Viridiplantae; phylum Streptophyta; class Magnoliopsida; order Ericales; family Ebenaceae; genus Diospyros; species Diospyros lotus. The sequence continues at coordinate 10,232,748 of NC_068344.1, read as the reverse complement.
TGACCATTTATCCTCATTTAATTTATAAGTTTGTATTTATTATTTAACTTAATTTTAATTTAAGTTGATTAGAGCTTAAGAACTGAACTGAGTCTATGAGAAAAAAAATAAAAAACATTTAAAATTTTCATTTCTAAACTATAAAAGACACCCATATAAATAATTCAAATTATAATAAGTTCGGATATAATTTATGCTAACTTATATTTACTATAAGATATTATTTTAGTTACATGCTTTTATTTTATTTATTTTACGTAAAAGCCGGGAAGCGAGATTGCGAGAGAAGGAGAGGACTGACGACTGAGGCCTGAGGAAATAAATAAAGTCAATGATTAGAATTTTGTAGATTAGATGGAACGGCAGAGGGAAGTGGGAGTGGAAGCAGAGGAAGGGAAGACTCGCTCTGCCCTGCGGCCTACACCCTAAGGATCCACTACGTCCTCTTGTTTCTTTTGTTTAGTTTGGAAATCCCAAAAGCACGCCAAAGTGTCCACTCACTGCCGCCCAATCGGCAGACACCAAGCGGCGCCCTCGATTCTACCCCCGCCACGTGTCGCCCCGTTTTAGCCGTTTCAAGCCCCCTTGTCCGTGCCGTCGCTTTTCGCCCAATCGCCTTCACACCGTTAAATTCAATCATACAACCGTTCTCATTTGTTTTTTTCTTTTTTTTTCTTTTGCAAATTTCTAATCTCCTCCTAAATTTCAAGAAATGTTGGAACATGTGATCACGTGCCCAGACAAGAATTTTGGTCAAAATTGAGGGAGTCCTCGCGCGTGATTTTTATGTGGTTTATATCATTATAATTAATTGAGAGAAAGGTAACGTTATTATTATTATTAAAATTTAATAAAAAGTTGAATACTTTATGATTACATTTAAATTGGTCTTTAAAACATAAAGGAGAGCATTGGATCCGATAGTTGGAGGAGCACTGTAGGTAGTGTGGGTAGGTGAAGGGAAAAAGAAGGGAGGAATGGAAAGAGTGCGAGTGCATGGTGCTTTCACACAGCCATTTTCAACGGGAGTTGGGGATGAACTATTGCAAAGTAAAGCATCCAATGCACCACGAATTTACATTTGAATTTGCATTTACATTTGCATGTGCATGTGGGTCAAAAGGCAAAGTATGATTGCCTAATCAATCTTATTGTGGGATTGGATGGGTCCCATCCCATTCATTCGCATGCCCAAATTCCAATTTCTTCACTAACCAATCATGTCGCTATCAATTGGGAGTCTACATCTTGAATTGTAATTCCTTCCAACTAAATGTTAACTTTGCTTTCAATTTTGACATTTATACTAATATAAATGTATAATACATAAATATAGAATATATAATATGAATATTATTCTGTTACGCGCATCAAATTTGTTTTGACGTAGACATATAAAAGAGTCCATAACTCGGCTCACAACTAAAGATGACAAATGGGCAAGGTGGGCTGGCCTGGCTCGCTTTCTGCTTGGCCCACCTATTTTGTGGGCTGAGTTGAATTTGGCATGCGAGAGAGGTGGGGCAAGCTGGGCAATGAGAAATGGAGGCCCGACACAATTCTATGGCCCTTAATAAATGGCCAAGGTAGGAGGCATTTTGGTGAACATTTTGGTGAGCCACCCCCATTTTTGGTAGGTCGGGTCAGTGGCTCTATGGCCCTTAATAAATGGGCCAAGGCAAGGGGAGGCCATTTTGGTGGGCCACCCCCATTTTTGGTGGGCTAGGCCTGGGCCACAAAGCACTGGCCCGTTTGCTACAATACCGGACAGGGCTAGGAGGTGGGCTGGGCGGGCGGCCCTCGACCCATTTTCCATCTCTACTCATGCCCCTTTTCTAATTTTGCTTGCGGCAGGCAAATTTTATGTTGCCTGATGCGAATAATATAATAATTTCGTACAGAATATTATTACATATATTAAATTTAAATTTTTAAATAATTCATTTTATTTTAAAATAAAAAATAACAAAAATCATTAGGCTAATGCAATATGAATGAAACCATTTGGTAAGACTCAATGTCTACCACCAAATGTAAATTTAAGTTGCATTTAAATGGAACAATTTTAAATTATGTTATTTAATTTGAAATAATATCTATAGAATAAAATTATTTTTAGTTGAGACTGCACTTGATTTTTGTAATTTGGGATATGAAATGTTTTAAGTGTCTATTAATAAAGTATATCGAAACAAAGAGTTATTAGGATATTTAAAACATTTCATAATCCAGATTATAAGAATTTAGTGCAGTTTGGATTGAAAATAGTTAATCTTATATTTATAAAAGTATTATTTTAATTTTTTTATTTTAAAATTTTAAATCCCAAATAACGAGTGAAATAATCAAATAACTCTATAAAAAACTTATAAATTTAAAGATTTAGGCCCATTGCCTTCGAATCTGGACCAACAATAGCTGAAACTGAGTGGTAATAGCCAGAATTAGGGCAGTTCAAGAATGGAAATTAAGCTCTTGATATACAAATGATTTTCCCTCAAAGCCTTGGATGTTAGCTACAGTAACTAATAGGATTTGGAAAACTCAATGGCGTGATAACTTGTGATTACTTAGTATAAGCATTGAATTTTAAATAATAATAATTACTTAAAAATATTAAATATTTACTAAATTTCAATAAAATTTGTAAAGCAACTAAAAGGTTTGTTTACATATAAAAAATTAGAGTAGTTTTCTAAAAAAATTCTATAGATGTAGAAAATTGGAAATTGCTTTTTAAAATGGTATTTTTTTTTCTAAATTGGAGAATAAAAAATAAATTTTTTGTGTTTCTAAAATTATATTATAGTTTAGAAAAATCTTAAAGATATTCTCCAGCGAAAACATACTTTTCTAATTTGAACTCCATTTCAAATCTTGCCAATAACGATTTTTTTCCCCATTTTTCTTCTCCTTGTACTAGTGTTTCAATCATACCCACCACTCAATTACCATAACTTCCTCTACTTTTTCGTGCTGCCCTCTACCACTGTAACCTTTGGCACAATCGTACGATGAACACTATCAGTGCCCCCTTCCCCATCACCCTCTTCTTCTCCTTTTCCTATTCTCATCCCTCGACTAGCAGTATCGTGCCTCTCTCTGCCACTGCAACAATGATAGCTCTTTTATTTGTTACATTAATTTTGACGATGATAATTGATTTCACAAAATTTTAAATAAATAGATTTGAAACACTCATTTTGAAGTCAAATGTTAAAATTGTCGACTAGGTGATGATATCTATCGATTGATTATTGAATTATCTCCTTAATAAAGTTTTTCATATTTAAAACAGTCAACTAGTTCTTAAAAACTATCGATCGATTCTTAAAAACTGTTGATTATCTTTTATACATGCTCTCAGTCACTTGTCATTGATTGTTACTGAATCATTTCTAGTCAAAAGTTTTAGGAATTGTCAACCGGCCTAGTTAAATTTTTGAAAAATAGTTGATCGATTTTGTTGTATAAATTTCAATGGCTAACTATACTTGATATCTATAGATTGGATTTCTCAATTCTTTTGTCTCTATTGGCTATATCTCCAAAAAGGGATAACAAACATATATATAAAAAAAGATTTGAAGCTTGAGAAAGAGAGATTGGCTATTTGGCTTTCAGGTTTCATATTATATGTTCTCAAGTTTTCTTGTACTTCTTCTTTCGCTCCGGAGAAAATGAAGGAATGGACCGAAGAAAAAAAGTGTATCATGGAGATAAATGCCAAGGCCATAAACATCTTATTTTGTGCACTCAGCCCATAAGAACCTAACTGGGTATCCACATGCAAAACAACCAAGGAGATTTGGATCAAGCTAGAAATTACCCATTAAGGTACCAATTAAGGAAACAAGTTAAATTTAATTATTCATGAGATATGAGCTTTTTTCAATAAAATCTTGGGAATCTATCAAGGATATGTTTACAAGATTTAATGATATTGTCACGAGTTTGGAAGCTCTTGGAAAGACTTACTTGAATGGGGATAAGGTTAGAAAAATACCAAGGAGTCTATCTAAGGAGTGGGATCCCAAGTTATATTTTTCTCGTGTTTAGTTTTGATGATAAAAAAAATGATTTATATCTTACGTCAAATGTATGGTTTTCAAACAAAAATCAATTTCAAGTACTTTGCTAAAATGAAAATGAAAATCAAATGAATTATAATTTTTCTTTATTCTTATATATAGAGATTTGCAAAGACAAGTATTAAGATTTAAAACAATCTTCTAAATGATTTTTACAAATCGGTTTTGAACCATTGGATAAATGAAGCAAAATATTTTCAAAGACAAAAGACCATATGTTCTTAATAGATTGATGTTTTTGCTTTTGATATAATTTTGATGATTAAAATTAATTGTATTGATGTTTATTGACTTGGTGCTCTAAATTATTTTTATATGATTTATTAAGTACCAAAAATAAAAATTAATTTCATCATTCAATTGAATGTCAAAATCTTGCTTTGAATTTCTTGATGACATTTGAAATGTTATTTGATCAAAACTATTGAATGAAAATTAAATCTAATGCCAAAATATCTTGTTATAAATTTCTTAATGACATTTGGAATATTATGTTAAAAATGTTAAATGAAAATAAATTTTATCTTGCAATCTAATATTAAAAATCTTATGATAAATTTTTTGTTGGCATTTAGAATATTGTATTTTTATTTGATTAAAACGAAATAAGTTTTAAGTTTTAAGTCAAGTGTATATCTCTCAAGCATACATCTTTCAATTTTAAATAAGGATCAATGAGAGATTAAATAAAATGATATTAGAAATCATATCTCAAGGAAAATGGCAAATATCTCATGTTTTTGTATTTATATTAAAAGTTCAAAACGTTTTTAAATGAGTTTTAAGTTTAAGGCAAAAAGAGTTTTTAAAGATTGTAAAGGTGTTAGTCGATTGAATTTTTTGATCTGTCGAATGATGGGTTGATGTGGTTTTTGTTGTCGACAGATGGGTTGATGTGGTTTTTGTCGGTCGACTGATCCTTCTTGATTAGGCTTCTAACATCATGCATGATGTGTGTTTCTCGACAAATTAGTCACCTATCCATTTTCGTCTGTCGCCTAAAAGTGTACATGTTTTCATAGTTAAAATCATTTTTCCTTGATCTGTTGACTAACTCATTTCATCTGTCAACTAATGCCTTTAATTAGTCGATTGATTTAAGTCATCTGTCAACCAATTAATTCACACAAAGTAAATAACGACTAGTTTTTCAATCTTTAACGGCTATAAACGACTAGTTTTCTCTTGAAGCTTGTGGGACACCTATAAATACAAGTCAAGGGTGATCAAGAAGAAACTAATGGATGGGAATGAAGTGAAGTGAGTTTGCAAAATTTATTCATCTTCTCAATTGTGCTTGCGCTTTATTTTTCTCTCAACAAGGCTTTGCGTATCATATTGTAAAATTAGTTTCAAACATTTGTATCTTATTTTGAGAGATATTGTAACTAAGAGTGTATACTTTTAGAAACTCTCTATTAAACATTTCTTATATTTCCTATCTTGTGTAGCTAAAGGGCCTCTTTGTGTAAGTAGGGGATTTTAATGGATTGGGTTCAAAATTCTTAGTGAGGAGCTAAAGTAGTAGATTAGGCTTGGTTTAAACCAAATCACTATAAATCTTTGTGTGTCTCTCTCTTGCTTGTTCTTTTTGTTTCATTTATTATTTCAAGCATTTCAATTATATATCCTCACTTGCATTGTATTCTTAATTGTTTTGGAAAAGATTTCATGTTTTCAAGCTAATTTTTAAATAACCCAATTCACCCCCTTCTTGGGTTGATCCCATAGAATTTCAAACCTATCAATCCCAAGGTGATGGGTATTCAAGAGGCGAAAGATTTAGATGTCTTATCTCTTTTGATGAGGTAATTGGATCTCTCTTGACTCGTGAGATTATGATGAAGAGAGAAGATACGAGGATGTAAAGATAAAGGATAAGTCTCTTGCTTTCAAAGCTTCACAATCTTCAACTAAGGAAGAAGGAAGTGATGAGGATGATGACATAATAGTACTCACTAGAAAGTTCAAGAGATTTATTAAAGGGAAAAGGTTGGTGGAAAGGCGAAATCCAAGGAAGAATAAGGATAAGTTTAAGGGGGAGCAAGATAGAAGAGAAATCAAATATTTTGGGTGCAAAAGACTTGGACATGTCAAAGCTAAATGCCCATAGATCAAGAAAAGTGAGAAGAAATCTAAGAATAAATCCCTTGAAACTTAGTGTGAAGGAGATCAATCCACATCAAGTGATGAATCAAGTGATAACAAGATTTGCTTGATGGTTTAACACGAAGATCTTGAGGTAACATCTCAAAATTTTGATACTTTAGAAGATAATTTCTCTTTTAAAGAATTGCAAGATACTTTTCTTGACTTAGCTCATGACTATAAGAAATTAAGCTTGAAAAATACTTTGCTGAAAAAGAAACTTTTATCTTTAGAAAATGAAGCGAATTCTTTAAAAAATGAGAATACCCTTTTGAGAACTCAAAATGATGAACATCAAGAAAAGAATCTATAGTTAATGGTATCTCTTGAAAATCTCAACAAAGAAAAGGAAGAATTGAAAAACACCCTTGACAATCAAAGAAAATATATATTTTAATAAAAGAAGAAATGGACAAGATAATTTTATAAAAAGAAAACATAATTCACTTGCCTCACATTCTAATATTATTTGTCATTATTATGAAAAATGTGGGCATTCTATCAACAAGTGCTTTATAAGAAACTATCTCACAAAACTAAAACAAGTATGGGTTCCAAAGAAAACTTTCTATGTTAAAAGTGATTTGACCCAAAATGGTTTGGGTATCAAAATCATGTGGATAGTTAAATTTTGCAGGTATACTTGACATCTAAATAGAGCTACAAAGTCAAAATATTAAAGGATGAATCAAGCATGAAGGAAATAGGGAAGTGAAGAAGAAGATCAACCTTGATTGCTAACCAAGAGTAGGAAGCTTTAAAATTCAACCTTGGATGGTATATCTATATTTCTTAACTCTCCATACATGTGATAATTGATGATTTTAATGATATGCTATCATTAAGTTTAACTCACATGGTTATCTTTATGATTTGGCTTGCAAAACTACTTTCTAAATTTTTAATCATATTGGTTTTCAAATTAAGGGGAAGTTACATGATATTGATTGCTTATCTTCTTGATTATTGACAAAAAGGGGAAGAGAAATAATGCTTAAAATATTTTCTAATATCTTTATTAAAGTTTTCTCATCATCAAAAGGATGGAGATTGTTGTATTAATTTTGATGATAATCATTAGTTTCACAAAACTTTAAATAAATAGCCACACTCATTTTAAAGTCAAATGTCTGAACTGTCAATTGGGTGATATTATCTATCGATTGATTATTGTATTATCTCCTTAGCAAATATTTTCATAGTTAAACCTGTCTATCTATTCTTAAAAACTACTGATTGTCTTTTATACATACACTTAGTCACTTGCTATCAACTATTACTACATCATTTTCAATCAAAAGTTCTAGCAACTATTGACCGATTTTTATAAACTGTCGACCATCCTAATTAAAGTTTTGAAAAGTAATCTACCAATTACTAAAATTAGTGGATTGATTTTGTCGCATAAATTGCAATGGTTTATTGTACTTGATCTTTGTAGATTGGATTTCTCAATCCTTTTGTCTTTAACGGCTATATCTTCAAGAAGAGATAACAAAACCTATATACAGAAGAAGATTTGAAGTTTCAGAAAGAGAGTGATATAAATGTTAGCTTAAGAGAGGGGATGAATTAAGCTTTTTTACCTTTTTAGAATTTGAATTTAAATAAATGAAATTGAAATAAGAATGCAGTAAAGAGAATAAAAAAAAAAAATTATAGTACACTAGATGTAAAGTGGTTCATCCTCAATGCTTAGTCCACTACCTTGGTTCACAACCAAAGATTTGGCAAACACGCACCAAGTGTATTTTACTATACCTTATAACTTTTAACAGGTTCAACTACTCAACCTTTATAGTTGATTTTTTCTCACAAGACTCAGCTATAACCACTGCTTGTCTAGAATAAGGCGTAACCTATTATAGTTGGCTTTTTATACTTAGCTAAGCCAAAACCAATACATAGCCTTTCAAAAAATCAAGTGTAACCTTTTACAAGTTTCACAAATATTGTGAAAGGATTTTTCAAGAGAAAAATATGAAATGAAATAGTAAGCACTTAAACTTTTTTTTTTTAAAAAAAGAGTTACAAGATCTGAATGAAGATCACTCTCTTCAAAAATAATCTCACTGAAAGATTTTGAAAGATAAGCTCACGAGAAGCAGGAGAATTTTGAAAATATTCACTAGAAGCTTTCGAAGGTAGCTCTTTGAGTTTGTATTAAATTCTTCTAACTTTCTTCAAATAGTTTCATCTCCTATTTATAGATTTTCTATATTGAATGTTAGCTAACATGGCAGATTACAATTGAAATGTTTCAATTGTGTCACAACTGCCACTTTTTGTCTCTATAAGCATTAAACAACAAATATAAATTTACAAAAGTACGCTCATGTTGCCTGGAATGCATTTAATGAATTGAAAAGTTGAAATTGACAAGCATTCAATGCATCAAACAGCTATATTTTTCAAAATTTGACACAAAATACTCGACTAAGTATTAGGCTTAATAGACTAATATATAAGCTTACTTGATTGGCTATATAATGTAATCGATTATATGAAGAACTTACTCGAATATGATCAAGTCATTTCTCGATAACACAGAAGCCATAGAAACTTTTCATAATGCACTCGATTATAAGGCTAGTTTTACTCGACTAATATAATTAAGACTTTACTCGAGTACCAATGTATGTTACTTGATCGCATTTAAGTTTACAGACCCAGAGACCAACCTATCTTCATTCGACTAAGACATATATTTACTCGATTAATAAAATATATTAGTCGATTGAGAAATAAACTTTACTTGAGTAATAGGATGCTCAGATTATACAGCTTTGGAGATACTCGATTTTTCAAAAAGCTTACTCGAGTGATAAAAGATCCTTACTCGATTTCAAAAGTACATTATTTGATTTAGCTTCAAGATAATAGAAATTGCATAACATACTCGATTAGGAACCTATAATAGGTGATTGGACCAATCCACATACTCGATTATTTTTAAAAGTATGCTGAGTAATACTCGATTAAGTTTTATCAAAAAGGCTTTTTCATACTTAATCGATTTTTATAAAAGTTTTTTCACAAGTTTTATAACATACTCAACTAATATGAAAGTATACTCGATCATTTTGAAAAGATATCTTATTTGAATATAAACTTAAGAGAAAATTAGAATTTTTGTAAATCATCAATAAACCAAATTTACTAAAAAAATATTTAATCATCAAAAAATATTTTCTCAATAAATCAAAGCACAAATTTCTTAATAGAGAGATTGACTATTAGGCTTTCAAGTTTCAAATTATATGTTCTCAAGTTTTCCTGTGTTTTTTCTTTTGCTCTAATTTTAGTCCAAAATTGTTTTTCTTCATCGTAAAGATTTTTTTCAATGCCTTGTATTAGCTTGTTATTGTTAGTGATAATGATCTGAATGCTAGATTTACATTCACGTTATGAGATGTAATGGTATGACACTATTGATTTATTCTTTATATTAATAAAGATCATATCTTCTGTAACGACCCGTTAGGGGGTCTAGAAGTTTTCGGGTATTTTATTTTGGATTCAAATTTTTTTTCTTAATTAATTGAGGGTTGAAAATATTTTTCTTTGCTTATGGAATGAAGAGTAAGTGAAAATGAGAATTTGGTATTCCATCTAAATGGAATCCAAAAATGTGGGGAAAGTCCAAGTGGATTGGTCCATTGAGATGTGTTTGGAATTTTAATTATGTATTGAATGGGCTTGGATTATGATAATTTATTTGGGTTAGTGAGTTGAGCCATGGAACGGCCCACGGCATGGGCTAAGCCCAATTGAGAAATGAGATTTGAAATTCTTAAAGGAAAATCATAATAAATTAAATTGGCTAGCAAATGTCAATAGTGTCCTTGGTCTTCCATTTAACCATTGTAAATGTGAAGGGCAATTAGGTCATTTCGACCAAGTTGCAGGTGCAGACTGTGCATTTCCCTCTTCATGCTTCATCTGCATCAGCGACCTTTATTTGCTATGTGCCTGCCTTTCCCTTTCTGCAACTCTTTCTTCCTACTTCTTCTTCTTTCCTTTCTGCCTTTTGGTCCCATTTTCGTGTTGGCCGAGAAGAGTTTCAGGAATGGAGGATTTTTCTACATAGTGAAGTTCAGGCAAGTTCTTCTTACACTCCCTCTTTATTTTCAGTGCAAGGTCGTTTATACATTCTGTATTTCACTTCTTTGATTTCCTACTTTCTCCTTTATTGTTCTGCAAGTCCTTCTTGCACTCCCCTTTAATTTGCAGTGCAAGATCTCTTGTACATCCTCATATATCCTTGTGCTAGCTAGCTGATGCAATTTCTATATTCATTTTGTCTTACTGTGATGGCTGTGAATGTATATATATATAAATATATATATCTCTCTCTGTTGTTGTGCATAACTTCTTATTCTCCAGTTACAACATCTTTTCTGAATCTCCTTACTAAGTATATTAAGGTCCCTTTGATGTTTCGAATGGGGATTGCTTTACCCCAGATTTATTTTCTATGAATGGCATATGTTTGGTTTCAATTTAGATATAGAGGTTCTGTTCGCCTCTGTATTGAGCTATAGGTTGTATGCATATGTAGAAATAAAGAAGCCCATTCAAATAGCCCTTATTAGAGGTAGAAAGATTGCGGGTATACTCCCTGGTGTTGAATAAACCTTCACATGTATATATTATATATGAAACGAACAGCTTTGTATAGACACCTTATGTTTTAAATAGCCGACGTATATCTGGCTATGAGCTCTTTGTTGCGAGTTCATACCTACACGCTCTCTAACCATAAGCATAATCGCGAGCTCTTTGTTGCGAGCTCATACCTAGACGCTCTCTGACCATAAGCATAATCGCGAGCTCTTTGTTGCGAGCTCATACCTAGACGCTTTCTGACCATAACCATAATCGCGAGCTCTTTGTTGCGAGCTCATACCTGTACGCTCTCTGACCATAAGCATAACCGCAAGCTCTTTGTTGCGAGCTCATACTTATACACTCTCTGACCATAAGCTTAATCGCGAGCTCTTTCCCGCAAGTTAATTTCTCAAGCTTTTGTCCGCGAGCTCGTCCAACAAGCTCTTGCCCAACCCCTTGTCCGCGAGCTCGTTCAGTGAACTCTTGTTCAGCTCATGATCTCGAGCTGTTTCTGAGCTCTTTCTGCTTGTCCTTTTCGCGAGCTCCCTCGGTAAGCCGCGAGGTCATGACCTTGAGCTCGTCCCATAAGCCTTTGAATATGAGCTATTTGCTCACACCCTATCTATTTACCTTTCATTTACTTTAATACATAAATGTAAATAAGAAAGTACCCCTCATTTGGATTCAATAAAAATATCAAAAAAATCAAAATTCATAACAATAAAAAGATAGAATTTTGGTTTTAGTACAAATTCACGAATTTGCGATTTTACCACCCTTGAAATACATAGTTTCTGTTTCTTGAAAAATTCATTCAAAATCATTCTTACAACAATGAATGCTAGTTATCAAAATACCGGGAGTTAGTTTTTCAAAATGAAGACATTTTCAAAATATGTTCTAATTGGTCCTTCACCTTAGAAAAAATTCAGGTTTATGTTTGACTAGCAATTTCGCGTGGTGTGGTCATTTTGATTGCATAAGGACTAATCATGAATTTGAGCTATGAGCATGAATGCAAGTAAATGCATACTATCACTGGTTAAATGAAATCAACAATCATATGATGGGAAAAATAGTTAATAAATTTATAATACTCCTCAGCAGGTGAATCGAAATTTAATATTAAATAGCATCTCTCAAAAATTATTCTTGTGTTATAAATTACATCAAGCATTTCGTGTCATAAATTATATCTTGAATGTGGTAAACGTTATGAAGTAAGATATGTTGAATTTATCTGATGATGGAAAAATACCCGGTATGGGTAAGTGATGTTGAAAGTATGAATATCGTGGAAACAAGAATTTAAATACATGTGGTTGGAAAATGCATACTTGATGCATACATGTACCTATTACATATATATATATATATGTTTTGCGCACCTATTATTTTGCGCAGAGGGAGAAAGGGTACCCTAGAGCACCTGGCGCAGGATGAGCTGGCCATAGCCCGACAGGTTGGCTCCATATTTATTGTGAGGTTTTATGAAACTTATGCACTTTTGCATGCATTGATTCATGGCTTGTGAGCCAAAGAAATTGATATTGATAATGAAATGATGCACTCTTGCATGTATTGATTGATGGCTTGCGAGCCTATGAGAATTGATAATGATATTAGAATTTTATGCACATTTGCATAGTGATACATGGTGACATGATATATTAAGTTGAATTGATAAAGTCATGAATTATGAATGTTGTATATAATTGTGGAGTCCTTATTACTCTTTTTGGTGTCATCATGTTCTCGAATCCTATATATTGCTCATTATATCTCGAACTTGCTAAGTCTTGTGGCTCACTTGATCTCTTTGCCATTCCAGGTAAAGGAAATATTGTTATTGGGGGCGAGTCCAGTAGGACTGCAGCCAATGGATAGTGGTGTACAGAGACACGTTCTAACTTCAAAGATCCTAGTTAGTGATTTGGTGAACTTTATAGTGAGGAGAATCTATTATGTTTAGTGGCATTTGAGCCTTTTATCATTTTGTATGGACATCAAGCCTAGAGTTATGAGATATTGGGAATGTAATTGAACCTTAATTTAATTTCCGCTGCTAGAAATGAAATGAGTTGTTATTTGAGTTCAGTTTTGTTCCATATCATCTATGTAAGGACTTTCTTTTGAATTTTCGAAAGCGGGCCTTACCTCTTCATGTTGGAAATGTATGCCCTAAAGACACGTTTTGTTTAATTTATGGTAATGATATTTCTTCTAGTCAGTTTATGGCACATATATTATTTGCATTTAATTGTTGGAAAAGTGTCCATGTTATTAAGTAAGTGATTCATGTGATGGGTCGTTCTTCATAGTTAGGCATGAATCATGGGTACTTAATAAGTAAGAAAATATTACTCTTGATCTTTTGATAGAACTGGGCATTCTATCATGATAAGATCATTGTGCAATAGATCCTAATGGAGGATGGCTTGCCTTAGCCAGTAAACAGTCCGTTTACTCTAATTGTACAAGCGCATTTGGAATGCGTAGAGTGGACCTGTGATAGAAGCTAATGACAAAGTACTAATTATCATGGAGCTAGTCTATTACTGCTACTACGTGGACGAGTACTCTAATACTTGAGTATTAGTTGGTGGTCTAGTGAACCTAGAGCTATATTCTTAGATTCACTGTAGGTGAGGTCTATCAAAGATCAATAGCCTTTTGAGTTGGGAGTATGGTTTCTAATTAGCTAAGACAGACTAATACAAGATAGTTTCTGTGATTCACCCCCTTGTGATTGTCCAAGAATAATCAAATAATCCAGGGCCTTGGGAACGTGACTTAAGAGTGTGTGCTTCTGAGTAGCTCCCAGTGATAAGCAAGTACATTCGAGTAGTCACGGATTATTGGACTAGTGATCTAAGGATGGTAGAAATTATTTAGAGAGGTGTTAGTACATTATTCCTTTCTAAATGATGGGTGTTACGCAGAGGGGTATTTTCGTCATTACACTAGTAGGTCAAAGACATTGCATATGCAAAATTATTCGTGGAGTCAGTGTTACCATATGGTGATAGTTGGAACACTTAGAATGACAAAATATAGCTACTAGGTAGCAAGGATATTTTGGTCATTTTAGTAGCCGTGAATAATTTGTCTTTTGGTCCCCGGGGTAGCTCGATATAACTCATGTATTATTTAATACATTTGGCTTGTTGGGTGAATTACATTGAGAGAGAATTATTTTATTCAGAATGGTCCATAATTAATTAGGCTAGAATAAAATAATAGTTCATTAGTTTTTTTTTTAATTAATTAATTGGGCTAACCCAATTAGAAAATTAATTAAATGAACTTGGCCCACTAGGGTTTGGCCCACTAGGGTTTTAACCCTAGGGTTCTCCCTATATATATTCTCTCCTTGGTTGTTTTTCATCTAAGGGTTCTTTTTTACTCTTCTTCACCAAAAGAGAGGCCACGAGTTTGAGTCATACCTTTGGAAGATCAAGAGAACGTTCAAGTTCTGATGCGAAGGAGCCGAAGGATTGCAGGACAACCGTCATCTCCACCACGAGAAGAAGCTCCCGCCCATCCTCCTCCTATCGCTTCATTCCGTCCGGTAATCCGAAGGAAAAGTAAGTTTCCTAGATTCTAATCAATACGAGGAAGTTTTTTTTATTTAAAAACGCTTCCGTTGCATGCTATGTATCCTCGTGATGATCCTTCACTTCATTCATATCTTTCCATCTCATCTATATGAATGAGTTCCTGGATTTCCTGATAGAGTTTCTACTCTTAAAGGTGTTGAGACTATGAATGGAGGCAGGTGATTGCTGGATATGATCCATTAACCTATAGCGAGATGTGAACATCCTATGTGGTCTTTTGTTGGTGGTTGATTGGTAAGAACCTTTAGTCAGGGTATGAATGATCAGAAAGAAGTTTCATATGTCATATTAATCACACCAAATTAGATATTGGCATAGTTATCGACTCTAGTAAACTTATTCAATCCATGACTCTCACTCGATTGGGTTGTTAGTTAATGAAAATATTGTATTACACGATAATCGTTAGTCGAGATAAAATTCACATGAAGTATGACTTCACTGCCGATATAATACTAGTTGTCACTCAAGACCTTTCATGGTATTTTGAGAAGATTGAGAGATTCTTAAAATAGGTCAAAGAGTTTGATTAGTGTCAAAGGGGTTTGACATTTTCTGATTATTATTTAATGGCGAATCTAAAGGTCACACACCCAAAACTAAAGCACTAAATTATTGGTGCTTAACTGGCAATGAGTTCTTGACCATTATTAAGAGTTTATGAGTTTGAATATTGTTAAGAGTTAATGTAACGACCGGCCTCCCAGAGCCCCTACCGCAGATAGAGGATCCGTGAGAGGGTCATTACTAAAATGATACCGAACAATAACACAACTACAACTCACAAACAACCCTTATTCAAATCATAATCTTTCTTTAATTATAACATCTCATAATCATCTTTACAAAACCATTCATCACTTGGGCCCACCTGGGCTTACATAACATACGACAATCTCAAAAACGTAAACATTAACCTTAATAAAGGCACGATGACACCCAAGATCTAGTTTCGGGAGAGCTTTGCACTTGCTACCTTGACACGACGGCCTGGACCCAAACCCCGTTGAACGTACCTGCTATCTCAGGCTTTTCTCTTACCTGGACTGATGGAAATCAAACGTGAGTCGCGAGACTCAGCAAGCTCTAGAAAGAAAGGCTGAAGGGTACATACAAGACTCCTTCCATAACACCCTATGCAATTCATGCCAATGCAACGTCATGCCATGCCATGCCCAATACTTGTCTTACTTCTAGATGCATAAACATATAATAAATTTCACATAAACGATCATTGGGGCCCACATAAAACACACACTGGCACCCAAGTCCAACACACAAACCTGTTAGCAGTCTTTTATAAGCTAGCTCCATACCATTTCCTTTACATGTCCATTCCTGTCGCTCACAACATAATCTGTTGTCGTGGGTCTCACCCCAAGGTCTTACTGTTGCCGTGGGTCTCATCCCAAGGTCTTTATGTTGTCGTGGGTCTCACCCCAGGGTCTTATCGTGGACCACGCCGCCGTGGGTCTCACCCCAAGGTCTTACCGTGGACACGTTGTGGACCACGCCGCCATGGGTCTCACCCTAAGGTCTTACCGTGAGCCACACCTACCACCCCTGTAACACCCCACCTAACACGGGCGCGTCACTATAAGGGAATCTTCAGAAATCTTTTTTTTTAAGTCTATCTCACGTCGCGCCATGGGAACAATCTTCACATGCAGATGAAACACTCGTCGCATACAATTACCGGCACCCACGGTGATTTCAAGAACAATCTTCACATGCAAGTAAAAGCCCCGAGAACCCCAGTCTTACTCGTTTAATTAACAAGATCAATAAACTTAAGACTAAACGAGACATAATACAACACAGCAGAATAATTAACACCAAAATGTCATGGCCTACCACGAGTTTCTTACAAGGTATCCCCATACCGAAATATGTATTACAAACTATCAAACGATACAGTGTTGTCATACAACCGTTTATACATATACCAAAATAAATACTAACACTTCCAAAATGGTACAACGACTATCAACTAAACATCGTTGGCCCCACCGGCCATATCCTTGACCTTGTAGCTGTCCCTGGCTAGAACGTTGAATGTTCCAAGGACAAAACCTAGGTTAGATGATAAAACATCTAAGTGATGACATGAAACAGTTTACACAATGCATGAACAACATACGAGCATGGCATATACAGACAAACGACAACATGTAACGTGTCTAACTTGAGAAATCTCCCTGACATACTCAACCTCTCATGGAAAAACCATTCCACTCACCATTGGGGTTGACCTTGCCGCGATATACTTAATCCCTCGAGTCCCCTACCATGTCACTCGTTCACCAGGATTAACCTTGTCCCATTCTCAAGAAGACCCTATCCTGTCCCATACGGACCCAACGACGACACAAAAACTGACACCCCGATGATATGAAAAATACACGCCATGTACCGACTTGTCTTAAAAGTAAAAATAGTTGATGCAATATATCACATGCTCAATATGCAAATGATGCTGCAATGTACATAAGTGAAACGTCTTTTAAAACAACCCAAGTTCAGGAGGGTATAACCGCTCACTAGAACCGGTCCGATTATGTGAAGCCTAAGCTTGGGAGGGTAAAACTACTCACCAGAACTCACTACACACACTCCAAAACACATTCAAGATAAGGTAAAACTAGAATCAAATCACTCACTTCAATTCGGAAAAGTCCGTTTTTTGCCTCGAAAAATGTGCCACACCTCGAAATTCGTGCAATCATTCTTTTCAATACACCAATCGTCTCCTATTCACCATTAGGACCTTAGAAATCAGTATTTCTATTTTTCCTATTTTTCTTCATTTTTAAACCTTTCCTACCTTTGGAAATTCATAAAAATATCTAACATCAAGTTTCACAAAATATTTTTTTATGATAATTCCTAAAATAAGTTTACCAAAATTATAAAATTAAAATCAAGCAAAAATCATACCTCACGTGCCCTCACGCGCCACTTAGAGGTTTGACGAGTGAAGCCCACGCGCGACCGACCTGGTCGTCTTCTCTAGCCTTCTTCTCCGACTCCAGCAACCTCCAATGCTCCAAATTCTTACAGGGGCTTGTAGATCTTGATGAGGTGACCTCAATGGTGCCTTTAAATGTCAAAAAAAGTGGCCAAAAAAGGCTTTAAAAGCCAGTTGCAGGTCGCAGTCTGGTCGAGCCCGATTTTCTGGCGAGCTTCGCAAAATCCCTCCAAACCTATACCAAACGACCCCAAATGCTCCAGAAACAAACCTTAAAACCCAACGAACAAAAGCCCCTTATCCCTTAAGCTCGATTCAAGCAAAAACACCAGAAATTTTGGCCGTTTTTATTTTTGAAACCCTCGGCCTCCACCCCTTTTTATACTCGATCTCGACCTAAATTTCCACCACTAATTGATTGCTCTTATCCCCTTAAACCCAAATCCATCCTCCAAACCAATTGAAAAGCCCCAAATCATGAGCCTAAGCCCTCGAAAGATTCGACCAAATCGAAAATTTCTTTCGCCATTAAAACTGGTCACGTCGCCGCGGTGCTCGGCCAATGGCCGCCCCCAGAAGCTTCATCATCACCTGAAGACTGTCCTAGCACCTCTAGGCGAGCTTCCCAACGTCCAGAGGCGGCTACCAGCATCCATGTGCGACGGTCGCGTTCACACCATGGTATTTTCAAAAATTTGCATTTTAGCCCCTAGCCAACTTTTAATTACATTTTCTCCCAATCCTAGATACCCCTAGACTATCTAACACTTTCACTACTGCCCATAAGTTCCATATCTTTCATTTTCCTCAAAAAATTTTGAAGAACTTGCCATTTCGACCTCCTTCGGGTAATTTACAAAATCTGCACTTTTGCCCGAATGCCTCTAATTGCATGTTTTTGACTTCAAACCTTCGAAAATCTCTTGATTTTTGTCGAATATCGCTTATTTGGACAGTTTTACCTTTATTGGCTTGCTTGACACTGACCCTCACCTTTCGTTTATGTTTTGAGTATTGCACTTTGGCCCAAAACTATTGTAAATTCCATTTTGACCTCGTAATTTTTGAAAATGCTCTTAATATTAAATACTGGGTATTACAACCCCTACTAATCACCTATAGCCACACATTCTCACCATGCAATGCAACAAATAGGAAATGCAACGGCTTCTGTAGCATAAATGTGATGACAAGGCCCCCATAAACCAAGCATCAGGTCATGCTATACCTACACATAAGAATTCACACATGCGAAATGCCTCTAAATGCACCGGCTCACCTAGAGATCCCAAATCGGCTCTTGGACCAACCGGGTCATGCAAATGCTCACACATCCCATCACACACAAAGCATGTTCCCAAGTGAATGCAACCCAAGCCCTATCCAGTACACACATCATGATATGCACAAGCCAAGGCGGGAATCTGGTAGTACCAGCTCTTCTGGCCAGTCTAGCGCTTATCATAAATGCCGATGACTAGCGCCCATATATCCAGCCATCAACTGCCACGACCTACGGTTGACAGTTAGTGATTTTGTACCCCATACCCTTAAGACACACATAGACAACATTAAACTCAGTCTCTTAAGCTCAACATTTCTCTCACTTTATCCATAACAACATAGACACCATTATGTCATTCACATTCTCTTCTCTTCTCAAACACGGAAAACCATTTTCACATTCATAACAAACTATTAACATAATCCCATGATCTTGACCACATCCATTTTCTAAGAACCTAGCCCCAACGGGTTCGACATCATTCCCAAGGAAAGCGGAGTGATACGAAGCTCCGTAACGGTTGAAATAAGAGACACTAAGACGTCATTGCTTAGCTCATTTCATTAACAATAAACCCATTAATAAAATAAAAGTCATAAAGTGGTTACCACGCTGATTATTATTATTAATATGTGGAACTAAGTCATGGTGAGGGAGGGTTTAAAGTATGAAAAATAACGAAGACTCTCGCAAGAAATGAAGAACACGATGAGAGGGTTAGGAGCTTGCCTAAAACCAGCTGCTTTCGGCCTCTCTTGTGCTCCCGTAACGAAGTAAAACGTTCTACAGAGAATAACAAGTTAACGACTCAAATTAATTAAATTTAATCGCACAATCCATAGAATCTAACCGTGAAAAATCCATAATTTAAATATATAACACTTCTAGTAATTTAACCCATTTACCAAAATATTTTAAACACCGAATCTCTCCAAAATCCACTAATTTTCTTTGTCTTTCTTGAGCTGTTCGCGCCTCCCCTTGTTTCTCCTTTCTTCCCCTCAATTCTCCTCTCTGGTTGGCAGCAAAAGTGGCCGAATTGGCCACTGAAATGGCCAAAATTGGCCTTCAAATACTTGCTATCCAAGCTTATCCCTTTTATACACAATTCAATGGCGTTAAAGCCACAAAAAGACATGGCTTGGAAGCAGCCACGCGCACACACACATACATATATATATTTTTGAGATTTGGGATCGGTTGTAAGGTCACATGACGAGGACGTCATGTGCTCAAGGGAGGGAGAATGTAATACCCTAAGAGCCTAGAGAAGTGTAGTATATATTGAGAATAAGTAAGGAAAGAAATAACACCTGCTGGATACCTTTTAGGTTGAATGTTGGCAAAGAACTCCCAAATTAAGCGTGATTGACTTGGGATAATCCAAGGATGGGTGACCCCCTTGGGAAGTTCGCATAGGTCCATCAGGATAAGTTGTTCTGGTCATTCTTATTGCTCGATACGGGATGTTACAGTTAACAAAAATGATCAACGTATTGTTAAGAGTTAATAAATGGCCAAGTTACCGTTAAAAGTTAATATGGATATCGTTAGGAGTTAACAAGGATGCCATTAAGGAGTTAATAAGGGTTTAAGTTCCATCAAGAGTTAATGAAAGTGATATTAAGAGTTAATAGAAGACCTAAGTGTAAATAGATACAAGTTTTGGTGGAATACACAAAACTATACTGGTTGATTGGTCAGATAATTTGAGAAATTGTACTAATTCTTAGAAACATTTGAAAGTTTTGTTTAGTCAAATTTTTTAAAATGAGGTCATTCTTTTGTCTTTTCTGTTAATAGAGCATTAAATGCTCTGATTTCTTCATTTATTGCACTATTTAGTGCATTTAATGAAAAAAAGGAAAGGAAGATTTGAAATAAGAGGGAATGGAGAATGGTTCTCCAAGTGAAAAACATTTGAATTCTTGGCAGTATGCATTCTTGAACTTTTTAGTCACTTTCTATTTCTTGCTCTAGCTCCTATTTTCTATAGACTTCGTCTTCTTTCTATTTTTCTTCTTTTTCTCCATTGGTCCTTGCTCATGTGATAAACAGTTCTACTTGAAAGAAGCCAACATATAAGTCTCACTAGCACAAGTAATCGAGAAAGGGTTTTAATTGGTGTGTGGATTGACTTGGTCCTTCACACCGATGAAGTAGGCTTGGTTGACTAAAGGAAAAATGACAAGGAACAGTTTCATGAATAAGGCAAGAAGATGTTTATGAAAATAAGTCTGGACAAATTGGAATTGTGCACAAAAGAACCAATTGATAACATCTTCTTTATTAAGTAAATGTTACCATTATGGCTTTTTCATTGTGAATAAAAATATACATATTACTGAAATATCTGAGTTTGTAAGAGATTTTTGTTCTATTTTCGTCGTATTTTTTTTATTTTTGAAAAAAGTTTTCAAAAACCCGAATGAATCTCTTGTGGTACATGTTTAGCGTGTAAAGGCATCTTTTACTAGTCACCTTTCACTTTGCTGTCGATCTTTACATCTCTTCTTCTGCACGAAAATAAATTCTCTCGTTTTTTTAAATTTAAAATTAGTTTTATACTTAATAAAAATGAATGTAATTTTTATTTTTCTCTAATTTTGTGTAAAAATGAATATATGAAAATATAAATGAAAGTTAGAAATATTGATAAAAAACAAAAAATGTTTTCCACGAGTAAATAGGTCCAAACTTTTTTTCTTTGTGTCTAAGGTCTCCCTTTCTCTGGGACCAGGGGCGGAGCCACCTGAGGCATACTGGGGGCATGCCCCCACTGGGCCAAGTTTTTTTTTTAAATTTTATTTTTTACAATAATTATTATTAAAAATAAAAACATATATTATATTTTACTACTAGAAATAAAAAAAATAAGTATTGAAGAAAGTAAATATATAATGGCCTAGTAGTAACCATCACAATATTTTTTACAATTTGCTCACAATTTTATTTTTTTAAAATGATGATGTAAATAAAATTAAGTATTAAAGAAAATTGTGAAGCAAAGAAAACAAGCATGGAAGAAATTTATACTAAAGAAAATAAACAAATTAACAAAGCAAAAATTGAGCAAATTGATATTGCACAAATTCCTATAGATTTCGTCTAAGAATTACAATAATGGATTACAATGTTAATTTTCAGGATCAAATTAGAATAGTCTACTTGCAAAGAGATTTGTGTTAGCCTCAAAATTAAAACATTTCATTTCAGCTTGGTTCAGTGAATTTGATGATTGGTTGGAATATAATATAAGCAAAGATGTCGTATTTTTCTTATATTTTTATCTTTTTAAAACAAATAATGGGGAACAAGGAGATAATGATTCTTTCATGAAAAAAGGGTTCAATAATTTTTTTTTAAAAAATATAGACTTTAAATTCATGTTAGGGATGCTAATAGTACACACAATTAAATTCGAAACAACTGTGAAACTTTAATAAATCAAGAACAAAATATTGAAATAATTGTCTTCAGACAATTAGAACAAACACTGTGTAATTATCGAATTCGTCTAAATGCATCAATTGATTATGTTCAACTTTTTCTACGACAAGAACTAACTTTTCATGGTCATGACGAGTCTAAAAATTCAAATAATCAATCTAATTTTCTTAAACAATTGCAATTTCTAGTATGAAAAACTGTAAGAAATAATTGTAAAAAAATTTATTTTAATATTATCATTATTATCTTATTGTTAAAATTATATTTTTGTATTTAAGTTCACCCCTACTGAACCATAATCCTGGCTTCGCCCTCTGGGACCCTCCCTTAAACTGGGTTATTGTGGGTTGGTACCTACGAAGTTCTATAACTTGTATCTAAATCATATGAGATAGTTTAAAGTGAAGAAGTACATTTAACATAATATTTCAAGACTTAATTAAGTCTCTTGTATCTTACTTTTAAAGGAAAAAAAAAAGTATATCTCATATTTTATTATTTATTTTTATATATAGTTACACGTCTAACATAATATTTTCATCTTAATCAAATTTACATTCGACACATGTTTGTCTTTAATGTGTCAACATTTCAAATTATGCAACAAAGAAGATTTTATAACTATCTGGTAAAATTTTTGTTCTAATTTTAAGAAAATTAACAATTATACATAAAATACCAAAAACATTCTCTCACTATAATCATCCCATTTTAATTCTGAGTACCAATCTCCCATAACCTCTCTTTGTCTCTTTTATTTTTATTTTTATTATCCTTCCATTCTATAAGCTCAATTTCAACTTACCTAAAATTTTTAAATTCTATGGTATTTTCCCATAATTTAACTTTGTTACTTACATTTTGCTGATATTATGTACCAAGACAATATGGTCCACAAATAACCTTTAACAAAACAATTAAAACTTATTTTGTTAGCCACAAAACAACACATTCTCCCATGAATTTCTATGCTTGTGTCAGACTTTTCATTGCTCAAGTACCAAAACAAAATGACAAACCTTGCTTGATTCAATAATTAGCAATGGGTCCTAATTTCTTTTAACAGTTTCCTTGCATAAGCCAACAAAGTATCTCAACTTTTCAGATAGTAGTAAGAGTTCATAACAAAATAAAAATAAGAATAGAGTTGAATAAATTACATTTAGTATTCTTGAGGTTTGATAAAAGAACGACAACACTTATAACATTTGAAAAATGACAATAAACTAACAAAGTATCTCGACTAGTTTGCCACAGGAAGAAAAAAAGATGAAAGAAGAGAGAAAATATAAGGATATTTTTGTTATATTAAAATATTTAACATTTGTAAAATAAATTTAAAGAAAAAATATCACTAGTGTTGTAAAGTAAGGAAAATCTTTGTCATTTCTTAAATATTATTATTTTTATTTTTTTAATCAAATTTAGTAATATCAAAGTGTAATTTACCCAAATAGAAAAGTCCAAGCTTGAAATAATTATGTACGCTAAGTTGCCCAGAACTGAGCTCCAATAATTTTGGATACTTGATGACATGTCTGAAACTAATAATGCAACAAATTGTGGGCAGACATTTGTGTTAATCATTGTACCGCATCATAAAGATGATTCGGTACAAGAAGCCGACCAGTCGTCACAAGCTCCAAATTTTGTCCTGTTTTAGAAGAAGAAAAGACTCGCAATTATAAAGCACAGTTGTACTCTTAGAAATGCTAAATAACAGACGTAGACTCATAAAGCGTACAGTTGCATAATGAAGATGACAACAGCCAAGAGAGGTGAAGACCATCCATCCATGAGGAATGGATTTTCTTCTTGTTCTTGCCTCGTCGATCCAACTTATGAAAACAAGCGTAATAAACAGGAGGATAAAAATCATAAAATCCATATTGCTCAGATTATCACTTTCTGCAAGCAAAAACAAAGGTCCCTAATTTAGCAGACTTCATATTGTGCAACTTCAGACATTATTCAACCAAGACACCACCCACCTTTAGAAAGGTTGTGCTGATCCTTAGAGTGAATATGCTAGGACTCTGCAAAACGACAGTTGTGACCCTTGAGTACTAAAATGGAAGAGTAACATAAAAGTTAGTTTATTCACGCAAGTCATTGAGAGATTCTGAATAAGCCTCAGCATTTCTGCATAATAAGGAGGGTTGATATGTAAAGATTTTTCTGTATATAACCTCAATCTTACTTTACGCATAGGTTATTTGCCAACTCAAACCTATGACTTTTCAATCACAAATGAGCGAATTCAAGAGTTGATCTGTGCACAAAATGAGTTGGGTGCATGGCTTTGAGTAACCCTACCTCAGATGCACATTATCTTCGTGTTTTCCTGTATTAGTGACAGATGAAGATATAGGTCTTTGTGATGGTGTGTGAAGAACCCTAAGTTTTGAAGCCATCATCTTCTTGACACAGTAACAAGGATTAAGGATTTGGAAATTTTGTTTAGGTTTGTTGTGCTTGTGTCATGGGTAAAAGTCCAAAATAACTTCTTTGGTTAAAAGATGTAAATCTCCTATATGGTGGACGGACTGCCGACCGCTGGGGGGGCTCCAATACAAATGCACAATTTAGATAATTTCGACATTCAAAAATCCCTTCGAATATTTCAAAAAAAAAAAAATAATTATCCATAAAAATTATAATTCCAAGAGTATTTCGAAATATTGGGATAAAGATTATCTATAAGAATTCTAATTCTAATGAGTTTCAAAATGTCAGAATCCTAATCACAGTCGGATTAGAAAAAATCAAAGTAAACGTTATCTGTAAAAATCCTAATTCTAACAAGAGTAGAAAAAAATCAAGATAACCATTATATACAATAATAATAATTCCAGATTAATTAAGATTACTCCATATTCCTGTATAAATAAGTAAACACTCATTCCTGAAAAAGGTATGTCTGTATTACTAATTTCAATATAGTTTTCATTATTTTCAATGTTTGACTTAAATATTTGAGTGTTTGCGTTGGAACCTCCCTGCAAACTCTGAGGGCCTGTTCTCTTTGTCATTTTCAGGCCGTTTTCTATTTTCAATTTTTCAAAAATAAGAAAATTTTTTATAAAGGAAATGGAAAACAACAAAAAATCGTTTTGGCTGTTTTTAGCCAAAACACAGCAAAAATTGAAAACGCAGAAAACGCAAGTGTTTTCCTTCTCACACACTATTTCTTCCTTTTCTCTTTCAAGCTCGACTTTCTCTTCCAACAAGCAACCCAGATCTTCCACCTCCACCACCATCACTACCATTGCCATGACCCTCAATGCCAAGATTCGCCACCGCTAGCCACTGACATCACCGCCACTGCCATCGCCACCACTACTATCGCTCTCCACACCAAGATCCACCACTACCACTGCCATCGCTCGTCGTCGACATCATCGCCACTTCCCTCCATGCCCAGATCCACATTCGCCTTTCGCCTCCGCCACCGCCCAAATTCGCCACCACCGCCACCCCCATCGCCCGCCACTGCCTTCCATGCCCAGATCTGCCATCACCATCGCCACCGCTAGTGTTTCTTTTGCCCTTTGCCATTTCTTCCTTTACCTTCGACCATTTCTTCGTGCCATTTCTTTTGCCTCCACGCCCAAGATATGTATTATGATTTTTGTTATTAATTTTTTTTTCAATGATATTTTTAAATTTTAGATAATTTTTTTCTTTTGCAATTTTATGATTTATTATTATTTTTAATATTTATGTTGTGGGTAATCTAAATTTTAAAATTAATGTCAAATTTTAATTTGTAAGTAAAAATAATTTTATTATAAAATTATTAGTTGAGTCAAATTAAAAATGACTTTAAAAAATACTTTGTAATTTTAATACATTATTATATATGATTAAATCATCAATTATTTTTGGTATTATATTTTAATTTTTTTAAATTAAATTTATAATTTATTAATAAATATTTATAATTTACTTTGGATCAAATTTGTTGAATAAAATATCATAAAATAATTTTTCTCAAAATCTCAAAGTGAACGCGTTTTCTAATTTTCAGTTTTGAGAAATATTTTTTCAGAATGACAAAAAGAACGCATTTTCAATAATTCCAAAACAGATACTCAAAACACAAATAAAACACCACCTAACTGTTAGCTTAAGAGAGGGGATGACTGAAAACACAAATAAAACACCACCTAATTGTTTCTTTTTTGCAGATTCAAGCGGCTTGACGACAACATTTTCAGTCAAATAAATTTATTGTTGTATCTTAACAACAACAATTGGCACCGTTTATGGGAAGCATCCAAAAAGCCTAAAAATACTATTATGACTCTTACACAATCTCAACCTGTAGGAAGCCTAATCAAATCAAGTGAGAAATGATACATTACATGTATATGATAATCTCATTAATAGTATGCTCATTTGTTTAATATTTCTACACCTATTGTAACGCCCCGCTTTCCTAGGCGCTTTATAATTTGGGACAATTCTGAGACAATAATTTTTTTCTTTCAAACTAATACTAAATCATATCATTCTTCGTGTCCATCCCAGAATTTTCATACATCTATCTTGAAAGAGAATCATCATATACCTCAAATGCGAAAGCTAGAATCGAGCCTAACATCTTACTTTAACATTAAATCATAAATCAGATCTTCACATCACCGTTTTTCGAACTTAATTCCCAATACAAGGCTATTTATCAATGACTTAAAACATAACATAGGTTCTCGACATAACTTTAATACATAACATACGTCCTCAACTAACATTAACACATAACATGCATCCTCAACTAACATTAACCCTAAATGGGGTTATACATCGTCATTAACCATAAGATTATACGTCATCATTCCTCAAACGTCTATCATAACTCATCTCTTACATCATGGACTTTCAAAATGTCCAGATTTCAAAGTAGCAGAACTTAAACACATGGGCTACATTACATAGATTCATCTCATCATCCATTCATCATGCACTTTGCTAATTAAGTGCCATTTCATGCCTCATTCATCCTCGTTCATGCTACAATCTCCATCTAGAACGTTTGAATATTTCAGGGACAAAGCCCAAGTTAGATGATGAATCATCTAAGTAAGGGTACAAAAATCATTTTCGTGTATGTATACAAAATGAAAAATGTCTTCGTCATTTTCGATTTGAGTCGACTACACCCAACTGCTGCTCCCCATTTTTACAACCCCCTTCCCGGGTTGAGGTGTATGGGTGCACCCTTGGAAGAGCAGCGACGCCAATCCATAATCTCAAACCTTTATGCGATGCATGATTAATAATATCATCGTGAATATATGCACATTTCATCATCAATACATGTAAATGCAATCTACATGACATAATCACATCAAGACATGACAACATGATAAAATCATTTACATCAAATCAGGTTTTGGATTAAACCACTTTCAAATCAAGTCTTCTCATAAAAACTAAATTCAGTTTGGTAAGTACCACTTACCTCATACGTATCTCATAATATCTTGATTCTCGTGTCAGGCTTCTAACGTACTTAATTTGGATCCTCAACATACCCTTAATTTAACCTCTCAGGCTGCCTCGGTATGTGTGCCCTGATCTCGAAACACGTGCACAACCTTGATCCCCGAGCCTTGCCTCGATTCTCATGCTCGACCTTGATTCTCGCACACTACTTCAGTATTTGCACATCACATCAATTTTTGTGTAGCACCTCGATTTTTGTGCACCGCCTCAATTTTCGTGCATCGCCTTGAAATGCATGCCCAAACCATTTTCTCTCGCCAAAATCTCTGAAATATTAATACACCACTATTTCCTATTTTTTCGGCATTTTTCAGGATTTTTCTCTATTTCTTTTCCTTTTTCTTCCATTCCTTTTTCTTTTTTTCCTATCTTCTTCCTCTTATACACCTTCTTCTTCACCCGACCTGCGCGCTGCCTGCAACTCACACGTGCACCCACCCCATGCGCGCACGGCCCAGCCATCGCACGTCGCCCATCACCAAATATTGCAACTGTCTTCCCTGGCCACCACCGGCCTTACCGACCTCATCATGCTCGCCACCGGAAGCCGCCATCGTAGTAGCCCTGCTTCGCGGCTGCTTCTTCCTCATCCGCCATGGCTGGCCACCGAAGGCCTTGGCCGTGGCTTACTGCTTCCGTCTACAGCCACCCACAACCGCTCCATGACGCTGTGACCACCGCTAATCGCCTTGCCACCGTGTGCTCGCTGCTTTGCAGGTGCTGCATTTGCCCGTTGCTGCTGCTGCTTCGCTCAGCTACCATGACCGAGCTTGCTGGAAGCTTGGACTTAGTGGCGGAGCCAAGAAAGAATTTTAGTCTGAGCCAAATTATAATTTTAGTCCTAACCAAATTATAAAAATTATAATTGTTTATAGTAATATATATAAAAAATAAAAAAAAATAAAAAAGTCAGCTGAGGCCAAGGCCCCAGTTAGCCAAAACGTGGCTCCGCCACTGCTTGGACTTGTGGCTATGGCAGCCACTTGCTGCTCTTCGGCCAGCCATCACGATCCCAGCTCTCTCACGATCTCGATCTCTCTCAAGCTCGTCCTTACTTCACGAACTCTTGGGCAGCTTGCTGCTATGGCCGAATTCGGCCATTTCTCCCTCACTCTCCAACTCTCTCAATTTCCCATCTATATATAGGCGAGTGTCCCCGACAGCCTTGGCCACCACTCCATCTCCCTCTCGACATCCCTCTCAAACTCTCTGCAAATCCTCAGCCCAAAGTCTCAATTCCAAATGCTGCCTCCCACGCCTGCATACTGCCTCCATGTGTATGCACAAATATACATATATATATTTTATATTAATACTACACACTTAAAGCCCCCCACTTCTCCTTAATTTCACTAGAGGAATTCATTAATTACGCTTCAACCCTCCAATGCCTAAATTAATTACCCTTAATCCACTCAAAATCTTAATTTCTCCAAAATTAATAATCGATAATTACTGATTTTGCCCCAGTGCCCTTATCGGGCCCTTGATTTATCATGCAACCATCAAAGAGTTGATTCCTTACGAAAAATTGAAACCCCCTCAGGGTTCCGTTGACTTCCTGGAAGTCCCCTATGACAATTCGCTATTTCAGCCTCAATCACAACTGTATTTTAGTTGTACCGAAAAACCATCTTAATTCTGATTTCTTTTAATTCCATAAATCCTATCTCAGAACGCTCATCGAGACCATGTCATTTTTCATAGACATTTACACTTCAGGGCATTCCCTTCAGTCGATTCGACGATCTATTTTGCTATTAAGCCCATTTTTTCGATATTCTAATCTAGCTTAAATTACGTGGCAACCTTATGCCGAAACAGGGTCTTACACCCACGTCCGTTTTGTTTTTCAATTATTGCTTTATATAAAAATAATTGAAAAAGAAGCCAGAGGTATTGTGTTATATACTTATATATATAGATATATGGTAAGAAGAAGTTTCTTGGGGAAGCTTGGCACAATTGTGTTATATATCGAGGTGTGTAATTAGTTATAACCAAACCGAATCGATCGAAATTAACTAACTAAATCGAACTGACCGACTAATCCCAACTAATCGATACCAAACTAACCAAAACCTAAACTGTGATAACTAAACTGAACTAATGCACAAAATAATCGAAAATACCAAACATTAGTTAGGGCTTATTGTTGCCTGCTAGCCACTTGGCCGGCTAGTGATTCCAATTATCGAATTCCCCCAACCGCGGTGATTCATATATCCAAAAATGAGTTTAATCTAACGATTAATTTTTTGTAAATCTAAAAATTAATTTTATGGTAAAACAACTCAAAAACATGTTTCTGAAAAAATGTCACCAGCCACCATCCATGGCAGATTCTAACGATCAGAATTAACCATCAGATTCCCTTTGGCTCAGTGACCCACATACCCAAAAATTAAAAGCATATAATGGTTGAATTTTAGTAAATATAGATTTTAATGTAAAATAGAAGTTGTTGGAAAACTTATTGAAGGGGCTATTGGTGTCGATAGGCAAGCATGATGGTGCAAATCAGAGAGAGAGAGAGAGATGCAACCATTGTCGGCGTTGAATTTGGCATCGGTGTTGCAGAACCCTTTGCCTTTTTGTAGGTTGTTGCTTTGATGGAAACAACATCCGCCAGTGTTAGAGGTAGAGAAGAAACATCGCATCGGCTGGGGCGATGGGGCCGGAGAGTCGGAGACGATGGGGAAGGGAGAGGGCTAATCAAAGGAAATGACCGAACATCAGTTCTGTTCTTAAGTTGGTGCTGGGTTCTAGCTATTTAGCCTTTCACTTTTTTTTTTATACTACATACAAAACGATGTCATTTTGTAATTTCGGTTTGGTTTGGTTAGTTTAATTACTCAGACAACACTAACCGAATCGAAATCGATAACCAATTTTTCACCCAAACACTAATCTAATTGTTAACCGAAACCTAAATAACCGAACCAAATTGGTCAGTTTGATTCAATTAGTTTTGTCTAACCAAACCTTTATTCACTCCTAGTTATATATATACATATTATATAATAAGATAAGTTTCTGGAGGAAGCTTGGCTGAAAAAACATGTTTGAAGGAATCCCATGTACACCACTCTCGAGGAGAAGAAAAAGAAATTGGAAACATGAATCAAAGACAAGAAGAGAGGCTCTTAACCACGTGCTCGTGGGTTCGATTTCCATAAACGACGTCAATTGTTGTTACCTAGATACAATAATAAATTTATTTGACTAAAAATGTGGTCATCAAACTGCCTAGCCTTGCAAAAAAGAAACAGGTAGAGGGTGCAAGGAGGTCCCCGCGCAAACACTCCTATGCTTAAATCAGATACTGAAAATAGTGAAGACTGTATTGAAACCAGTGTTAGAGACATATATTTTCAAAAATGAGTATTTTCTTATTTATAGAGGGATATAGAGTAATCTTAATTAATCTGAGATTATGATTATTGTAGATAATTCTTATTTTGATTTTTCCTAATCTTGTTAGAATTAGGATTCTTACACATAACATTTATCCTGATTTTTCCTAATCTGGCTGGGATTAGGATTATGATATTTTGGAACCCATTAGAATTAGAATTCTTACGGATGATGTTTATCCTAATATTTTGAAATTTTCTTAGAATTGAAATTCTTTAAGAATAAATGCTTATTCTTTTCTTGGAATATTCAAAGGGATTTTTGAATGTCAAAGTTATCTAGCTTGTGCATTTGTGTGGGACCCCCTTG
This sequence comes from Diospyros lotus, assembly GCF_014633365.1. NCBI lineage: Eukaryota > Viridiplantae > Streptophyta > Magnoliopsida > Ericales > Ebenaceae > Diospyros > Diospyros lotus. The sequence continues at coordinate 10,201,341 of NC_068344.1, read as the reverse complement.
CGTACGAGAAATTTACGCCTTTTAGCCCAAAAAGTTATTTTGGGCTTTTTGGGTCTTTTAATGGGTTTTTGCCTATGACACAACAAGATTCACATTCAAGTAATCAACTATAGGATTAAGAATCAACAAGAAGCAATCTCAATTGTCTCATTTATCTCGACACAAACAAGTTTAGCTAAAATCAATGTCCATTCTCTCATCACACAACATAAAAAATCAGCCCTAAATTTGTTAAGATCCTAAAATTAGTAAAATGTCAAACTAACTCCATCAGCATTAATTGGAAAATAATTCACCTTGTCAATTCAGTAATGCCCCAAGCATAAACCAGATCACTTACTAATGCCATGCATGACATATAATTTTCCCACTGTTTTCTTTTACTGGCTTCTTCAAGTAGTTCTCTATTTTACCAGTCACATGGATCTTCCATATATACTCTTTTCTTCCTTATTGACATTTTATAATTACATATATACACGTCTAAAAACAACCTTTCCCTAGCCCTTGCAAAGCAGAGAGTTTAGAATGCCCTTTATAAGCAAAAATTGAATTCAAATTTTTGCTTACATTTGATAATCATATAATGTAAGGCCCGCTTCCGAATTTTCCCGTCTAGCATAGGATACTCGAAAGAAAGTTATTACAGAGATGATATAGAATAAAACGGAACTCAAATAACATCTCATTTCATTTCTAGCAGTGAAAATTTAAATAAGATTTAGTTACATTTTCCATATCTCATGACTCTAGGCTTGATGGCCATATAAGATAATAAAAGGCCCAAATGCCAATAACATAACAAATCCTCATCACTATAATCCTCACCAAATCACTAACTAGAATCTTTGAAGTTAGGATGCGTCTCCGTACACCACTATCCTTGGGCTGCAGTCCTACTGGACTTGCCCCTAATAACTGCATTTCCTTTACCTGGAATGGCAAAGAAGATCAAGTGAGCCACAAGGCTCAACAAGTTCGAGAAACAATGAACAATATATAGGATCCAAGAACATGATTACACCAAGAAGAGTAATCAAGGACTCCACAATTATATACAAGATTCATAATTCATGAATTTATCAATTCAACTCAATATATGTATCACTATGCAAATGTGCATAAAATTTCAATGTCATTATTAATTCTCACAGGCTCGCAAGCCATCAATCAATACATGCAAGAGTACATCATTTCATTATCATTATCAATTTTCCCAGCTCATAAGCCATAAATCGATGCATGCAAAAGTGCATAAGTTCCATCAAATCTCACAAATAAATATGGAGCCAACCTACCGGGCTATGGTCACCTCGTCCCATGCCAGGTGCTCTAGGGTACCCTTTCTCCCTCTGCGCAAAATAATAGGTGCGCAAAACATATATATATGTAACATGTACATGTATGCATCATGTATGCATTGGCTAACCACATGTATTTAAATTCTTGTTTTCGCGATATTCATACTTTCAACATTACTTACCCATATCGGGTATTTTTTCATCATCAGATAAATTCAACATATCTTACTTCATAACATTTACCACATTCAAGATGTAATTTAGGACACATAAATGCTTGATGTAATTTGCAATACAAGAATAATTTTTGAGAGATGCTATTTAATATTAAATCTCGATTCACCAGCTGAGGAGTATTATAAATTTAATAACTATTTTTCTCATCATATGATTGTTGTGATTTCATTTAACTAGTGATAGTATGCATTTACTTGCATTCGTGCTCATAGCTTAAATTCATGATTAGCCCCTATGCAATCAAATGACCACACCATGCAAAATTGCTGGTCAAACATAAACTTGAAATTTTTCTAAGGTAATGAACCAAATAGAATATATTTTGAAAATGTCTTCATTTTGAAAAACTAACTCCCGGTATTTTGATAACTAGCATTCATTGTTGTAAAAATGATTTTTAATTAATTTTTCAAGAAACGGAAACTATGTATTTCGATGGGGGTAAAATTGCAAATTCTCGAATTTGTACTAAAACCAAAATTCTATCTTTTTATTTTTATGGATTTTGATTTTTTTGATATTTTTATTGAATCCAAACGAGGGGTACTTTCTTATTTACATTTATGTATTAAGGTAAATGAAAGGTAAAATATAAATTAAGGAAAATGCAAACATTTACTTATGGGACGAGCTCGGGAATAGCTCGAGATCATGAGTTCGCGGCTTACGGAGAGAGCTCGAGAGAGCTTGTGGAAAGAGCTCGGAACGAGCTTGAGGTCACGAGGTGAAGCAGAATTCGCTGAACAAGCTCGCGGTCAAGGGATTGAGCAAGAGCTCGCTGGATGAGCTCGCGCCAAGAGCTTGAGAAATGAGCTTGCGGGAACTAGCTTGCGATTAAGCTTATGGTCAGAGAGCATATAGGTATGAGCTCGCAGTAAGGAGCTCGCTAGAACATCAATAAAGCTGAACGTGTATATATATATAACTGGGTTTGCAGAACAGAGCAGGGGCATTTGAACGACTGTTTAAGCATAAGTAAATGGTGGATTAGCTAGGAAGGGCATGCTCTAATAAGCTTTACAAATCTCTGAGGGGGTATCAGCTCATTACGCATGTTGTATATATGTATTTACAAGTGGGTCTCATATATGGGTGAATAGTATATATATATATATTTCCAGTTCAGCTTTTGCTGATTTATGTGAGGCCTCCGAATACCTCAATGAAATCATTCGAATGAGTGGCAGATGACTTAGCATTCTACATTCTGACATAGCACACACAACTATAAGAGGCATTTGGAACATCGAGCTCATTCAGAGGTGATATACACACAGATATATATATATATACATACATTTAACATTGCTTCTTTGGATGCAGAATGAGCAGAGGTTCTCATCCTCACCTAGCTATATAAAATGCCATTCACGAAGAAAGCTTGGGGTGAAAACAAACCCCATTTCGAGACCACAAGGAGACTCTAGCAGATACCCAGATACGGAGACTCAATGAACACTAGCAGAAAGTGAACCATACGCAGCAACAAGCGTATAAATATATATTATACATGTTTATATATATAACCCCTCATAGTGGCTAAAATGAAGAAACTAACAGGGGAACTTGCACGAGAAAATAAATAACAAGGGAGCTCGCACTGAAAAATAAAGAGGGAGTGAAAGAAGAACTTGCCTAATGAGATGCCTCCGCCAGGAAAATGGAAGCCACGCCGCAACAGCAACAAATGAACAATGAAGAAGAAGAAGGATGCTGAATAGGAAGAAGAAGAAGAAGAGGCTGAAGATAAAGTTGCAAACAAAAATGAACAAGGAAAGAATACAGGCGGGGAAGCTGGGTGCCAGAAATGATACACCAAAGAGGAACTCCTCAGCGTAACAGAAGGGATAAAGAGATGGTTGCAGGTCTGGCCCTGCATTCTATGACATATTACTTAATTGGCCCTCACCCTTACAATGGTCAAAAAGGAAGACCAAGGGCACTATTGACATTTGCTCGCCAATTTAATTTATTATTATTTTCTTTCAAAAATTTCAAATCTTATTTCCTAATTGGGCTTAGCCCATACCGTGGGCTATTCCATGGCCTAACTCATTAACCCAAATAAATTATCATAATCCAATCCCATTCATAATATAATTAAAGTTTTAAACACATCTCAATGGCCCAATTTATTTGGACTTTCCCCACATTTTTGGATCCCATTAAGATGGGCTTCCAAATTCTCATTTCCACTTACTCTTCATTCCATAAGCAAAGAAAAATATTTTCAACCCTTAATTAATTAAAACAAAAATTTTTGAACCCAAAATAAAATACCCAAAAACGTCTAAACCCCTTAACGGGTTGTTACATATAAAGCCTTCCGAAGGAGGTTAAGTTTGTTTACACCCTAAAGAAAAAGTATTTGAACTGAATTGTGGCATGCCTTATGAAATTTGATATATTTAGCCTTGCTTGCATTTATGCCAAGTTACAAAGATTTTTTTTTTTTTTTTTGGATTGAGATATCCAAGGACTGCACATTCTACATCATTATGAGCTAGAAGCCAAATGGACCTAATATTTAAGTTAACTATTCTTATAACCAGAAACCACAAGTATACTTCTTATTAGTTTAGGTGCTCTAGACCCAATCAGATCAGGCATATTGTACACTAACAATGACAATCATATTTATTATTGAATAAGGAGTTATTCAATTTCACATGAAGTTATTTTATTAGTTTGTTGTTATTATTGTAATGACCAAATGAAATTAGATAGAAGTCCATATAATGTATATTGTGATTAATCTATAAAGATGTGAGATGATGCATCATAGTTTGTAGACATCATTAAATGTCCTAACTCGTAGCAATGTCAAGAATGAACATTGACAATTGTGGTAAGACTTGCATGTGCTATGTTTTTGTTATCTGATAGCATTGGGGGTCTCACACCCATAGGCATGGGGATGCTTAGACAAGTACATAGGTGACCATTGTTGGAGAATATGTCACTAAACATGACTTGTCATGAGAATTTATTTTGGTTATATGTTGATGGAATTCTCATACGAGATGGGTGTAACTAATCCTTGGACTTAAGGTTTTTACAATCATCTCATAAGAAGACTAGTATGATTTGATATCTTTATGATGGGCCTAGACAAAGGCTGCACATGAGCAATCATTGGGCATATAGCGAGGCTTATGGAGATGGGTGCATAACCAAGATGAGACTCGTTTATCCCTTGGAAGATAATGATGTATCTGAGGTGCCTTCGGTGGATATTCACTTTAAATCCATGGCCATGGTGAAAGAGATCAATAAGGAGTTATTGATTCACTTTTTATGAAGTGAAGATATCATGAGAACCGAAAAAAACTCATGTGATCATAATCAAGTAACACGTCGCCAGACTTGAGATCATAGAAGATACATTGATGAAAGGATCGAATTACATGGTAACCATGATCGTGAAAGGTTGCTTAAGGATTATGAATCCTTCTAAATAATTGGGTAGGAATAATGCCTTGCTAGAGGCCAATCTTGTCTTATGTGTTAGTACCGACACATTGCTAATATATTTGGAAGCCTAATGAGTTATACGCAAAAGGTACGGTCCCTGGCTTAAACCAGGAGAGCGGACGTATAGTTAAGTGGGACACTTCAACAAGAAGTTGCGCCGTTATAGGTTCTCATGGAAATAAAACAAATAGACGTAATGATGTCGATTTAATGAGGGGTCGTCATAAAGGAAAGACTTTCTTAAAATGACAATTGATTAAATTAGAAAGAAGTTTCTAATTTAATAATTTCCTATATTTATTGGAGTGACAAATAGGAAATAAAAAATATATATATTTGGGCTAAATAAAGTATTTAGGCCAAATATTAAATTACATATTATATTTGGCCTAAATTGGATTTGGACCAAATATTTTATTTAAACCTATTATTAGATTTGGGTCATTTAATTAAGTTCCTAGTTGGATTAGAATAAAACCATTTAATTAATTACTAGTTGAACTAGTAAATGGTCGGCCCATATCTATTAGGGTTTAAGAAACCCTAGAAGGCCTTGCCCCTTTATAAATACCCCTTTAGGGGTTACCCAAAATGCATGTGGTTTTTGTGTGTTGTTGTTTCTCAAAAGTTGAGAAAAGGTTGCCATTGACTCTCTCCCTTTTTCCTTTCTGCATTGTTTTGAAACGGGGAGATTCTTTCTGTCCATACAGAAGCCATGAAAAGGAGAAAGAGCTAGCACTCCCATTTCGCTCTCCTCGTTAAAGGATGCGTGCTGCGTATCACGAGTTAGAGGCCAGAGACTTGGACGGATTGAATCCGCGAACGACTCAGAAATCTAAATGTTAGATTTATTTTATTATGTATGTGAATGTTTTGATTTTTTTGTTGATCCAATCGCTGAGATTGGGGTAAAGTTTAAAATTTTGACCTATACTACTTACCCCTTAGCGATCTTGAATTAGATTTGTACCAAATATTTTATTTAAACTTATTATTGGATTTGGGCCTTTTAATTAAGTTCCTAGTTGGAATAGGATAAAACCATTTAATTAATTACTAGTTGGACTAGTAAAGGGCCTACCCATATCCATTAGAATTTGTGAAACCCTATGAGGCCTTGCTCCTCTAAAAATACCCCTTTAGGGGTTGCCTAAAATGTATGTGGTTTTTGTGTGTTGTTGTTTCTTAAGAGTTGAGAAAAGATTTCCATTCACTCTCTTCATTTTTCCTTTCTACATCGATTTGAAAAGGGGAGGTTCTTTATGTCTATACACAAGCCATGAAAAGGAGAATGAGCTAGTACTCCCATTCCGCTCTACTCACTAAAGGACACATGTTGCGTATCACGAGTTAGAGGCTAAACACTTGGACGGTTCGAATCCGTGAGTGACTCAGAAATCTAAAGATTAGATTTATTTTATTATGTATGTGAATTTTTTGATTTTGATGTTGATCCAATCACTGGGATAGGGGTAAATTTCAAAATTTTGAACTACGCTACTTGCCCTATAGCGATCTTAATTGACTTTCACTTCTTAAGTATGGAAGGATGCAATTCTAGTTTCTAAGTGAGTAGACAAGAGCCATGCATGGAGGATAATTTGAAAATGATCTATCTAAATTTTGTTGTGAAGAAAATGGATATGAACATAATTTCTCTTGTACTAGGACCTCTTAACAAAATAGGGTAGTAAAAAGGAAAAATAAATCACTTCAAGAAATGGTTAGAACCATGTTAGTAGATAAAAACGTATCTAAATATTTTTGGGCGGAAGCTGTAAATACATCATGTTATATCTTAAATAGGGTTTCTATAAGACCAATATTAAAGAAAACCCCTTATGAATTATTCAAAGGTAAAAGACCTAATATTTCATATTCTCACACTTTTGGGAGTAAATGCTTCATCTTAAATAATGGAAAAGATGCCTTAGGAAAATTTGATACAAAAAGTGATGAAGGCATATTCCTAGGCTACTCATCCCAAAGCAAAGCATATACAGTCTTCAAGAACTTTAGTGGTAGAAGAATCTATTTATGTCATAGTTGATGACTCAAATATCATTTTTCCTAAGCAAAATGAAGAAATTGATCTTGAGATAGATAAAAAATTTAAAAAACTATCCTTGGAAAATGTCGAAGAAGGACCATCAAATAATGATGTTCCACATGGAGAAAACATGGCTCATGAAGAAAGAAAACCATCTTTCCCTAGAGAAAGAAAATATGTAGTAGAGAATGAAATAATTGGTGATCCCTACAAAGGAGTTAGAACTAGATCATCCATTAGAAATGAATGCCACCTTACAACCTTCATATCTCAATTTGAGCCTAAAAGCATTGAGGAAGCCTTGGAAGATGAATATTGGATCTATGTCGTGCAAGAGGAATTGAATTAATTTGAAAGAAGTAAAGTATGACAATTAGTTCTTAGACCTAGTGATCATCTCATAGTAGGAACCAAATGGGTTTTTAGAAACAAAATGGATGGAGATGGAATTATCATTAGAAATAAAACTAAGTTAGTTGCTAAAGGATATAGTCAAGAAGAAGGGATAGACTATGATGAAACCTATTGTAACGCCCCGCTCCCACCTACGGGTGTTACTCACGAATAGCCAACTTACTATTCACACGCTAGGGTAAAGATGACGAGACGGCTACGTTTCAACGGGAAACGACCTAGGTGGGAACTAGGCTTTGCCCTCTCTTCGCTCCGCTCGAGGGTCCGGGAATTATCGATCGACCTATTAAACCCGGAACCTCGCAATCGTCACCCCTTCCTGAGCTCTTTAATGAAGGGCTAAGGGTGACTTACCAGGATCAAAAAGGAATTAAGCTAACTCTCTAGCTTAAAATAATTTATGGCATAACGCCTTAATTATAAGAAAATAGGTTTTTCTTATCTTTGCCCCAACCATTAACCCATTTAATTCATTTCCAATTCCTTAGGAAAATATTTGGATTAATCTTCCTTTAGAAAAATTTAAATAAAATTTTCCTCATTAAAGCTCAATTAATTTTCCCTTTAATTTATTTCAAAATTTCCATAATTTTCCAATCATTAGGAAAAATAATTTTTGAAATACAGATCTCAAGCATCCTCATCCAATTTCAAAATTTAAGGAAAATAGCCCATTATTTAATTTCCCAAAATTTAGAAATTTTTCCCACAATTGCCTCAAATTTACATTAATTTAAAAATTAATTTAGAGGCTAAATACTCATTTAATTATTTATTTATTTAAATTATTTCATAATTTCATAAATGTCAGAAATAATTAAATAACCCACAAAAAAAATAAAACAATTAAAAAAAAGAACTTCTCAGCAGCACAGGGGGGGGCGCGCAGCAGCAGCCGCGCCCCCCAGCGCGCGCGCTGGCCGCGCAGGCCCCGCGCGCGGGCCGCGCATGTCCGCGCGCGGGCCGCGCGCGCACTGGCCGGCCGCGCGCGGCTGCGCCAGCCCGCCCAGGCGCGCCTTGGCTGCCCAGCCCACTGCCTGGCCATTTTTTTTCCAAAAAAAAATATTTTTTTTTTAAATAAAACCATATTTTCCAGAATACATTTCCATATCAAGGGGCTTCCAAAACACTAAATTTTCCCCCCTTTTAACCACATTTACATACAATCCAAGTTTAACAAAATAATACAACACAAAAATACAAACTACATAACCATTACACATAGTTTTCCTCTTTGCTTCAATACCTTCACCCTTGCAAAACTCCCTTTCCCTTGGATGTTTCTCCACCTACATTGAGGTCAAAGGACCTTATGAGCCAATGCTCAGTAAGGGTGCTATGCAAATGTAAATGAAGTATGAGAAACATAACATGTAATGCAATGCAATGCATATCAAGGGTAGTTCTCCATGCCTTCATAACCACTTAGGTTAAGGCACCAACCAACCCCTCACTCCCCTCACAAGTCCTCCTTATGGCCATAGGTCCACTTGGGCACAAAACATGCAAAGAACCATCACATGCAACTCATTCATACATGTACAAATGCAAGCAAAACCCCTCCACTTGGGGCTATCCCTTACCTTGTTTCCTTGAAGCTTTAACACTCTCTCAAGCCAAGAATCCTCTTAGACTTTGAAGCTTCAACACCACCACAAGCTAAGACTCACCCTTAAAGAAAAATAATAAAGGGACTTTAGCTCTTAAACACATGCCTTAAACTATAACAAAAGAGAAAACTAGATTACCTTTTGCTAGACTTTCTCTTCCTTCTCTAGACTTCCTTGCCTTCTTACTTGTCTTCTTGCTTCTCTACTTCACAAATGGGAAAAAGCTTGGAACTAATTTCTCACTTCCCATTTATAGAGCTTTCTCTTAATCCATGCCAATTCTCAAGATCACATCTTAGCCATAGATCTCTTCTTATTTCAAGAGACTTAATCTCTACCTTTGAACATTAGCACAATCCTTGTGCTTCTCCCAAGTTAAATCCTAGCCCTTGATTTTAGGAGAACTCTTGCCTAGATACAAAAGAAACACAAATCCAAGAGACTTATCTTGTTAAATCTCCTCCATTGATCTCTCTTTGGAGACTAAATCTCCTCCCTTGGATCAATCCCAATTTTCCATAATTCTCTATTTTTCATTTAATTAAATCATGACTAATTTCCAAGATTGACTAATTTCCCAAATTTGCATTTAATTTAAATCCACAACTTTTCAAGCATTTAATGGAGACTTAAATAATTTCTTTTTGATTTAAATTTAAAAGCTCTTGAAAGACATAATCTAATTTCTTTAGCATTTATTTAAATCCACCATTTTCCAACATTAATGCTTGACAAATTTCTTTTTATTATTGATTTTCTTTTTAATTTTCTCCATCATGGCTCTCATTAATGCTTGAGAGACTAATTTCTTTTTCCTTTTTCATTTATTAAATATCCCTCTTGGTTCACAAGATCATGCCATGTGTCACCAAATTCTCTCAATTAAATAAATCTTTATTCTCCAAATTAAATTAAATCTCTTTCCATAAGAATTTGCCAAGTGTCACCAATCTAGCCATACTTGGTTTTCCAATTTAATTCCTAATTATCCATGCACTTAATCAAGAATTAAATTCTCCAAAAATTAATTCTCCAATATAAATAATTTCTCCAAAAATAATTTATCTTCCTTTGGGATGAAATTCTAAATTACCATTTTGCCCCTCCTAAGACATCCAATATTTCATGGCATTTTCTTTAATTCAAGGGCAATTTTGAAATTTTTCATAGACTAAAATTCTCTTAAATGACAAAATTTATCATGACTCTTCAAGGGTATTACACCTATGCCCATATTGCTAGATTAGAAGCCATTAATTGTCTTTTCATGCTAGAAAGATTTTAAACTATTTCAAATGGATGTTACGGTTATATTAATGAGGAGGAATATGTAGAGCGACCTCCTAGTTTTGGAAAACCCCAATTTGAAAACCATGTATTCAAACTTTCAATAGCTTTATATGGTTTAAAACAAGCTCCTAGAGCTTGATATAAAATGATAAACTCATTCTTGTTAGAAAAAGTCTTTAAAAGAGTAAATGTTGATACAAGTTAAAACTATTGGTGAAGATATTTTACTCATTAAAATATATGTTGTGATCTTATCTTTGGAGCCTCAAGCAAAAGCCTATGTGATGATTTTGCAAATCTTATTCAAAGTGAATTTGAAATGAGTATGATGGGTGAACTAAAATATTTTCTTGGTCTACAAATTAGGCAAAACAATGAAGGCATTTTCATAAGCCAATAAAAATATATAAAAGATGTCCTTAAAAGATTTAACATGCGTGAATGCAAGCCAATAGCTACTCCAATGGGTACCTTTTCGTACCTAGATAAGGATGAATTAGGTAAAAGCGTAGATGTCAAGTTGTATAGAAACATGATTGGATCATTACTTTATTGGATTGCTAGTAGACCGGACATCATGTTTAGTGTGTGTTTATGTGCTAGATTTGAATTCAATCATAGGGAATCCCATCTCAAAGCAGTCAACAGAATCTTTAGGTATTTGAAATCATCCTTTAATCTTGAATTATGTTATCCAAAATCAGATAAGTTTGATCTAATTGCATACACAAATGCTGATTATGATGGATGCAAAATTGATAGGAAAATCACTAGTGGATCATGTCAAATTTTAAGTGGATATTTATTATCTTGGTCAAGTGAAAAACAAATTACCGTTGTACTCTCTTCCACTGAAGCTGAATATGTAGCAGCTAGAAGTTGATGTGCAAAAATTCTTTGGATGAAACATCAATTGGAAGATTTTGGCATAAAACTCATCAGTATTCCAATCAAATGTGACAATACAAGTGCAGTAGCTTTAACCAAAAATCCTGTATTCCATGCAAGAACAAAACATATTGAGGTAAAACACCATTTTTTTAGAGATCATGTCCAGAAATGGGATATCAAACTTGAATTCATGGACACAAATAATCAAATAGCCAATATTTTCACAAAATTGCTGTATAAGAATAAATTTGAATTCTTTAGGAGCGAATTAGGAATGATTTTTTTTTCTTGATATCATCACCATAAGTGAAAATATTGGTTGTTATAATGCATGTCATGTGCATTGATATGAATTAATTTGAAATTGCGATTTTTGTGAAGAATGTGCCAGGCCCCGCTCCCAGATTTTCCTGCTAGCATAGGAAGTCCAAGAGAAGGTCCATTCAGCATGGATACAGATATAAAAAATCACTCAAAATTTAAAAAAAAAAATTCTTTTCATTTTCATATTTGCTCACTATCAATAGGAGCCATAATAAATTTTACAACATTCTTTACGTTATCTTCTCGGGCTTACCACCCATACATTTTCAAAATAAAAGGGCATTAAGACTTTAAATACAAAATGTAACCCTCTACTCATGCCCTCAAATTACACCCATGGATCTTGAAGCCGGGATATCTCTGTATACATCTAACCCCCCAAATAACTATCTTTTCCTTTCCTGGAATGACAAAAAAACAACGTGAGCCACAAGGCTCAGCAAGTACAAAGCAAAGGGAAGTATCAATAGATCGATATATGAAGGCATGAACAACTAAGAACTAAAGGAAAATCTCTACCCGACATCTAGACATCAATCGGATTCATGCCTTCTACACTTGACAATAATATCATAAAAAAAAATACAATTTCTTATATTTTATCAAAACACATTTTTCAAGGTGAGCCATAAGGCTCCACAAATGTACATAAATAAAAAAATGGATATGACTAGATTTTCCTTGAACATCATGCATATGATGTCGTATATGGAAACACACGCTAGTCTCATATACATAAACCGCACACAATCCATGCCATGTGGTTATATAACACGATACCCAACCATAACATAAATGCATAGATACACACATAGGGTCCTTAGGGCCCACATAAAATACAAACACTGGCACCTAAGAACCAGTATACAACCTTACTAGCAGTCAAGAATGGGTTACTAAGGCAAATACATGAACCCAAGGCTCTCATACCACATCCATAAATACCATATCCATCACCATCATCATCATGTGCCACATCACTCACAATCTCATCAAGGTCACAAGCTATTGTGGGTCTCAAATCCCCCAGTCTTATGCATCATAAAATCCAGTTGATGTAGGCCTCCACCCACAGTCTTATGCATCATAAGATCCAGTTGCTGTAGGCTTCCACCCACAGTCTTATGCATAATAGGATCTAACTACTGTGGGCCTCCACCCATAGTTTTACGCATCACAATCACAATCTAATGGCTCTTACAACATTAATGTGATGGCAAGGCCCCCATAAGCTAAGCATCAAGCCACGCTATGCCCACATAGAAATTCACACACACAAATGCTCTAATACATATGTTTACCTAACATACACAAGTCATCACTCACAGGCCAACCGTGTCATGCCAATATTCATGCTCCCAACACATACAAAGCATGACCCCCCCAATTGATGTAATCCATGACCCAACAACATAATGCAGAGCAATATAGTAACCTAATGCAATGCGATGCAGCCACCACATCAATTAAGTGAAATTATTTGATAATATTAATAACCAAGTTAAGGTGGAATTATTTGATTCCAAAATTTAAGATTGAACCAGTTTTAAGGAAGGAGAAAGCTATAAATCAAGCATACATTTCCAAGGAATCCTACTGGCTCAATAGTTGTCCAAATGGTTAAAATCCTATACCAAATTGAATCTTATTGAGTTAGGGTCACAAAAAAAAAAAAAAAATGGATCTTAATTCCGATATCGGGACAAAAAGTTATGGTTCAAAGAGTACAAGGTGCACAGTATAAGTTTCTGTTTGATTATGTTTCACAATATAGAGGCCATGTTTCAAAATATTAGTTTTTGTTCAATCATGTTTTGAAATATAGGTGTAATACCCGGGAAATGCTCAAGGTTATAAATGGAATTTTACGAAGGGTATAAGTGGAATTTTTGAAAGAACAGGGTTATAGGGTACACTATCACAGTTTTAAGAAATCGAATCGATCGAAGGGAGTACCCTAGACCCTAGATATTTAAGAAAAATGGAATGGTACTGACGAGTGATTCGAGGCATGATTTTAGGTGTCAAAAGAAATTATATTAGGAATGATTTTCGGTACAACTGTGGATTAGGTTGAAAAATTGAATCGACGTAGGAAACTTTCAAAAAGTTAACAGAGTGTCTTGAGGACCTAGATTTTATATATGAATCAACCCTCAAGTGATTTCGGGATAACGAAGGGATTTAGGGTCAAAATGATCAATCGGGGTCAAAATGGAATTTATCAAAGTTTTGGGCCATGTGCAATATCTGAAACATGAATGAAAGGCAAGAGTCCATGTCAAAGCAAGTCAAGGAAGGTAAAATCTCCCAAATAAGTAGTATTTTACAAAATCAAGAGATTCGGAAAGGTTTGAGGTCGAAAACACGTGGTTAGGGGCATCCGAGCAAAAGTGCAAATTGTGTAAACTGCTCGAGGGAGGTCGAAATGACAAGTTTTTTTTAGAAATTCTTGAGGGAAATGAATAATTTGGAACTTATAGGCTGTAGAGGAATTATTAGAAGGTCTAGGGGTATCAAGGATAGGGGAGAAATGAGGTTGGAAAATATTTGGGGGGCTAAACTGCACAAAAAGAAAATTCTGGGTGTGAAACCGACCGGCCGCCTGTGGCCGTCGGCTAGCTGCCCTGGGGCATCGAGAAGGCCACCTGGAGGCTTGGGGATAGCCTCTAGGTGATGATGAAGCATTTGGGGACAACCATTGGTAGAGATCAACGACGAAGTGACCGGAATTTATGGCGGATGTGATCGGTGGTTTGGCCGAATTTTTTGAAGGGATTTTCTCATGATTTAGGGCTAGTTGATGGGTTTAAAGGCTATATTTGGGGCTTAAGGGATAAAAATAATCGAGATTTGGTGGAAATTATCATAAAAAACGGGTATAAAATGAAGTAGAAGGCTGAGGGTTTCAAAATAAAATTGAGAGAAATTCAGGTCGTTTTTGCTTGAATTGAGCTTCATGGATAAAGGGTTTTGTTCTTTCAGTTGTGGGAAGCATTTCTAAAGAGTTTGGAGGAGTTTAAGAGGTTTTAGTGGCTTGGCCAGAAAATCGGGGGATGTCGAATCGTAACCTACAACTTGCCTTTAAGGCCGTTTTTGGTGACTATTCCGGCCATCTCAAGGTTCCATCAAGGTCGCCTCGTCAATTACTTCAAGGCCCTACAATCGGTTTGGCCATCGGAGACCATCAGAACCGGTCGTCATCAGATAAGACAACTAGAGAAGACAAGCTTGCGCGTGTGCATGCACAGACTCCACTCTCACCCACGCACTAGCGCGTGAGGGCGCATGAGGCCTAGGTTTTTCTTGAAATTTATTTTATTATTTTTGTAAAATTATGTTAGGGGTGTTTATGCAAAAATATTTGGAGAAATTAGGTGTTAGGCATTTATTATGAATTTTTGAAAGAAAGAAAGGTTTGGAAAAATAGAGAAAAATAGGAAAAATTGAGAAAATTATAGGAAAAATATAAATATTGATTTCTATAATCATAATTGTAATCAGGAGACGACTTGACTCTTAGAAGGAAGGATTGCACTATTTTTTATGTGTGACACGCTTTTTGAGGCAAAAATTAGCTTTTATGGAATTAAGTTGAGTAGTTTGATTCTAGTCTTAACTTTGTCTTGAGAGTGTCTTAGTGTGTGTGTGTGTAGTGGGTTCAAGTGAGCGGTGTGACCCTCCCGAGCTTAGGTTGCTTGTGATTGAACCAGTTCCAACGAACGGTTATACCTTCCAGAACTTGGGATGGATCGTGTAGACGTTTAACTTATGTTTTTGTGGCATCGTATGCATATTGAAAATATGGAATATTGCATCAATTGTTTTACTTATGAAAGAGTCGGTGCATGGTGTATGGTTTTTCATAACATCAGGGTGTTGATTTTTGGTGTCATTGTTAAGTCCATGGGGGACGAGATGGGGTCTTCTTGAGAATGGGACTAAGTTAATCCCGGTGATTGGGTAACGTGGAAGGGCACTCGGGGATTAAGTATGTCATGGCAAGGTCAACTCCAAAGGTGTGTGGAATTGATTTTCCATGAGAGGTTGAGTATGCTAGAGAGATTTCTCAACGTGTTGCATGTTGTCAATGTCTGTATATGCTATGATCGTCTGTTATTCAGGCATTTTGTAAGTTGTATCATGCCATCACTTAGATGTTTTATCATCTAATTTGGGTTATGCCCCTAAAACATTCAATGTTTCAACCAGGGACTGCTGCGAAGGCAAAGACGTGGCCAATTGAGGGCTAACGGTGTTTAGTGTGATAGTTGTTATATCACTTTGAGGCGATAGTACTTATTTTTGATATATGTATGAACGGTTGCATGATAATGTTGTTATCATTTTGTTGCATTGTAATACGTATTTTGGTATGGAAACACTATGTATGAACCTCGTGGTATTATGACTCGTTTAGTTTAAGATTATTGATCTTGTTAGTTAAACGGGCAAGACTAGGGTTTTTGGGATCTCATCTGCATGTGAAGATTGTTCTTGAAATCACCGCGGGTGCCGGCCTTTGTGAACATGTGACAATTGTTCTTTGAATCATCGTGTGTGTCGGGCATGTGAAGATTGTTCTTGTTGCATCGCGCATGATAAACTTGGAAAAAAAAAAAGATTCCTGAAAATTCCCATATAGTGACGCGCCCGTGTTACAATAGGGGCCATGTTTCGAAATATAAGAATTAGGTTTCGAAACCTTTAGCTCGAAAAGTTGACTAAACGCGTGCGAAATAGAAAACCCATGAACGACAAACTCCCAAAACACCCACGAACACAACCCCAACCCCTAAGTTGTCATTCCTTGAATAAAATATGCGGAAAGCAAACCCCATAGAGATCAAAACAAGACCCAACAAAAGATTTAAACAGACTGCAAGATTTAAGTGAAAAATGAAGATAATCACACGACTAATACAAAAATAGTTTTAACTACAAGGATATGAAGAACAAATACATATTTTGACATTCAATCCTAAAGAAGGAGAAACAAACTTGAACAATATAAAAAGTGCAAGAAGAACTTGCCTTAAGTTGGTTGGTGCCCAAAGAGAAGAAGAAAAACCACCTGTCGCCTCCACTACTTGGGCTCCCAGTAGCAAGAAGAAGAAGAAAATGGAAGAAGAAGGAAATGAAGAAGAAGAAGAAGAAGAAGAAGAAGTTGATCGGGAGAGAAAGGAAGAGAGAGAGCAAGATGAGGCAAAGGAAAAAGAGAAGGCATGGGGGAGGAATGGGCTGCCATCAGCTCTCCAACCACCCCCCCTTAGCTAATTACCAATTTGCCCCTCTCACTAACACACTCACCACAATCTCATTAAACCCATTTTGGACTTTTACCTTTTTTTTCTTTTCTTTCCAATTTCATTTTTACTCAATAATACACACAAGATTATTCATAATAAATATCCATTTATGACATTCCCATTTTACCCTTAGTTTTATCACAATGAACATATAAGATAAGCCATCTTTAGACTTTTCATAATCTATTTATATTTTTATTAAATAAAATACACAAATTTATGCATATGGGCCCAATGCTCATTTCATTAGCCCAACTCAATGGTCCAATTAAATAAAATGACTCACTTTCATCTTAGGCCCCAAATAAAAGAACACACACATACTTAATTTATTTCAAGCCCAAAGGCCTCAACCCATTTATTGACATGATAAACCCAATTTATACTTTATTTTAATTTTTGCACTTACATTTCATTTTCCCATGAAATAACATTTCCATTAATTTGCCTTTTTATAAACACATTAAATATTTTGACCCATTTAATTTGGACAGTGCCTGAAATGCATCACACATAATAAAATCATATTTCTTAGAAAATTCTAGACCCATTAACGGGTCGTTACAGAATGTTTTCATATTTTTCAAAAGGACATAAAGAAACTATTGACCTTTTTTATATAGCTATTGACTATTCTTCACATATGTCGAAAGCAAGAAGAATAGCATAAAATTGTCGATCGTTTTCATGAGACTGTCAACTGTTTAATAAAAAAAGTTTACTTTTTTGCTCAAAACTGTCAACCATTTTCGTTGATTCTAGGGCTATAGAACATTGAAATCGACCCCAATTTTAATTTCAAAAACCTTAATTTCCATTTTATTTCTCTCCTCGTCGATCGACTGATTCTTTTGATAATCTTAAATCGATTTCTTGTTCCTTTTCACTTATTCTAATCGATTCAAAGCATTTTGTGAGGGAGTATTTGCATTCGGTTGATTCCAAAAATGATTGATTGGTTGATTTGATTCGATCATGTCTTTTGGTTCATCATCTTTCGACCATTCATCTCTATCTTTCGACCATTGAAAAGACCAAGAATGCTGGTAAAGACAAAGAATGCTTGAGTGATAGACAGCCACCTTTGTCTCAACCTGCCATTTAGTTATTCTCAAATCCATGCCAAAAGGAGATATCCGAACATGGATTTGACTCACGTAAGGTACTTCTCGGTCAATGTTTAGATATTCAATTTTTTAAGTCCATTAAATTTCCTTACTTAGATACTTTAAAAGAATTTGGATGGTGGGATTTTATATCCATTCATAGATATATCCTTCTTGATTTAGTTAAAGTGTTTTACTCAAATGGGAGCAATTTATTTAATGGTCATAGACCAGACAAAAGGTTTAGGACAAACCTAGGAACCACTTCATTTGAAGTTAATATGAATTTGATTCATAATACCTTTGGTATACCTAAAGGGGGAGAAGATTATGCCTTGTGGACTTGTAATTTTGTAGCTACGTCTCGACTAGTATTTGAGGATGGCACCATCATTGAGTTTTTGTCTAATACCATCAGGATGTCATTACACAATTGGCTACTTCAAATCATTTGCACTCAAGAATAAGTGCCTAGGAGTATAAATTATACTCAAATAACTAAGGAAGACTCGTGGATGATGCAATGTATATTTGCCATGAAGAGACCTAATTTATGCATACTTATATAGTAAATCAATTGATTCGGCCCTTTAGTGGAAAATCCAGATCCTCTCCATATTGTATGGCCATGAGCTTTATTTTGGACATGATGGTAGGTAATTTGGGGAGTGCTAGAAAGGCGTATATCAACCCCCCTCAGCACCTAAATACGACCACATCCATGAGGTTAGGTTTTAAAGAAAATGAAGATGGTGTTTGGGTAAGAAGCAGGAAGAGGAAGCTCATTAATAAAGCTCATGAGAATGAGCTGCCCTTTTCCCAGCCTGATATTGGCCCTTCATCCTCAATTCCTAGATAAGACATGAAGCATTGAGATAGTGATGTTCAAGTTCTTCTTCATGGGATGGTAGAACTCAAGAGTGAGATTAGTGAACTCCTCACTAGGTAAGACTTGATCCTCACTCGTCAGGAGGAGACCTCATCACAACTTGCTTGGCTGATCCCTTTGGTTCATTCAATTCTTGCCCGTTTACCTCCATCAAATCCATCCTCTCCTCCTCGAGATCCTTAGGTTTTTCTTCTCAATGCTATTCACATTTGTATTTTTCTTGAGTTATGTTTTTCATTTTCATGATGTATTGCTTAGTTTTTGGAATAACGATCTTGTGTGTTAAATGTTGTAATGAATTTATGTCAATCCAATATGACCTTGTTAATCTAATTTTCTCTTGCCTTGTGTTTGTTCTCTATACTAAATTTATATTGCCTCAAGCTCTTTGGTTAAGTAGGCATCTAAGACCACTACATTCTGTAAAAACTACTTTCTCATGGAATAAGGGGGAGTTTTAAATTCGATATTTTTTATTATGACAAAAAATAGGAGAATTGGGACATAAACATAGCATGTCTTTTACATGGCACATACTTTATATATTTCTTCAAAGTAAATTTGTTAGTGGACCATCCAGACCCAATCTCAGCCCTCTCCTTAGGCCCAATCTTGGTCCTCCTTCTAGACCTAGCCTTGGCCCAGCTCCAACCTGCCATGGCATCATTGCGACTCCCACTAAATATTCGCGCGGCAACCTCAGATCCTATCCTCATTAATGGTGGATCCTATCCACATTAATGAGGGTCCCGTCGCCACCATACTACCACCTGGGAACCTCCATCGATGCCAGATAGCCAGTCCCATCACCTATAAATGCATGACGTATGCATGCAGGAGGACATCTCCTCATCCCATATCAAGCAGCTCTCTTCAGAGCCAATGTATGTTCTGATCTCTGACCTAATGATACACTCCATCTCCTTACTCTCTTATTCACTCGATCGTCGGAGTGCTTGCAAGTGCTAGCACTCCCCCCATATGGACTCATCGCCAAAGCTCGAGCCTAGCCTTCGATCATCCTCTTTTGGTCAGGAAGGGACATCTAGCGCCCACCATGGGGCTCGATAAAACTTTCCTACCCCATAAGCTCACTAAAAGCCTTTTAAACCAACCTCCCTGCTACCACGCTATGGCACGAGCTGGAAACGCCTATACCCAAGGGTCAAGTGATGACCACCACCGCCTTAATGTCCACACCATTTCTTGCATTGACCCACCCCCAGCTAGTCGGATAATTGGGGTTGTCAACACCATTGATGGAGGCTTTACCAATAGAGTGCCGAGCTCCGCATGAGGTCAATACCCTTATGCAGTTATGACAATAAACGATACTAAGAAAAAACCAAGAAGAATGGCCCGGCACCCCGCGATCTGCTTCACAGATAAAGATCTCAAAGGAGTAAATCTACACCTTGACGACCCCATGGTAATTTCAGTTGTCATCGCGGATTTTTTGATAAAGAAGGTTTTGGTGGACCAAGGCAACTCAGTCGACCTGTTATACCTATCTACCCTGAGAAGAATGGGCATCTCCGAACGAAAGTTGGGACCCTTTAATGAAAACTTAATCGGCTTTTTAGGAGAACAAGTAGGTGTTAAGGGTTACATAGACCTGCTAACCTCATTTGGGATGGCTCCGCTGGTCAAGGCCATCACTATTCGGTACCTGGTGGTGGATTGTCGGGCGTCGTACAACACTTTCCTAGGCCAACCATCCCTCAATGCTTTGGGTGTGGTAGTATCCACCTCCTATCTATCCATGAAGTTCCCAGTATCTAGCAACGAGGTCGACATCGTCCACTCTGACCAAAAAGAGGCCCAACGATGTTACCGCACAGCCTAAAAAATTGAGGGCCCAAGCCTAACAAGGATGAGAAGAAAGTTGACGCCTCCGGTAGCTACCGAGCAGCGGGTGTCGGCGCAGCCAGGACCCACAGCACCATGTGCATATGGCCGAGCTAGACCCGCGAAGCGAGTTTTTGGACAGACGATCCCAACCTACAGAGAAGCTCCACCTTGTGAGCCTAGGTCGTCGCCCGGAACAAATCGTCCGTATAGACTCCAGGTTATCAAATGAGCTGAAGGAGAGGCTCATTAGCCTACTTCGGCAGAACGCTGATCTCTTTGGTTGGACCCTCGCTGACATGCCTGGGATAGATCCACTTGTCATCTGCCACAAGCTGGCATTAGATCTAGAGGCCAGACCAGTCGCCTAGAGGAAAATAAGACTGGGAGAAGAAAGATGATGCGCAACAACCAAGGAAACAACCAAACTCCTAAAGGTTGGATTCATCAGAGAGGTCCCATACACAACATGGCTCGCCAACGTGGTCATGGTGAAAAAATCCTCAGGAAAGTGGGGAATGTGTGTCGACTTCACCAACCTAAACAAGGCGTGCCCAAAGGATTCATACCCGCTGCCCAACATCGACTACCTTGTGGATGTGGCCTCCGGGTACAGGTACTTAAGTTTCATGGATGCCTATTCTAGTTACAATCAGATCCAGATGCACCCCGAAGATGAAGAAAAAATAGCATTCATCATAGAGAATGCCAACAGGTGCAACATACTAGCGACTGATGAACAAAGTATTAGCCAAGCAGATCAGCCAGAATATCGAAGTTTATGTAGATGACATGGTAGCCAAGACTTTAGAAGAACAGGACCACTGCTCGGACCTAACCGAAATCTTTGCGCAAATTCGGCAGCACAGCATGAAGCTTAACCCTGACAAATGCACTTTCGGGGTGCAAGCCAGTAAGTTTCTAGGATTCATGCCAACCAGCTGAGGAATTGAAGCCAACCTAGACAAATGTGAAGCCATCCTCGTAATGCATAGTCTTGCCAGCCTGAATGAGGTTCAGCAGCTAACAGGCCGAATAACAGCTTTGTCCCGCTTCTTCCCGAAGCCGACCGATCGAGAAAAGCTCTTCTTCTAATGCTTAAAAGGGTCAGCTGAGTTCTAATTGACAGAGGAATGCGAAACTGTCTTTCAGGAACTAAAAGCCTTCCTAGCACCCCTCTAATCCTTTCGAGACCGGAGCTTGGTGAGGAACTCTCACTCTACCTCTCTGTCACCGCTAAAGCTCTTAGTGCAGTACTAGTCAAGGAGGAAGGAAAAACACAACGGCTAGTATACTTCATTAGCAAAACTTTTTAAGGGGCTGAACTATGATACCAAAAGATCGAAAAGCTAGCGCTATCACTGGTGACGATGGCCTGAAAGCTCAACCCATATTTCCAAAGCCATCAGATCACGGTCCAGACTGATCAACCGATCGGGCAAATACTCCAAAAGTCGGAGCTTTCGGGAAGAATGATCGCATGGTCAATCGAGCTTTCCAAATTTGGCATACAATACTAGCCGTGAAAGCACATCAAATCCCAAGTACTCTTCGATTTTTGTGCTGAACTCTCTCCCCTCAGGCAAAACTTAGAACCCAACCCCTGGATACTATTTTTCGATGAAGCCTCTAACATAAGAGGAAGTGGGCCTGGGGTCATCCTAGAAGGACCCAACGGTCTGATTCTCGAACAATCACTCTCCTTCAACTTCAAGGAAACTAACAACCAAGTAGAATATAAGGCCCTCATAGCCGGTTTAAGCCTAGCAAAGGAAATCGAAACATCCTGGTTAATAGCTAAGAGTGACTCCCAAATGGTGACCAACCAAGTCAGGGGCGAATTCCAGACAAAAGAACCATAGCTTGGCCGATACCTTTACCAGGTTAGAACCCTGGTTGAATCTTTTGACTATTTCCAAATTGAATATATCTCTAGGGAACAAAATGCATAAGCAGATCTACTCTCAAAGCTTGCCAGCACCAAGAAACCTAGAAACAACTAGTCGATCATACAAGAGGCACTGGATTCGCCCACCGTTGATCTTCCCGACATACAAATAGTAGAAGTAACGTCTGAATTTTGGGGAACCGTTATCATCCGATTCCTGCAACACGGGACGCTCCCTGCGGATGTCAAAGAAGCTAGGAGACTCAGAAGAACAGTTTGCTACTTCACCCTACTTGAGAATCAGTTGTATCGAAGAGGTTACTCAGTGCCACTTCTCAAATGCGTCAACATCGACCAGCCTATCTGCATCATGATTGAGATACATGAAGGAGTATGTGGAGGCCACATCGGTTAGCGGTCCCTGGTAGCAAAAATATTAAAAGACGGATACTATTGGCCAACAATGAGGAACGATTGTTTGGCCTATGTGAAACGTTGTGACAAGTGCCAAAAGTTTGCAAACACGCATCATTTCCCCTGGAAGAGCTCCACAACCTCGATAGCCCTTAGCTATTTTATAAATGGGGGATAGACATCCTCGGACCCTTTCCAGGTGTAGCAGGACAACTTAAGTTTATGGTTGTAACAATCCATTAGAGGGCCCAATATTTATTCAAGAATTATTTAATTAATTGTTGAAGTATTTGATTAAGAGATTTTTTCAATTAATTATTTAATGTGGCAATTTAGAGATTTTGAAGGAAAAGAATAGCATTTAATTCTATTTAATTTTGGAGTTAAAAGAATTTTCCAAGGTGGCAATCTAGTAATTTTTAATTGAGAGAATAGTATTTGAATAACATTTAATGGCATTTATTTATTTTGAAAATTAAATGCAAGGGCATGAAGGTAATTTTGGAGTTTTATTATTATATGAGAGTTTTAGTAATAATTTTTGTATTATTATTAATTAAGTGAGATTATGTATTTAAGGGAGAGTGAGAATCCATGTATGAGATGGATTTGGATTGAGAGTCTCCTAGTTAGATTTAGAGAAGGAATCCAAGTTGTAGAAGGAGTGTGATCTAGGGCTTTTTTGTGTATAAATATTGCCATTAGCCATAGTTTCTCCTCACGCCGTGAAGGAGTAGGAAGCCAAGAAGCAACATAGAGAGTTCAAGGTTGCCTAGGATATTTCCATTGTATCGTTTAAGGAATCCGATCAAAGCATAAGGCAATTATTCTTCCTGTAATCCCTTCCATTACAGGTTCATATAAGTTTGATTCCAGATTATTCCAGTTCTTCATTGAGTTGTTATATTTATATCAGTTACAGTGCATATATATATATATACATAAACAGTGAATGCATAATCTAGATGTGCATGATTTCGATAGCGATTCAATCCAATATTATCTTTGAATCATCCTTAAAGTTGTTTCATATAAGTTGGAATTCGTTTTTCGAAGATTTCTTTTAGAATGGTATAGTTTCATTAAGATTTGTTCAAGATTCAGTCTCTGTTCGTTCGTTTCTAGGTTTAAGAATTGTAGATATCCGGTTGAATTTTTCCAAGTTTGTGAGTAACATCCGGATGGGCTAGAGGTTATCCAGATGTGTCAAAAAATTTTATGTGAATGATATCTAGATGGCCTTCGAGCATATCTGGATGGTTTAAGTTCTGTGAATGACATCCGGATGGCCCTTGGGCATATTTGGATGGCTTTAGCAATATATCTGGGTGGTTTGTATCACATTCGGATGAGTGCAGCGCCTATTGTGATGGTATCAGAATAGATCTTGGTCATATTCGAATGTGTCCAGCAGTGACTATGAGTAGTATCTGGATGCCTTGAGTCGTATCCGGATGTGTATTATTCTCTGTATGTAATATCCAAATGTCTTGGTCCATATCCGGATGAGCCTATAGTTTGTTTGCGAATGATATTCGGATGCTTTCTCCGTGTATCTAGATAGATCCAATATATCCGAATGCCTCATTCAGTATCTGGATGAGTCTCCCAGAAGTTGAATTTCATATTCGAATAGTCTCCAGTAGCATCCAAATGCCTCGGTGAGATATCTGGATGACCTGAATCATATCCAGATGTCCTAGTTCATATTCGAATACATCATAACATATCTGAATAGCTTCTGCTTTGAATGCCAGTGTATCCGAATGAGCCTTGTTCATATTCGGATGTCGTTCCTCCTATCCGGATATCCTTCCTAATATCTGGATGGCTTTTCCAGAAATCCAATTTAACTTCCAGTGATGTTTTAATACAAGTTTTAATTAAATTAATGTATTCAATACCTCCAAATATTGAATTTAAATGCCAAAATTTATCAAGTTAATCATGCCCATACCATAATTCCTAAATTCATAGAATCTTTGTATTCCAATATACTGAAGATCAGATTACATGGTTAGTATTTATTATGACATGTTCAACATTATTCTGTGAGATTATGTGCATACATTGTGGTATGAGCATTTAGCATGACTTTAAATGGAGCCTTGCATATCGTGCGTCAGCATGTATATGAGCATAGCATTGCATTATGCGCACCTAGTGGATTATCCGTAGAGATCCCACCAGTTTCAGTTTCAGCTTAGTTTATGAGTTGCCTGCTGGTGGCCACTAGAGGGCTAGGGGTATATTGCCCACAATATGTGCTTATAGTTTTTCTATTTGCAGGATTCAAATCAGTCAGGTATGTTTTACAGTTATGTGAACCTATGAGCCAAAGTTGCATGCCTGCATTTAGTTTACAGTTTATATGCATTACATTTTTATGAATACAATTAGACAGTGATTATTCAGTACAAGTTCAGTGAGTTATTTATCAGTATCGATATTCTTCGATTTTGCTTCAATTATTCTTTCTGGCTTATTACTTGCTGAGCTTTGTAGCTCACCTTGTATTCTTCACCCTTCCCGGTTCTAGCAAAAGAGTACCAGATGTGGGGCCTAGCAGCAGTGGTCTATAGTGTGTGTACGTGGAGCCGCTCAAGACTAAAGATGTCTGGGAGTTTTGTCAGTGTTGATGTTAGATAGTGTATTGTCAAGTTTAGTAGTATTTCATTTATATAAAAGTTAAGGGATTGTCCCTTAGACGGAGTTTTTGGTTTTCAGTTTATATTGACTCTGAGTTTCATTTAAGTCTGATTGAGATATTTAGTTATGGTATCAGTCTCAGTTTATCAGAGAATTTATTGTATTTTATCTATTTTCCCCGTAGCACCTCTTTTCGGGTAGTTCTAGGAGAGGGGGTGTTACAATGGTAGTGGCAATCGACTACTTCACAAAATGGGTTAAGGTTGAGCCCCTGGCTACTATCACCGCTGAAAGAATCCAAAAATTCATCTGGAAGAATATGGTCACCTTGGGGTGCTAAGCTCAGACAATGGCATTTAATTCATCAACGACAGACTCCAAGACTTCTACCAACAACTCGGTATCCACCAGGTCTTTACCTCGGTCGAGCACCCTCGAACCAATGGCCAAACTAAGGTCGCTAACAAGGTCATACTGGCAGGACTAAAGAAATGACTCGACGGCGCGAAAGGAGCCTGGCCAGATGAACTCCCCATTGTCTTGTGGTCATACCACATCACCGCTCAAACCTCGACCAAGGAAAACCCCTTTTCAACTCACTTACGGGTCAGAAGCTATGATCTCTGTCGAGATTGAGGAACCTAGCCCCAGGTTATAGTACTTTCAGGAACAGCGTTCGGGAAATCCGAGACTAGGCCCAAATTCGTGAACAGGCTGCCAAACAAAAAGCAGCTCGAAAATACAACAAAGGAGTTTGGCCTAGACGATTTCAAGAAGGAGACTTGGTCCTAAGGAAGATTGAAGGCCCAAGAAAATAAACCTCATAAGGGAAACTTGGTGCCAACCAGGAGGGCCCTTACCGAGTCACTAGTAACCTCGGCGCATGAGCTTACCACTTAGCCGAGCTCTCAGGAAGGCCTTTGACCAGGTCATGGAACGCAACTAGCTTGCGGAAATATTACAGCTGAACGGCTATCTTCTTGTTATCATTCAAAAGAAATATACACTCCCATCTATCACTTGTAAAAATTTTCATATGGCCTAAACCCAAAGTTTCTTTTCTTATCACAAGCCTAGAGTTACCTCGGTCTACTACCTTTGGCCTCGAGTTACCTCGGCTTATCTATAATAAAGCTTTGTTCAAACAAGCCCTGGCAGACCTTGAGTTACCTCGGTCTGCTGCCTCTGGCCTCGAGTTATCTCGGCCTATCTATAACAAAACTTTTTATCAAACAAGCCTCGACGAATCTCGAGTTACCTCGGTTTGCTACCTTTGGCCTCGAGTTACCTCGGCCTATCTACAACAAAGCTTTGTATCAAACAAGCCTCGGCGGACCTCGAGTTACCTCGGTTTGTTTCCTTTGGCCTCGAGTTGCCTCGAGTTACCTCGGTTTGTTTCCTTTGGCCTCGAGTTGCCTCGAGTTACCTCGACCTATCTATAACAAAGTTTTGTATCAAATAAGCCGCAGCAGACCTCAAGTTACCTCGGTCTGCTGCCTTTGGCCTCGAGTTACCTTGGCCTATCTACAACAAAGCTTTGTATCAAACAAGCCCCGATGGATCTAGAGTTACCTCGACCTATCTACAACAAAGTTTTGTATCAAACAAGCCCCCGCGGACCTCGAGTTACCTCTGTTTGCTGCCTTTGGCCTCGAGCCACAAGTCACTGCTAACTCCAGTCGAGCCATAAGTCACTACTAACTCCAACTGTAGGTGCATCACCTGAATCGACCACGTCGTGGCCGAAAATAGTACCGTATGCCGACAGAGTCTTGACTTGACTTGACATCACCAACCATATAGCCCCAAGACATCTATCTAAAAGGAGGATGCAAAAGAACTGAGTAGAGGGCCCGCAAGAAGCAAAGGGAATGATCCCTTTTTATAGGCATAATAAAGAATATCGAGCGTCACCCACCCCACCTATGATAACGCAGCTCATTAATGCCATGCATTCATTGGCAGGTGAGCTGCCGTCAAGATAGAGTCACGAGCGCAAGTAGTTAATACCCCGCCGTAGGAAACTAGCGCACCTCCTAGGGAAGCGCCCCTAGAAAGTTACGTGTTCTACACCACCAAGTGATTATTTTGCCTTTTCAGACCTCGCGCCCCGATCCCATGTCATACATGTTCTCGCAACACGATGCCCGACCCGCCACAATCTGGGCATCCCGGTGCTTCGATGCCCCGATCCCAGACCTAGAACGATATTAAGAAAAAGCAAAGCAAAAGAGGCAAAGGGCAAGCTGAGCCATATGCGGAAATATCTCTTTTATTTAAATAATGCCAGGGTTACAATGTCGACCAGTCACATGCTGAAAAAATAAAAAGAAGTATGACCCGCCCTAAGGACCAATGGTAGGTTGATCCGACCAAGGTGAATCGGGAGGCTCGCTCTACTACTCGATATCTCTTTCTGCCCATTCAACCTTGGCCGCCTCCTGAGTCCTCTCCAAAGCTTCGTCTCAGATGGCTAGATCCGATGAGCCCAGATGCACAAGTCAACCACCCACTACCTCCTTAGAGGGGTCACACCTAGTAAAATCCACCCCCGGGCAGAGTAATAAGGCTTGCACCAACGTCGCTTCAAAACCCCCCAAATACTGCAGAAGAGCCTCCCTCCTTACACAAGCCTCCAAGCGACAACCGCTTGGCAGGAAGCGTCTAGTTTTGCCTCCAACTCCTTGATCCTCTCATCCTGCTCGACCAACCCTTATCGAGCATTGTCTCTCTAACCGGACACTCCTAGATATCTAGACGACACCCTCCCCACCGCCTTATCTACCGAAGCAGCCCACTCATAAAGGCTGTTAGCATCCGCCTTGGCCTTAGCCTTTCTTATTTTCGACTCCATAAATAAAAGGTGAGTGACACTGGCAGTGCATAGTTGCAACATCTCCACCCATCGATACAACCCCTCCTCTCCAAGGGAAGTGAGCCTCTTCCGATCCATGAGGAGCTAGTCCTAAACAAATCTCCCCAGTTGAAAGGCATGGCTCTAGAGACTCCGGAGATCCTACTCGGAGTCATCGTAATCCCACAAGCTTGGCCGTGAAGCACATATCAATCAGGGAGGCGTCAACTCGCTATCCGCCCAATTTGAACTCGATGAGATTATGGCATCAGTTAATGGATTTGAACCCGAGGGGCCTACAACATCGATAGTCGGCCTTTGACCCAAAGAGCTAAGGCAGCTTGGTTTACGGAGTCCGAAGCATTAAGAGCTTGATCGGAATACCCTGGTTCGGCAGCTACCTGGAGTCTCTTCCGCTTGAGGGGCACCTCCTCGGCCTTTGGTGGGGAGGGAGTGCCAGCGACAACTGCAACAATCGGTCGGGCGCGAATGAGGCTCCTTAGCTTCGCAGCAGTGACAAGCACTCCGAACAATATCCCGACGCCTTTTTCCATCGCATGCCTCACCACTTCTTTGGCCGCCAAACCCGATGCCTTTTCCCATGAAACATAAAATCCCGATAAGAGCTGTCATTGAAACAGAGCAAAACCCAAATATGCAGTGGCAACATAGCTATATATTCGGCCAAGGCTTGAGGGTCCTCTCCCAGTTCCACGAGCTTTGCAGATTCCAGTTGGGGAGAAAGCATGAAGCCATCTGCCTAGGCTTGATCCTCTGGATCAAGACTCCCATACTCCACCTCTAAAAGGGGATTCGTTCTGATTGCCAGAATAGGGGGTACTTCTCCTTGCCTTCTTCATGCAGGAAAAATCTGAGCTTTTCCTCGCTTGAGCCCACCTTGAAGAAACCATCCTTGAAATGCTTAAAGGATGTGGTAAAGGCCTTCAACACCGATTTCCCCGTACGGCTGGTCAGAGAAATCCAACCACCCCGATAAGTTCCTTTCCAGTGATAGTAGTGGAAGAAAACTGCCTTATTAGGTATGCAGCCAAAGAACTCGGCCAGTACCTTAAAGTCGCATATGAAGCCCCAACTATTCGGATGCAGTTGCGTTGGGACGACGTTCATCACCTCCAATACTAAACCCTGGAACTCGGTTAGAGGAAGCCGCAACTACAGCCTCATGAATAGCACCTTGTACATGAAGGATCATAAACGAGGAAACATAGCATGCAACGGAAGCGGTTTTTAATCAAAACCGTTCCTCGTATTGATTAGAATCTAGGAAACTTACTTTTCCTACGGATTACCGGACGGAATGAAGCGATAGGACGAGGATGAGCGGGAGCTTCTTCGCGTGGCGGAGACGACGGCTGTCCTGCAATCCTTCGGCTCCTTCGCATCAGACCTTGAAGGCTCTCTTTCGATCTTCCGAAGTATGACTCGAACTCGTGGCCTCTCTTTCGGTGAAGAAGAGTAAAAACGACCTTGGATGAAAAACAACTAAATGAGAGAATATATATAGGGAGAACCCTAGGGTTAAAACCCTAGTGGGCCAAACCCTAATGGGCCAAGTCCATTTAATTAATTTTCTAATTGGGTTAGCCCAATTAATTAATTAAAAGCTAATGAACTATTATTTTATTCTAGCCCAATTAATTATGGACCATTCTGAATAAAATAATTCTCTCTCAATGTAATTCATCCAACAAGCCAAATGTATTAAATAATACATGAGTTATATCGAGCTACCCCGGGGACCAAAAGATAAATTATTCACGGCTACTAAAATGACCAAAATATCCCTGCTACCTAGTAGCTATATTTTGTCATTCTAAGTGTTCCAACTATCACCATATGGTAACACTGACCCCACGAATAGTTTTGCATATGCCATGTCTTTGACCTACTAGTGTAATGACGAAAATACCCCTTTGTGTAACACCCATCATTTAGAAAGGAATAATGTACTAACACCTCTCTAAATGATTTCTACCATCCTTAGATCACTAGTCCAATAATCCGTGACTACTCGAATGTACTTGCTTATCACTGGGAGCTACCCAGAAGCACACACTCTTAAGTCACGTTCCCAAGGCCTTGGATTATTTGATTATTCTTGGACAATCACAAGGGGGTGAATCACAGAAACTATCTCGTATTAGTCTGTCTTAACTAATTAGAAACCATACTCCCAACTCAAAAAGATATTGATCTTTGATAGACCTCACCTACAGTGAATCTAAGAATATAGCTCTAGGTTCACTAGACCACCAACTAATACTCAAGTATTAGAGTACTCGTCCACGTAGTAGCAGTGATAGACTAGCTCCATGATAATTAGTACTTTGTCATTAGCTTCTATCACAGGTCCACTCTACGCATTCCGAATGCGCTTGTACAATTAGAGTAAACGGACTGTTTACTGGCTAAGGCAAGCCATCCTCCATTAGGATCTATTGCACAATGATCTTATCATGATGGAATGCCCAGTTCTATCAAAAGATCAAGAATAATATTTTCTTGCTTATTAAGTACCCATGATTCATGCCTAACTGTGAAGAACGACCCATCACACGAATCACTTACTTAATAGCATGGACACTTTTCCAACAATTAAATGCAAATAATATATGTGCCATAAACTGAATAAAAGAAACATCATTACCATAAATTAAGCAAAACGTGTCTTTAGGGCATATATTTCCAACAGTACATACACAGGAACCCGGACTCCGGGGCTGAATGATAGATGCGTTCGTCCTAGCCATAGGGAAGGCAGACGAACTTCTTCCTTCTTTGTCTGTCCTTTTTCCCTCCTTCTCCACTTCGGGAGGTGACCTTTCCTCTAATCGTAGCCAAAGACGAATCCGTAGAGAACTTTGACACGATCTTAGTAACCTTCTCAAGTACCCAATCGTACGGACTAGCGGAGATTGAAGTAGAGATAGCCATCCACGAAGTTGACTAACTGGCTAGGTAGAGCAATCAAATGTCGAAAAGAGAATCCCAAGATAGAGGACGGGTTCGTGAATGAAGGTGAGGGACGTGCATGCACGAGGCAACGCATACAAATAGTCGTCACAAGAGGCACCAAACAGGCAGCCTGCGAAACCCCACCACGTGCCCCGCAATGAGCATTCTAACGAACCTGCCCAGCCTAGGATGATGGGCCCTTTCGTGCCTTCAGATGGCACCTTACACCCTCGAACATGTTCGTCGATTCTCGAAGTCCATGGAGCCCCACGCAATTGAACGAGGCTGGCAAAACCAAAAGCCCAAAGTCCAAGTGCCAAACCCCTTGAGGGAATGGCAGCCCGACCCCACCCCATGAACCAAAACCACGGTCACACTAAGTTAACCAAGACATCAAGCCGCAAGGACCGGGCAAGACACACACGAAGAGAAAGATAGGAACAAGTCATCCCGATAGGGAAAGAAGCATGATTTGTGTAATACCCGGTATTACATAGTATTGAAAAATAAATAATTTTTTGATTATTTTGAAAGGACCTCGGGAGGTTCGGGAAGCCCAAGGGTCGATCTTGAGAAGTTAATTAATAAAATTGCCAAATCGACGGTAGGGAATGCCCTGAGACTTAGATGTCCAAGGAAGAGGGCATGAGATTGGTGAGCGTCTAGAGGTGACATTAATGATGTTGGAAGTAGTTAAACCGAGAATAATTTTTGGAATAAATTCTGTATAAGCCCGAATGGGTGCTAGTACCGAATGGTTGTAAGGGATCTCCAGAAAGTTGAGGGGACCCTAGGGGTGATCTGGTGTTGTGAGTGAGGTAACCCTGAAGTATTTTCGGGTGGAATCGAGGTCTTGTGCAAGAGCAGGGACGAAATCAAAATTTTTGAGTAGATGCTGGTTATTAATTTTAGAGAAATCAAGAATTTAAGTGGATTGATGTAATTAATTAAGGCCTTGGAGGACCTAAGTGCTATTATTAAAAATTCCTAAGTAGAATTGATGAGATTAATGAGGGGTAAATGCGTAAATTGAGGAATATATTTAGATATTTTATGTGTGTGCGTGTGATTGGCTTGAAGGCCAAGTTTTATACAGTGCCCCCATTTCTTGAAATTTAAATGCAGAGAGAGAGAGAGAGAGAGAGAGAGAGAGAGAGAGAAAGAGCTCGTGGGAGGCAAAGAAGTGGTCAAGAGATGAAAGAGAAGAGAGATCGCGAGAGGGAGAGAGAGCAATGTGAGAGAGAGAGAGAGAGAGAGAGAGAGAGAGAAAGAGAGAGAGCTTGGCTAGCGACGGTGGCTGGCTAGAGGCTGGTCGGCCATGGAGGCTGAGCAGAGCAACTAGCAAACGACGATGGCGTGGGATGCACTTGGACGGCTGGTGGGTCGCACGAGAAGCGATTGGAGGTGGTGATGGTGGCGGAGGCTGCCTGGTGTGGCTGCACGCAGCGGTGGCTCTGTGCGTTTGGGCCTACTATAACTGGAGGTGCGGGAGGTTGCGGTGGTGGTTGTTGTACACGGCGGAGCTAGGGCATTCGGTGGTGTCGTGATCGGCTACTGGCGGAGCCAGCAGCGGAGGCAGGTGGCGTGTGCAAGCACAGTGTGCGCGCGGGAGAGGGAGGGAGAAGATGGTGAACATGAAGGGAAAAAAAATAAAAATAAAAGAAATCTGAAAAATAAAGAAAAAATGGGAAAAATAGCCAAAAAATTCCAAAAAATTGGGGAAAAGTCAAAAAATTATTTCGGGACTCGAGAAGCTTGCTGAAGGCTTAAAAATGGGAATTCGGATGCGATGTGGCAGCTCAAGAGGCAATGCCAGGTGGGCATTTTCTCGATTTCTCCTCTAAATTAATCGAGGTAAATTGATTTAATTCTTTCCTAGTTATTTTTGTTATGGGAGACAATGTAATGTGAAGTGATGGTTGGATTATGCCCGTGTTTGGGGTTGTTTGGAAGTTATTGATGGGTATTTTTGCGGTGAATGGCAAAAACATAGACCCTGGTTTAGTTTATGTTGATGGGTTTTGTGATTGCATCTAGGGTTGATCGGGAAGGCGATGATCCTAGAAGAGCTTGGAGTTCAAGCTGGCGTTCTCGCCGAAGTAGAGTTGAGGCTTTATGCCAGGTAAGGGATGACCCCAAGGGTGGTGGTCTTGCTAGCATTTGTAAGTGTTTCTTTATGAGTTGCATGTAGTGGTTGGCATTTGCATGATATATGTTCTAGTGTACCTATGGCCATATGGGGGATTAGTGTGGTGGGAAGGTTGGTCGGTGCCTTAACCTATGGAGGTTATGAGGGCATGGAAGACTACCCACGTTGCATTGCATTTTTGCATTACATGCCTTCTCATGCTTCATTTACTTATGCATTGCATCCTTACTGAGTCTATATGACTCATGAGGTTTTACCTGATGTTGTAGATGTTGGAAGTCCAGAGGCAAGCAGGGATGGCATAGGGAGGATGAAATGGAAATTAGCATGTTACCCGATATGTGTTGTTGTATATTCTCCTGTATTTTCATATGTAATCCTGTGATTGAATGTAATTGTTGATGAGCGTTAAATGTATCTAGTTGTTGTATTCATCGTCGTGTGAGGGGTGTTTGTGAGATTGCTTGTTGTATAGGGCTTTAGTTGGTGGAGCCAAGTTCGGATCAGGTAAAAATTAGCAAGGTATGTTCTCATAAATCCCTAATACTCAGCGAAGCGTGTGTTATGCTAGCTTTGTGCTTGGGTCACCTTTGGCTTGCTATGAGGTGAGTTGAAGAAAGGTGAAGCTCACTCGGGTTTTGGGTCCCAGTTCGCTGTGTTTTCTTGTCTGTGTCTGTGACTGATTGCTCGAGTAGAACGAAAGGAAGGATGAAGCCTAGTCCCCACCTAGGGTGTTTCATGTTAAAACATAGTCCAACCCTTCAGTTGTGTTTTGTCGGGTGAGTAATCCGGGTGATTATTCACCGGTGGCGCTCGCAAGTGGGAGCAGGGCATTACAATTTCTTATTAACCAAGAAGCACTCAACAAGTTACAAAGCAAGCGCCAAAAATCTACCCTACCATACAAAATTATGGCTCCACCTGACTTCCCTCGAGAGGGCCAAAACCTGAAAGATCCAGCTCTGGGAAAATAGCTTAGACGTTGGATAAGGCCGCTTCATACCCGTCCATTCTCGATCCCCTCGCTTATGTCTTCACCTTCTCCATCTCAGACTGAGCAACGGCCACCTCGGCCCTTACTCTCAACCCCATTGTTGTCACCTTAGATTTGGCTAATGCCACCCCCGCCTCCCGCTTCTTCAACTCCGCCTCGGCAACATCCAATTGAAATTGAAGAATGCCAACTGTGCAACCAACTTCACTAACCTACTCCTTCGCCTCAATTGTAACTGCCTCCACGACCTTCTTAACCTCCCTACTTATAGACTGCCGAGCCCAACGCAGCTCCTCTTTGTTGTCCGCCTTCATCTCGGAGAAACGAGTCGCCATATCCACCTCGAGCAAGTCATAGTCCGTAGCGAGTTAGAGCACCTAGTGCTCGATCTGATGAAACGCGGTCGGTGACCTAGCACCTAGTAATCCCCTCTGATTCGATGACGGGATGAGATAGGCATCAATGAAGAGGTCACTTCGAAACTCCGAGTCCTAAAACGAGGCCAAGCAACCACTCCCGACAAGATCCGAACCACCAGGTGATCAAGCCTCCCCATCAAGACCTTCCTAATGCTTCTTATGCTGGGCTAGCTCCTTAGAAATCGTAAGCTCCCCAAGGTCTGTGCACAGAGTCGTGGTCTCAGCAACCATAGCGGCAAGTTGCATAGGGGGAGCAACAGGTGCCGACGTAGCAAAAGCCTTCCCAACTGCCTTTTTTACCGAAATGGAGCCTAACGCAGCCCTACATCCCTCTTGCAAAGCCTATCCATCTCTTCCCTAATATTTTTCTTACCGTATGCGAAAGCCATTCCCCCTACAAAACACACAAGCGCAAATAGCGATCGAATAAGCAGTCACTCATAAGGTTTTCCAAAACCTCTACGACTGTCTCCTTCTTCCTGTTATTGAGAAAGCGAGGAAACCCTAGCCCAAAAGGGATCCTTATAAAGATCGCCGAAGAAAATCTACGACACATCCCACAGATCTACCATTACCAAGCTGCCACCTGTCACGCATCCAAGGGATTGCCAGTTACCACCCAGATAACACCCTCATCCTCCAGGAAAAGCGCCTTCGAATCTCGAAGCCATGCGCGGCGCATATCGACGCGTAGAGAATATTGCCCCGCTTACTAGTCTCGGGCCGACCTCGGGATGACTCCAAAATCAGCTCAACCAACTGCCTTAGTCCCACTTAATTCGACTCTCCGAAACTAGCACATACAACAAAAATTGCTCGGGCTTCCCTTTTTCAGCTCGAACTCTCGTTACTCGAGCCTTCGACTTGGGGGGCTGTGGACTGTCTAGGCCCAATCTCAGCCCTCTCCTTAGGCACAAACTCAACCCTCTCCTTAGGCCCAATCTTGGTCCTCCTTCTGAACCCATCCTTAACCCAACGCCAACCTGCCACGACATCATTGCGACTCCCACTAGATATCTGCGCGGCAGCCTCAAATCCTGTCCTCATTAATGGCGGATTTCATCCACATTAATGACGATCATGTCGCCATCATGTTACCACCTGGGAACCTCCACCGGTGCCAAATACCCAATCTCGTCACCTACAAACACCTGGGAACCTCCACCGGCGTCGGATACCCAATCTCGTCACCTACAAACGCACGACGTTTGCATGCAGGAGCACATCTCCTCCTCCTATATCAACTAGCTCTCTTCAAAGCCAAGGTATGTTCTAATCTTTGACCTACTGATACACTCCCTCTCCTTACTCTCTTACTCACTCGACCGTCGGAGTGCTTGCAGGTGCCAGCCGCCCCCTGAACGGACTCGTTGTAGGAGCCCGCGCCCCGCCTTCGATCGTTCTCTTTTGGTCAAGAAGGAACAGTTAGTAAAGGGGAGTATTAGGAAGTTTTGTCATCATCAAAAAGGGGGAGATTTTTGTTATGTCTTTAAGTAATTTTGATGATGAAAGACTTAGTTAATTTAGAATTTGAAAATGATACATGTTGATTTATGTTTTGAAATTTCCAAATGGAAAATTCTTAGCACAAAGGTACTATTTCAACTTTATCAAGTCTTACAAAATTTTCTTTAACGCTCACTCTATGAAAAATGTCTCTATCTCTTGAGAAATATGTGTTAAGAATGTATGTTCAATCTTTGCTAAGTTTTCTATTCGAATCCCACTTTGTTTCAAAATAATTCAAGTAAAAAATGTTGAATTCTCTTAAAAATGTCGACTTTTTTATACTTTTATTTTGAAAGAATTTGTGAAGTTAAATTCTATCAACTTTCAATTGAAATCAGTCGACTTCTTTTACTTCTTGAGAAAAATCAGTTGACAGTTTTGGTAATCTTTCAATAGCCAAATTTCATACTCTTAGTTCAAGAGATTTTAGTACAAAATCAACTAGTAGTGATTGTAACATGTAGACTCTCTTCTAAAATATTCGACTTTTTGTTAAAATCAATCGACAGTTTTCTATGACAAGTCAACTTCTTTTAAAAAAAGTCAAAAATTTTGATAATCTTACTTTCAAATTCAAATGTTTCGAAAGAAACAGTTGACAGTTTCTTTGAAAATGTTGACAATTTTTATTCTAACAACATTAAAATGGCTAGTTTTTATGCATTTAATGCGGGACAATGGTCATTAAATTGAATTTACGTGCTTGGCTAACCAGAAAGCTCTAAATAAAGCATGAAGGAACTTGTGGGAGAGCTAATGAAGAAGTGAAAGTGCTCAAGCCAATCATTGATCTTACAATCTTTCTAAGCTTCCAAATTTTTCAAAGGCAAAGTGAATTTCTTGTATAATTTGTTTTAGCCTTTCATTTCAATATTGGTGCTTCATTGTAACTAAAATAGGTATCTCTTAGATTCTCATCCATTGTAAAATCTACTGTTGTATTGCCTAGCTTGTTAATTGGAGGGCCTACCATATATTGGTAAGAGAATTTGTATCTACTTAACTTGTTGCTAGAGGGCCTACTTGGGTTCAAGTAGGAGGTGTTAGTGGATTTGAAAATCTTTAGTGAGAAGTTAAGGTAGTGAACTAGTTCTTTTGAGTTGAACCATTATAAAAATTTTGTGTCATTCGTATCTTTCTAGCTTCATTTCTTTAATACTTTGCAAAGTCAACTATACACTTTTGTTTCACAACATTTCTTCCTTATTTTTAAGCAAACATTTTCACATCTCAAGTAAATTTTTAAAATGCCAAATTCACCCCACTTCATGGGTGTGTGGTTCCATATTTTAACAAACCTAACACATATCATGTCAGAAAGTTTATTCTTTCAATTGAGTATAGAGTTCTATGCAATCAAGTAATTCTTTGTGTTCAATATTTTATTCGAGTAAAAATGTTGTATACTCGAGTAATGAACACATTAAAATAAGCCTAAAAGCTAAAGCAAATAAGGCCTATCTTTTTAATCGAGTAAGGTTTATTTGTATTCAAGTAAACTTAAGCTTATACTCTATAAATATACTTTTGTACTCGAGTAGATAATGCAAGTTTTTGGCTAAGAAAAATTAATTGAGTACTTATAATTTGTAATCGAGTAATTTTTTAAATGTACTCGAGTAAATCTCATTTGTAATCGAGTATATATCCTCCAAAAAGTTGTTAAGTCTTAGGTACTTTGATGTAATCAAATACTTGAATTTGTAATCGAGTAAAAGTTTGTTTATGCTTGACTAAATAAAGCTTTCCAATCGAGTAAGCTTTACAATTTTTTGTCACAAAATTTTTAATCGAGTACAAGTAATTTGTAATCGAGTAAATCAGAAAAATAGTTGAATAGAAAATTCCTATACTCGAGTAATACAACTTAGTTGATTACATTGGAAATTGTAATCGAGTAACATTTGATATTTTTTTTGAATCTATAGCCGTTATAGGACATTTAATGCACACAGTTTCTACTTTTCAGAATATTAAATGCTGATGGATACTTTTCAGATAATTTTTGCTTGAAAATTGATGTTCTAACTGACTTGTGGGATGTTGTAGAGATCAAAAATGGTAGTTAGACACAAAGAACATTCTTTATTCAAGGATATTCCAACAAATGCATTAAAGACATGAAGACTATATGAAGGGCTAGAGTATGAAGAAAAATAGAGATGTTGAGAACCTAATACATGCAATCCTTAAAGCTTTCAAGTGCCTCATTACCTGCAATCTTGTGAAAGAAAAGAAAAAGAGTGTGCTTTTATTCACATCTGTATATCTATTTGTACACCCGAGAAAAGTGCTAAATTTCTTGTGTTAGTGTAGGTGCTCTAGACCCAATCAGATTGGGCATGTTGTACACTGACAATTGTAATCATGTTATTATTTGAATAAGGAGTTATTCAAATTCACAAGAAGTCATTCTATTAGTTTCTTGTTATTATTGTAATAACCGAATGAAACTAGATAGAAGTCCATATGATGTATACTGTGAATAATCTATAAAGATGTGAGATGATGCATCACAGTTTATAGACATCATTAAACGTCCCAAGTCGTAGCAATGTCAAGAATGGACATTGACAATTGCGGTAAGACTTGTATGTGCTATGTTTTTGCTATGTGATAGCAATGAGGGTCTCACACCCATAGGCATGGGGATGCCTAGACAAGTACATAGGTGACCAATGTTGGAGAACGTGTCACTGGACATGACTCGCCATGAGAATCCATTTTGGTTAAATGTTGATGGAATTCTCATACGAGATGGGTGTAACTAATCCTTGGACCTGAGGTTGTCACGGTCATCTCATAAGAAGACCGGTATGCTTTGAGATCGTTTCGATGGGCTTAGACAAAGGCTGCACGTGGGCGATCGTTGGGTATATCATGAGGCTTATGGAGATGGGTGCATAGCCAAGATGGGACTCGTCTATCCCTTGATAGAGGATGATGTATCTAAGGCGCATTCGGTGGATATTCACTTTAAATCCATGGCCATGGTGAAAGAGATCAATAAGGAGTTATTGATTCACTTTCTATTAAGTGAAGATATCCGAAAGACCGAAGAAAACTCATGTGATCATTATCAAGCAACACATCGCCATACTTGAGATCACATAAGATGCATTGACGAGAGGATCGTATTACACGGTAACCATGCTCGTGAAAGGTTATTTGTGGATTATGAATCCTTCTGAATAATTGGGTAGGCATGACGCCTTGCTAGAGGCCAATCTTGTCTTATGTGTTCGTACCGACACATTGCCAACATATTCGGAAGCCTAATGAGTCATACGCAATAGGCACGGTCCCTGGCTTAAACCAGGAGAGTGGACGTATGGTTAAGTGGGACACTTCGACAAGAAGTTGTGCCGTCGTAGGTTCTCACGGAAAAAGAACAGATAGACGTAATGACGTCGATATGACGAGGAGTCGTCGTAATGGAAAGAGTTTCCTAAAAATGGCATTTGATTAAATTAGGAAGGAGTTTCTAATTTAATGATTTTCTATTTGTTGGAGTGGCAAATAGGAAATAAAATATTTTTGGGCTTAAGTTAATATTTGGACTAAATTAGATTTGGGCCAAATATTAAATTAAATATTATATTTGGACTAAATTGGATTTGGGCCAAATATTAAAATAAATATTATATTTGGACTAAATTAGATTTGGGCCAAATATTAAATATTATATTTGGACCAAATTAGATTTGGGCCAAATATTAAATAAAATATATTTGGGCTTGAATTAGATTTGGGCCATAATATTTTATTTAACCTATAAAAGGATTGGGCCATTTAATTATATTTCTAGTTGGACTAGAATAAGCCCACTTATGATTCTAATTAAATTAGAATTAATGGGCTAGCCCAATCCATTAGGGTTTTAGAAACCCTAGGATATTTCATTATAAATATCCTTTTATAGGTTGCCCATTATTGAGGTGATTTTTGGTGTCGTTTTTCAAGAGTTGAAAAACGCATTGCCGTTCACTTTTCCCCGTTTCTTTTGGCATCGATTTGAAACGTGGGTGTTCTTTTACCGTCCATACACAAGCCGCGCAAAGGAGAAGGAGCTAGCACTCCTATTCCGCTCTCCTTGCCAACGGACGCGTGCCGCGTATCACGAGTTAGAGGCCGAACGCTTGGACGGCTCGAATCCGCGAACGACTCGATAATCTAAAGGTTAGATTTATTTATTTGTTTGTGAATGATTTGATTTCGACGTTGATCCAATCGCCGGGATCGGGGTAAGGTTCAAAATTTTTGAACTACGCTGCTTGCCCCGTAGCGATCTTGCTTTACTTTCAGTGGTATCAGAGCGAGGTTGAAATATTTCAATTCCTTACGTGCGGATTCGGTTATGTTGTTATTTGTGAAATAATTAAATGATTGTTGCGTTTGTATTTTTGGATTGCAAAACGTTTTTGGGTGAAGGGCAAAAGATCGTGTATGACACGAAAAAGAGCGAAACGGGGTTTGGGGTGCATACGGATGCACCAGGGCGTCGAAAGACGCGGCTGAGCGGGGCCCGCGCGCATCGCGCGGCCGGGCGCGGGCGCGACCCGCGGCCCGCGGGTTCGACCCGCGAGCGGCGCGCGGCCCGCGGGTGCGACCCGCGCGTGGGCGCGGCCCCAGTGGGCCTCGCTCGCCCCCCAGCGGCCCCTGCCGCGCGGCCGGGCGCGCCAGGCGCGGCTCAACCGTGCCCAGCGCGCCCAGGCCTGGCAGCATGTTTGACATGCTGCCCAACCGCCTCCCGGCCCCTCCCGCTCCCTCAGGCTTCGGTTTGACCCTTCCCGGGGGTCACCGTGAAGCACCCGGGCCGACCCTTCGGTGGCCCAGTGCGTTCCGTTCCCTTTTGGTGGGGCCCAGCCAAGTTGTTTGGCTATTTTTATTATTTTTATGCGATCCATGAGTGTATGACACTTATGGGCGGTGATTAAAATTGGGCCAGGGCCGTTAATTGGTTTATTTTTAATTATTGGGCTGCTAGTGTATGTTGGACATACATTGGTTGATCCAAGGCCTGTTGAGCCTTGTTAGTTAGACTAATTGATGGAGCCCAAGCCCAACACAATTAAAACAATTTTGTTTTTCCAAAATCATACAAATTTTTCAATTTATTGAAAGCGTTTCATTAAGTTTGAAATAGATGCGACAATTAATTAACATAATCTAAATGAATCAATTAGATTGATTGCATGGGTGTATGGTATGGATCGAGTCGACCATTTATTTTATGTTGGGAATGAATGCTTGTAAATTTGGTTTTTGAAATAGGGCTTGCGTGTCCTGCCTCTCTTATACTCTGATGTACATTCTCTTCTCATCTCACTCCCCCCGAATGTAACTCGGGGTTTCTGATTCTATGTAATGTATGTAGGATAGAATAGAGTAGTGATAGTTGTAGTTTGTATGAAGAGCAAGAGATGGAGCCAAATTGAAGACAAGATTCGAAGACCAATGAAGGCTTGAAGAATGTGCTTATGAAGCAAGATGTGATTCTTCACCTAGGTTTGACCCGCTAGCTTCCCTTCTATGGCTCGAGGGGACTAGCCGTAGTTATCCATACCATACACCGGTTTGAGTCGTTTATTATGCATTATTAATTTGATTAATTGCATGTGATGAGACCTAAATAAATAAATAATAAATCCCTCATTAATATTAAGCCAACTTGCCTTCCATCATTATGAAGCATTAGGTTTCTAGCTGGCACTTGATTTGTTGAGTCACTCAAGGTCATGTGTCACCTATGATTCCTATGCTTCATGGGCCATGAGATGTCCCTGAATGATGGGTCCGACTTAACTAGAAAAGTGGGGTTTGTTGAGTC
Source organism: Diospyros lotus (assembly GCF_014633365.1). Classification (NCBI taxonomy): domain Eukaryota; kingdom Viridiplantae; phylum Streptophyta; class Magnoliopsida; order Ericales; family Ebenaceae; genus Diospyros; species Diospyros lotus. The sequence continues at coordinate 10,158,916 of NC_068344.1, read as the reverse complement.
ACTCAAGGCCTTACTGAGTATAGAGGCAAAGATTGGGAGTCACATAAGATGTGCTTGACAAGGAGTTGTCAACCCAATGAATCTAGGAGTTGCATGGAGATGCAATTGGTAGCAAGTACCTACCTAATCGATCCTAGCACAATTTGTTGAGTCACTCAAGGTTGTGCGAGGGGAGATGGGATCCTAGCCTGCTAGGAAATCTTCCAACGGGATTTCCCGAGTTATGTCTTGAGGGTGGCAAACTCGTAGAAAATAGTGGGAGCAATCATAAAATGTTACTTCTTGCAATTTATGATTTCGTAATTCAATATGATTATAATAATATCTCTATTCAGTTGTTGATCCAGAATGTCTGGAAACATGTCGATAAGATCGATACTCGAGGGCAATAATACCTTCAACGGACTAATTTCTATGACTGGGAGATCATCTTGAGGATAGTCCTCATGTGTGATAAGATTCTTTATGCGATAAAGAGCTATCTTTTTACGAAGCCACCAGTTAAAGAAATAATAGCACATTAGGCCTGGACGATGCACGTGGGTGATATGATCATCGCTTGATATATCGTTTTGGCTGCCATGACCCCGAAACATAGGTCGCCACATAAGAGTTATGATACCTATGAGATCATGGCTAGGCTCAAGCATCATCTGTTGAGAAGCATGTCATGGAGATGATATGTTTTATCAATAGGTTGCTAGAGCTAAACTTGGGTATGGATGCCGAAACTTACCCTAGATTTGGTGCTACAGTCCCTCCTTAACGGCTATGGAAAAGACTCTTGGAGAGTGATTATCCATACTTAGGGAGACCAAGCCTAAAATTGATTATAGGCCAAGAGAAGTGTTCTCTTAGTTGAAAGGCCCAAGGCGCACAAGAGCAAGCCCAAGAGTAAGAAAGCCAAAAAGGAAGAAGAGTTCTTCCATAGCGCAATCTGGAAGAGTCCAGAAGACTAAAACCCAAAAGGCAAAAAGGATGCAATCTATCTCCACTGTGATAAATCGAGAAGTGCAGAGTAAGAAGAGTTCTACTCAAGGCACTTCAGGTATTTATGTTATTGGAATTAATCTATTTACTTCTGATCAGTCCACATGAGTATTAGATACTGGATCTAATGCTCATACTTACACCTTTGTGTATGGGCTTAGGAGTACGAGGAGATTAATAATAGGAGAAGTGTACCTATACGTGGAAAATGGATCAAAAGTTGTTCCATTAGTTGTAGGGACCTATTTATTGATATTGCCCACAAGACTTGTATTAGAGTTACATAACTGTTACTACAATCCTAGTTTGACTAGGAATATAATTTCTAATTCTTGTTTGACAATGATGGATATTCATTTTTTTATTTAAAGGACAATAGTTGTTCATTTGATAAAAATGAGTTGTTTTATGGTAAAACAACAGTACGTAACAGTTTATATGTCCTTGATGTTGATACTCCTATCAATAACATAAATATTAAGTGACTTAAATCAGATGATTTAAATAGCACTTATTTATGGCATTGTTTCCTTAGCCATATAAATGAGACTCGCACATCCAACTTGTATAGAGATGGATATCTCGGCACATTTGATTATGAATCATATGGTGCTTGCGAATCTTGTTTACTTGGTAAGATGACTAAGTCTCTTTTTAAAGTAAAGGGAGGCTACATAAGTGCTAGGGCTTGTGCACATTGATGTGTGTGGGCCCATATCCATCCAGGCTCGAGGTGGGTATATCTACTTCATAACCTTTACTGATGATAGATCATGTTTTGGTTATGTGTATCTTTTAAGACACAAATCTGAGACTTTTGAAAAGTTCAAAGAATTCAGATTTGAAGTAGAGAAACAAACTGAGAAAAGTATCAAAGTACTTCGATCAGATCGAGGTGGTGAATACTTGAACAGTGAGTTTCTAGATCATCTGAAGTAGAATGTGATTCTCTCACAATGGACTCCACCTAGAACATCAGAGATGAATGGTGTGTCTAAAGGAGGAATAGGACCTTGTTGGACATGGTCTGGTCCATGATGAGTCGCGCTGAACTCCCTTTTTCATTTTGGGGATACGCACTCCTCACCGCGATCTTTGTTTTGAACAGGGTTCCAAGTAAATCAGTTACTCAGACTCCATATAAGATATGGAAAGGAAATAAGCCAAATTTGTCTTTCCTTAAGATTTGGGGTTGTCAAATTTATGTTAAACGCGTTGACAGTAATAAGATACAACCCAAATCGACGAGATATCTGTTTGTGGGATATCCAAGTGGATATTACTTTTACCACCCATGTGAACAAAAGGTGTTTTGTTGCCAAGCATGTGGTATTCCTTGAGAAGGAATTCTTAGATGTTGTGACTAGTGGGAGGAATGTTAAGCTCGAATAAGATTCGAGGCGAACCACAAACAAATACTCCCCTCCAGGAACCCGAGAAAGATCACACATAAGAAGTTGTGTCAACTCCCCAACCTTCTACACAAGAACCTCATAGGTCGATGAGGGTTCGTTGCGAGCAAGAGAGATATGGATTTCTCATCTCGGCACATGGAGATGTGCTTCTGGTTGTGAACGATGAGCCTACTACCTATGATGAGGCAATGTCTGACATTGACTCTGGGTTATGACAGATGAATGACAAAATAGCTTTCCTTAAAGGAAACTTGGTCGAGGATGTGTATATGACACAGCCTGACGGTTTTGTTACTCATAAACATGCAAATAAGATTTGCAACTTGCAAAGGTCCATTTATGGACTAAGGCAAGCATCCCGGAGTTAGAATCAATGTTTTGATGAAAAGATCAAAAAGTTTGATTTTTCACAAAAGGGAGAAGGTTAGTGAGAGCGTGGTGGTCCTTTTAGTCCTATATGTGGACAATATATTGCTCATAGGGAATGGTGTTCCCATGATGCAATTAGTTAAAATATGGCTTTCAAAATATTTTCTCCATGAAGAATTTGGGAGAAGCAGCCTATATTCTGGGAATAAGGATCTATAGAGATAGATCCAGGAGGTTGCTAGCACTCTCCCATAGTGCGTACATTGACAAGGTGCTAAAGAGGTTTAGCATGGAAGATTCTAGGAGGAGAAGTCTTCCCATGTCACATGGAATACATCTCTCCAAGGCTATGTGTTTGAAGACACAAGATGAGAGAGATAGGATGAGTCGAGCGCAATATGCCTTGGCTATTGGCTCGATCATGTATGCCATGTTATGTACGAGGCCTGATATCGCATATACTTTGAGCATATGTAGTAGATATCAAGTTGATCCAGGTTAGAAACACTAGATTGCTGTGAAAAACATTCTTAAGTACTTGTGAAGCACTAAAGAGATGTTTTTTTCCATATGGAGAATAAGAGCATACCATGAAGGGGTTCATGGATGCCAGTTTCCAATTTGACCATGATGATTTTAAATCACGTACAGTCGAAATTCATATTCTGCCTATATGGCTGGGCCATGAGTTGGAAGAGTTCCAACAAGAGATAGTGGCAGATTCAACAACTGAAGTCGAATACATAACAACCTTCGAAGCAGCTAAGGAGGTTGTATGGATCCATAAGTTCATTGATGAACTTAAAGTGGTGTCCAGCATTGTTGATCCAATAACAGTTATTGGGACAATAATGGAGCCATCGCGTAAGCGAAGGAACCACGGTCTCATCAACGGACCAAACTTGTATTGCGGCATCACCATATGATAATGGAGATTATCAGCTGAGGTGACATATGTAGAGAAAGTATCGACGGATGACAATGTCGTAAATCCCTTGACTAAAGCTCTGTCCCAGGAGAAACATGAAAGTCATGTTCGATCATCAGGTATAAGATACATGAATGATTGGCTCTAGTGCAAGTGGGAGATTGTTAGTGTAGGTGCTCTAGACCCAATCAGATTGGGCATGTTGTACACTGACAATTGTAATCATGTTATTATTTGAATAAGGAGTTATTCAAATTCACAAGAAGTCATTCTATTAGTTTCTTGTTATTATTGTAATAACCGAATGAAACTAGATAGAAGTCCATATGATGTATACTGTGAATAATCTATAAAGATGTGAGATGATGCATCACAGTTTATAGACATCATTAAACGTCCCAAGTCGTAGCAATGTCAAGAATGGACATTGAAAATTGCGGTAAGACTTGTATGTGCTATGTTTTTGCTATGTGATAGCAATGAGGGTCTCACACCCATAGGCATGGGGATGCCTAGACAAGTACATAGGTGACCAATGTTGGAGAACGTGTCACTGGACATGACTCGCCATGAGAATCCATTTTGGTTAAATGTTGATGGAATTCTCATACGAGATGGGTGTAACTAATCCTTGGACCTGAGGTTGTCACGGTCATCTCATAAGAAGACCGGTATGCTTTGAGATCGTTTCGATGGGCCTAGACAAAGGCTACACGTGGGCGATCGTTGGGTATATCATGAGGCTTATGGAGATGGGTGCATAGCCAAGATGGGACTCGTCTATCCCTTGATAGAGGATGATGTATCTAAGGCGCATTCGGTGGATATTCATTTTAAATCCATGGCCATGGTGAAAGAGATCAATAAGGAGTTATTGATTCACTTTCTATTAAGTGAAGATATCCGAAAGACCGAAGAAAACTCATGTGATCATTATCAAGCAACACATCGCCATACTTGAGATCACATAAGATGCATTGACGAGAGGATCGTATTACACGGTAACCATGCTCGTGAAAGGTTATTTGTGGATTATGAATCCTTCTGAATAATTGGGTAGGCATGACGCCTTGCTAGAGGCCAATCTTGTCTTATGTGTTCGTACCGACACATTGCCAACATATTCGGAAGCCTAATGAGTCATACGCAATAGGCACGGTCCCTGGCTTAAACCAGGAGAGTGGACGTATGGTTAAGTGGGACACTTCGGCAAGAAGTTGTGCCGTCGTAGGTTCTCACGGAAAAAGAACAGATAGACGTAATGACGTCGATATGACGAGGAGTCGTCGTAATGGAAAGAGTTTCCTAAAAATGGCATTTGATTAAATTAGGAAGGAGTTTCTAATTTAATGATTTTCTATTTGTTGGAGTGGCAAATAGGAAATAAAATATTTTTGGGCTTAAGTTAATATTTGGACTAAATTAGATTTGGGCCAAATATTAAATTAAATATTATATTTGGACTAAATTGGATTTGGGCCAAATATTAAAATAAATATTATATTTGGACTAAATTAGATTTGGGCCAAATATTAAATATTATATTTGGACCAAATTAGATTTGGGCCAAATATTAAATAAAATATATTTGGGCTTGAATTAGATTTGGGCCATAATATTTTATTTAACCTATAAAAGGATTGGGCCATTTAATTATATTTCTAGTTGGACTAGAATAAGCCCACTTATGATTCTAATTAAATTAGAATTAATGGGCTAGCCCAATCCATTAGGGTTTTAGAAACCCTAGGATATTTCATTATAAATATCCTTTTATAGGTTGCCCATTATTGAGGTGATTTTTGGTGTCGTTTTTCAAGAGTTGAAAAACGCATTGCCGTTCACTCTTCCCCGTTTCTTTTGGCATCGATTTGAAACGTGGGTGTTCTTTTACCGTCCATACACAAGCCGCGCAAAGGAGAAGGAGCTAGCACTCCTATTCCGCTCTCCTTGCCAACGGACGCGTGCCGCGTATCACGAGTTAGAGGCCGGACGCTTGGACGGCTCGAATTCGCGAACGACTCGATAATCTAAAGGTTAGATTTATTTATTTGTTTTGTGAATGATTTGATTTCGACGTTGATCCAATCGCCGGGATCGGGGTAAGGTTCAAAATTTTTGAACTACGCTGCTTGCCCCGTAGCGATCTTGCTTTACTTTCATCTTGTACATCTTGAAACCTTCTCTTGTATTTTTTTTCTATCACTTTATTGTGAAATTGTAAATGTTAAGCCTAACCCTTTTAAAAAGGCATTAGTTATAGCTGAGCCAGTTGTAAAAGCCATTTTTTGTTAAGGTTTGTAGTGAGCTTGTGTAAAATCTACACAAATGTAAGTTTGGATTGACTAAATACTTAGTTGACAGCTAAGGTAATGAAGCAGGCAAGTTGCTGAACCACTATAAAATTCTAATGTGCTGCAATCTTTTATTTTTTGCATACTTTCAGTTTTTAAATTGCTTGATTTTTTTTTAAAGAGTGAAAGCTTAATTCACCCCTTCCAATGTTTTACGGAATGCATAGAAATAGAAATATCTTGCAGCTTTGTAGGTTTACATGCTTTTTGTCCTTTGGACAAAAAAAAAAAAAAGTGCATTGAAGAAGCTGAAGCTATAGATACTCATGGCATGCATGAGAATGAAGATATACAGTTGAATGAATAATTCTCTTGAGTAGAATGAGAAAGAAAAAGAAGAAGAAGAAAGGGTGGAGTTCAAAGCCATCATTCTTTGTGATCTCCTTTCTTCAAGTATTTCATTTTTAGAGAGAAAAGTGAGCTTCAATTATTTATCTTTTAATTCTCTTTCTTTGTATTGATTAAATCCCTCTTAATCTTTCCTTCATATTCTTTTTGAGGGTCATTTGCCTTGTGAGCTTTTCATAAGTCTTTGAGATCTGTAATTTATGTGAGCTTCTACTCATCATTTTCTTATCTCTCAAATTTACTGTAAGGGTTAACGCCTTAACCTTGTAAAAGGCTTGTAAACGTTGTAGCTAAGCCTTATAAAAGTTACTGAAAGGTTGCAGTTGAGCCTGTTAAAAACAATTGAAATGTTATAGCTAACCTTGGTAAAAGGTACCAAAATGTTATAGCTAAGCCTGTTAAAAGCTATGTAATGGTTATAGTTGAGCCTTTGAAAAGCTACATTATAGAGGATAGTGCCCGCCTCTCTAAATAGGCACTCTCTCAATGGATTTGAGAAAATCCTTGGTAAGAAGCCAAGGCAATAGTGTAGGTCAGGTTGTACCGAACCACTATAAATTTTGTGTGTTGCATTCTTTACTCTGATTTTATTTCAACAAGTTTGATTTCAAGCATTTCTTGTTTACATTCACAACATTGTCTTTCAAAGGAATAAAGAAGTTTAAAATAATTTTTGTATAAATCTTTTATCAAACTTGAAAAGTTTTGAAACACCCAATTCACCCCTTCTTGAATGTATACTTCTATACTTTCAGAAACGTTCTGCGAGATAGAATAAAAGTTGTTCTTCGAGCTAGTGTAGAGTATGCAGATGTTCTCAACGTGGAAATGCATGTGAATTCCACGTTGGTTGACCCCCTATTTATACTTTCATTTCCTCGAGAGGCAAAACGTCGCACGTATGATCTCTAATTATTGTTAACATTGATGTTATAATGTGATGGTTTGATTCATCACATAACGAGGTTCATGTATTTCTCTAAGATAGTGAAGCACATCTCTGAGACAACTCCTCCACTCACGATTACTCTTCCCTTTAACTTATAGTCAAAGATAAGGGTAGGGAGTCATTGTTGTAGCCCATCCTCTAGGGGATGTGTCATTCTCCAAGAGGAAGTATCATCCTATTGAGAGAAGAAGTTTTCCCTGAGAATTTAGAGAATAACGTCCTCAAAAAGCAACTTTCTTCACCCAAAGAAGGACATTCTTCCAGATAGTTGTACACTACTAGTTCACCCAGTTGAGTCACTCTCCTAAGGGGACAGTAGGGGAGAAGTTCTCCAGGACACAACTTTAACATGCTTATTTATCCGGAAGAACGGATACCTCTTCTCCCAAACACTTTCACCAGCTTATTCAACATTACCACCATCATGACTATTTTTGACTCAAGTATCAGATGGCCCACATAGGAGGAATCCCCATGTGCCTTCTGACCGTGTACTACCTTGTTGCTGCTCTCTCCCTAAAAGTAGAGCTTTCCTCCAGATAGTTATCCATCTCTCTCTCGCTTTAATATCTTATTGCTTATACAAGTCTACAACTACTTCTTTGAGAGACTCGAGATTGTTGATTGCTCCCCCAAACAAAGGCACGAGCTCTTCCCAGAACAACGGTGTGAACTCTTCCCTGGGCAACAACCTTTTATTTTCTCTCGATGTGGAGATCACCTCGATTTTATTGCCTAGCTCTACCTATGCCTGATCTTCCTGCATTATAAACTTAGTTGTTGTATTTCTAAAACAACAATAATTCAGAATGTCTCATAGTTGTTGTAAAACCCTTAATGAGTTTATGATAAAATTGTCAATTAAGAGAATAATGTTATATGGAAATTTTCATAACTACCCTTGAATCAAAGGGAAGGAAAATAATATATAGGATGCCTTAAGAAGGGTAAATCAATAATTTGGAGTCTCGTCCCATAAAGGTAAATTATTTAGAGAGAAAATATTTATATATTGGGGATTAGATTTTTGGAAGAATTTAATTCTTGTTTAAGTGCATGGGAAAATGCATGGATAATTAGGAATTAAAAAAAAATGGAAGCCAAGTAGGGTGGATTTGTGACACTTGGCAAGATCCCATGAAATGGCTTCAATCAAAATATGGAAATAAGAAATTAGTTTGATTATGTATAAATGGGACACTTGGCAAAATCTTACGAAGGAAGATGTGGGATTAAAAAGAAATTCAAAAAGAAAAAGGAAAATGGTTTCTCAAGCATTAAATGAGAGTCATCATGGTGTGGATTAAAGAAATTATTTATTAAATTAGATATTAGTGCCAATAAAAAGGATTATGTCTTTCAAGAGTGATTTAAAATAAATCAAAAGGAAATGGTAATTAGTCACCATTAAATGCTTGAAAATCTAGAGGAATGCCTTATGCCATAGTTAAATAAAGCGAGTGTGGTTTGCTTGTTTTTGTCGAGTCTTGGGAAAGGTCATCATTGGCTTTTCATTAAGAGCAAGAGAAGGGTGACGTTTCACCAAGGTTTCGGGTTAAATTCCGCGAGATCTTTTGAGATTTTTTCCTGAATGCTTGAGTGGAGCGAAGGGAGGGACGAAGCCTAGTTCCCACCTAGGGCGTTTCTCATTGAAACATAGCCCGTCTCTTCATTATTGCCTTAGCGAGTGAATAGTTAGTTGACTATTCACAAGTAACACCCGTAAGTGGGAGCGAGGCGTTACAGTTGTTAATAATTATTTTTCCAATTATTAGACCATCATGGGGTAGCATAACTGTTGGTCCCTTGACACACAATGGCCACTTAAGAGGGGGGTGAATTGAGTGATTAAAACTTATTAAACTGAATTCTTTCATTTTAAGAACTCTTGAGATTTTCTTATACAAAACACACTTGTTATAACTATATAACTTGTTTGAGAGTGATAACAATATAAATACACAAACAACCACAATAATCAACACAAGAAATATAGTGGTTTGGTATCTCCAACACCTACTCCACTCTCTCAAGGTCAACCCGACACTTGAGGTTCCACTAAAATCACAACACTACGTTTACACACAAGATCACCTAGTAAACTTATACACCACCAAGGTTTTCCCCTTAGCTCACATTGGAAACCTTAGCTCACATCGAAAACTATTACAACAAAACACCACACCTAGATTACTTGGGCTCTAGGAGGCCACTCACAATCCACAAATAATACAAATGAACAATTCTATGTCCAACACACTTGAACTAATATGGATATGAATACAAAAACAAATATTACAAGGCAAGTATGAATACAAATACAACTTACCACAATTGGAGAGAATATCTTCTTCTCATTTGCCTTGGGCTCCAAATGATATATCTTTGAACTTAAGCCTTGAATTGCTTTATTTGAGTTGCTTGAGAGCTTGGGTGTGCTTTAGGATGATGGATCTTGATAGAGCATTAGCCTTCTCCAAAAATCCTTTCTTGATATTTATAATGGAGCTTCCAATGGATCTGTAACGGCTAGAAAAAATTCGATCGTTGGACCCAAGAGTCGACTTCTCTAAAACAAAAGTGACTCCTATTTTAAGTGGAAGTCGACTCTAGTTATAAAAGAGTCGATTCTCTAATGCTGGAGCCAACTCTTCGAAAAACACCAATGCTGCTAGGTCGACTCTACATCAAACTGCTCTTGGCTAGGTCACCTCTAACTTTGCAAGAGTCAACTTCAACTTAAGGGGAGTCGACTCTAGATATACAAGAGTCGACTTCTGAGTCCATATTTTATACATATAGCAATTGTTTGAAGATATAAACCATATAGCAAGTATACATAACAAGATATTTAAATTTCTTTAGTTTAAGGTAAAATATAAATAAAATAAAATGAGGACATTTCCTTTAATACAAAAATGTTAATAAGAAAGTACCCCCCATTTGGATTCAATAAAAATATCTAAAAAATCAAAATCTAAATCAATAAGAAAGTAGAATTTTAGTTTTAGTACAAATTCAGGATTTAACAATTTTACCACCTCTAAAATACATACTTTCTATTTTTTAAAATTTTCATTAAAAATTATTTTAACAATAATGAATATTAACTATCAAAATACCAGGAAATAGTTTTCCAAAATGAAAACATTTTCTAATATGTCCCCTTATAATGTGTTAATATTCCAGATTTAGAGACATAGCATTTCTTGGTTCATTTTGACACACAAAATAATATAATACTTAAGATATATCAAAAAATCCATTAGGGGTTTTAAATATACCAAAAATAGTTTTACTAAAATTATGTTTTGTCAAATATCAAAATACACAATAGGTTGATTAGAGCAATTTGGCTTAACAATAACTCCTTCCAAATATTCTTTGGAGAAGGCGTTGGTTTGATTTGAAATGGTTTTGATGATGAGTATTGTTACAAAAAGCTTTAATAAGTATTGTTTAAGTGTTTTGGTCTTCAAGGTTTTAAACTTAAACTACTTTGAATAATTCTTGAAAATGTTCTAAATCTATCATTTAAATCTTATGGATCCAAAAATATAATCAAGTTCTAAAATGGAAGAAATATAAAGTAATCATTGAATCTATTATTGACTTGATTTTAATAATGTTTTGATGATGTATAACTTAAATACATTTTAATGTTATGTTGATGATATTAGACTTAAAGGGTTTGGACATATTGAAATAAGTATCTCAGACTTTAAGATTTTGATCTTAAACAATCCTTAAAAATGGATATGAAGTTATCTTTTAAATCAATAAGATCTTGTGAATCCTAAAATATTGTTAAAGTTTTAAAAGACAAATAAAGCACCTTGAAAATGCAAGAAAAAACAATTAATCATTGAATCTAGTGAAAACTGTCAACCTATTTTTCTAAATTGTAGACTAATCCTTAAAACAAATTGGCCAAATTAATGCATACATTTTGGATCAATGTTTCAAGTTTAAACAATCAACTAGATTTTTATTCTTCTTTGAAACTATCGATTGATTTTTTAGAAATGTCAACCCATTTTTAAAACTATTGACTGTTCAATATGCAAACTCTTAGTTGTTTGCTATTGACCATTTCTGTAAACTTTACAACCAAAAATTTTAACAAACTACCAAACTATCGACTAGTTTTTCAATATTTTGAAATAAACTATGGACTATATTCTAAAACTATCCACCGTTTCTAACAAAAAATTTAGTAATAGATAGTTTTCTAAAATCTAAAATTTACAGGCTTGACCTCTTATAATTGTATTAAATGAAGAGAAGTCAAAAGCTATATAACTCAGATATTTAAAGCTCAATGGTGAAGAGAGATGAAAAGATTGTGTTAAATCTTTTAGTTTTAAAAATTCTTTGTTCATTGAGCTTTCGCTATTTGCACAAATTTTCTCTCTTTCACAAGGCTTGATTCATTCTTTGTAAATTCTATTTTCAACCTTTTTATTGTTGAAATTTAAGAGAGAGTTTTGTTTTTAACAGTTGCATCTCTCATTTCTTTAAACCTTGTATTTTGTTGATTCCTAGTGGTTGTATTGAACTGTGATTTGCAATCATATTTTTGATTTATTAGTGGATTTGAAAATCTCTAGTGGGAGCTAGAGTAGTAGAAATAGGCTGGGGATAGCTAAACCACTCTAAAATCTTGTTATGTCTTGTGTTTTTATATTTTTTCAAAGTTTTGCATTGCATTGCACTTCAATTATAAATTTTATAGTTGTTAGTGATGTATGCCCTAATGCTAGATTTTGATGACATCTAGTATGTAATAAGGATACATGTATGATATTCTTGCAATTAATAAAATTGTCATTTTTTCATTAATTGCTCTCCAAGTGTGTATGAATGAGTCTCTAGATTTCCTTATGGTTCTATTATCAAGTTATTAAGAATATTTGATAAGAATCTATAACACAGGATTTCTTAAAGGTATTCCTAATCCTCATATTTATCGAATTGGGACTATGATGAATTAATTATGGACTAACACATACCTTTGATTAGTATGTGTTGTGGGGTACCCTAGAAAAATTGAGCCAAAAATCCAAGGAGGTATCAAAGAGGGCCGAAGACCCTGAAGAGTCTTCCAAGCGGAAGTCTCCCAATGACTGAAGATTCTTCTTAGATAGCCATGTCCTTAAGCCCTTAAGCTTGAAGACTCATCTCGAAAAGTTTTCTAGGCATAAGTCACACGATGACTCCATAGAGTCTTCAAGGAAAATCTCAATGAAATGCCCTTAAAGCCTTTATTCTGATGACTCTAAAGAATCTTTTGGGTCTTCGGGGAAATCTCATCCTAAGGATTCTCTTTAGGGGAATCGCATCCTCAAAGGTACCTTCAGGCCCTCTGGCCTCATCCGTAGAATTTTTACCCAAAGAGTTGGCTTAGTCGTGCATGCCATGTGGCCCAGCCATCGAAGCCCATAAATCCCCCCCCCCCCCACCCCTAGTTCGCTCCCTTGGGATCCAGATCTAGCACCCAAATACCAAGACCTAACACTTTATACCCAAACCCATTCGAAGACACTCATCTGAAGCCTCATATAGCATATACTCATATTTCATTATGCATCATGGCATTACCTCACTTTGGCATTGGAGGGTAGCACGAGAGAGTTCCCTACAATTCTTCTAACTATGTTTGTGCCATAGACTCATCTGAAGACCTCAAAGCGTAGCATATCCCAGGGACTCTCCCAACTTCCTGAAGCCTAGTCATCCAAAGACTCCCTCATCCAAAGACCCAGTCTTTAGGATTCTAGACCTTGTTGGCTCAATAGCCATTTAAAGACTTGGGGCATCCTTTTTTCTCTCTTGAATAACGGATCAAGCCCAGCCATGAGAATTCTGCTCTCTTGGATAATGGATCGAGTCATCCTCCATCTAGATGCCTGCTAGCACTTCTTTCTAGTACAAACCTTATCCCCCACTTCCTCGTCAGGCCTTGTCGAGCTGTTTGGAGTTATCTGTGGGAAACGAGTAAAAAGTCAAACTCTATGGCGAGAAAAAGAAGGTCTACTCATGCAAGGGTGTCCCAGCCTAAGGCCACACATGCCAGTTTCCCAGGATAATGGGAGGTTACTACTGGAGAGCGTCATTTAGCTATTTCCCTAGATTCATGGGCTGTGGGCCCTTCAACTTCTCAAAGAAGACAGGGGAGTCGAGTGGCTAGAAAATAATATTCTCCAGAGCAAGGTTGGTCCATTGAGCAGTCATTACTCATGTAGGCCTCCCTTGCATGCCCAACCTCTGTACGCTCTAGGCGGCCCTCCAGATAATGAGGGGGTCCTACTAGACAAGTTCTTGAATTAGACTAATCGAGTGATGCAAAGGGTGATCAAGTCTAGGCTGATGCGCCAAGAACCTCCAACCTCAAGAGGTCATTTATTGTTGTTGCTAAAAATACAACAATTAAATTTTATAATGTGAGAAACCGCTCGAGCTTGGTGTCGAGGGAAATAAGGTTGCCGTAAGTAAAGTTGCTGCAAGGGAGTTTGCCACAAGGATGCTCACCGCAAGGATCTATCTTGCCACAAGGATCTGCCTCACCACAAGGATTTATCTTGCGACAAGGAATCTGCCTCGCCGCAAGGATTTCGCCACAAGGATCTATTTTGCCACAAGGATCTATCCCCTAATAAGGATTTCTCCACAAGGATCTATCTCACTGTAAGGATTTCACCAAAGGGATCTATCTTGCCACAAGAATCTTGCCTCGAGCACCTTCGCCTTTAAACCCCCACCATAAGGATTTTGCTGTAAAGATATAACCCTATTGGCACTAAAAACTGGGTCAGAAGGCTTGCGAGAATCCTTACCCACGATGACCCTCTGATGCCTAAGTTAATATTGTTATAGATAATTGTTCACGAAAGCAGTAAAAATGTAGTTAATGTGCCAAAATTTTACCGAATTCCAAAGTCACCATCAATGTCCTGTAGCTGAGTATTTATATGCCACGATTCTCAAAGATGTCTATGTTTACGCATGGTGCTTGTTGAATGGGGCTCCTAGTCTCTCCTAGAGCAAGTTCCTTGCCTCAAGGTCCATGGCATCGCGAAGGGCGTTGTTGCCAGACCCTTGGCAGCAGGATCTTTGTCGCGAGGCCTTTGAGGCTGCCGCGAGGGGGCTTGGCATAGGGCTCTTGCAACAAGGTGCTTGCTCCAAGCCTTGCAGGAAGGCCATTTGTCAAAAGCCTTGCGGCAAGGCCTCTTGCTACAAGTCGTAAGACAAGGCTAAGGCTTGCGGCATGTTGCACAAGCTGACAAGGCCAAAGCGTGTGGCACACTATCGCAAGGTGGCGTGCTATCATGAAGGGGCATGCTGCCACGATCTTTAACTTTTATTATTTTTTTCTATAAAAATTCTCATTTTTCCTCCTTCCTGATTCTCATGGCACAACAATTGCCCCCCACTCTTCTATTTTTCCTTTAAGCAAAATGGAAGAGTTAAAAATTTCAACAGAAAGTGGGGGGCTAGAGGCATACTGCCGCTAACTTGGTCATTACCTGCAAGGTAATTTCTTCCCTGCCCATTGGTCTTCCAGCACTCTTATAAATTCCGCTTACTGTAGGAATTTACTGTGCTTTTACTCAACATTAAGTGCTCTCTGCCGCAAGCTTTTCTTTTCCATGAGATTTCTCTTGTGTTGCATCAAGACTTCATCCAGTAGTTGTTACGAGTATCCTCCCTCTTTTCTCTTTGCCATTAGGCTTCTCCTTAGTGCCGACGATTTTCCCCGAGACTTCCTTCCTTGTCGCAAACTTTCTTCGCATTTGTCACGAGTTCTTCTCCTTGCTGTGAGCTTCCCTCGCTATCGCCGCAAATCTTCCGTGCTTGCAGCAAGTTATCGCGAGCTCTCTTCCTTCTTGCCATGAGCTTTTCTCGCGTTGGCCGAGAGGCTTCTTTGTTCTTGCCACGAGGCTACTTCTTCTTGTCGCGAGCTTCCCTCGCGCTTGCTGCAAGGCTTCTTTATTCTTACCGCAAGGCTACTTCATTCTTTCTCTTTAAATTTTCCATGAGTTCATCGTCATAAGCACCTTGGTCGCAAGCATTCTGTCGTTAGCTTCTTCGTTGCCTCTAGCTTGCTACCCTTTGATCATTTCTTCTTCGTGCTCTCTATTGCTAGCCTTTTGCGGTTGCGAGCTTTGCCGCGAGTTCCCTTCATCGCAAGCTAGCCTGCCACTAGCCTTCATTGTCGCTAGGTTTTGTTGCCGCAAGTTGTCGCGAGCTCCCTTCGCCGCAAGCTTTCTGTGAGCCAGCCTGCCCCTAACTTCCTCATTTTTTTCCCTTTTTTCTTCTTCGTATTTTTCTTTTCGAGTAACGTGTCTCCTTAGTGCCAAATTCTTAGGGTTATCTTTTTCTTCCTCGGAGCCTTGCGTTTATTTTATTTTGGCTTCCTTCTCGTTATCCCATAATCATGGCATCTAGAAGCGTATATTTTTGTACTCAGGATCTTGAGGGACATGCTTGTCGGTTCCTTATGGGCAAGCGTTCTTCATTAACGGTCGATGAGCTTGCTCAATTGGTGAGCAATTATTGTATTCCCTCTTCTTATTGTGCCAGAATGCCTAAGCCAGGCGAATCCTGTGCTGCTACCATTTCAGAAGGATGCATGGCAATTCACGAAATAAGTTTTCTCTTAGGATTCTGCCTTCCACTCCACCGCTTTGGTGTAGAATTTCTTCGTTGAAGCAGTCTTCCTAGCTACATCCCAATGGTTGGGCCTAGTTGGTGGTTTTTTTTGTCTTGTGTCAAGAGAGGGAGGTACCTCCCACCATTGATCTTCTTTTTTGTTTTTATTGTTTTCGACTAGGGCAGTCTCGCTATCACCTGTATACGCTTTATAGGGAGCGTGTCGAGGACCATTTATTCGAAGGCATTCCCCCTAAAGCACATTATTTTTACTCTCGTTGGTTCCTTGTGAATCCCCTACTAGGTAGGTGGTACACCCCTCGAGGCTAACGCTCTAATGATCGAGTGGCTAAGCCGATTCTTTCTTTATCCATTCCTGACCTTCTAGAGTAGTATAGAGATGAGCGGTGCCGACTCTTGTGTGGAGGTCCAGTGAACCTCTTGGACCTTCTCTCTGAGGACCGATTGAGAAGGGCTGGCTGGGTATCCCACGCAAGAGAACTATCGAGGCACGAGGGTCATTCAACGCTTCCTCTACCGCCCCTAATTCCTCTAGCAGCTGACATCCTAGCAGAAGGAAGGGTCATCCCTTCACATGAGCAGTCTCCTCCTGAGGGTTCGGATTCTTTTGATTTCCCTTTTCCCTTCTTCTTTCTAGGCTTCCAAGCATTCCCTTCACAAATCTTGATTCGGAAGTTTTTCTATTTTTTGTAGACATGAGGATGGCGATGCGAGCTTCACGCTAGAGGGCGACTGAGGGTGTGGCGCGAGACGGGCCTCCTCAAGCAATGGCTTTTCCTCTTGAAAACATTCTTGCCTTTTTGAAAGCTCGTGCTGTCAAGGGAACGGGAGAGACTGGCGAGGCGTGTCGCCATCAAAAAAGGAGTCAACGTCAATAGATGGAGGCAAGTCCTTCCACTTTCCAACCAATCATCGCCCCTACTTTCTTGAAACTCCCTAAAGGGGCCCTATTAGCTCCTCCACCAACTGTGAATCCCCTCGAGCCTTGTGGCTTTCCTGGTGAAGAATTTCATTCGGTTGCTATGAGCGGGGCCCCAGGTGGCGTGACGCATGTTGGTCATTGCGATGTAGCTTCTGGGGTTCTTAGTGTGTAAGAATTTGAGGTCACTTCTCATCTAGATCAAGCGGCCATCAATGAAGCCCATGCTGCTGGTTGCGGGCTATTTCGCAGAGGTGTGGGTAACCCACAATGTTGTGAACGTTGGGTCCTATACAACAAGGAGAGGTTACGCCTTAGAGGTTTGGAGCCCAGATTTGTCGAGCTTGCTCCACCTGTCGAGGGCGCCATTAACCTTGGAGAGAACCGCTGGACGCGGGGCAAGGATTTCTAAGTACACCCAGAAGCTTTAGAGACGGATACCATACATATGCGTGGTGTCAAGACATGTTTGTTGTATTCTACCATTCTTCCTCGTGACAAGGATCAATATATTCAAAACCCCCCGGATGACATGGATGATTTTGAGCGCCACTTGGCTATTGTAAGTTTATTGTTTTAGTTTCGGGTCTATGATTTCTTTAGTATTTTTCTAAAAATTGTTTATTTGTACTTTCTTTTAACAGGGTGCTCAGGGTGTTGTGGTCATGAACGCGATGAATCGGGCACGCCTTTCTCACGCCGAGGAGGAGATTGCCCAATGGATGGACAAGTCCTGGAGATGGAAGGAAGATGAGCAGATATTGAATATGAAGGTTCGACCCTTGGAGTCAGAGAGTTCGAACCTTCATACGTAGCTCGAAGGCCTCCTGTAACACCCCGCCTTACACGAGCACGTCACTATAAGGGAATTCCCGAGAATCTTCTTTTTTTTTCCAAGTTCATCGCGCCAGTGCATCAAGAACAATCTCCACATGCTTTAACATGCCTGACACATACGATGTTTCAAAGAACAATCGTCACATGCTCACACAGCCGGCACCCGCGATGATTTCAAGAACAATCTTCACATGCAGATAAGATCCCCAAAACCCCAATTTTGCCCGTTTAACTAACAAGATCAATAAGTCTTAATTAAATGAGACATAATATTACGCAACGGATATAATAAACATCAAATACCGTGGGCCTACCACGAGGTTCATACATAATGTTTCCACACCCAAAATACATATTACAATGTTACAAAATGATAACAACATGATCATGCGACTGTTTATACATATATCAAAATAAGTATTATCACCTCCAAACGATACAACAATTAACATACTAAACACCGTTGGCCCTTAACCGGCCACGTCCTTGCCTTCGCAGCAGTCCCTGGCTGGAACATTAAATGTTCCAGAGGCATAACCTAGATTAGATGATAAAACATCTAAGTGATGGCATGATACAGCCTACTGAATGTATGAAAATATACGAGCATAGCATATACAGACAACAACAACATGCAACACGTCCTACTTGAAAAATCTCTCTGGCATACTCAACCTCCCATGGAAAAATCCCTTCCACACACCATTGGGGTTGACCTTGCCACGACATACTTAATCCCGGGTGCCCTTCCACGTCACCCGATCACCAGGATTAACTTTGCCCCATTCTCAAGAAGACCCCATCCCGCCTCCCACGAACATAACAATGACACAGAAATCAATACCCCGATGATATGAAAATCCACACTCCATGCACCGACTCTTTCGTAAGTAAAATAGTTGGTGCAATATTCCATATAACCAATATGCACATGATGCCACAATTTATAAGTAAAAACACCTACACGATCCATCCCAAGTTCTAGAGGGTATAACCGCTCGCTGGAATTGGTTCAAACACATGCAACCTAAGCTCAGGAGGATAAAACTACTCACCTGAACCCACTACACACACACCAAAACACCTTCAAATAAGGGTAAGACTAAAATCGAACCACTCACCTTAATTAACATATATCGAAAAGCGTGTCGTACCACAAAAATCATGCAATCCTTCCTTCTAACAGTCAAATCGTCTCCTGATTATAATCATATCTATAGAAATTAACATTTCTATTTCTCTCACATTTTCCTCTATTTTTCATATTTTTCTCTTATTTTTTTCATAAATTCTTTTCCTTAGAAATTCCAAAATAATTATCTATCATGCATTTTCACCAAATATTTTTCCATGAATATTCCTAAAATATTTTTTTGAAAATTACAAAAATAATTTCGAAGGAAAAAAGTACCTCACGCGCCAACCCAAGCCACGACGAGTGAAGCCCACGTGCAGTTTTTTCTCTGGTTGTCTTTTCTCCAGCTTCGGCAGTCTGTAACGGTCTCCGATGGTCATTTTTCCTCCACCCCCTGCAGTGCTCTTCAAGGCAAATCCAAGGGTACCCCTTAATGGCCAAAACTCTTATCGAAAAAGCCCTTAAAAGCCGGTTGCAGGTACAGCTCCAACGAAGCCCAACTTTTCGACCACCTTCCTAAAACCCGATGAAACGTACACGAAACCCTCCTAAATTCTCCAAATTTTCTCCCCACAACTCAAAGAACAAAAGCCCCTTATCCCTAAGGCTCGATTCAAGCTAAAACATGAGTAATTTCCTTCGATTTTTCTTTTAAACTCTCAGCCTTCAACCCCTATTTATACCTGTTTTCGACACCAAATCTCGGTTGCTTTTATCCCTTAAGCTCAAAATCTAGCCTTTAAATCCATCAACTAACCCTAAATCATGAGAGAAATCCTTCAAAAATCTCGACCAAACCCTCGACCACTTCCGCAATTAATTTCGGTCACGTCGCCACTGTGCTCGACTAATGGCCACCCCCACTCGCTTAATCATCACCTGGAGGCTATCCCCGAGCATCCAGGAGACCTTCCTGACGCCCAGGCGGCTGGCCAGTGGCCATAGTGCGGCCGGTCGATTTCCCATTACTTTTTCCATTTTTTGCACTTTTGCCCCCCCAAGTTATTTCTAACCTCATTTCACCCCTTTCCTTGACACCCCTGAACTTTCCATCAATTCCACTACTGCCCCCAAGTTCCAAAATATTCATTTCCCTCAAGAATTTTCAAAAAATTCATCATTTCGACCTCTCTTGAGTAGTTTATATTTACTGCACTTTGGCCCGAATGCCCTTAATCGTGTGTTTTCGACCTCAAACCTTCACGAATCCCTTAATTTTGTCAAATCCTACTTATTTGGACAATTTTACCTTCCTTAACCCGCTTTGACATGGACTCTTGCCTTTTGTTCGTGTTCTGGATATTACACATTGGCCCAAAACTTTGATAAATTCTATTTTGGCCCTATAATTTCCAAGAATACCTTTAATATTAAATACAGGGTATTACATCTCCAATCTCAGCTCTAAGTCCTTACCATGAGGTGTCAATCAGTAGAATTTGATGCACAACAATGGAAGGAAAATTTTGAGAGGCGGAGCAAGACATATGAAAAGATGGCATCCTCTTTCTCGATTGCTCGCGAGGAGAATGTTTAACTCCAGAAGCCTCTTCCTGATTCCAAGGATCAGGTGGCACAAGCTCTTCAAGAGGTGGCCTAGCTAAGCGAAAGTAGGCGTTGAGAGATTGATGAGGCTGTGAGAGAAGCTGTAAAAGAGTATCGACACTCCAATGATTGCTTTCAACGAAATGAGGCCTATGCTAGTTGCTTATCCAAGCTAGGTTTTTACCTCGACCATAGCCTTCTAGAGTTTAGTGTCTTGGAGAGTCATTTCCTGAAATGATTTTTTCGGAAACAACTTCACTTGTTGATCCTCCTAATTGGCGAAAATATGAGCCCGACTCGTGTGGTCCAGATGAATCTATAAAGACGGCCTTAGCAGATGACCTCGCTAATTTGTCTAGATCATGGAGCCTTACATACCTAATCTGGAAGATTCTTTGGGGATTATCGAGGCCATTCAAGCGATCAGGTAGGGGTTGGACAAGCCCGATGGTGCTCCTTTGAGTCTGCTTCCTCCAGAGTTGGAGCACCTCCCTCCTCGTAGGGATGATTAGGATGTCTGCTTCATTTCTTTTTGTCGAAGCTTTAATCTTTTGAATTATAGTTATGTGTTTTTTGCTTATGTAGATTTTTCCTTTCTTGGTTATGTAAGATGACAACCCCTTTTAACGTTAGTATAGACGTTGGGTTTTTGAGTCATTATCTCTATATATGAAAGTTAAGACTTTTTTATGCATCATGCTTATACGCATGTTGTGACTATTTCTCTTTTTCAATATCTTTTATATGTGTTTGCTTGCCTAAGTTAAATGTGCTTGCTAACCTTCTTTCTAAATCAATCATTTAAGCACGAACATTCGACCTACATGTTGTGGGGCTATGGTGCTTCAAATTTTAAGTTTTGCCTTAATCATTTTCACAGTTTGGCATCTTCTACCCTCCCGTTTGGCCTATATTCAGGAGCCACCTGTCATGAGGGGTTTAGGATGAGCGCTACATCCCTGATCTAACCGTGGAACCCATATGACAGTATAGGACTCTTTGGTTACTCTGATTCAGAAAATGGTGCCTCATCATCAAACCTCCGCGATGTGTCTCAAGGATGAACATGTATTTTTTGAGTGGGGAACCTGTAATGACCCGTTATAGAGTCTAGAACTTATTTAAAATTATTTAAGAGTAAATTTGTCAATTAAATATTTAATGTGACAATTTAGATATTTTTAATTGAGAAATAGCATTTAATGGCATTTAGTTATTTAAGAATTAAGTGCAAGGACATGATGGTCATTTAAAAGTTGTTATTAGAATTTAATTTCTAATTAGTGATATTATGAACTGGCTTATCCTCGCGTGAGGAGAAGTTTGAGAGGTCTCCAAGTTATAATAGGAGATTGAGATGGGTTTTTAGGGTTGTTCTCCATTATATATATATATATATATTCGTAGTGTTTAGTTTTTCTTCACGCCGTGAAGAACAGAGAGTTGAGAAGGCTGCAACAGAGAGTTCAAGAGTGCAGTCCGTGAGGTTTTTCTAAGAGATTTCCATTGAAATCGTAGAAGTCGATCAGAGAGATTAAAAGACAAGTATCTTCCCTATAATCCCTTCTCCATTACAGGTTCTTGTTAATTCATTTTCAAATTATTCAAGAACTCTTGTTTGAAGTTTCAGTATTTTATCAGTAAACAGATATGTTTATATATATATGCGTATAAAAGTGAAGTCATGAGCAAGTATCTATCCCTATAAACCATTCTTGCGAGATCATGTTCAGTATTAATCTCAGTTTTCAGTAACTCTTCGTTTGAGTTTTCAGATTGTTCAGACAGTATGTATATATATAGTTATATATGTGTATATAGTGAGTTTTGATAAGATATGCATAATTTTCTCACAAGCATTTCCTTTCCCAATATGATTGTCGATTTATCTTGATGTTATTCTATATCGATTGGGAATGTTCTTCCAAGATTTCTTTCGGAATAGTGTAGTAATATTAAACTTCGAATCAAGATGCAGTCTCTGTTATTGTAAGTTTATTCTTATTATGTTTCAGACATTCGAATCAGTTTTGGGTGTTATCCGAATGAGTTCTTAATATTATCACATCATTCGAATGAGTTTTGTGGTCTCTGTTATCGTAAGCTTTATTTCGTATGAGATTTTAAACATTCAAATGAGCCTTGTGTCATTCGAATGAGTTTTCAGTGTTATCATATCATTCGAATGTGTTCTTGAGGGTTTGAGTGTGTCATTCGAATGAGCCCTTGAAAGATTCGAATAGCCTTTGATTTGTTTCATCAAGCATTCGAATGAGATTCCCTATCATTCAAATGACCCGTGTGTATTCCATTCATTCATTCAAATAAGGTATTGTTACATTCGAATGTGTTCCATTCTGCCCGTTCAATTGCTTAAGTTCTTTCAAATTCATTCGAATGAATTTTTGATGAATTTTTGAGTCATTCGAATAACAGTAGTGTGCAAATCACTCACACCAAATTTTTCGTACATTGCATCCCTTTTGGCAACCAATAATGCAAGAACTCCAAAGCTAATCGTGCTCAGACAGGAGTAGTGATAGGATGGGTGACTCCCCGGGAAGTTTTCATGTTGCACCCTCAAAATTAAATAATTAAATAAATAAATATCAATAAATTCTATAATTCAAGGAAAAATACGAGTAATATGTGAATTCTAATAATAATAAAAACTTGTGCATTTAATACTTTTTGTGTGAAGTTATGACATATTTAGCATTATTTCGTGAAACTATGTGCATACATCTTGGTATGAGTATTGAGCATGACTTTATATAGAGCACTTCATATCGTGTGCTAACATTTATATGAGTATTGCATTATGCGCGCCAGGCGACTTGTCCGCGGGGATCCCATCAATATCAGTTTCATTTACAGCTCAGTTTATGAGTTGCCCACCTGGTGGCCACTAAGAGGCTAGGGGCATATTGCCCATAGTATGTACTTACAACTTTTGTGTTTGCGAGATTCAGACCAATCAGGTATGTATTATAGTTATGTGGGCCTATGAGCCAAAATTACATACCTGCATTTATTTTACAATTTATGTGTATTACATCTCGTAAATGCAACCTTACAGTGATTATTATATCTCTCAGTGCAAGGACAGTTAATATTCTCTATGGTACACGTGGATTAGACGGAGGAGACATAATATTCTTCTCAATCAACACTTATAGCAGCATGTTTACATCTCCCTGAACCTCTTGAAAAAGAGACTTGTACTGGTTCAATTCTTCAACCAATTGATTGTAGGTTAGATGACTGGAGTCCAATCGTCCAACTTACAATCAATTAGTTGAAGAATTGAACCAGTACAAGTCTCTTTTTCAAGAACTCTAAGGAGACGTAAACATGTTGTGACAAGTGTTGATTGAAAAGAATATTATGCCTCATCCGTCTAATCCACGTGTACCATTGAGAAGAACATTAAGTCTCTTTTTGCATGTTGCTCCAAAAGTACTAAGAAATCGCCCCCAAGTTGGGGGCCCCAACCAAACAAGCAAACAGATTGTCGTCCAATGATCTTCTCTAAGATATCCTTATCAGTTATTTTATCTGGAGGATTATCTCGCCGCATCATTTGTTCCTGTTAAAAAAATACAACATATTCTTAATCAATTGTTTTGTTAAATAGCAAATGCAGAACATTATTTGAAAACTTCAATTCATCATAACTACAAATAATGGATTACCCAAAATAATACAAAATTAATCAACATGTAGCTACTAAATGTAACTTATTACATGTGTCTAAAATAAAGTGAAATGAATGAAGGACAAAAACCTATCAACTAACCCATATATCATAAGCTTTAACTTAGGAAAAAAAATAATATACTTACATATTTAGTCTCTAACTTTAGAGACGACCAACCAAGTTCGAAATGCTAATGTCGAAGATGCCAAGTCTCAAAATGTCATGTTGAAGCATCCAAATCAGCTCCATGAATAACGTGATGACGCGTTGTACTCCTCAAACCATTTCTAGATTCTCACTTTTGTTTTGCACAAGAGTCATCGTTCTTCTGTGCTCGTTCCTTGCCACATACTGAGGAGATACCCTATTCGAGTTCTTTACCCATTCATGATCCATATTCTATATCTTTTCATGCTCTAGACAAAAGTAAGACATTAAGACATATTAAGTAAATAAACATACGACCGTTAACACAAATGAATGTTCGTAAATAAATCCTTTTTTTTTTTTGAAGATCAAAAGATCATTTCACTTTCTGCACTTTACATTACATGTCAAGTCATTATAATTTAAACATAAAACACAAGTAATTAAAACAATTCATTTTTGTTGCCATTGTTTATCAATTAAGTAATGAAATGGGACCAGAGAATAAATATTTTATCTTCAATTCCAAAGACTTGGACTGATTAATATTTTGAATTTTGATAGTGACGGGGAAGAGAAAGGCAAGGCAAGCCGGCTAGGCTTGACAATAGGAGAGGATAAGCCCAATGTGAAAAATGGCAACAATTATCTGTGCTTGCTTTGTTTAATTAATTGCAGGTTGCATTAGAGATGAGCTCACAAAGACTGGTTGACATTGAACCAAGCATTATAAGACTTGTTGATTCTCCATTTGGAGGCTTGAAAGCACAGGCAAGTTTTTCTTGTTGGACCCACATTTCATGGATCTTGAAAGCTTCTCTGATGGGATTAGAATCTCTCTTTTGAAATTTTGAATTTGAATATTCAATATTCAATAGTATGTTTCTTTTTTTTTTTTTTTTGAAACAAGAAGTTCAATAGTATGTTTCTTAATATTCAGTAGTATGTTTCTTAATTTGGTTGACATTTCATGTTGAATTTTGGAATATAACACACATTTTTAGCAACAAGAAGTTCTCCAACCCTTTCACATATCTCTTGTAACAACCTAATTCTACATTTTGATGTATTAATAATTAGTTCCCTTGACCCTCACAAAGCAGGAAGGCTCGTTCATTAGAGATGCCTTTTTTTTAATATATGTGTATATGTGCACACTAACGAAATTATTACAAATATATACTCATGACAGCTTCAAAAGTGGTTGAATATAACATATACTTAGTAGTCTAAGTATAATTACTATAGCATATTACAGTTACTAATAGTTAATAACTATTTTACTAGTTATGTGTATGATTTTATTAATTATCCTATACTAATGCATAATAATATTAACTATCTTATTTCTAATAAGTAAACTATTAAAGAAGTAATAATATATTAATATATACATGTACGTATATAAAGAGAGGGGGAGACCCAGGTCTCTTAGAACAGTCCTGAGATTTTGGTCTCTTATAGATAATCTGAGACA
This sequence comes from Diospyros lotus, assembly GCF_014633365.1. Taxonomy (NCBI): domain Eukaryota; kingdom Viridiplantae; phylum Streptophyta; class Magnoliopsida; order Ericales; family Ebenaceae; genus Diospyros; species Diospyros lotus. The sequence continues at coordinate 10,133,130 of NC_068344.1, read as the reverse complement.
ACTAAAGGAGAGAGCCAGAGAGAAGCACAGAAAGAGACCAGTTGCCTAGGAGGAAAAATGACAAAGAAAAAGCAAGCAGCTCGTTGAAAAGCAACCAGATGTTCAGGCAGAGGTTGGTTAAGCAACAGCTGCTGCTTGGTGCCCAAGGAATTGGACCATGATGTCTTTTCATTTTTTTAATTCTCTTTTACATGCTTTTTTAATCTTTTGCCCAGTCGTTGTGGCAACTAATGGGGCCACCTTCCCTCCCCCTTTGTCTCCCATCCGTGCCCATTCGGTAAGGTCTTCAATTGGCCGGGCCAGACTACATATACATATTTCTTGTACAAAATAGAAAACATGTAAATTGGATCCTTATTTATAGGATCTGGATCCAATAAACTGAGATTAGATCTAGCCTAATAAAATGCAGGCTCTAATATAACTACATAAGCAAAACACATGTAGTAATGGGTTCAGAAAAGACAAGGAAGACATGGAAAAAGGAAGATAATTATAACCCAATCAAGTAATTGACACGACCAAGCCTCAAAAAGGAAGATAATTATCAATGTGTAGCTAGTCCGAATCTGGTATAAGAATGAATACACATTAGATTTCCAAAGCAACAAAACAGAACATGAAACACCCATGCAATTCCTTCAGACAAACACCAGAGGAGGACACACGATCATGGGCATGAATGAAACCCAATTAGCCAGTCGTCCACGCTCTCTGGTTGACATGTTAAAACCTATGGCATACTAAAACCCACAACTCTCCTCGGAAATTAATTAAAAACAGACGCAATGTAACCATGTAAAATTATTGAGTCAGACCTAACGGGTTTTACACCAAGGCAAAGCTGCATTCATACCTCTTCACCAGCTGGAGCCGTCGGCGGCGTTGAGGGGGCGTTAAGGAGGCGGCGGCGGCGATGGCGTTGAGGCAGCGAGGAGGCGGCAGCGACGATGATGACGACCAGTAAGCGTGCTCTGGAGGCAGCAAGCGTAGAGGCAGCGAGGAGGCGGCGGCGACAATGGGCTAGAGAAGGAAGCGAGTTACAATGAGAGGGGGAAGGCAGAGGGGAGTTAGGGCAATATGTGATTTAGGAATTTGCCAAGAAAGAGGCAGGGCTTCTCCCACCAACATTTTAGGTTTTTTTTTTTTTTAAATATTTAATTAGGATAAAAATAAAAAATAAAAAACCCCTGAGATTTTAGTAAAGTGCAAAAATATCCCTATTCTATTGAAAACTCACAAAAACCTCCCCTGAGGTTTCTTGAACTTTTTTAAAACCTTAGGGGTGTTTTTGTGAGTTTTGAACTTTTCTAAAACCTTGGAGGAGGTGGGGTTTTGATTTTTACCCTATTTAGTTAATAAATAAAAAATAAAATAATTTATGAAAATAATATTAATAATTATTTAATTGATAAAAATAAAATAATTTAAATTATGAAAATTATTAAATAATTTAAATTATAATTTATGATAATTATCTAAAACATGATAATAAAATAATTTAAATTATTGCATCAAATTAATATTTATTTAAAATTTTAATTATATAATAAATATAGTAATTATAATAAATTAGTTTGATATATTGTATTCTTTTTAATATGTTCGTAATTTTTAATATATTATATTATCAATAAATTATTTTAAATTATAAAAATTAAAACGTTGTAATTTTATAATTTAAGTACAAAATCATAGATATGTGGATACCCACACATATACAATATTTGTAATTATGTGTGGATAAGTTTATAAACAATTACCCACACATGATGGATTTAGGGGGTGGGCAGCTCACCTAACTTTTTTGAAAAATAGATTTTTTAGGTTATAAAAAATAACTTTTTTCCAAGCCCCATAGCAGCCCAACCCAACCAAGCCCAGCTCACTTCATTTCCCGCCCGCACCTCTTGTCTTTCACATTAGAATCTTTCTCTCTCTTTTTCTCTCTCTCTTCTCTTTAGTCATTCTTTTCCAAGACCAAGAGGCAAAAGCAATGTGTAAATCACAGATTTTGTGAAATCCAACTATTTGATCTTGAGTCCGATCGTAGTCTCAATGTGAAAGTAGTCTTGATTTATAAGAAGATAAGTTTTTTAGTTTGATTTTGTGAAAATTGAAATCCATGATATATATACATATACGTATATATGCTTAGTTTGGGTTTGATCAAAACTTTAAACTTAGATCTACAAAGATCAAACCTTCGAATCTTGCTAATTTTTGAGTATGTTGGTCAATGGGGGTAAGGGTGTTGAATGGTTATCTTGGATCACCAAAAAATGCTAGCCATGGTGGCCGGTTGTGATTGACAATGCCTTTTTAGTTCTGTCCAAAAATTAAAAATTATATCTACGAAAATCCAAGTGTTAGGTTTGTCCCATTTTTGGATATATTAACACCCTTAACATGGGATTTCTAGTGGTAGGCTTTGATCGTGGGAATTTCCAATTAGCGATGGTCGTTAGTGGCAATTCTAGCTGGAATAGGCTCTTTTAAAGGCCCCTCAACTGAAAAATTCTAACTCCGCCCCTGTACCCACACATGCATAACATTTATTTATATGTGTAGACAATATAATCCAAAAAAAATACCACATCAACTAATACGTGGAGATCTACACATATATAACATTTGTAATTATGTGTGGGTAAGTTTATAAATAATTATCCACATGTGTAACATTTATTAATATGTATAGGTAACATAATCTAAAAAAATGTCACATCAACTAAAATTTTATCCAAAAAAATCCAACCAACCTTTGAAAATGAGGACATTTTTTCAGCCATAATAAGTGTGGGTATATCAATTTACCAATACATAATAAATGTGGATAATTTAATAAGTTTTTCTAATTTAATCATCCAAATATATTGCCATTATGTGTTGGTAAATACACACATATAATATGTGTGGGTAAATCCCTCATATTCTTGTAGTATGATAGCCAACCGTGTTTTTTTTATTTGGGTGTTTAGTGGCTGTAACGACTAAGTGTTTATAAATATTTTATTTTATATGCTGTAAAAATAGGTTCAAATGTGTTGGGCCAAGAGGCTAAAAATGGATTGGGTTGCCCATTTGGGGCCTAAGCCCATGAATGATTGTGTCTTTTAATTAAATGGAAATGGTATGGAGTGGGGCTTTGAAATTGGAATTAAGCCCAAGTGAAATTGGGTTGCCCGTTATCAAGGATATGTTGGACTATTGGGTTGGGCTTAAGAGGAAAATGAATCCTCGAAGCCTTAAGTGAGTTGGGCCATTGATTGTATTTAAATGGTTAAATGTAAATGAGGTGGATTGGGCCAAGTTGAAAATAAATTCATTAGGCCTAAATGAGATGAATTTTTTAGTTGGGCTTGAGCCCATTTGCAAAGGTGATGTTTTAAATTTAAAATGAAATGAATTGTAAAATGACCATTTTGGGTTTAATGAATGTTTTGAGTATGAGAAAAATGTGAGGGTAAATGGGGAATTTTATAAAGGAGATGAATAAAGAAAATAAGAAAGAAATAAGGAAAATAGAAAAAACCATTAAGGGTATTAGGTATTTATATGTTATGTGTGTGTGAGGGGCAAAATGGTAAATGGCCAAGTGAAGTGGTTGGGGGTTGATGGTAGCCCATTTTTTCCAATCTTTTCTCTTTTTTCTTATCTCCTTCTTATCCCCCTTCCCATTGCTTTCTTCTCATTTTGCTCATTCTTCATTTTCTATTCTTCTTCTTCCTTTCTTTTCTCTCCATTTTCTTCTCTTCATTTGGATTATGGGAGCTTCAAGAAATGATTGTAGCTGAGTTCTTCTTGGATTTCAAGCTTTTAGCTGATTGTTTTTTGTTCGATTTCTCTATCAGGGTAAATTATATTCTCTCATCTTCCTTTCAAACAAGTTCTCCTTTCACTCTTTTATTTATAGTTGTGCAAGATGTATTCCTTTTATTCGTTTTCATTTCATTTCAAAGAGTTCTATCATTGAGTTTGCATTTCTTTTTGTATAAACGTTGGTTGTTATCATTTTATGTCTTCGTGGATTTTTCCTTCGAATTATGGTTGAGTCTTGAAAATGGTTTCTTTGGGGTTTGTTCACCCCATTTTTCATTCAAGCAATGACATTTGTGGGTTAGGAAACTAGAATAAGAGTTTTTAGGTGTTTGCTGTCCATTTTGTGTGTTTTCGGTTGCCTTAAGTTGACTTGCCAGAAACCCAAATTTTTGGCTAGTTTTTTTCCATTCTCGATCAAGTCGAGTCGTCCAGGAAGTCAAGTCGACTTGGCCCAAGTCGACCTGGTTTTGGCCGAGTCGACTCGCCCCAAGTCGACTCGGCAGCGTTTTGACAACACTGTGCATGCTATACTATTTTGGCCATAAGTTTTGATATAGAGGTCAAAATTGCAATTTGTTTGAAGTTTCTTAAACTAGACTTCGAGATCTTTAATTTAATATATAATATAATATATTTTGGGTTTTATTTGAGTTGTTTAAGACTTTCCCAATCTAAGTTAAACATGATTATTAAGATAAGTTGTTATTCAATGGATGGGCATTTTCTTTTCTTGATGGAACCTATTTAAATGATTGAATTGCTTTTCATAAACATGTTGAATCCACTAAACCATTTGGGTATGCAAGTTAAGTCGAGAAGACTTTAGAAGTGATAATGTGATTACATGTGTGCTTGAGTTAAATTATGAAGTAACCTAGTAATGCCCTAAAAGATCTTTCATGATAGAAAATAGTTTTTGAATAAAGAAATACATCCATAAAACACTAAGGATATTATCCATAATATGTCTTATGATTTTGAATTAGAAGCATGATGGTGGGGTCGTGTCATACATGAAATATGTTAAGCATGGCATGAAAATTATCATTGGGCACTTATAGTATAAAGAAGGGCATGCATGTATTATATATATAGCCATGGGTATACACTATGTGTAAAGGGCTTGCATGTATTATGGTGTTCACTCATGATGTGACATACACTTGAAGTTGCATATGCATACTTGATATTATAATTTGCGCTACTGTTATTATTTTGACGGGGCAGCTAAATTTGCATGTGTGGAAAAAGGTACCCTATGAGCGCCTGACGCAGATGAGATAGCCAGCTAAATTCGTCTTGAATCTTCTCAACTTCTCTAATCCCTCACAAGTAGACTCAATAACTAGTCTATTCTTCTAGTTTATCCAGGCATCTTCTTCATTGCTTTCTTAAGGGTCCTATTGATTGAAAGAACAAGCTTTAAACTCACTAACTTAGCTATTGCTTCTTTCTCCCCTTTTATTTTTTGGCTTCCTTCTTGAAATAATAGGCTTAATGTTGGTTGTAGCAATTACTTGTTTATCTATTTGTTCTATAAGAAGTAGGTATGTTTATTTGGTTTACCATATTATTATCCATATTTGATTTAATCACTTTTGACATGATAAATGACAATGTTTTAAAAATCGGATTGGACCGACTGGTCGGATCGGTTTAACCGGGAACCGGTGGCCTATCCGGTCTAGTTTGACCTAAAAATTAAATGCCCTTCAACTCGGTCGAACTAGTGAACCAGAAACTGGGTTGACCCCGATTTTTTCACTTCCATCACTTATTTTTAAATTTTTAATTATTCATTAATTCTTTAATAACATATATGACATTTATGTATAAAATATTAGTTAATAATAACATTTCTAATAATAACATATAGAACACTAGTATTTTAAATATATATCAAAATATATATTTAATTATAAAATATATATATGACATCATCCGGTCAGACCACTTCAGTCCAACTGATTGGATCAACTTTAATAGATCGGTTCACTATCCGGTCTGATTTTTAAAACATTGGTAAATAGTGAAGAAATAACGCAAGAGATCATTTGCCCTTTAATTGCCCAACTCTCTGCTGCTGGTGGTTTTGTGGTTTGGGATTTGATGGTTGCCTTACTCATCCAAGTTGTTTTTTTGTTAAGAATTTTAAGAATAAGAAGGTTGATAACTCTCAAGTGTTTGCTGAAAGTAAGTTAATTGTAGTTCTATTGTAAGTGCAATTTTGGATATTTGTAATTGCATTGTGAAAATCCATGTGTGTAGTTTTGGATCTTATCTCTAGTATACAGTTTATGAGTTTAAGGAGAATTTTGAGTAGACTGCATGTAGACAGAGATTTTTATGAAAGTAATGTTTATTCTGTATCCTTAGATTTTAAATCTGTATGAGTCTTTTGCTCTCATTGTATTTTCCTTGGCTATACCTAGAGTACTTGTACATGTTTTTTTATTTATATTATTTATCTTTTTAATAAAAAAAAAGATTGTTATATATAATGGGAAAGTGGCTAATTTAAGATGGCAAAACCTATATTTTTATCCTCGTACTTTCACGTTTTTTTTTTATATAGTCAGTGAACTTTTCATTGTTTCGATTACACTTTTGAACTTATATTTTCATGTCAATTTATCTCATTTACTTTAACTTTTTTTTGTATATCAACCTAAATTTTTCATTATTTTAATCACACCCCTGAACATATATTTTCAAGTCAATTTATTTGACTTTTTTTTTTTACACATGAAAGTGTATGAATTAAATTAACTTCAAAATACAGGTCAAGAGTGTAATTAAAAAAAAATTAGGGTGCTATATGAAAAAAATATATTAAAATATAAAGTTTAAATTGACTTAAAATTAAGCTCAGATTTGTAATTGAAAATAACGAAAAGTTTGAATAGCCATATGAAAAAAAAAGTGTGAAATTACAGGGCAACAAAAATATGGAGTTGGTCAATTTTAGATGGATTATATAACTAATTACCAATGCATAGAGTTTAATTTGGTAAATTCTACGATAATTGTGGACTTTGATATCGCCTAATCAGAAGTACAAAACAAGTAGTTCGGGGCCCTATCATCCAAAGGGCCGAAGCCCAAGTGCAAGCAAGCCCCAGGGCTCCAAGCTTTTTCTCCTCTCTACAAACGCCAACTACTTCCTTCTCTTTTGCAATCAGCCGCCTTTCCCTTCTCTTCCCCCCATTCACGATCGGCAATCTCGCACCTTCCTTCCATGGCAGCAACGACCCCCTCTAAGACCGTCGCTATAGTTTTAGATGAGTTTTCTTGCTTTTGTCCCCATCAGATTACATGCGTGCTAGGCTGTTGTTTGGTTGTGATCTATTATCTGTTTCTGTTTCTCGGAAATTAGGAGTTTTTTTTTTTTCTGGAATTTTGGATTTTATCTTCTTGTTGAAAGCAGTTCATAGAAAACCCAGAAGAAAAGGTGCTTTTTTTTCCCCTAAACATGACCGCTCTTCACTGCTAATGAATGCGGTCTATCTTGTGAGAACCATGATCCAACTAGCCTTTTGTTTTTTGGCTTCCTTTTTGAAATAATAGGCTTAACGTTGGTTGCAGCAATTATTTGTTTATCTATTTGTTCTATAAGAAGTAGGTATGTTTACTTGGTTTTGCACATTATTATCCATATTTGATTTAATCACTTTTGACATGGTAAACGATGAAGAAATAACGCAACAGATCCTTTGCCCTTTAATTGCCCAGCTCTCTGCTGCTGGTGGTTTTGTGGTTTGGGATTTGATGGTTGCCTTACTCATCTGAGTTGTGTTTTCTGTTTGTCTTTGTTAAGAATTTTAAGAATCAAAAGGTTGATAACTCTAGGTGCTTGCTGAAAGTGGAGTTAATTGTAGTTCTACTGTGGGAGTAATTGGTGAATATGGCTATGGATGGAAATGGCGAGAAATATAGAATTCATTTAACTGATCTCATCTACTGGGATTAAGGCTTGTGATTGTTGTTGGAATTAATTGTATTGTATTTGCATTGTGAAAATACACAAGTGTAGTTTTGGATCTTACCTCTAGTATACGATTTATGAGTTTTAAGGAGACTTTTGAGTAGACTGCATGTAGACAATGATTGTTTTATTATGCTTTATACAATAATGGGAAAGTGACTGATGATTTTAGATGGATCATATTACTAGTTCCCAATGCATAGATAGTTTAATTTGGTATAGTCTACGACAATTGTGGACTCGTTTGTGTCACTTTGGTATTGGATTCTCCTGTTAATCAGAAGTACAAAACGAGTTGGTGCTTAATCTTCTGCTCATATTTTTGGTCCACAATCTTGTTCATTTTGTGCCAAAAATTAGGTCATATAGGGTAAAATGTTGTGTGGAAGATGATGAATGAAAGCAGGTACTTATGATGGCTGCCCATTCCTAGATGTTCTCCTGGCGCAGCTCCCCAGTGGTTGTTGTGCCGAGCTTCTAGGATGCTTCCACATGACTATGCTGTCAATTGCTTACTGATTCCTACTCCTTCCATTGCGTTTCCACTTGAACATGTTGGATTCCTTGTTCTCTAATGAAAACTTCTTCCAGATATCTCTTTTGTATGGGATTCGTTGAACGACAACCCAACAAATTCCCAAAAGCCTGGATCCCGCTTGGTGGAGTCGGTTGCATTAATTTTAGCTTATACTACTGCTTAAAGATTTTGCAATATCCTGAACTCTAGGAACTCGTCACTTTTTGGTAACATTTCCAAATATTTTACTTTATTACTGTTGTACATTCAATTGTTACTTTTGTATGAACTGCGTAGTTGTAATGCTTTACTGAGGAAGGCTAGATCAGACCCTTCTAAATTTGGAGTGATTTAGTATGCATTTCTTGGCTGAACCTGGTAAGATCTAGACTTGATTGATTTCTTATTAATGAATAAAATATGCCCTTACCTGCCACTTTACATTAGATGCATTTTAAATAAATCAATTACCTGTCTCATATACTAGCATTAGCAGCCTTTGATTTATTATTACATACTAGTCTATGCCCGTCCCACGCCATGAAGTGTCCAAAGTTTTTCAAAACTCCCCAACTCTTGGTTTAATTTCTCCCAAATCCTAAAATTAGGGAAGGATTGAATTTTTTTATTTTTAGAGTGTGAGAAGGTGGAGTGATATAAGTAAGATGGTTTCCTAGTTAGAAGGGTAAAATTAGGTGTTTCTTTTAGGTTATTTTCGTTATATTCAATTTTATTATAAAGTAACTGTAAAAAGTAAAACATGTTGCTGCAAATAGAATTTCCCTCAAATAAATTGTCCAAGTAGCATTTTCTTTTTTCCACAGGTAAATGTAATTTTTTTTTGATAAAAATAATGTAAAAAAGGTTCCTGGCTAAAAATAAAATTATAAAAGAATTAAGTGCAAACTTTAAGAGGGTTTGATGGATTTTAACCTGAAAATAAGGTTACAAAAATTACATTAACTAAGTAGAGTACTAGAAAATTATATCAAGTTAGACCTTGAAATTAAATTTACATTGCAAAAGATGCTATTCAAATTTTAAAAGATTATACAAATTTCTTAACCATTATTTCACCGAAATAAATTCATGTGGTGGTTGTCTTTAAAATGTAAGGGGCATATTGCAATTTAATGAAATTTAACTTTATCTAAAAATTATTTCGGTTGACGTAATAACCATATGCGCGCGTGAAAGTGTGTTTGTAGACCTATCTCATTTCTAAGTTGCCGACATGGGTGTACATCTGATGCCGTAGCATTGAATATTGAAAAATGTTATTGATACATTATTGTGTACACTTTGAGTTATATAATGATGCTAAAATGTCTAAAATATTCTTCATCTAAGATGGTGAGGTGAGGTGATGAGGCTTGATGAAGTGGTGAGGCGTCGTGAAGTGGTGAGGTATATAACTAAAATATCCCTCTCTATAGGTGGTGAGATGCAGTGAGTCGTGAGGGGTATTTTTGTCATTTGTGTGCATTGTGTAGCTCAAAGTATACATAAATGATATATCAATAGCATAATCATTGAATATTATCTTAAATCTTAACTGAGTTCTACTATAGGGCCATAAAATCTCACTGAGAAGCTTATAGAATAGGATTGAAAAAATCAAAATAGCCTTGCCCAAAATACAAATTTGCAAGGGATGCCATTGCCCAGCTTTCGTCTCTTTCCTCTCTCCCTCCTCCCATCTCCCATGGCCATGCTGTCGCCAATGTTGTCGCCTTGTCTCGGTGCCATTGCATCGTCGCCTCCCTACCATCATCTCATCGTTGCTGCATCCAATGATGGCAGTGAGGTGGTGAGGCGAGGCGACAGTGTCAGCGATCGCACGACCATGAGAGAAGGGAGAGAGGAGAGAGACAAAGGTTGGGTGAAGGCATTTGCGTCTTTTTGACCCCATTCGATAATCCCGTCTATAAGCCTGTCGAGCAAAGTAGAATAATCCATTCTCAACTGGACCAAAGCCACTAGTTGATGCCAATGTAATCATTGAAACGCGACGCAATTTTCTTGAGAAAGTAATAGAAAGCATGGATGTTCAACCAGTCCTGAAACTCTTTATTAATGTATGAATTCAAGTAACAAAGCGAAGCAAAGTGAAAGAGACATAATATTAAGAGTCGTTTTACATGGTCAGACGCGCTTATTGAATGGGGGCAAAATGACGAAATTGTCCCTGCCCACTTTGCAAATTTACTAGCCACTGCCTTGCTCTCTCCTCTCCTCTCCCATGGCCGCGTCTCTGTCATCTCGCTGCCATCGCCACACCGCCTTGCCTCGTCTCAGTAGCTTCGCTATGCCATTGCCGCGTCGCCTTGCCTTGCCGACTGTCGCTGCACGACGAGGCGAGGCGAGGCGAGGCGACAATGGCAGCAAGGCGCAATAGTGAGCTAAGGGTAGCAGCGAGGCAGCGGTGGCCATGCGAGAGGAGAGGAGAGAGTAGGGCAATGACTTACAAATTTATAAGGTAGGCAGGACAATTTCATCTTTTTGCCCCAATTCAATAAGCACGTCAATCTCTTTTTAACTCTCTTAAGACTTTTCCTAATATTAATCACAGCTTCTACATGCATGCCCACTTATGAAGACTCTCTCTCTCTTCAAGAGTCCTGAGGCCAACATGGCTGCACAAACCCACCCAACAAATACAACAAACAATTTTGTCATATGTAAGCAGTCCGTACAATATAAAGCAACTAAAATAATAGCAAACCTTAGATAATTGTCGGCCCAGCATCATGAGACTAGGTTGGGGATTGGTTCCTGGCAAGGAATTAGAGGTGGATCCATCAACAACTCGTAATGCACCAATTCCAATGACACTAAAATGAGGATCCACAACCTTCCCCACCGCACAACCGCCATGATAATGATATATAGTCTTAGAGAGAATATGGTCCAAATGATACCAAAAGGTCTGTTTACCTTAGAGCAGGGCCGGCCAACCCTAAAGTGATTTATGCGGCTGCATCAGAGCCCGAAGACCCCTCATTTTAAAAATGTATATAATATATATATATATATATTATTTTTTTAATAATAATTTTTTTAATTTTTCTTTCTTCAATTTTTAATTTTTAACCGTTGTTGGCCCAATCCCTAATCCCAATTCTCATCATCCCAATTTCTCATAAAACTCACTTTCCCTTTCCAATTTGTCGGTACTGACATCCAAATATATAATTTTTTACTCAAATTTTTTTAGAGTTTCAAGAAAAATTAATTTTATTTTTCTTAGTTTTTTTGTTTATTGTAGTAAGTTGTTTGGATTTTTTTTTTTTTTTATCTTTGAGATATTATATTATAGTTGAAAATTTATTGTCATTAATAGATTATTATATTTTATAGTTGATTGAATTTTATTTTTTTTATTTTTTATTTAATAAAATGATAAAATATTTATATAAAATGTGTATTATTTATTTTTTTATAAAAAAAATTAATACTCTTGAGAAGGTTTCAACAATTTTTTTTACTTAAGGCCCTCAATTTCGTTGGGCTGGCTCCACCTTAGAGGAGGTAAATATTTATAAACAATAGGTGGGCCCACGATTGAGTCCTCATACTCTTCCAGGGGATGCATCAAGTAAGGTTGAAGGGCCTGGAGATGTCTTCAGGGCCAAAGTGTCCCGATAGCTGTCTTTGGGTGGTCCCGAAGAAGTCTTCGAGGCCATTGGGTGGCTTGGGTTCGAGAAACCCAGAAGATGTCTCTGGACTTGTGCAAAATGAGCAGGCTAGACTATCTCGAGGGGCTCGAGTGACTACTACCTCATAGACTCTCCAGGGAGCTTGGATTCATCAGGAAGCTGCTTAAGACTTAGGAATTTTTTATGGCACTCGACAACAATAGCTCCCCATTCTTGCCTTGGGCTGAAAGGAGGAGGGAAGAGTATGACAAAGATGGATGCCGAATATGACTCATTGGGGGAGATTTTATGGGAGAATTGGTGATGCTTGGTCTGTTGAGAACTTGTTCTATAAATATGAGGTAGTCCACAATGGGCCACATTTCCCATGAAGAGCCGAGTCATCCCGAGCTCCCAAAGACTCCTTATTGCTCTTGGCCCTCGGAGATTATGATCCTCAAGAAGACTCTTGCTCATTGAAAAACTAACTCTTGTTGAGGTAAAATGGATTTTTTGCAACCCTCAACTGAAATTACTATCTCTCCACAGATGAAACCCTTGGTTTTAAGAGAAAATTGCTAAAGACTTTGCATGACTGTCTATACTCACATATCCTTTGAGGCTTGACAAATGCCCTGCATTCTTTAGTTATTCAGTCACAGGGGATTTTTATATGGTCGCAAAGGAGTAGTGTGTATTTGTCCATCCAGTGCATGCCTCCGGGAACGCGAATGAGCAATGAGTATTTATCCATCCAGTGCATGCCTTGTGAGAATGCGAGAGGGGGACACCGAGACCCCTAAGGTCTAATTGAGTAAGGTCAAGCCAATAGAGAAGCACATGACTTACCCATTAAGCGCCCTAGTGCAATATAGGAGATTTACCACCTCACTACTTGCGAACCTACATATCATGTGTGAAAGAAATGTATTAGCACCGTGTCATACTTGGCCTGTTGTGGTCATGTTAGAGTATGATAGTTGTTGCTTTCTACACACTTCCTTCTTTCACCAATATATGTTTTGTAAGGCTTGAAAATATTCAACAACTAGGAGGGGGTGCCACCCTCTGGGTCTTTGCGTCCAAAGATAAAACAGTTGTTTCTAGCGAGCACATGCCCAATGACCCATATATGTGAATAGGATTTGACCAGGTGGAAGAAGCATTGGCCTTTATGGTAGGGGTGTATGTCGTAGCACCATTCGTCTCATTTCCTACAAAATAGGACATGTAGATAGAGTAGATAAGTGGTTAGTATAATACCAGTATTTTATATCAAAGGTATTTAAGAAATTGAGGAGTCAAAATGAGGTTTATCATAGTTTTGGGCCAATGTGTAATTTTCAAACATGAACGAAAGAGGTAAGTGACCACGTTAGAGTGAAACAAGGAAGATAAAAATGCCCAAGGAATTAGTGTTTGTCAAAACCAAGAGATTCACGAAGATTTGGGATAAAAAAATACGTGATTAGGGGTATCCGGGCCAAAGTGTAAAATGCGTAAACTGCTTGAGGGAGGTCCAAAAGATGAATTTCCTAGAAACTCTAGGGTGGAATAAAGAGTTGGGAACTTGTAGGCCATAGTGGAATTAACAAAAAATTGAGGGGTGTTGAGGAAAGGGGGAAACTACAGTTGAAAATTAATTGGGGGGTGAAAGTGCAAAATTGCAAAAAGTAATAGGAAACTGACCGGCCGCACTGTGGCCGTCGGCCAACTACCTTTGGCCGTTGGGATGCTCGTCTGGAGGCTCCAAAATAGCCTCCAGGTCATGATGGATTGATAGGCGGTGGCCATTGGCCGAGAACGGCGACGATGTGACCGGAATTTATGGCAGATGTGATCGGAGATTTGGCTAAAAATTTTGAGGGATTTTTCTCATGATTTATGGCTATTCGAGTGATTTAAAGGCTAGATCTGGTGCTTAAGAGATAAGAATGGCCAAGATTTGGTGATTTTCGGCCAAGAAAATGGGTATAAATAGGGGTTGAGGGCCAAGGGTTTCAAAAATAAATTGAGTGAAATTGCTTGCATTTTGGCTTGAATCGAGTATCAAGGATAGATGGCTTTTGTTCTTTGAGTTTTGGGAAGAATTTCTGGAGAGTTTAGAGGAGTTTGGTATAGGTTTAGAGGGTTTTCAGCAAGATGGTCGGAAAATCAAGCTTGCCTGAATCGAACCTTGTAAACAACCATTAAGAGCCCTTCCGGTGGTGTTTTCCGGCGTTTAGGGGCACCCCTAGGATCGCCTCGAGGAGTATTTCAAGGCGGTATAATTAGTTTGGCCGTTGGAAGCAGTCACCAATGGTCGTCGTCGAAAAAGACGACCAAAGAAGACAACTCGCGCGGATTCCACTCTCAACCACGTGCTTGGCGCGTGAGGTACATGTTTAACCCGAAATTAATTTTTTTATTTTCCTAAAATTATTTTAAGAATATCTGTGTAAAAATACTTGGTGAAATTAGGTGTTAGGTATTTATTATGAATTTTCTAAGAAAAGAAAGGTTATGAAAAATAGAGAAAAATAAGAAAAATTGAGAAAATTATGGGAAAAATATAAATATTGATTTCTAGAGACACGACGATAAACAAGAGATGATTTGACTATTAGAAGAAAGGATTACACGACTTTCTAGGTCAAACACGCATTACGAGATGCAAATCGATTTTTCGAATAAGGTGAATGGTTTGATCCAGTCTTACCCTTTGTCTTGTAGGTGGTTTGGTGTGAGTGCAGTGGGTTCAGGTGAGCGGTTCTACCTTTCCGAGCTTAGGTTGCACGTGTTTAGACCAGTTCCAGCGAGCGGTTATGCCCTCCAGAATTTGGGATGTTTCTTGTAAGTGTTTTTACTTAAAGGTATTGGCATCGTTATGCATATTAAACATGTGGTGTATTGCATCAACTGGTTTTACTTATAAAAGAGTCGGTACATAACGTGTGATTTTCATATCATTGTCATATTAAATTCATGTCGTTGTTATGTCCATGGGGACGGGATGGGGTCTTCTTGATAATGGGGCTAGGTTAATCCCAGTCATCAGGTGACGTGGATGGACACCTGAGGGTTAAGTATGCTGAGGCAAGATCAATCCCAACGGGGTGATGTGGAACTGATTCCATGGGAGATTGAGTATGCCAGTGAGAATTCTCAAGTTAGACGTGTTACTTGTTGTCTGTATATACCATGCTCATAATCATTCATGCATTCAGTAAACTGTATCATGCCATCACTTAGATGTTTCATCATCTAATTTTGGTTATGCCCCTAGAACATTCAACGTTCCAACCAAGGACTGTTGCAAAGGCGAAGACGTGGGCAGTTGAGGGTTGACGGTGTTTAGTGTGATAGCCGTTGTTCTCATTTTGGAGTTGTATTACTTATTTTGATGTGGAAAATTCTATGTATGAGCAGTTGTGATAATCCATGGTATTCTATGTTATTACTTTTCGCTGCGTAATGTTATGTTCCATTTAGTTTATTAATCTTGTTAGTTAAATGGGCATGACTGGGGTCTCGGGGAATTGTTGGAGCATGTGAAGATTGTTCTTTGAATCATCATACGTGCCGGGCATGTTAGAGCATGTGAAGATTGTTCTTGAAGTACCGCGCGTGATGATCCTGAAAAAAAAAAAGATTCCCAAGAATCCCCTTATAGTGACACGCTTGGTGAGGTGGGGTGTTACAATTGGTATCAGAGCCCTAGGTTAGTTAAGTTGTCAAACTCAACTTGGTTAGAATTGTTGGACGAATACATAGAATAGGATTATATATGGATCCTAAAAGACATTTGAAACTTGGAAGGAAATGATATGGAAACTCTAGGAAACATGCGTTCGAGGTTTTTGAGTAGAATCTATATTTTATTAGCAACGATGGTTGATCAAGTAATGTTGACTCACTGGGTGCAAAGAATCGAAACTCGAGGAAAGACCCAGGAGGAGGATGTGCTTGAGTTTGTGAATGCTATGGAAGATATCATAGATGATGTACCCCCTAGTTATCGCTAACTGGAAGACTTGGTAGAGTACCAGATCGACTATCTTATCAACTTGTTGGTAGGGGAATGGAAGACTTATGCCCAGTGGATATGGCAGAATGAGGAGTTCGAGACTTTGTATGACTTTTGTGCAAGAATCCGAGTTCAATATGCAGATCTGTACGAAGAGGCCATGGACGAAGAAGCTCAAGAATATGCCACCATTGCAGAACTTGAAGACAAAGAGAATGTCATCAACATCAGTTCTGACGAGGAGTCTCAGGAGGATGAAGAAGGACCCCTAGCAGAATCTAACGATAACATAGGTCATAAAGAGCCATGGGTCTGGAGGCCGAAGGATTAGCCAAAGCAAGAAAAAAAGAAAAAAATAATAATATAAAATGCTATGCTTATTTTCTTTTCTGCTATGTTAGAGTGTAATGCTACGTAGTTGTCTTTGTCTTAAGGAATAAGATTGCGTTTCTTTTCAAGAATTAGTCTCGTTTGAGTATAACTTATTTTCATGGTTCACTCCAAATGGTGAACACACCACGACCTCAAGATCCGATCATCAATGATTATGGGAGATGAGAGGAAGGTAACCTCGAGAGTCAGGATGACCGTGGAAATCACCTTAGGGGAAATGGGAAGTACGTTGGGGAATCAAGCTCTGGTGAAAATCGGCTTGAACGGATGGAAAGGTTTTTAGAGAATATGCTGACTTATGTGAGTAGAGAGGAACCTACTCGGCATACGACCACAACATTAAAGCAGTATCGACATCTCAGACCCCCGTGTTTAATGTGTGATGATCCTAGCTCAGCCGAGTATTGGCTTCAGCAAACAGAAAAGCTACTTCAGCATCTTCAGTGTAATGAGGAGGAAAAAGTAAGATGTGTTGTTTTCATGCTGGAAGAAAAGGTAGGGAAATGGTGGCAGTCAATCGAGTGTTCATTACTAAGATCTCGTCAAGAATATGAGAACGAAGATGAAGACGCACCAATCTTCACTTAGGTGAGGTTTAAGGAGTTGTTTAATGACAAATATTTTCCTAAAAGTTGGAAGGAGGAAAGAATTTGGGAATTCATGAGGCTAAAGCAAACCGATGAAATGTCTGTGATCCAGTATGATATTAGATTTATCCAATTAATCAAGTACGTGTCCATGTATGAGACTGACAAAGGTCATAAGACACAAAAATTTGTATTTGGATTGCAAGTAAATCTTCAACAAGCTTTGAGTGCATTGACAAGTCTTACCGCAATTGTCAATGTCCATTCTTAATATTACTATGATTTGGGACATTTAATGATGCTTACAAACTATGATGCATTATCTCACATTTATGCATGTGTTAGTCAATTCTATGTATAACTGATTTGTCGACTAACCATTTTCATTTGTCGTCTGTTTTTTGAATTAGTGCTTTAATCTATCGACGATGCTTTGCATCGGTCAACTATTTTTTTCGTAGATTTCAGATAACAGCTATGTAATACTCGAAATTTTATATCAAAAGTATTTTAGAAATCTTTTGGGCCTAAATGCAGTTTATCATACTTTCAAGCTAATGTGTAAATTTTAGAAAATGAACGAATAGGTAAGTGACCAAACTAAGACGAAACTTGGAGGGTAAAAATGTCCAAACAGTCATGGGTTGTCAAAAACAAGAGATTCACAAAGGTTTGGGGTCGAAAATACGCGATTAGGGGCATTTAGGCCAAAGTGCAGAATCTAAAATCTAATTGAGAGTGGTCAAAACGAGGGTTTTTCTAGACTCTCGAGGGTGTGATAAGACATCCTAAACTTGTGGGGTCTAATGGAATAAGTGGAAAACCCAGGATTTGAGAGATAAGGCCAGAAACGAGAAATATCAAAAGTTGAGAGGTGAAAGTGCAAATAATGAAAAACAGGTGTGAAACCTGCAAATCACCGGCCAACTTTGCGATGGCCGTCGGCAAGGCTCCCAAAGGGGTCACGAATGCTCTCCAGGCCATCATGACTTGATTGGGCAAAAGTATTGGCTAGGATCGACGATGTGATGACAAGAAATTAATTTTTAAAAAAATCAAAAAACTGGCCGAAATTGTAAAGGATTTTTCACCTTTGTTTAGCTCAATTCGAGGCTTGTGATGATTAGATTCGAAGCTTAGGGTATAGGAAAGCTTGT
This sequence comes from Diospyros lotus, assembly GCF_014633365.1. Lineage (NCBI taxonomy): Eukaryota > Viridiplantae > Streptophyta > Magnoliopsida > Ericales > Ebenaceae > Diospyros > Diospyros lotus. Next base: position 10,115,025 of record NC_068344.1, on the reverse strand, counting down.
GTATGGTCGAAATTTCTGTGGAAAATAGGTATAAATAGGGTTTAAAGAGCCGAGGATTTCATTCAAAATTGAAGGCAAATCGGGGAGTTTTAGCAAGAATTGAGCATTGAGAGCATAAGGCTTTTGTTCCTTGAGTGCTAGGGAGCATTTCTGGAGAATTTGAGAGATTTTGGCATAGGTTTAAAGAGGTTTCAAAGAGCTCGCGAGAAAATCGGATTTCGCCGGACTGCGACCTGCAACTAGCCATTAAGGACCTTTCCGGTTTAAGGGCACCCCTAGGATCACCTCGACGAGTACTTCAAGCCCTGTAATTTGTTTGGTCGTTGGAAGTCGTCACCTGTGGCCGTCAACGGAGAAAAAGGCCTGAGAAGACAGCCCACACGTGTGCACTCGTGGACTCCACACTCAACCACTCGCTCAGCACGTGAGGGCGTGTGAGGCACAAGTTTTGTTCAAAATTAATTTTATAATTTTTGTAAAATTATCTTAGGAATATCTGTGTAAAAATATTTGGTGAAATTGGGTGTTAGGCATTTATTATGAATTTTCTAAGAGAAGAAAGGTTATGAAAATTAGAGAAAAATAAGAAAAATTGATGAAATTATGAGAAAAATAAAAATATTAATTTCTATAGTCACAATGGTAAACACGAGACACTTTGATCGTTAGAAGAAATGACTGCATGATTTTCGAGGTCTGACACGCATTACCAGGTGCAAAGCGACGTTTCAAAAAAGATGAGTGAGTAGTCTTTTCAAAACCTAGTGTGATTTATGTGGGTGGTTCGGCCCGAGATTCAATTTATGGTTTTACTTCAACGTGGTTGATTTACATGTGGTTATGCTATTTTTTTGTTTTAAGCATATTGTGCATATCAAGTTATTTTTCACGTAATACATCAATTGGATATGATTTGTGAAATTGCATGGTAAGTGGTTTTCATTGCATTGTTATATTGAAATCATATCATAGTTCGATGGGACGGGATGGGGTCTTCTTGAGAATGGGGCAAGGTTAATCTCTGTTGATCAGGTAACGATGTTGGGCACCCGGAGATTAAGTATGTCGCGGTAAAGTCAATCCCAACGGTATGTGGAATGAATTTTTCACGAGAGGTTGAGTATGCCAAGGAGATTTCTCAAGGTTGACGTATCGTATTATTTTGTATGTGCCATGCTTACGTTCATTTCATGCATTCTATAAAATTGTTTTATGTGCCATCACTCAGATGATTTAGTATTTAATCTGGGTTCCTCTGGAACATTCAAATGTTTCAGACGAGGGTCACAACAGGGATGAGAACGTGATCGAATAGAGTTGAGGAAGTTCGAGCATGTTGGATGATGTTTATGTTTTCTTTCAGTTATGTAATCTTTATTTTGTTTGGAAGACAGTTTATTCAAACGATTATAATATCTTATGATGTTAGGTTTTGTTATTTCTGTTACATGAGGTTATGCTTTATTTAGCTTAGATTTGTTGGTCTTAATAATACAAAAGTTAGACTAGGGTTTTAGGATTTTGTTAGCATGTGAAAATTGTTCTTTGAAAATACTACCCGTGTATGGATCTTATGTATTGACGAAAATCCCGATAACTCCTTATAATAGCACACCAGATGAGACGAGGTGTTACAACTATTCTCATGATTCAAATCTCAATTGTTATTATAAAATAATAGAAAGTCTTGTAGCATTGTTATTTGGACACTAGGCACCCCATAGGTTTTGATATAAATATAAGAGGTGCCCCTCGATCTTTAGATATTACAGTAATTACATAGTATTCCAAAGTTAAATCAGATTATCCCTGAAGTTAGATTTACACGACACAGGCAAAGCCCTGAAGTTTTTTAAAATTACACATTTTTTTAACAATTATTGACCCAAGGGGCATTAGTGTAATTTTAAAAAATGAGGGGGAGTACACACTATAATTCAGTAAAAGCTCAGAGGTTTTGAGTGTAACTTGCCCTTGCTATTATCATATATTTCCTAGGTTGTTAAAATCGGGATTTTAAGTGGGATCGACAAAGGGTCCATAAAATCGGATCGTAAAATCGAATCGTAAAATCGTAAGATTTTAGAGATAATTAAAAATACCCTTTAATTTTTGTAAATATATGTTTATAATAATATAATTTTGTAAAAAATAAATTAATATTATTTAATAACTTGATTATTCCTTATTATAATTCAAAAAATGATACTTCCCAAATATAGCTCAAAAACTAGCAGGTTGGTATAGGCAATTTAGAGGCAAAATATAGGTAATTTAGAGGTAAAATATAGCTTAAAATTCTTTAGAGGATGCTTCCAATATCTTCCATTAGATTTAGATTGTAATTTTTTCTTGATTTAACATTGATTAAATCAAGTAATATCCCAATTTGGGGTTGGGTGGTCCATTAATTAATTACTTGTTTGTCTTGATTTACTTATACAATCAATGTTAAATCAAGTAAAAATTATAATTTAAATCAAGTAAATTGAAACTTATGTAATTAATGTTAGATACTATGTGACATTGGAATTTATGTAATCGATGTTAAATCAAGTTCCAATTTAGAGGCAAAATATAACAATTCATTGCATAAGTTCCAATGTCAGATGTTATGTGACATTGAGACGTTGAAAGCATCCTCTAAATTACAACTTAAATCAATAGAGGTCTTTGAATCGTAAAATCGTTTGGGGATCTCTGAAGCGTAAAATCGTAAAATCGTACATGTAAAATCGAGATTTTATAGGATTTTATCCCAAATTGGATTTTACATGGGATTTGAATCGTTTGGGGGTTTTTGAATCGTAAAATCGTAAAATCGTATGCGTAAAATCGGGATTTTAACAACAATGTATTTCTATACAAAGTAATTTTTAGTACTACTGAAAATATGTTCATATTATTATGTTGAAGCAAATGGAGAGACCATTGACAGAGCACAAAAATTGAGGAAGAAACATAATTAGCAACATAAATACAGGCCATTGAATGTATAAAATTTGAATAGGTAAAACTAACTTTACTTTAGACAAATCTGTTGGCAGACAGCTTAGCTATCTAGATTGGTTATGGGGCCTTTAAACCAGTGTCTGGCTGATAAGATCCAAGAAGAAACAACCAGAATCAACAGGCCACCAACTGCAACTGGTGTATAATTCAGAGTCTTGTCTGTAATGGGATACGACACAGGCAAAGAGAAGAGCACAGATATGGTAACCACCCAAAGAACCGAAACCCAACCGACTATAACCCCGTAGCGACCTAAGTTGAAAGGCCCTGGCACGAAGGACTTGCGAGCCAGGGTCACCCTGAAGAAGATCGGGAGAGCATAGGCAATGTAGAGCCCGATTGTTGCTATCGATACCATCGCTTGAAATGCCACCAAACTCACAAGAGACTGTGAAAGGTTTGTAGAAAATGAGATACAGAGTCAGCTTCAAAATAAGAAAAGAAGAAATACTTGTGTTGAGATTATGTTATGCTGTATTTCTCTGTCATAGTAATATATTCTCACTGGTTTTTCGGAAGCTCGAAAAGAATGAATTCTGAGATGCTCATACCGTTAAAGCCATGCAGAATGCTACTATAGCAGAAAGCCAGACTGCGTTTAAGGGGACATCCTGCTTGTTCACTTTGTGCCAAACTGATGAGAATGGCATGGCTCCATCCCTTGAGAACGCGTAAGCCATCCTGAGGACGAACGTCTGGCATCTTTAGAGGTTGACAATGGAATTCTTATCTTATGAGGAAAGAGGAACCAGGTTGTTACCTTGAGTTGCTTGTAATTGAACTCATGCCACAGAAAAATATAGCCATAGCAACCACTCCCAAGCAGATAATTCCCCCAGCACCACTGCCATATCTGCTTTTGAAAGCTAGGTAAAATACTTCGGCGATGGCATAACCACCAGCATCATTATCCTCGCTCAGAAGGTATGGTATGCTGGTCACTGCAAAGGTGATACCTAGTAGGTAACCCCATCCAACAATTATAGATATGCCAATGGCACTAATTATTCCCTTCGGTCCATTCTTGTCAGCCTCTTTAGTTTCCTCTGTCTGAAAGCAAAAGTTTACCGGGAACGTTGGCTTGGTTTTTAGTTTGTAAATTTAAAAAAAGAAAAAAAGATCGTATAATTGAAGTCTTAAACAAAGATAATATAGTAACAGTATTACGATGAAAATGCTTTCTCCTAGCAGACCACCTGAAAAATGTTTTCCCTTACATCATTTCTGCATCTCATTGCTGAAAAATGGTATCTTTCAAGTTTTGGTAACCAAAGATTTATCCATAAAATCTAATTTAGTATAATAATTCCAACGGCTTTACACTCTAAACAACATCCTTTTGCTTGAGCAATGATTAGAACAATAAAAAGAAACTCATAAAGATCGAGAAATTTCTCAAGACAAATCAACACAGAGCATATTTAAGATGGAAATAGACTGGAGAATAGAACTTACCATGTGGGCAGAAGCATCAAACCCAGTAATTGTATATTGGCTCATTAAGAGTCCCAGAGCAAATATGTACACTTTACTGCTGATGCCTTCACCGTTATCAGCGTTGAAGTAAGTGAAGACAAACTTAGCGCTAGCTCTTTCCTTTGCGACAATAGGTACGATGATCATAAGAATAAAGACACCTAAAATACCCACAAAAATAAAAAATTCATTGAAGGTCCGTGAACATGTAGCAAGAAAAAAAGAAGCTATAATAGGGCTAAGACATGTTCACACCTACAAAATTCCAAGCTGCAGCAAGCTGTCCAATTAAAGACAACAATGAGATTGGAAGGCAGTTTATGATGGCATGTAGGAGTAAAATTCCACCATGTATGCAAATAACAACATACTTAGAAGCCTGATAGCCACCGCCATTTTTTCCACCTGTACTAAGCAGAATAATCACCTCAATCAGCTGCGCTAGTGAGAAATCTACGCTGGTTGTTACAGCCCACTGCACAGAAAGTAAATCCAGTCATTAGGACCAATGCTAGACGTAAATGGCAAAGAAACAGCTGCATCAAAGTTGATACTGAAGGCTTTGAAGCTTTGCAGTGGGAAAATTCTAGAGAGGTACCTGACCAACTACGTTGAACCTGCAAATAAAACATATAATCTTTGAGTTTGAGATCACCACAGGATGTGTTACAAGAAGTTTAATAGTCTTGTATACAAAATTTTGTTAGCATTATACAGAAAGCATGCCTTGTTGCTTGAAGAAAAGTACATGTAAAAACAGCAGAAACTATTTCAGAACAGAGTTAATTTTACAGATTCATTTCCATGCTCAACATAGTTGTATTCAAAAGAACCACAGATACAATGTATGTATGTAATGGACATGAGTACAGGACCGGGTATTAAGAACGGGATATGGGTAAGGGTACGGGGAAAAGTGCATCCTGTCCATTGCCATTCCTGCCTCTCACCTACCACCACTGGTCCCCCCTCATATAATTTCTCGTACAAGTTCGCAGCATATTAAGCAAATCCAATGCTCTGGAACGAATGAAATGAGGGAAGCTTATTTCCAGGGTCTCTTAAACAGGATTAAGCTAGCATCAAGTAAAAGCCTAGCAGAAAATTCAACCAATTGCATAAAATGAAATAAAAAACAATTTTCAATTACACAAGTTGATATATTTCTATGGGAAACAATGGATTTATCATATTCTCTGTCCTTCATACGCCATGGTTATTTTAGTCGCTGATCAATTCATTAAATATATGGAGGAATTAAATTTATAATTCTTAATCTATTAATGCAGTCTTCTAGAGTGTATTTGTCCTGGACCCGGATCATGCATTTGATCTTAACCATGCGGGATTTAGGGAGAACTGTCACTGGAATAAATAAAATCATGAGCCAGCTAGAACCTTCCTGCTCACGAACAATTCGAGCTTGGCAAGTCAAGAAGCTAAGATCAATCACATAACAAGCTAAGATCAATAGGTATGCACCTATTTTAATAGGGAAATGAAAATTTTGCTGACTACAAGCTGTCGACAAGGTTTGTTGAGGGGTGAAATGTGCACGTTACCCGTTGACTTGCGTTTAACATAAAAAAGTAAGCAATTCACCCCTTGTCCCCTTGACTTGCTTTTAACATAAAAAGCAAGCCAAATTTCACCCCTTTGGGCAAAGCCTTGTTTGCACCTCAGAAAAATTATGACAGTTACATTTTGATAACATGAGTGTTTCTGGTGCACGAGACTTCATGTTCTGCAAAGTTAAGGAGGGCGACCATATCTGAATACAATCTTCTCTTAACTTTTTTCAAAGAAGCGATTTCACAACTTGAACTTCCAATACAAATCAAGACCAAGACCAAAAACAAAAACAAAATGGTCCCTACAAAACATCCCATTTTTTGTTCAATAATCAAAGACAAAAGCGAAAACATGAATTTTGATTAGATGATTACCAGCCAGTGATCCACGAGGCAAAAGGCGCCCAACTTGGGCCAGCAAGTTTGGCGCTCCAGTAATAGAGCCCCCCAGAAGTTGGGTAAGAAGAACAAATCTCCGCCATAGACATTCCGACAAACATCGTGAAGGTACCCGCAATCAGCCACCCATAAACCAAAACCACCGGTCCGCCATAGTTGAGCCCCGTGTTGTATAGCGTGGTTATTCCAGTAAGCACCGAAATGATCGAAAACGAGAACGCGAAATTCGAAACGACCCTGAAAATTCAAAGAGCGACCCACGGCTCAAAATCCAGTATCAAGCAAGCATTGAACTAAAAATCGAGAAAGGAATGGGGTTTTTTTTTACGAGAGATCGCGCTTGAGTTCTTGCTTGTAGCCGAGCTCTTGCAGACGGGCGTGGCCAGTATCGAGTGATCCGCCGCCGCGGCCGTTTTGGATTACCATTTTGTCTTCTCCACGGCCCCAAACCATACCTCTGAAGATTCTTCCTCCGGTGAATGAATCCACTGGAACCCTGTTTTCTCTCCTATGCAGCTGGAGTTTTGAATTTGTATTCTGATGGGAAGATTCTCCGGATCCAAAGTCAGACTTTTACAGATGTATATATATATATATATATTTAGAGAGAGAGAGAGAGAGAGAACAGGAGTTGTTTATTGGATGATGCAGTTTGTGAATTTGATTTGAAAAATTGTTTGCGAAGCAGAGAGAGAGAGAGAGAGAGAGATACGGTTCAACCGATTGCTGAGAGATTGGAGTCAAACAAAGCAGCAAAATGGAAATTGCATGGCTGCAACGTGTTATTATTAATACCACTTTTTTCAAAAAGAAAAGAAAAGAAAAGAAAATGCGTTTCATTCTCTTCTTCTTGTTCGTCCTTGTTATCTGAAGGTTTAAATTTCATTACGTTTTAGTGGCAAAGAATCAAATTCTTTTTCCCTTTATCTTTTAAATTTCATTTCACTTTATGGGTAAAGAATCAAATTCTTTATTTACCTGAGATGACTTTTTTACATGATCTTCAATATTTGTGCTCCAATTATGTCAAAAAAGATAAATTATAGATTGGGCCTTTAATTTTTGCGCAAAACAAAAATCGAACTCGTAATCTATCAAATTGACACCGTCATATTGCTCACCCAATCACTTAATCTATATTTTTAGAGAAAATTCTTTGTTAACCTATTTTATAATATAGCCTTCATTACTCAAAAGTGAAATAATAAATACATAATAATAATAATAATATATGACGCGAACACACAGATAGATGGAAAAGCCAGATAAAATTAAATTAATTTTCTCTATATTTATCCATGCAAAAGGTAGAGTAAAAATTTCCCAACTTCCATCTCACTTTTCTCATGTATGATTTGAAGGCTACAAAATTGATTCTTTTACAATTTTTTTGCCAACTCTGGAGAACTTTGAACGACAACCATGCATGTTTTGAATAGAATTGTAATAGATTCGAGTCAAGTTTTGTTGGGCAAAAGTTTGACTTGTTTTAGTGAGCTTGAACTTGATTTAATCTTAAAATACGCTCAAATTTGAGTTTCGATCACTAAAAACTCATTTACCATGTTAAATTAATTTGAGCTTAAGTTAACTCATTTAACATAATAAATAAGTTTCTGACGATAAAGTTGAAGTTCATTAGAAACCATTTTTTTGTTAATTAAAGTTATTAAAAATTATTTTTTAAATAACAAAAAAATAATAAATATATGCATAAATTTCTAAAATAAATACTGTAACATTGCTTAAATAAATATAAACATTCTTATCACAAATACAAAGATAAATAATAAAATATTAAAAAAATAATAAAAAAAATTATTTTACGAGTCTATTCACTAGCTTGTTTGCGAGTCGAATCGAGTTGAGTTTTGTTTTACTCAAACTCGACTCGTTTATGAGTCGAGCTCCAAATTAGAGTTCAACCTCTATTTATTTATATTACAAGTCAAACACAAACGATCTCTTATTGAGTTAAACGCTGAGTTGTTCACAAACAACTCGACTCATTTGCGATTATAATTTTAAATCTTAACATACCATTGAAGAGAAGATATCATAAACCTCCTGAAAGTTCATTTGCCACACCATAAGCCTCTCTTTGGGAGAGAAATATTAATGGAATAGAATGAAAAGGTGAAATACAATTTAAATATTTTTCCTTGTTTTATTAAAAATAATATAAAATAGGTTTTCCTTCTTTGGGAGATATGAAAATTAATTAGTAGAATAGAAGAATATTAAACAACAAATGATAATTAATGTCCTCTAATAGAAACCTAATATTTTGTTAAGTACAGCTAAATTGAACTTTTATTATATTTATTAAAGTTAATAAAGTCAACAAAAATATTCAACTATTTCAATTTTATTCGTCCCAATAATTTGGGAGAGACAAAATTAGAAAAAGGAGAGTGTAAAGAAAAAAAGTATTTTTATTTATTTTTGTTTTAGGTAAAGTGTTTTAGTTTGTCTAAATTATATCCACAATTTATGTGTTTTCAAAAATAACACACTTACCCCCTTAACTGTTAATTTTTTTAAATTCCTAAAATGCCTCTCTTTTCACCGTAATTATACTAAAAAATTTTAAACAAAAAACATAAGTCACTGGCATTAGCAGCAAGCGAACCTTCCAAGTTTGAACCTTCTTTGAACTTAGATTCTGTTTAGTTCATGATCTATGTATGTTTTGATGATGACTGTATTTGTGGCCAAAACTTTTTTCATAAACTTATTTAGAATATTTGTTAAGCATTTGTTAATTTGAGATTTAATAGGGTGTACGTTGAGGTTACCTTAGTCAATGAACCTTAATAATGTTCTCATATGTGGTAAAATTTTAGCCATATATTTTATTTTATCTTTTAATATATTTTATTGATATATTTTTTATACCTTTCTTTGGGGGCCATCCTAAAGATCTTACATAAGTGCTTGTGTTTTATATGTGTAATACATCAAGAACATAGGAAGAGTAATATATATCGAGGATAAGTAAGGAAAGAAATATCACTAGTTAGATACCTTTTGAGCTAAATATAGGCAAAAAAATCTCGGGTTAAGTGCGTTTGAGTTGGAGAAGTTTAAGGATGAGTGACTTCTGGGATGTTCGCATAGGCCCATCAAGGTAAGTTGTTTCGATCCTTCTTATTGCTCGATGCGAAATGTTACAAGTGGTATCAGAGCCGACCCTTGGAGAATGCGGTCCAACGAGGGTGAGGAGTGGTGTCAAGGCTTGAGGGCTTGAACAAGGAGCGACTCCCGGTAGGCTTTTAGGATGACAACCTCCAAAAGGGAGAAAATTTGGGACCAGTTGTAAAGTAGCATGACAAAAACGTCATGTACTCAAGGGGGGAGAATGTAATACCCCAAGAGCTCATAGAAGAGTAGTATATATCGTGGATAAGTAAAGAAAAAAATAATACTAACTGGATACTTTTCGGGTTGAATATAAGCAAAGAACTCTCGGATTAAGCGTGCTTGAGCTAGGGAACCTTAAGGATGGGTAACCCTTAGAAAGTTTATATAGACCTATCAAGGTAAGTTGTTCTGATCATTCCTATCACTCGATGTGAGATATTACAATATGGCAGCATTACTCAAAGTTTAAGAGTATTGTATATTTGATGTTTATGTGTTACACAACAAATTTTGATGTTGATGATCATATTCTCAAGAATGGTTCTTGAGATTTGATTTATAGAATTAAATTGTTTTATCCTTTATATTAAGGTTATACTAATAACCTTACCATGTTTTATATTTGTGATTTATCTTGTTTTTATTCTTATTAATTTGTCTCTATATTTGATATATTAATATATTGCTCTAAGTTTTCAAGGGATATGCTAGTATCCTAATGCACTAATGTCATGGATAAATGTTATATATCTTCATGACACTTAGAGTAAGTTTGCGGTTAAAAAATATCTTAGGCACTCAAATTATTTGAAAAGTATTACTCAAGTCTAAGAATAGTGTGTTTTTGTTGATGGTTTAGTATCAATCATCTTTACTTTTGGGTATATGCATTTGCTTAGGCTGTAATCCTAAGTTCTATTTTATAGAGCCTAAGTTATCTATTTGATAAGTCTCTCAATGTTCTAAGATTGAAGAAGATTTGAGTCTGTGAATGTTTGATGCTTGGTTTCAAGTATCTATAGGATTATTGATTTTAGACATTATTTGGTTAAGCTGCTAAAAATCTATCTTCTCAGACTGATAGTCGAGTAATGGTTAATCACTTGAGTAAGTATGAAGATGCATTTAAATGGTTCTATCTTGAAGCATTTAGTTCTAGAAAGAACTTAAATTCTATGTGTGTTCCAAGTAATATTTTCTAGTGTTGCTCATTTTTAAGTTCATGCATTTGAGTAATAAAATCCTAAGGTCTCTATTCTTCTAAAATTACTCAAAGTATGCATTATTGGTATGTGTATATTGAGTTTTTAGAATAAAGATTCATATATGCTTTGCAAAGTTCATGTGTACTCTTGCTTTGAAAAATCATGTATGCTTTGTTGAGTGTATATGTGTTCTTGTGAATGATTGATAAATCATGATGCTAGAATTAGAGCAGAATTAGAGCATCTTGATATGTGTTCTTATCTTAATAAGTAAATGAGTTTTTATTATGATCAAGTTAGAGTATTTTTATGTTAATGATGTGAATTGTTCTTTATTTCAGTCAAGTAAAATATAAGTTACTTGACTTATGAATGTTTCATGTGATTATGATTCACAAAGTAAATGTCTTTATGCATGCTATATCTTGATGTTGTGTATTAATGCATGAGTCTAGTAGATAGACTCTTATTTAAATCCTACAGAAAAGAAGTTTGTAGTTGAGCAACATATAGTGTTCTCAACTTGTTCTCAAAGCCACGTGCTTAAGAATATCTCATTATCTTGACTGCTATAAGGGTTTTTTATATAACCAAGTTGATGTATTTGGAAAGTTAGATTTATCCAACTTTCACGAAAACCACTTGTGTTTGTTTAAGCTTAAGGTTTATATGTTGAGAAAATTGACCTTTATTTTTAAGTTAAATGTTTGTGATGTTGATGAGAAACTTGTGTTTTATATCTAAATATTTATGTTCCTCATTTTGATGTAGTTGTCAAGAAAAGTGTTTTGATGTTATTCAAAACAATATATATTGTTTGAATGATAATCGAGTGAGGGTTAGAGTAATTCAAGTATGTTTGAATGTCACTCGAGTGAATGCTCATGTTAATCGAGTATTTATTGCAAGGTTTCGACTATTTCAAAAGTAATCAAGTGATTCATGTGATAGCTAAGTGTTATACCTTGTTTATCTACTAAGAGTTGTGCATAATTGACTATATTCTTGCATTAGTCGAGTATGTTGATTCCATAATTGAGCAATTATGGTTATGAGAGTTTAATCGAGTATTTTCATGAGTAATCAAGTGTATTTTGATGAGTAATGGACTATTAGTAAGTCATAGTCGAGCATGATATGCAAACTCTTTATATTTCAAGTTTAATTAAGTTGCTGAAGAGCTTACTCGAGTATCTGATAGGCTTATTTGAATATCTAAAGTATAATAGAATGATAACAAAATATACTCGAGTATAAGCTTATATAATCGAGTATATAATTTTATTAGTCGAGTGAAAGCCTGAGTTAGTCAAGTGAATGGCTGCTGAACTTAAATTTTATAGCCATTAAACTAGTCGTTGCACTTGCTTTTAAGGCACATATTGGACCGTTTAGACTTCAGAAAAGTTCTAAATATTTCATAAATTATTAGACATGATATTTGAATATTTTAATGATTATTTTATGAAAAAAAAAGCCGTCCTTGCAGATTTCTCATCCTTTTGACAACAACTATAAATAGAAATGAAGATGAAGAAGAAAACTCTCTTTCTTGAATCCTTTTAATTGACTTGAGCCAAAGAATTTCTTTAAGCTTCCATCCTCCATTCTAAAAAGAGAACTTACATTTTATATATTATTTCTATCTCTCTTTTTCTTATAAGAAGCAAATATTATCATTTGTACTTCATCTTTGTAAAAGCTTCTCAAGTGCTGCATCTTGTAATCTTTCTTCTATCTTGATGTGGTTACACTTGATCCCCTAAAAGGCAAGAGATTGCACTCGATCTTTTGAAAAGGAAAGAGGTTATGCCTGATCCTGTAAAAGGTAGTGGTTTCAATTGAACTTTTAAAAATCGACTATATTAGTTATTGCTGAGTCTATTAAAAGCGGAGATTATAGATACATCTGTGAAAAACTAAGGTTATAGTTAAGTTTGGAAAAGTTAAGTGAATTGTTAAATCCTTGACGAGGAGTTAAGGGAGTGGAGTAAACTGGTTGGAGTCGAACCACTATAAATTTGTTGTGTGTTGAATTCTTTCCTTCTTTCATTTCAACTCTTCCATTATTTTTTCAGTAAAGTTTTTTTTTTTTTTTACAACATCTTGAAATCAATTTTCTTACTTCATTAAAAGCTTCTTTTTAATCAGAAAGGATAAGTTTTCTTAATCTGTTAAAAGCAGAGGTTATAGATACACATGTGAAAAGAAATGTTATAGTTAAGTCTGGAAAAGCAAAGTGAGTTGTTAAATCCTTGATGAGGAGTCAAGTGAGTAGAGTAAGCTAGTTAGAGTCGAATCACTATAAATTTGTTGTGTGTTGAATTCTTTCGTTCTTTCATTTCAACTCTTCCATTCTTCTTTCAGCAAAGTTTTTTTTTTTTTTTTTACAATGTCTTGAAATCAATTTTCTTACTTCATTAAAAGCTTCTTTTTAATAAAAAAGGATAAGTTTTATTATACTAATTTTATCTTATAATTATCTCATAAATTTTTCTGTCAAGAAAGTATTTAAAGCACTAGTTTGAAAAAAGATTAAAGTATTTAAAGCACTAGTTTGAAAAAAGATTAAGAGAGAAAATAACACCACTTTGCTACCATGATGCCATCTCCGCAGTCAACACCATCTTTGTTAGGAGTCTAGATCTGCTGTCCCAATTTGGTGTCCCCTTCCCTATCTAGCGAATCAAAAACAGCCACATCACTCATCATCAAATAGTAATTTTTGTAAAAATATTATAAAATTAAACAAAAAAATTATAAAATCAAATAATAATATATATATAACCAACATATATATCATTTATAATTTTTTTATTTGATTTTATAATATTTTTACAAAAATTACTATTTGATAATGAGTGATGTGACTATTTTTGATTAGCTGGACAGGGAAGGGGACACCAAATTGGGATAGCAGATCTGGACTCCTTTGTTAGCTAGTTTCCACCACCATGATGTCATTCTATCTACACACATCATCACTATGATTTTAGGTTTGAATTTGGGTTCGTTTGAAGACTAACCAAGAATCTTCAATTGAAGACCAATTTGAGATATTGAATCTGGGTTAGAAGATAAACCTAGATTACACCAACAATTTATCACATGGGAATGGAAAGATGAGAGAAAGAAAAGATGAGAGAAGAGATGATTGACGACCAACAATGGTTGCCAATGTTGACGATGTCAGAAATAGTGAAAAGATAAGTAATCATTCTAACTAACCTAATATATATTGTTACCAATTAGTGCAATGCTAATGAAAATACCAATATATATTTTTTAATCATAGTTTAATACTAATGAAAATACCAATTGGTGCAATGGTATTCTTGGGAAAAGGGTGATATTAGGTATTATAATAACAGTTAGAGGTAGTCCCATAGCATGCCATACGTTTCAAGATTATTACGTAATTTAGGTACTCTAACGAAGATTAAGGCAAATTTATAGGAACAAGAAAGTCTAAATTTGCATCCCATGTGATTTGACTTTTCTCCTAAAGAATGATGTGGTTTGGAACAATATGATTCTCTAAGTCTTCTTTTTAAGTGTCTCTTTCGTCGAAACACATTCTTTTCACACTTCCCATCAATTAGAAGTTGGTCCTACAACCTATTGCTATTAAGGCAGGCTCTATTAATTATTTTAAAAAATGATTTATTTATCTTGTGGTATTTGGGTGATGGAAAAATTTAGTTCAATAACAAAAATATTTTATTTTAAAAGTAAAAAGTAAGTTACCAATTCAATTTCTATTTTCTTTTTTTTTTTAATGTAAGGGCTAGACAGAGATATGGGTGAAGTAAGTAACCCCCTAGCGAATGAGTCACCCCCACACATGGCAACACCTGATGAGCATCCTTAAGAAGGAATAACACGGGCTCTCTTACAACCAATGGGCTCTGAGAAGGCATATTAGTGGCAGAACAAAGCGAATAGCCAATCAAGGCATAATTATTGCAGCACAATTGTTTGGTGCCACAAGGCTCAAAAAGCAACCAACACCACTATTTCAAGCAGTCATTCTAACTGACCTAGAAGATAGGGGAGATTAGCTGACAAGGCAATCATCCTCCATCACTTGAAAGAAAGATGATGTTGTCGTGTAAAACCTCAAGCCATGAAAGAAGGAAACCCTCTTTATCATGACGTTTAGTCATTTGTTTTTTGTTTGTGTGTTCTTTCTCCCTTCCCTAACATTTTTAATAGGGATCTTGACTCTAGCTTAAGCATCAAAATACCCTTTTGAGGTTGCCCCTAAGTAGTTTCATTGCCCTCTCTAATTTTAACACCTAGGAGGTTAATCAACGATGCTGACACCTCAAGTGAATTTGGGTCTTTCTTGGTGGGCATAATTAATTGCATCATCAATATGTGCGCACACACATACATATATATATATATATACATTACGATATATGTGTATTTATATATATATATATATATCGAGAGAGATTGACGCGGATTAAACTCTAGTCTAACTCTCATTTGAATTCGTCTCTGAATATACACATACAACATATAATATTTAGGCCAATTTGTAGAAAAGAAAAAACTCTTTAACAATTTTTATGTTTGTTTCAATTTCAAGCTCAACTTTTAATTTTATCAATACTCGTTTTAAACTTCAATTTTGTTTAGTTTTAAGTCGTTAACTTTTTATTAGAAAAATCATTAAATTTTGACATGCTTGCTGAGGTGTTTGCCACTCCAATAATTTTTGCCACGTTAACAAGTGTCACTTTAGCATATATCTATAATATATATATATATATATACACATATCGATGATGACCATTATAACTGGCTACTGCCGGTGAGACGGGGTTGAAGACAAGCCAGGTTGTTTTCAAACCATGAAGGTAGTCAATTGTCGTATTCGCATATTCAATTGTGAAGGCAGTAAAGGAAAAGAGGTGTATTATTAAATTTTTTTATTTGAGGGACTTTTATGCCATTTAAGTGTGTAGGAAATTTGGTCATTTTGCTAAACTCGATCTCTTGTGTAATCTACCCCATTTATGTAAATTATTTTGCCTATAATTTGTCTCACCATCCCGTTAGTTTATGTTTTCGAATAAGGCTCAATGTTGTGACGATTTTATTGGATAGATTTTATCATCATAGGCTTCGGCTCGAAATTAA
Organism: Diospyros lotus; assembly: GCF_014633365.1. NCBI lineage: Eukaryota > Viridiplantae > Streptophyta > Magnoliopsida > Ericales > Ebenaceae > Diospyros > Diospyros lotus. The sequence continues at coordinate 10,099,067 of NC_068344.1, read as the reverse complement.
AGAACCCAAGTCTGTTACCACTTTTAGGCAGCCCATTTTAGAAGTCGGGCCACAAGCTCTAATCCCACTTTAGAGAAGAAATGGCCTCAGCCCATTTGCTCAAATGAGAGAAGCCCACTTCCTTAGCCCATTACTCTCTTGCCCTAGGCCCTCAATATAAAATGGAACTTGTTTCCTTTTCTTGTCCCTAGGTGGCGGCCGATCGATCCTTCCCCATATTTCCTTGCTTAGCTGATTATTTGCTTCGTGGTTTCCTTTTGTGGCTGATCTTCCATGGCTCTATTTCCATCATGTCAAATGCTTCTTTCCATGTTGAAAGGCCGCATTTTTCCTTGTTAATCTTGGCCGATTTGTTGATGATGGGTGCGCCTTATTTAGGGGGTTTCGATTATCCTTTCTCGGTAAGCTTTTCTCTCTTGACTTTGTGCTTTTAACCCACTCTCTTTGTGACCAATCTACCTTTGTGGTTACCTACTATGTGTGACTTTGATCATTCGGGGGAGAGAGTGCTTTGTTTCTGTTCGACTTAAAGGTGTTAGGAGTTTTCTGGGCTTACAGTTTGGGGGATTCTTTGTGGCTTTGTGGTCTTTATTCGTTGGCATTACCAAAGTAATGAACAAACACTAGGTATAAGCCTTGAACAATTTAACAGGGAGTTTTTCCCTTACTGTTCTTCGTGTTCTTAATTTCAGTTAAATCTGGTTCGATTTTGGTTTTGCACTAACCCTTTGTTTTGTAATTTTTCCGTAACACAACCTCTACACAAAACACTTCAATAGATTTGATCTTTCGTGCTTCATGTTTTCTGTTTTATTTTCTGAAAAAGTTGTTGTGGGTCAAAAATTCAAAAAATTCAAGAAGTATTCAAGAAGGCTGAAGACCCGATCGAATGACATCGAAGAGTCTTTTGGGCAAAAGTTTTTTGGATACTTTAAAGAGTTTCTAGGTCAGTCAAGCCCTTAAGCTCATCTAAGCACAAGACTAGTCCAAAGAGTCTTCTAGGCTTAAGCCACCCGATGACTCCGAAGAGTCTTTAGAGAAACCCATCGAAAGGATACTTTTCGAGGCATTTCATCCTTGAAGGCACCTTTAGGCCATCCGAGCCATACCAACATACCACGTGTCACATGGACCCGACCATCAGTGCCTATAAATACCCCCAGGTTCGTGCCATTTAAGGAGGGAGGGCCTAGATCTAGTACCCTAAGACTCAACCCAAGTTTAACACCAAACCCATCAGGAGACTACCCATCCAGAGACTCCCATCCAAAGACTCACCCGAAGCCTCACACAGCATACATACATACATATTTCATTATGTTCCACGACATCACTTGACTTGTAGTATGCATCAGAGGGCTCGCATGAGGGAGCTCCCTACATACTTTTTAACTGTGTTCATGTGTTACAGACCCATCCGGAGACTTCTTTCACAACCAAGTCATCCGAACACTTGTCAGTTGAAGACCCTAGTCATCGAGGCTCTCGAACACTCCCTAAGCCATCTGAAGACTCAGGGCATCCTCTTTGCTCTCGAATAACGGATCAAGCTTCACCCTGAGGAACCTGTTGTCCCAAACAACGGATCGAGTCACATTCCAGTTAGTCACTTGTTAACCCCCCTTGTTGTCACAAACCTTATTCCTTACCTTCTCATCGGAGCTCTACCAAGTTGTTTCCTAGGACATATAAATATAATTCTTGTATTCGAGCAACAACAAAAGTGTTAGTGCTATTGTAGTAATTAATACATTATGATACTTGATTAAATGTTTGAGTTACTTGAGTAATGATTCATATTACTCAATTAACTTTCTTGCACCTAGCTAGAAGAATTCATCAAATTTCAATAAAATCTAACATGTCAAAGGAATGAACAAATGTAAGTTATATACAAATAGTTTAAGTACAATAAAAATCATTTCATGATTTTGAAAATTATTTGAATGCTCCCCCACAATATATACTACAAGTTAATACCTTATGAGAGTAGCACTAGTGCATGAAAATATAAGTGAATTTTTTGGCTATAACTTGATTTCTCATTTAATTTATCCAAGAGAATGTACATTTTGAAAACAACATTGAGAAATCAAGAGATCATTGCATTTTTGCTAATGGCTTAATTTTTAAGAACAGTCAAAATGAACGATTGCCAATTAGCATATGCTATTGTATATTACTATTAAATAAAGTACCATAACATTACAAAAATAAGTATACCTCAACCATACTCTACCTTTATATAATGCTAGTATACATTGTAGCCCTTGCTATGACTTTGGAGGTGTCCACTTCCTTGTCATTCTTGAGTGTGATTCGACCATAGATGATTCTTTGCAAGGCATTGTGGATCATGTCTTCCCCTTGGATTAACATTATTTACTTTCCACCAATGAATGTCTTTTTTAGGTTGTGTTTGAGTGACAATAATTTTTTCTTTTTTTAGATTGACAACCTTTTCTTGAGACTTCTTTCCTTTCTTTTCAAAACTATCTTCTTGGATTCTACACGTATAAATCTTTAGGAGGACATTTTGGAACCCATTTCTTTTTGGGTCCTTGGATGTTAGTATGATAATCATTAAATGGTTTAGTACCTTATGAACCCCTACCATTTTAGGTCCAGAATATGATTTCTTTTTAAAAGGATAGTTATATATTCAATGTGGCCTAATTTACTACAATAATAAACTTTCTTATGAAAAGGATTATAACTTTGTGTCTTCAAGAAATGTGTTTTCGATTTATATTTTTCTTTATATTTTACAGATTGTACTTTTAAGTCAGAGTTTTCATGTGAAAAATTTTCACAAGAATTAGATTGATCATCATGAAACTTTTTTTTTAAAAATACTTTGTTGAAAGCTACTAAAGATTCATTTTCATTTCTTAAAACTTCCAACTCTTTTGTTAATAAATGCAATTGATTTTGAAAACTTTTGTTTTCTAAAAAAAATATTTTCAAATTTAACATTTAGCTCATTAAAATCATTTATCAATTTTTCATGTGAAAGTGCATCATGAGTTTCAATATCATCATTTAATGTAATATGCTTATGATCACTATTAATATCACAACCAGATGTATAAGTAAAGGTACCTCGTCTTCTTCACTTTCCTTTAAGCACATATTTAAGTCTATGCCTTCACAAGAGCTATCTTTTTTCTCCTCTATTTGTTAATGATTTGAATGATCTTCACACTGCATACCTTCATAAACATTCTTAAAATTTTCATTAAAAAGTATTATGCCCAAATAATGAGGATAAATCTGATACAATGGAACCACGATGCATAGGGTGAGCCCATCATGAGAATAGAAAGAAAATGGGCCAAAAAGTTAAGGGAAGCCCAAGCACACAAGAGAACAAGTGTAGCACTCAGGCAATAGGTATGCAAGAGGCAACGTGACCAAATGACCAAGCGTATAGCACCAAGTGCCTTGCCACTACCATGACCGAGTGCCCCGCCACTGCCATAACGAAGAGACCTTGCTGTGTGATCATGTGAACCTACGGTCACGCTACCATGCAACAGCCCGTGCCGCACATTGAAACTATTAAGCCGACCTCCGACATGCTTACCGAAAATTGTGGGGTCTCTGACCACCTATCAGTCTCCTCCCTCTCTATAACAGGAAAGCCATCCTTGTCGCTTGGATATGCTCACTATACCACTGAAACTACAATTTCTTTTTAAGCCAAGACTAACTTAAGCATCAGAGAGTTCGCGAGAGACCTTACCCGAGCTATTAACCAATTTTCTCCCTTATAGGTCTCTTGTCACTTAGGAGACTCTCTCATCATCAAGGGAATCACCTCTCATCATCAAGTCCCTCATCACCAAGAGGGTCACATGATTGAGGGTCACTCGCACATCATCAAGATGGTTTCCCGCACTTAAAAATTTATTATTGTATCTTAACAATAACAATTGACATTGTCTGTGGAAAATAGATCAAAAAGTCACGAGACTCATAAAAAGTCATGAGACTAGTTTGTGATGGCTATCATAGGGAGCAACTAATAGACCTTTCTAGACACTATGACTAACCCACCTTTGCAAGAGACTCAAGACTCGCGAGAGAGTCACCTCCATGTTTTGTGGGAGAGTCATCTCCAAGTCTCATGAGACACCCTCAGCCATGTCTTCTGGGAGGCTCATCCCTCTTGCTCATTTGAACCTATTCATTCAATGGTCCCCTAGGTAAAATACAAAGCCCTGCAACAACAACATGCGGAGGGAATGTAAGCAATTTGAGAATTGGCAAGGCTATTTTAAAACATGGTCCCTTATGCTACATTGCCTCTCACTTTAAGAAAATTCTTGCTTGGATTAGTTCCCCTGCAAGGGACTCTACAAGGGGTGCTAGAAGATAACTTTTATTAGGAAGCCACCTTGGAGACTCAATCATGGTCCTCTCCCTCTTGAAGGACGCATCCTCGAACTTCCCCTTCTTACCAATTTCCAAGTTGAGAAAAGAGAGAAGGACCACTAAATATTGAGATATGATAAATGAAGCCCTCGAAAAGGGAAACACCAAGAAACTATGGTGAGCACATCCATAGATGAAGATCGAGGTTCGCCTAAAGGATTACACGTATGGTGGTGTGGGTAAAATTAAAAAAAATTATGAGCATTAGATATACATAGCAAAAGCAATAAATACACACACCATACATAGCTTAGATATTTAAGTAACACCTTATTTCATCATATGAAATACAATAAATAAATTCCTGATGTCCAATGTCAGGTTGGATACAGAACTATTTCTATATCAAGATCGTATCCACCTCAAGTTGTGGTGGTCATAGTCTATCCACACCTAGAATGCTATCTGGTATCACTTTGTTCACCTTTTCCCATGGTAGCCTGAGGATTCCGTAGCACCAACACTTGTGTGTTAATCAACACGTGACACTCATGCCTAATTAATTTCCTAAGATAGACGTAGAAAAAAATAAAAGAAGCAGAGGAATTACATAAGAGCAAAAGCCAAGTAGTTTCTGTTGTTCACAATTTGCTTTTTACATCCAAATTGCTTCAGCTGGTTGCCTCATTCTCACCCTTCAATTTTGTGTCACGTGAAGCGCACTAATGCAGGCTAAGACAGCACCGAGAGTTAACTCACATATACTACGAGTCGACTATCGAGGTAGTTGACTCCCAAACATGAGGCAATCGACTATTAGTGCTCTAGTACGCCAACAATTAATGCACTGGTGTCATTAACACTTAATGACACATCTGAGACATAATGGGTACATGATGCTGATACTAGATAGAATAGTATATGGTGTGTGACTTTTTAGATTCACTGTCCACTAGAAAATAGATAGCCTCAAAACTCGTTTAGCACCAATCAACACTTTGACCTATCACAAGAATCTCCCCATATTTTGGTGATAATCTGAGAGTTCTTGAGAAACGCCTAACAGCTCTTTAGGACAATATAGAAGACAATGAAGTCTCACTTCGAGTGAACCTATTACAATTGACAATTACAGTGTGCTATAATCCTTCTATCACCTAATGTCCTGACTGAGCAAGAGTCATGAAATGATAGACTCACAAACTCAATAACTATATGTTAGATCTTATTAGTATAACTATATGACACATTAGGAAACACCTTTCCTGATAATCAATCTGTCTTGAACAGAGACTGTCTTGTTACACTAACAGTAAACCACATAGGATGTTCACCTAATCTTAACAACGAGGGTGACAAATCTTATCCCTGAACACCTGCCGCCATATACCAACAATACAGAACTACATAGATGAACCTCTCCACTTTGAAATTGGATGCTTTGACCCATTAGCAAATCTCGCACACCAATACATAAAACAACTATGTCAATTCAAGTTTAAGGATCAGTTATACTATCTCAACTAAACGACATGACCATTATCCACAATGCCATGTAGTCAATCATCAGCGTCACATTTAATGCATTGTTCTCCAAAAACCACCCACGAGTTTACTAGAGACATCCCCATGTCATATAGTATGTGACTCACCACCCACACCATCAGTAACTCATACTAATCAAGATAATAAACTCTGTGTTAGTCCATACTCTACTAATTAGTGACCCCATCCGATTAATCTAAGGACCAAGAATCATTTAAAAAATCCTATCACCAAAGAATCTCATAACATATTCTTTAACACTTAAGAATAAGATTCAAATAGGAGATCTAGGGACTCATTCATATATCAAACTGAAGAGTTTATGAATGATGATAAACCTTACCATATACATACAAAGATACAACAAATGAATTTATTACAAACCCACTAGACGTCATCTAAATCTAGCATTAAGGTATACTACCCTAACATCGCCAAAAGGCTAATCGATAAGAAATAACGAAATTGATAACCTTTCAACGGTTAAAGCTCGAGAAACAACTGACATGAGGAAAATGATTAAAGAGGTGCTAGAACAGAAAATGTTGTTGCCTTCCTTAGAGGACCAACCTATAAAAAGGATCCCAATTGCCTCAGGCATAATGGATAGATCTATGCCAAGGAAATTTAAAATGTCGTAGCTGTCTATGTACTCAGGTAAGGGCGACCCTCATGATCACATTTAGAGTTATGAATCCTTGATGTTGCTTCATGGATGGGAGAATGCAATCATGTGTTTGGCTTTTCCTTTAACCTTAACAAATCATGCCCGTGTCTGGTTCAATGGTCTTGTTGAGGGATCCATCTACTCTTTTAACCAATTGAGGGCAGAGTTCATTAAGGCCTTCATTTTCAATAGCCCCAAAAAGAAGGATTGCACATACTTGCTCAACATCCAACAAAGAGGCAAAGAATCCCTTAGACAATATGCTGATTGTTTTAGAAACGCAACATTGGAAATGTAAGATTTAGAAATGGGTATGGAAAATCACTACGATGCTCTAAGGGACGATGTCGGTATCACTACAAGAATCCGTAGCCTTGGGTCGACCTACATCGTTGGTAGACTTATTTTCTCAAGCCAACAAGTATATATAACAAGCTAAAGTAATGTGAATAGTCAAAGAAAACACAGATAGGGACAAGAAGGGAAAAGGAAAAGACTTCAATGAGGAGACAAGCTAGAGGGAAAAGAAGGGACTAGGAAGCATCACGATACCCTTCTTTTAAGAATCACCATGGTGATAAAGGGAAAGCCTAGCATCAGGAGTGCAAAATGGGTGACGTCAAATTAAAAATAAAAAATGCAAAAGAACAAGAATGATTTAGGATAACCGAGAATCAAAGGTGATCGATGCATAAGAACGATTTAGAGTAACCTAAAGTCAAAAGCACAAAGTACACCAGATTAAAATTGAAAATGCAGAAGGGCGAGAATGATTTACAGTACATTATTAATAAGGAATTAGGGATAGAACATAATAGATGTCCATAATTCACAAAGGACTGGAAAGCATCACGATACCTCTCTTTTAAGAAAAATAAAGTGTTAGCAGTAAAAGTTTTAAACAATTTATAATTCAAAAAGCTAAACTACAAGATTTTATATATTATGTGAGATATTAACATGTTATATAGGGAAGCAAGCGTAAACCTAGAATTAGAAGTGCATGAGGCATGAGAATGGCATAGAAAGTTGAAATGCAAAAGCGTAAGAATGATCTAAGGAAAACTTAGCATTTGAAGTGAGAAAATACATGAACAAGAATTGGGGATCGTCATCTAAGACAAAAAGAAGTAAGAAAACAAAGACCCACCAAAAGTACAAAGTTCAAGTTCTCATCAACTGACATGGACCCTCAGCATTTAAATTCGCTAGTCATCTTGGGGCTCCCTCGGCCAGTTGAATAGAAGAGGAATGGAAGGTTCCGACAATAGAGAAGGCTAGTGTTAAAGAAAAAACCCTAAAAAAAAGTCCCTAAGAGAAGATAACTCGACAGTTACTCTTCTTACTGGGAAACCTAGAGGTAAGAGTGGGAAGCAATTGTTATACCCAAGTAATGAGGCTATGTATGATAGAATGGATCCACGACGCATGGGGCGAGCCTATCATGAGAATAAAAGAAAATGAACCAAAAAGCTAAGGGAAGCCCAAGCACGCAAGGCAACAGATGCAACATGCAAGCAACAAGCATGCAAGTGACATGCGCGTAAGAGGCTGTGCAGCTAAACGCGTGGCACCAAGAGACTATCTTAGTGGGCGGCCGCATGCGCAGTGTCGAGAGACTCTCTCGGTGTGCATGGTCGCATGCATGACAATGCATGCCTTACAGCCACGTGCATGGCACTGAGTGCCTTACGGCTGCGCGTGCCGCATCGAGTGGCTTACCACTGCCATGGTTGAGTGCCCTGCTACTGCAATGACCAAGTGACCCTTCCATGATCGAGTACCCCGCCATTGTCATTATTGAGTGACCTTATACCATGATCGAGTGCCTCGCTATCTCCATGACCAAGTGACCCTGCCATAACCGACTGATCTTGCCATGATCGAGAGACCTTGCCATATGGTTATGCGGGCTTGTAGCCATGCGATAACGTGTGTCGTGCATTGAATCAGTCATGCTGATCTCCGAGATGCCTACCAAAAATTGTCGGTCTCTTTCCACCTTTCAGTCTCTTCCCTCTCTATAAATATGAGAACTATCCTTCTTACTCATGTATGCTTATTACACTGTTAAAATTACAATCTCTCTTTCGGATAAAACTAACTTAAGTATCAGAGGGTCCATAAGTGGCCTCACCCACTACCTTAACCCGTTTACTCCCTTGCAAGTATGTTGTCACTCAGGGGACTCTTTTTTCACTTAGGAGACTCTTTTGTCATTAGGAGAGTCACCTCTCGTCATTAGGTCCCTCATCACCAAGAGGGTCACACGACTGAGGGTCACTTGCACATCATCAAGATGGTCTCTTGCACTTAAAAATTCATTGTTGTATCTTGCCAAGAACAAAAAGATATATTGAATCAAGAGTATATAATATATCTTTAGCACTTAAAATTTTAGAGATTTTAACATAAACATTTTCATATAAAGCATGATGCAAAATATTCATGGCTTTGATATTTAAAGAACAATAGTTTCTTTCATGCTTGTTCCATTCTGATTTCAATTTTGAAACGAACCCGTTTTTAGTAATACTCTATAATTTATGATCAATGAATATCATATAAATAGAAATCATTTTGTTTCAATGATCATAAAACAAACCATCAAAATAAGGAACTATATCTATGGGATATGCCTGTTTAAACATTGAAGCTTTTGAGATGGCCATGGATTACTCCTAATTGTTAAGCTAAAAATAAATAAGAGTACCTGCTATAATACCACTTGTTAAGTAATGTAAGAGTGTGCACCCAAGAGGGGAGGGAGATGAATTGAGTGTTTCAAAACTTTCTCGATTTGATAAAAATTTTATACAAAAACTATTTGGAGCCTTTTTATAACTTTGAAATCAATGCTGTAAACATGAACTAAAAGTGCTCAAAACCTAAAAATCAAAAGTAAGAGAAATAAAATAGACAAGCACACAAAATTTAGAGTTGTTCGACTTAACTACCTTGACTACTCACTAAGGGTTTTTGAAAATCCATTACTTAGTGCTTATTTAAAGAGATGAGCACTATCATCTATTATAGTAGCTTTTGCAAGACTCAACTATAATCTTTTCCAAGCCTTTTACTAAGCACTAACTCTTACAACATTTTGAGAGAGAAAAAAAATATAGAGCGGAAGCTCCCAAAACAAATAGCCCTCAAAAGAATATAGAAAAGATCAAGAGGGATTTAAGAAAACAAATAGAGAGTATTAATAATAAACAATAAAAACTCTCCACTTTCCCTAGGTATGAAAAACTTGAAAACATAATAACAATAGAGATTAAGGCTTTCAGCTCAACTTTTTCTTTCCCTTTCTTTTCTTTTCTTTTTCATTTTCCTGAAGAGGATTTGTCTATCAAACCAGCAACACTTTAATTTCGTGCATCTTTTGGGTATTTATAGGTGCTTGAATTTGAATATGAAGACCTGCAATCTCCAACATCTCCTTTAGAAAAAGCTTTATGATCAATTGAGATATATATATATATATATATAGTTAGTATGTGTAATCTCAATTAAATCAATCATATACTCAATAAAAAGTTGTCTTACATTTGTTTAGATAGCTTTAAAAGCAGTTACTATAGCATTAATTTCAATTCCAATGGCAATATTTTTCAAATTTTTGAAACTGTTAGTCAAGTAAAGTTAAGTGTTACTCAAGTGAGATTAGAGATTACTTGAATGGTTTTAGCATTTAGTCGATAAAGTGGTTTATTACTTAATTATTAAATAATTTTACCAAATGAAGATTATTAGGTAGATGTCATTACTCGACTATTCAATTTGGTTACTTGACTAAATAAAACAATACTCGATTAACAAACATCTTTTAGTCAATTAACTTTCTAATTACCTTATTGCTCTAGAAATATTATTCTATTATATTAATCTGTCACTCAAATAGAAAAAATATTACTCGATTAACAAAAAACCTCTTAGTTGATTAAATTTTTAAGTACTTTACTACTTAAGAATGTTACTCGATTATTCAAATATATCACTAAAGTAAAATAGATATTACTTGATTAAAAAATATTTCTCAATTGATTAACTTTTTATGTATTTTACTACTTAAAAATGATACTCGATTATTCGAATATGTTATTAGATTAAAAGATATTATTCAAATATTAATAAATAATTCTTAATTAATTATTTTTTTAATATTATATTTAATATATTTTACTTGATTAATTGATGTTCATGAGTAATTTTTAAATAACTTTTAATCTTTATTAGAACAATCAAGATATGACACTTTACCTTCCCTAAATTTAAGGACCACTAAATTCCCATCGTATCCAAGCGATTGTATTTATTCTAATAGAAGTGAGGGTGGGACGAGATGTGGACAAAACAAGCCGACGCCTGTAGACGCAATAAAGTTGACTCAGACCTCTGCCAAATTCATCAGGAAAACAATTAATTCAAAGAAACGTGACAAAAACAAACCAAGGAAATTGAAGGGAAAATGCCCTCTGTTTTAGCATCCTCCAGTCTTTGACCCACCACAATTGGGATTTTACAACTCAACTCTGTTGAAGATATGAAAACGGCAGCCTCACCCTATATTTGTTGGTGTTTGTTAATTAAGTTACACGAAAATAGAAATAAAAAATATTTTTAACAAGAAATGAAAATGCAAAAATAGACATTTTTTTTATAAAAAATACACATAACTAGAGTAAAAAATTGGAATAAGCAATGTTTCGGAAACATTTCGGAATGAGCCGTTTCCTTGTAGCATAATTTGTTAATTAAGATATAAATTAAAAAAATAAATATAAAAAATATTTTAAAAATAAATACTTTTATTAAATTTATCTGATAATTTTTTAATAATAAATCACGTGACTTCTTATTTAAAATTATCTACATATTTATTTTTTCATTTAGATAAATTTATTTAGACTTTATAAATAAAAAAATGACTCAAATGTCTCTTAATATATTTTAAAAAAATTAATAAATAATTTAATAAAAATTTTAAAATATTTCTTATTCTTATCTTCATTATTCTATATCTTAATTTAAAAAATATTATATAATTTTATTTTGATATAATTTTATTTATTTTAACAAATATTAAAGGAGATATTCTGATTTTAATATTTAGTGACAAAGAAATTAAAGGGTCATAGCTTTAATGGTCATAAATTTACTTAATTTGGAATTAATCTATTTGAAGGCTATTCAACTTATGACACGCAAACCCCAATCCGTACGCAGGCAGAGGTCGTACTTTTCGAAGCTCCAGAACCACGAGTTTTGTGTGATTCCCCAGTAGGTGAGCAGGAGGTTAGGTTTTATTTTTTAATATATATATATATATATAATTATTTAATATTAAAAATACACTTAACTAAAACAAAAGAAGTAATTTTTTATTAAATTATTATTTTTTATTTACTTATGGTTTCCGAACTTTGCCGGACTAATTCTTAAAGACGGGTGATTTTTGTCCCTGATGTACCGTCAGATAAATTCAGATACAGACACAATTATATACATTCAGAATTAGATATTTTACGTAAATTATGTAAAATTTATTTTTCAATCTTATTGCTATTTATTGCTTAAATATTGTCTTTTAATAATAATTTTTTTAAAATCGTCATACTAATTTAAATTTTAATATTTTGTATAAAATTTTAAATATTTTATTATTACACCATGTTTGGAAGGCCTTCGTTTTTTCAAAAATAAGTAGCAAAAGCATGCCAGCAATGAGAAATTATAATTTTTAGAATATATGTTACTGTATTAGATTTTTGCATTACTATGATGCTTTTGGAAAAACATTGCAATTTTGTCATTATTGTGATTTATTGGTGCACAACCCCACATTGAGAAGTTTGTTTGACGGAGCCACCACTCAGCTGTCAACGTCAAACAAAATAATATAGAGATAACTAATAACCGAATCGTCATTTATTCTACGGAGACAACAATTATGTTGATCTGTGTGACCAACAAGGGGATAGAGCCAATTACCCTCTCGACACGTCGTATCCAGTAACAGATCATTCTTCCATATTAATATACATATAATTGAGGATGGAGTACGGATTAAGAGTTTAAAGTTTAAAATATGAGGTATGATTTCAAAGTTTTATACTGATGTGAGCAGGCTCGGAGGCTCATGCGGTGATTCCATCCGGCCCATGAAAATTTGAGTATTTGGGGCCCAATAGATTGAAAACATCCTTATTTATAAGAGTTTAATGTCAGGCCCAACCGTCCACCCCCTCTCCCTCTGCAAAGCTTCACGGCCCTTTTCCCTTTCTCACTTTTGCTCATTACCTAGCCCTACCTCTTTAGCTCCGCCCCCCCCTCGCCCTCGCTCTCATTTCTTGTTGCTCCGTCACCAATCACTCACTCTCTCTCTCCTCTCGATGCTTCATCGCCCTTCGTCCTCGTCTTCTCGTTCTCGCCTCTCATTGCTAGGTCGGCGGTCGCTCGTCCTCTTTAGCTCACCTTGCCCTCATGGTTGGTGGCTCACTACTCGATTGCTCACCTAATAAGCATCGCCTCTTGCTGCTTTGCTCAGTCGCTTACCCTCGTGGTCGGTGACTCGTTGCCTCTTGCTCCATCTCTCGTTGGTGGTTCACTGCCTCTCAAATGTACTCTATGATTTGAGGGCCCATTTTTATATTTCATCTTAAAATTTCAAAATTTCAAGTATAACACTAGATGTGAGTAGAGGCATTTGTTTGACAATACTCATTCCCTTAAACCAAATTTTACTTTCACACTCTGTTTGGGTAAATCAAATTTTTGAATATTTATTGTATTAGTAAAAATTTCACCCCCATCAAATATAATGGTAAATGTAATATATTTGGTTTTGTGTTTTTATAATTGTGAAACTGGCCGACTGTTTTGATAAAATAAATTTTTTATAGTTTAAATTTTTTTATTTAATTATGAAATTATAAATTTTAATTAATTGTCAAGTAACAAAACAATATAAGATTCTCGATGTACTTGATTCTTTATAAACACTAACTATTATTAATAAATTATAATATTCTTAAAAATTGAAGCGTGACATATTTCTTGCACCTAAATAATTTTTAATTATATATATATTAACAATTAATTATCATGTATCTTTATGTTTATCTATAACATAATTAATGCACATTAAATACCATTACGTTATTATTTTTTTCAAATCGCCCAAACCGATGAGTTACAGTTTTAGCGATTTAAAACATATGATAATTTGGTAACAATTTAAAAAATTATCAAATCACTATTAATAATTTAATTTAAATAACACTTCTCAAATTATTTCGACCGATTACTGCACACCCCCTAAAAAATATAATACTCTTGCCTTTAGGACACAGATTAAATAGTTAAATCACGATAAGTTAGAATTTATATTAATAAGTAGTGTGTTCGATTTTTTGTCATACACAATGAGATAAAGTCTCCATCTACGATTTATCTCATAAAATAAAATCGAAAACATGAACGACGAAAATCACGGCATGGATAATAATCTCAAAAATATAATATTCTTTTAAAACAAATTTTCTAAGTGCCCACATTTGTTGAATATTAGTGTTGATTTTGATGGTCCAATAGAAAAATATCGAGGAAACAACACAAATCAACTCAGCTTCGATGATGAAGATGCGTGCATGATTGAGATTGAGACGGGGACCGAAGCTGCTTAATTGTTGTGACATGTAGCGAATCCGTCAGCCACAAGCAAGCTTTGATCATTGATTAGTCAAATCCCTAAAATATTCAACTGTGAGATAAAGATTGCAACCAGTTGTTGCATTTGAATTGGACTCCTCGTTGTTCGTTGTGTTCATTCAATTTTCATGAGTCCATGTATATCTATGGGATAAATATTTATTTATATATCCTCTGTTATATGTGTATTATGTATCTGTATATATAATAAATGGCATTTAATTAAATTATTTAAATATCTTCTGTTATGTGTGTTTTATGTATACGTATATATAATGTTAGAACAGGTAGGTTCTATGGCACACATTAAGAGGGGGGTAAATTAGTTATTTTAAAAACTTAAATGATAGAACATCAATATAAAAACTTTTTGATACAGATTGAGAATTTAGAATTTTAAAGCGTAAACCATAAAAATGACAAATGAACAAAGATAAATATGAGAACCGAGGAGGAATAATGAAATGCTTGGAAAGATAAATATATCAAAGAACACAAGCATAAGAAAACACAAGGATTTATAGTGATTCGGCTTAACCAAGCCTAATCCACTACCTTAGCTCCTCACTAAGGATTTTTTAAACCATCCACTAAAACCCCCTACTTAAACCAAGTAGGTCCTCTAGTCCAAGACTAGGAATTACAATCTCTTACTTATACAAGCAAGCCCTCTAGCACCTAGCTAGGAATTACAGCCACTTGCTTTAACGAGCAAGTCTTCTAGCACAAAGCTAGGAAAGTAAGAGTGATACAAATGTAAACGAGATGCTAAGAGTGGGCACTCTTAGTTACAAGTTCTCTCACAATAAAAACAAGGCTTGAATGAATTAATACAAGTTAAAATCAAAGCCTTGAAGAGAGAAAAAAATTGAAGCACAATCACTGTAAATACAAACGAGTAACAGTAAGCTCAAATTAATTCATTCCCGTCCATTAGCCTTCTCTTGATCTCCTTGATATGTATATATAAGCTTCCCACAAGATTGAAGAGAAATGAAGCCGTTTGTGACCGTTGGAGAATGAGAAACTAGCCGTTGTAAGTTTCTGTGAAACACATAGTCGATAGATCAAATAGGTTAGTCGACTATTTTATCAAATAAAACTAGCCATAGTCGACAGACAGAAAAGCATAGTCGACTATCTTATAACACAAAAATTCCATAGTCGACAGATACATATGCATAGTCGACTATTGCAAAAATGTGAAGAAAAATTTGAATTTACAGAACAAAAATAGTCGACAGATGAAATAGCATAGTCGACTATCCTTTCACAATAGTCGACAGACACAAAAATAGTCGACAGATACAAGATATAGTCGATAGATTGAAGAAGCATAGTCGACTATCCTTATGCATAGTCGACAGATTGAAGCACACAGTCGACAAATGAAGAAGATTTTCAACAGAATGAATTTTGAAAACATTACAACATATTTACATTTCTTTAGTTTAAGTAAATGTCCTCATTTTGTTTAATTTATATTTTACCTTCCATTTACTTTAATACATAAATGTAAATAAGAAAGTACCCCCCATTTGGATTCAATAAAAATATCTAAAAAATCAAAATCTATAAGAATAAAAAAGTAGAATTTGGATTTTAGTAAAAACTTAGGATTTTGCGATTTTACCACCTCCAAGATATACACTTTCTATTTCTTGAAAAATTCGTTAAAAATCATTTTATCACTAATGAATGTTAGCTATTGAATTACCGAGAGTTAGTTTTCTAAAAAGGAAACATTTTCATATATGTCTCCTTATAAGGTGCTAGTCTTCCAGACTTAGAAAAATATTGAAGCGTTATCAAAATGAGTTTCAAGACATGATGTATGAACTAAAGGATTTTTTCATACGATTAAGTTTCAAACCAAAACCTTTCATGCATGCTTCAAAATATGAAAGCTTATTCTGAAGAATGAGATTAACATAAATGATTTTTCATACTTAAGATTGAATTTTCATCAAACACATTTATGTTCAAGTTGGTCTTTTGCCTTAGAACAATTTTAGCTCTATGTTGACCAACGACTTCAAAGCTAATTTGAAAATCATTTTAGGAGATTCTTTTAAGACTAAAAACTTGACTTTGCAAATCTCTAACTAAAATAAAAAATCATAAATCTTTTTGGTTTTCATTTTAACAATGCACTTGAAATTGATTTTTGTTGAAAACCACCACCTTAATTCATGACTTAGGGATTTAATAACATATGTTTTTCATCATCAAAACTAAGCACAAGGGTAGAACATCATATAATAATAGAGAGCATTTAATTAATTTCATACTCAAAACATTTCTATTGAGAAATTTATATTTTGATTTATGAAAAAAATAATACTAAAAAATATATTTTAATTAAATTTGATTTATGGATAATTTTTAAAATATTTATGATTTTCAAAATTATTTTATATATTTTTTTAAATTGTAAAACTTTATGCTCATATATATATATGTATGTCTTTTAAAACAAATAAGTATAGGTTTTGGTTGATAAAAGAGTATGAAACTTATAAATGTATTTTTCTTTAAATTGGAGAACTCTATGCTCATATATTCTTATATTTTTTAGAATAATAAAATATAATTTTATATTAATCAAGTTTGATGTTAAATGTTTGAGACAATATTTTGAAAGTTTAGCTAAATATAAAAACCCTTTTGTTAAATTAAATATATGTATTTTTGAAACGTTTGAAGACAAATAAATAGTGCATCCCTCAAAGGAGAGAGAAATAAGATATATTAGATTTAGGGAGAGTTTTTTTTTTTTTTTTTTTAAGAAAATGGATAATAGTTTCAGGGCAACTTTCCTTCTTATAAGTAAAATGTAAAATGTCAGGGGGAGTTTTCTTGAGTTTTCCTTAAAAACCTATGTTTTCTTAAAATCTATATATTTTCTAAAAATGTCTCCTCATATATTTTCTAAAGTCTTTTGTATAAAAATATTTTGTTATCATCAAATGGGCTCATAAATTAAAAAAGGGAGAGATTGTTGAGAAATTTGTATTTTGATTTATAGAGAAAATAATATTGAAAAATATATATTTTTTAGTAAATATGATTTATTGATGATTTTCAAAATATGTATGAAATATTTTATATATTGGAGAACCTCATACTCATATATTTATGTATGTCTTTCAAAACTACTAAATATCAATTTTGGTTGATCAAGAAGTATTAAGCTTATAAATATATTTTTCTTTAAAATGGAGAATTTTAGACTTATATATTTTTATATACTTCAAAATTGAAACATATAGTTTTACATAAATCGAGATTGATGTAAAATATTTTCAGAAAATATTTTGAAAGTTCGGCTAAGTACACCAGTCTTTTGTTAAACTAAGTATATATATTTTTGAAGGCAAAGTTTTCAGATGTTCTTTTAAAGCTTTTACTCTACCTTCAATCAAAAAATTAGGCTTTGAATTAATTGCTCAATATATTTTTTAGATTAAATTGAGTGTCATAAAAACCTACTCGAACATGTGTTATACAAAATCTATATTTTTTGGAATTATAATCGAGTATGGTATTTGTATAATCAAGTTTCTATATAGCTATTAAAGTCTAAACATATTTTTAGTCTAGTATTGTTTCATATGTTTTTCAAATAAGTTGACTAAGTGTTTTAGCAAATTTTTTTTTCAATCGACTATTAATATTTCCTACTCAAGTAATTGTTTTAGTAAAACTCTTTTTAGAACTCCTTGTATCGAGTCCGAGTCCACGAAAATTACAATCAAAATGAAAATATAAAAGATAAGCAACATGGACACAACAATTTAGAGTAGTTTGGCCAACTGCCTAGTTCACTACCTTAACTCTTCACTAAGGATATAGAAAACATCTATTAAGGATAATAGTTTTTACGGGTTCAACTATAAGCTCCACTTTTACGAGCTAAGTAGGAATCCCTACTTTTACAGAGTAAATAGTAACCTCCACTTTTAACAGGTTAAGTAGGAAGTTCAACTTTTCACAGGCTAAGTAGGAACCTCCGCTTTTACAGACTAAGCAGTAGCCTATACATAAGGCTTTTTAACACTTGGCATAGTCACAACTAAGACATTGCTTTTCAAAGGCGCAAGCATAACCATTTACAAGTTTACACAAAATGTGTGTAAAGATTTCTCAAGAGAAAAATTTAAGATATACAATGGTATCACTTTTCTTTTGAAGAAAAGAGAGTTCAAAATAAAAAAGGAATAAAGTACTCAACTTTCTTATACAATCTGGTTTAAAAAGATATACAATTAATCTCATCAGATAGTTGCTTTGAAGTGAAGAAAAATAAATATGAAGAATGCTCACTTCAAGCATTTGCTATCAGCCTGAAATGATAAAGCTAGCTAAGTTTAGAACAACATCACTAGCTTAAGTTGATTCCCAAGTAGTAGCTTCATCTCTTACTACTCTTGGCCTTTTATAGAAGCTTGAGACTTTGAAGATATAGACATAGATACTTGCACACACTCACAACTTCTTTGATTTGACTATTAACTGTCAAATTCATTAAAATCATATGCATATTATATATGGGAAGCATTAAGCACACTTGCATAAATATATTGTAACATTCTTTTATAAGAGAGCATAGTTAGATGCATTGAAATAAGCAAATAAAGCTCTGATGATCAAAACTGTCTTTTTTTTTTTACTTTCTAAGTAACGCCTATAAAATTCAAATTCAGATGCCAGTTACTCGACTAACTCTTAGAGATACTCAACTAATGAAACACTCAAATCGATTGAATAAATTAGGTAATCGATTATATGTAAGCCTTTCTTAAGTAAGACAAAGCATTACTTGATTAACTCACAAGCCATAAAGACTTTGAATTAAACACTTGACTACCAGACTGAACTTACTCGACTAATAGAATCATATACTTGAGTATAGATAACTGATACTCAGTTAAAATTAAGCACACAAACTTAGCTAGATTTAATCCAATTTTTACTCGATTAAAACACATAGATAATCGATTGTAAAAATAAATTAGTCAATTGAGAAAAAAATATACTTGATTAAGGAGATACTTGAAGTTTTGATATTAGAAAAATACTCGATTGAAAGACATTACTTACTCGACTGATTTTTGAAATGCAAAGAGTTTGTAAAAATTATTCGAGTATGAAATCTTAGTAGTCGATTGAAAGAAGATTTTGCTAAAACACTTTGTCGACTGATTTGAAAAACACATGGAGCAATACTTGACTAAAAATATGCTCAGACTTTAATAGCTATATATATAACATCCTGCATCGAGCGATAAGAAGGACCAGAACAACTTACCCTGATGGGCCTAAGCAAACTTCCCAGGGGGTCACCCATTCTTAAGCTACCCTAACTCAAGCAAGCTTAACTCGAGAGTTCTTTGCCTACATTCAGTCTAAAAGGTATCCAGCTAGTGTTGTTTTCTTCCTTACTTATTCTCGATATATACTATCATTCTCTGGGCCCTTGAGGTATTACATTCTCTCCCCTTGAGCACATGACATCCTCGTCATGCGACCTTACAACTGGTTCTAGATCTTTTCCCTTTGGAGGCTGCCATCTTAGAAGCCTACCAAGAGAAACTCCTTGTTCAGGCCCTCGCACCCCGGTGCCACTCCCCACCCTCATTGAACCGCCTTCTCCAAGGGTTGGCTTTGATAGGCTTCTAAAATGACAGCCTCCAAATGGGAGAAGATATAGGACTAGTTGTAAGATCGCATGACGAGGATGTCGTGTGCTCAAGGGGGGAGAATGTAATATTCCAAGAGCCCATAGAAGGGTAGTATATATTGAGGATAAGTAAGGAAAAAAATAACACTAGCTGGATACCTTTTGGGCTGAATGTAGGCAAAGAACTTCCCAGGGGGTCACCCATATATGAAGGCATGAATAAATTAGAACCAAGGAAAAATCACTACCTAACATATAGACATCGATTGGGTTCATGCCTTCTACAGTTGACAACAACATCCTCAAAGAAATACAATTTCTTACCATTTATCAAAGCACATTTTCAATTACATAAGGTAACCATGTACATGCGTAATAGATTGGCACCCAAGGCCCTTTTAATCACGTGCAACATATATACAAAAACGTCACACAATCCATGCCATTTGGTTATATAACACGTTACCCAGTCATAACATTAATGCATAGATGCACACATAGGGTGTAATGATCCGAATTTAGTTATTCTTGTGTCATGCCTGGAGGATTGAGTTGGTTATCCTTGATGTTTAATATGTTGTTTTGGTAATAATTTTCTAAGTGTTGGATAGGGGTTAAGTGTGTAAGCTAAGTGATTAAGTTAGATTTTTGGTGTTGTAACTGAATGTTTGTGAAAATTGTAACTTAGATATCCGAATGTAAGCTAGGATATTCAAATGAGACCTTAAGCATTCAGATGTGTGAGTCTTAGGTTTTATTTAGATGAGTTTTGTGAGTTTTAGTGAAGTGATTCGAATGCTATTAGGAGCCATTCGAATGGGGTGTGGAGCATTCGAATGGGGAGCCAAGCAATTCGAATGGCCTATGTTCCTGTGTGTATTTTTTTATTGCAACCCGATTTTGACCATGTTTTAGTCTAAGTCTCTAAAAATTAAAAACATTGAAGTTGTAGATATTTCTCTTGTCATTCCATAGCATCTTGAATCACCTCAATTGGAGTTCAGAAGAGTGAGTTATGCCCAAAGTTCGAACAGGTGTCGAAATTGTTTAGAATCCATTTTTGTAAATTAAACCCTCACATCCGAATGACCACCCCTCCATTCTATTGAGCCAAGTGAAAATTGAGAAATTCATCTGAATGGGGACACTGTAGCATCCAAATTTCACTCATATAACTTGAAATTTCTCCCAAAGTCATCCGAACATGAGCTATCCCATCCGAATGTATTTGCAAGGAAATCTCATATATTTAAGAGAGACATCCGAATGACCTAGGATACATTTGAATGGCTCTCGTATATTTTAAATTTTGACTCCTTGACATCTAAATGCCTCATAACACATTCGGATGTTCTTCTTAGCGATACATATATCTATACATTCTGATTCATCGTTAACTCTAGAAATGCATAGAAAATTCTATAATTAGGACATGAGAAGGAAATTTTAGAGAAATTATGGAAATAATCGGATGGATAAGTATTACTTTTGGAGAAAATATAAAAGAGGGAGATTTGTGGGGGAAAATATCAACGTAACAGATGAGCAACCTAAAACTTCTCTCATAAGTTTCTTCTTTTCTGCAAACCCTCCTCCTCCTCTTCTCCAACCTCAAGCTGAATATTACCATCCAAGAGGTTTCTAGCTGCTATCGAGCGTCATAGGAAGCTTAAGATGGCATGTTCTCTTCCTTCCTTCCCAATCTTTGAATTATAATTCACTGTAAACGTGGTATTGGGTTCTGGGAACTTTGAATAAAACTTTGATATATGCATTTGGAGGTGATGAGAGGAGAACTGTGAGAGTGGTTTAGGAACTTAAGAGTGTTGTTGAGGTTGAATACAAGGGAAATAAACAAAAGTTACTACATAAATAGGGGTGTGAATTTTATATGGTTGGTTCTTATGGATTAATGGATCATAACTTGGGGGATGTTTTGACAGCTATGTAGGGTTAATCTTCTCCACTTTCCTTAAGGAATGGTGAATTTGTTAAGATTTTGCATGGGAAGCTTATCCCTTTCCCATGCCCTGCTAACGTTTCTAATATTTAACAATTTACTCTTGAAGCCTAAGAGTGAAGCCTTCCATATTCTCAGTATTATTTACTATCATTGATGGTTACGACATGAAATGGAAATAATTTTTAAATTCAAATATTACTCCTAGCCATGGCATGTATGTTTTGAGCCCCGTTACTACTTTGCACGCCCAAAGATATTCTTTCTTACTTGTCATGTTCCTATAAGTTGAGTGTGAAATTTCCCTATTTCTGGTGCTATTCAATAATTGTGATGGCTATGATTATGAGATGAGAATTATTGTAGCTAAGAATGATACTCCCTGTCACGACATGTTTTGATAGTGTGGTAATTGTGCATCATGGGCATGTTGTTAGGTGTGAACATTTAACTTCCCATTACATGCGTTCTCATGAAGCACGTATAATTACTGTTGCATGAGCATTGAGTGTGGCCACCAAGTTGTTGCATTGCATTTGCATGGAGGCAATGGGCAATTGATGTGCGCTGTGGTTGTGTACCGCTAGGATACATCCCCCAAAACAAGTAGGCACTAGCCTAATTGGGGTTACGCTCTTGCAGTGATGACCTTGGGCGAGATTATATATATATATATATGTATGTATGGCTATAGCTGAGTATATGAGATAGGACCTACGATCCACAAATTATCATAGTTTCTCTGGTTACAAGTATCAACTACAGGCCGATATGTATTATGGTGCATTTTATATTATTATGTGAGGTTATAAGCCAGTTATGTGTTTACCGACTTTTATGTGTGCTATGCATGGCATTGTCCTCATGGGTGGGTGTGTGGTCCATGTGTTGTAATCTGTCATCCACATCTATATGCTTATCAGACACCACTCACCTGACCTCTATCACATTACTATCTGCTATGATTTTCCTTCTCATTTCTTATATTTGCTGGGCTTTGTAGCTCACATTGTACTCTTCACCATTCTAGGTAAAAGTAAAAAAATAGCTGGCAAGGAGTTGAGCAGGAAAGATGGGTAGTAAGATGTGTGCGCAGGTCTACTCTCAAATCAAAGGTCTTGGGGAAATGTGTGGCTAAAGATTGCATAGGTTTTATCCTGTAACATGTAACCTAACTTAGAATTGGGTTTGTAACCCCTAAAGTTTTCTACTTTCATTTTGGGTTTGGTGGCTTACGCATGGTGTATAGATATATTATTTGTTTATCGATGGTTGTCGAATCTTTTCTTGATTCGCAATGCCCTATCTTCTAGGTTGCCCGAGGATTAGGGTAGCTTGGGAGATGGGGTGTAATATAGGGTCCTTGGGGCCCACATAATATGCAGACACTGGCACCCAAGAACCTATATACAAACCTGCTAACAGCCAATAATAGGCTACCAAATCAATCACATGAGCCCAAGACTCCCATACCAGATCCATAGATATCATATCCATCACCATCGTCATCATGTGCCACAACACTCACAATCTCATCAAGGTCACAAGCAGCTATGGGTCTCAAACCTTCTAGTCTTACGCATCCCAAGATCTAGTTGTTGTGGGCCTCCACCCACAGTTTTATGCATCATAGGATCTAGCTGTTGTGGATCTCTACCCATAGTCTTACACATCACAAGATCTGGCTACTGTGAGCCTCCACCCACAGTCTTACGCATCACAAGATCCATCTGCTGTAGGCCTCCACCTTACGCATCATAGGATCTAACTGTTGTGGGTCTTCACTTACAATCTTACACATCATATGATCTAGCTGCTGTAGGCCTCCACCCACAGTCTTAGGCATCACAAACACAAGCCAATTTCCACCACCATTACCACCATGCGGTATAATTACACGAACGCACCACCATACAAGATATGCATAATTTCATCTTCATATTCTCATGTTCAATTACAATCAAACATTTCTTATGCAATTCATGTGTATGCCATTACACAATTGAAAACCTTAATACATGCAAGCTCTTAAAACATATCTCATACACATGGACATACTATGAATGCACAATAGTAATTACTGCCATGCTTAAGATAATTCATAACACCCCATGGGTGGCTCCAATGGCAAGGGCAGGAGGTGGACATGCTTGAGATCTCAAGTTTGAAACCTCTTGAAGGTGTTATATGGAGATTAAACCATGATTTACTTGGGAGTGGGTTGGGGTGAGGCCCACCTCCCCCAAGAATAGTGGGGCGCAAGTTTTGACACTTGGGTTATCAAAAAAAAAAAAAAAAAAAAAAAATTCATATATGCCATATTTTAACCATCATAATCAATTTCACATGCAACTTATATAATCACAATCATAAGGCATATTATGGTTAATTATCCTTAGTGTTTTATGGGTGTATTTCGTTTATCGAAGGCCCCTATCTATCATACAATTATAGGGACATTTCAATGTATCCAAAATTTTTATACGCACTTCACAACTTAATTCACGCAACCACATAACCACATTATCATTCCTGTCTTACTTCCAAAGCCCTTAAGTCTACTTGCATCATTTAGGATTTAGATGGAGTTAACCACGATAATTAAGAGCATAATAAAATATATTATACACATCCTAAATTTTTGTTCACTAAGATTCTTGGCTATTTCACACAATTCAACATTTAAATAGGAACAACTGTTAAGGAAGGAGAAAGCTACAAATCAAGCATACATTTCAAAGAAATCCTAAAAACTCACTAGTCATCCAAATGGTTCAAATCCTATACCAAATAGAAGCTTATCGAGTCAAGATTACAACGCCAAAAATGGATCTTGATTCCAATATTTCTACAAAGATTTATGCCCAAAAGAGCGCAAGGTGCGTAGAACTCCTTGTGCTGAAAAATGACTAAGTATCTTAGGTTGACCGAAGTTCAACTTAGGTCGACCGAAGTTGGGTAGGATGTTGGATTTTAAGCTTCAATCGATCGAAATCTAACTTAGGTCAACTGAAGTTGGCCAGAATGAAGGTTTGAAGCTTAGGTCAATCAAACTCTGACTTAGGTCGACTGAAGTTCAACTTCAGTCGATCGAAGTTGGACAAAATGCATATTAATGATCTTAGGTCGACCAACCCTTCAATCAAAGCTACATATAAGCTACTGGGTGGCTTAGGTCGACCAAAGTGGCAACTTTAGTAGACCAAAGTCATGACAAGGGCTCACGAACAAACACGAATGCAGAATAAAAGAACATATAAGATACACCCAACCCCATAACTGGTTTCCTAACCCATAAATGCCATTCTTAAAGTAAAACATGGGGTGAACAAGCCCCATAGAGACTATCAATAAGACTCAACAACATTTTAAGAGAGAACCCATAAATTTAGAAAGAAATGGAATAAAATCCATGAACTACAAAAATGATCCTCAAGACCACCAGAAGGATAAAAGCCATGATCATTTATATAAAAGAAGCATCTTAGCCATCATTTAGAAGAAATAAATATTGGATGTTTGCTTGAAAGAAGAAGAAGAAGAGTAGGAACTTGCCTTAAGTTGGTTAGTGCTCAAAGAAAAGAAGAAGAACCAGCTGCCACCTCCACTACTTGGGCTCCAGCAACAATAAGAAGAAGAAAATGGAAGAAGAAGAAGAAGAAGAAGAAGAAGAAGAAGAAGAAGAAGAAGAAGAAGAAGTTGTCGAGAGAGGGACAAAGATGAATTGAAGAAGCAGCAAAATAAGACAAGAAGAGGGAAGGTGGTATGATCTTCACGTCTGCCCCCTAACTGCCCCCATCTCCCATTTTCCCATTCCACATTTGCCCCTCAATTACACATACACACATACAAATATCCAAGCCCATTTTGGTCCTTTACCATTTCATTTCCTTTGTTTAAATCTCCACTTATATTACACATGGCCCAAATCCATTAGCCTAACACATTTATTAAGCCCAATGGGCTAACTCTTCAACTTGGTCCCAACCCATTTGTTGACATGATAAACCCAATTTATACTTTATTTTAATTTTCCATTTACATTTCATTTTCCCATGAATTAACATTTCCATATTTGCCTTTTTATAAACACATAAAATATTTTGACCAATTTAATTTGGACAATGTTTGAAATGCATCACACATAATAAATCATATTTCTCATAAAATTCCAGACCCATTAATGGGTCGTTACATGCAGGCTATTACGAGGAGGCAATTCATTCCAAGTCACTACTATAGGGACTTATTTCAGAAGTTGCAACGGTTTACTCTTGGTTCCAAAAGTGTTGAGAAATACTACAAGGAGATGGAAATAGCCATGATTCGAGCTAATATGGGGGAGGACCAAGAAACTACCATGGTCAAGTTCCTAGTTGGACTAAATGGCAATATTGCAAATGTGGTAGAGTTATAACATTACGTTGAGTTGGATGATATGGTGCACATGACCATTAAAGTGGAGCAATAATTGAAGAGCAAGGGGTTCACATGAATTGGGCATAATTCGGGCTCTTCTTCAACATGGGAATTGAATTGGAGTAGAAAGGATGAAAGGCCTAATTTCAAGCCTAAAGTGAAACCTCCAAAAAAAACAAAAATGGAGGAGAGCCAAACAAAGTAAAATCTAAAACGCTTTAAGTGTTTGGGAACATACCATATTGCATCTCAATGTTGAAACAAAAGAGTGATGATTTTGAAAGATGATGGTGATATTGAGATTGAAGATGAGTTCATGCCACCTTTGGAGGATGTAAGTGGCATTGAGTACCCAGTTGATGGGAAGCTCTTGGTGGCAAGGAGAGCTCTTAGTGTGCAAGTTAAAATAGATGAGAAGGAAGACTGTGAGAACATTTTTCATACTAGGTGCCATGTAAATGATAAGGTATGTAACATGATTATTGATGGGGGGAACTGTACTAATGTAGCTAGCACTAGCTTGGTGAAAAAATTGGATTTGACAACTTTGAAGCATCCTAGGCTGTATAAGCTACAATAGATGAATGATTGTGGAGAAGTTAAAGTAAATAAGCAAGTGCTTGTTTCATTCTCAATTGGGAAGTATATAGATGAAGTTTTGTGTGATGTGGTTCCAATGCATGCGGGCCATATTCTCTTGGGGCGACCATGGTAGTTTGATAGGCATGCAATTCATGACGGTTATACTAATAGATTCTCCTTTGTACTTAATGAAAGACTAGTTACTCTTGTCCCCTTATCCCGAAGACATATGAAAAGTGTGGTTAAAAAAAGAGAGATATGAAAAAGGAGAGTGAGAACATCAAGTTTGCCTCCACTACTTAATTTATTAGTGTACAAATTTAATTTTTAAGGAAATATTGCCTCCACTTTCCATTATTCCACCTACACCGTAGAATTTTCAAGAATTCCTCCAATTCCCTTTACTCATAAAACATAATAAACTTAATATTTCCTATTAAATTCCTCAAATCTTCAAATACTCAATAAATTATCTTAATCCCCAAAATTAATTAATTATTTCTCAAGCCCTCCAATTATTAATAAACCATAAATAGATTTTTTCCCATAAATCACCCAAAATTACTTTTTACTATTTCTTTTCCTCTAATAAAATTCCTTAAGCATCTTACCACAAATCCACAAGTATATTTAACATCTCCATAAAGATCCTCAATCATATAAAACCATCATCAATTAAATACTGAGATTAATTATTGTTTTTCCAAAATATAGGGACGTTACACTATCTTATCCAGCACATATTCAATTTTCTCCATTCTTGAAACAGTTTTTAAGTTTCTTAACCAATCCTTAAAGTTTGGTCCAGTTAAAATATGTTTGTCCAAAATTTATGAAATTGGGTTTGAAAAGTTTTCTATTGGTGAATGAGAAATAAAGATGCAAAAGAAAATAAACAAAGGATTGTTAGTTGATTTTATCTTTATAGCCGTCCAGTTTCGATCTCAAACTAAATGGTACCTCCCACTAATTTTTGCAAATACTACACTTGCTGGGTGGAAATGCGAATCCTAAAAGGGCTCGTAATGGGTGATTGAGTTCTCTCATACATGAATACCCCCACAACATTGTGGTGGTTTCTAGGGATACCTATATATTCGAGTAGGAAACTCTTACGTTCCATATCTCATGTGGGGTTCGATCTATTGTGGTTTCTAGGTAGATAACACAATTAGATTTGACCCATTGCCTCAGCCAATGATCTATTTCAATGTTTATGACCACAACACTATGGTGGCTTTTAGGTCATGTCCGTTTGGATACTATTACTGATGTAATAGGGATACACGTGTGATATTATCTCAATTAATAAAATGATCATTTCTTCATTCATTACTGTCTGAATGTGTATGAATGAGTCAGTTGAGTTTCATGATCTAGATGTTTTTATGATGACTGCATTTATGTCAAAACTTTAATGTCATCTTATGTTATGTTCTCATAAGCTTATTTAGATTATTGGTTAAGGATTTGTTAAGTTGAGATTTGATTGAGTGTATGTTGAGGTTGCCTTGGTCAAGGAACCTTGATAATGCTCTCATATGCGCTAAACTTGTTTTAGTCATATGCTTTTTTGATATATCTTTTGTGTTTCTAGATGCATGAGTGCTTTGTGGAGACACATGATATTTTATATGCTAAGTAATGCATATGGCATCATTACTCAAGTTTTAGAGTAATTATTCTATGTATGTCGTCTATTGTTTAAGTGTTAAACATCAAGTTAACATTATGTCTTTTGAGTAAAAGATCATATACTCAAGTAAAGGTACTTGAGCTTCGGTTCATAGGATTTATATTGTCTTATTCTTCATAGTAAAATTGTCTTAACAACCTTAGTATATTTGTGATTAATTTTACTCTTGCTTATGTGCTTAATATATATGTTATTAAGTTTCTTGTTCTATGATTTCACGGGATATCTTAAGTATCCATATTACATAAGTTTCATGTGGACCTCATGGTGTTTAGAGTAAACTTAAGATTGGGAATGTCTTAAGTACTCAAATATGGGAAAGTATTTCTCAAATTTAAGAGAAATGTGCTTTAGTTGATGTTTGAGTGTCAATCATCTAAGCTCTTGAGAAAATGCATATATATGCTTAGGCAATGATTCTAAAGCTCTAATTCATAGAGTTTACATTGCCTATGAAGTTCAATATTTGTGAGTAGTTATAAGAAGTAAAGTTTGTTTCAAGCAACGTTTAGTTAAGTTGCTAAAAATCTATCTTCTTAGGCTTTTAGTCGAGTAATGGTTAATCACTCGATTAAAAAATGAATGCTATCTTGAAACATCTAGATATAGTTAAATAGAATTTAAATGTTGTATGTTTTTAGGCAATACTTCCTAAGTGTTGCAAAAGTATTGCTTATGTTTAGGTTAAATGCATTTGAGTAATAGATCTCTAAGGTTTATCTTTCAAGAATTACTCAATGTATGCATTAGTAGAATATGTGGTTGAGGGCTTATGGAATAAGAAATTATGTATGCTTTGTTAAGTGTTTATGTGTTTTTGTGAATTATTGATAAATCATGATGCTAGAGTTAGAACATCTTAATATGTTGTGTTTTGTTTTATGTCTACTCTTGTCTTGATATATAAATGAGTTATCATAATGATTAAGCTAGAGTATCTATAATACCTAAGAATTTCTTGAGGACTCAAGTGTAATTTTTTATAATTTTAAGTGTAGTTTTTATTGGGGTGTAAGTGGAATTTTCTAAAATTTTGGGGGCTAAAGTGTAAAATTTTTAAGTTGTGGGGTTAAAGTGCAAATTTGGAGAACTTGAGGGCTTGGGGAGTCAGGGCCAAAGTGCAAAGGAGCAAAAATTGAGGGAGCAAACATCAAGGTAGGTGTGAAACCTGCAATGGCCATTAGCTGCAAAGAGGCCACCATCGGGAGGCTGTATCATGGTCAGTTGAGGCCGTGTAGGGTCATCATAGCCTTGGCTTAGGCCTTGCGATGCAAGGGTGGTTGTGATTAGCTGTCAACATAGTTGGAAATGACTATAAATAGTCAGGCATGGCTGGGGTTTCTTCATCAAGTTTTGGATTTAATTTCCCGTGTTTTTGGAAAAATCATGAGGATTGGATAGAAGGCTTTTGTTCTTGAGGTAGTAAGAACATTTTTGGATAGTTGGAAGCATTTTGGTGTTGATTTAAAGATGTTTCGAGGGGTGGTTAAAAATTTGGGCTTCACTAGAGGCTGACTGAAAATCAATGGTTTGAGGGTGTTTTGGCTGAAATCTTGAGAAAGCAAGGTTGCCATCGTGTTTGGGAGGTTGAAAACAACAAGAGAGGAGGAGGAATCGAGGAGAAACTAGGCGGACTAGTTGTTGGTTGATGAGAGGGCTGCTGGGAAAGACGGATGGAAAACACACGAGGGGCGAGTGGCTGGTGGTTGTGGGTGCGTGAAAGGTAAGGAAAAAATTGAAAAAATAAGGAAAAAGGGGAAGAAAAGGGAAAAAATAGGAAGAAAATGTTGAAAAATTCTAGAATTTTTTTGAAAAATTAGGAAATTATGTTTTATTGATATTTCAAAAATTTTGGTTAGAAAAAATACCTGGGCACACATTTCGAAGCAAGACACATATACCGAGGTGAGTGTAGCCGCATTTCCTTAATGGTGATTGCCGGATATCGCAAGAGTTTCCTGTGCCGAGGATGGATCTTCCCCAAGGGTGATTGCCTAGGGGTTCCGTGCTAGGGCTAGAATGCTAGTGAAAACTACACTAAGGTGTCTGTTTATTCATATCCATGCATCATTCATTCATGAAATTTATTTTAACCCTCACTTAGAAGATTCATCTTTTAATTTGGACTTGTCCCTAAAATATTCCACGTTCCAAGTGAATCGAACTGTAAGAAGGGGAAAACGAATGGCCAAAGCATAGTTTAGTTTCAATTCATGATATTCCCTAAGTCTGAAGTAGATTTATATGTTATTTCACTTATCGAATATTGTAATTTATTGGCTGTTGAGAATAGTAATGCACAATCGTGTTTGTATGAAATTATGATATATTTCAGGTTTCGATTCTAGTTTCCACAAAGTGTTTAAGTTACCATTCCTTAGATTATCATATGGAATGTTGTATGTATATGGGAACTTTATATTGAGGAAAGTATTTGTGATGAAAGAAAAAGAAATTCCAAGAATAACAGCCCGTTGGAAAAGGCGAGTCATTACAATTGGTATTAGAGAAAACCATACTTGGAGACTTAGGGATTATCGATTTCGAGATTTAGAATATTCTTGGTTGAGGATGAGGTTGCAAAAAGAGACCTGGGCGACAGAGTTTGTGACTACTGTCTAGTGTGCTAAGTGGGCTTGAGAATTTTGAAGTTTATGAAAAGGGACATGTGAATAGGTTATGCCTTGTGCAAAAGCATGGGGACTTGAATCATTATTGAGATTTAAGGTTTACATAGGTAAAAAATCCCTGGAGGTTCGACAATGAATGAGAATGGGACTAATTAAACTAGTATGCCCAGTTAAAAACTCAAAGCATGAGGAGAACTCAAGGAGGGGGTCTTGGAAGATCAACTTAGGCCAATTGAGTCTCATAACTCATATAGGTGAGTTGTGGTTCTTGAGGTTGGGTTGTTTACGAGCTTATAGAAGATGGTTGGGAAGATCCAGGTAGCGTGATTTAATTGACTAAGGGCATGGGTTCTTCAGAGATAAAACGGTTTGGGATTCTTGATGAGTTTCCTTCAGGGGTTGATCTTAATTAAGGGCTATTGAGAATCTAAGGATTCATGGTAAAACTTCAGAGTTTTTCAAGAAGAAAATCCAGCGTGTCTTTGGGAAATTGTAACGACCCGTTAGAGGGCCCAGGATTTATTCAAGAATTATTTAATTAATTATTGAAGTATTTGATTAAGAGATTTTGTCAATTAATTATTTAATGTGGCAATTTAGAGATGTTGAAGGAAAAGAATAACATTTATTTCTTTTTAATGTTGGAGTTAAAAAAATTTGCCAAGGTGGCAATTTAGATTTTTAATTGAGAGAATAGTATTTAAATAGCATTTAAAGAGAATTTAATTCTAGTTATTTATTATGGAAATTAAATGCTAGGACATGAAGGTCATTTAGAAATTTGTTATTAGAATTTAATTATTAATTAAAGTTATTGTGATTAAGGGATTGAGAATCCATATGTAAGGAGGATTGAGATATCCATACATGAACAGGATTGGGATTGAGAAGAATCCTAGTTGTATTAGGAGATGGAGAGAAGGCTTTTAGGGTTGCTCTCTTTCTCTCTCTCTATATATAAACCCATAGCCATATTTTCTCCACGTCGTGGAGAACAGAGAACAAGAGATAGCAGTGGGTATAGGAGAGTTGCAAGTTTGATCGATTCGATCTATCATAAGGCAAGTATTTTCCCTGTAAATCCTTCCTTTACAGGTTCATATTAGCGTTTTCAGATTAATCAAGTATTTTTGTTGAGTTTCAGTTTACAGATACGCGTATACATATATATATGCGTTACAGTGAGTTTCATGGCAGTTTTTGCATGATTTAATAGCGATTCAATCAAAGTAAAATCCTTGAATCATCCCTAAAGTTGTTTCATATCAGTTGGGATTTGTTTTCCCAAGTTTTAATTCAGAATGGTGTAGTTTTTGTTAAGATTGTTCAAAAACAGAGTCTCTATGAGCGTTCGTCTCTGGGTTTAAAAGTTGCAGATATCTGGATGAGTTCTTCCGTATCCGAATGGATTTTTCAAAGCTTGCGAGGAGCATCCGGATGGAATAGAGTCTATCCGGATGAGTCAAAAAGTTTTCTGTGAGTGACATCCGGATGGCCCTTGGGCATATCCGGATGGCTTTAGTGTTAGTGTAGGTGCTCTAGACCCAATCAGATTGGGCATGTTGTACACTGACAATTGTAATCATGTTTATTATTTGAATAAGGAGTTGTTCAAATTCACAAGAAGTCATTCTATTAGTTTCTTGTTATTATTGTAATAACCGAATGAAACTAGATAGAAGTCCATATGATGTATACTGTGATTAATCTATAAAGATGTGAGATGATGCATCACAGTTTCTAGAAATCATTAAACGTCCCAAGTCGTAGCGATGTCAAGAATGGACATTGAGAATTGCGGTAAGACTTGTATGTGCTATGTTTTTGCTATGTGATAGCAATGGGGTCTCACACCCATAGGCATGGGGATGCTTAGACAAGTACATAGGTGACCAATGTTGGAGAACGTGTCACTGGACATGACTCGCCATGAGAATCCATTTTGGTTATATGTTGATGGAATTCTCATACGAGATGGGTGTAACTAATCCTTGGACCTGAGGTTGTCATGGTCATCTCATAAGAAGACCGGTATGCTTTGACATCGTTTCGATGGGCCTAGACAAAGGCTGCACGTGGGCGATCGTTGGGTATATCGTGAGGCTTATGGAGATGGGTGCATAGCCAAGATGGGACTTGTCTATCCCTTGATAGAGGATGATGTATCTAAGGCGCCTTCGGTGGATATTCACTTTAAATCCATGGCCATGGTAAAAGAGATCAATAAGGAGTTATTGATTTACTTTCTATTAAATGAAGATATCCAGAAGACCGAAGAAAACTTATGTGATCATTATCAAGCAACACATCGCCATACTTGAGATCACATAAGATACATTGATGAGAGGATCGAATTACACGGTAACCATGCTCGTGAAAGGTTATTTGCGGATTATGAATCCTTCTGAATAATTGGGTAGGCATGATGCCTTGCTAGAGGCCAATCTTGTCTTATGTGTTTGTACCGACACATTGCCAACATATTCGGAAGCCTAATGAGTCATACGCAATAGGCACGGTCCCTGGCTTAAACTAGGAGAGTGGACGTATGGTTAAGTGGGACACTTCGGCAAGAAGTTTTGCCATCGTAGGTTCTCACGGAAAAAGAACAAATAGATGTAATGACGTCGATATGACGAGTAGTCGTCATAATGGAAAGAGTTTCCTAAAAATGACAATTAATTAAATTAGGAAGGAGTTTCTAATTTAATAATTTTCTATTTGTTGGAGTGGCAAATAGGAAATAAAATATATTTGGGCTTAAATTAATATTTGGACTGAATTAGATTTCGGCTAAATATTAAATTAAATATTATATTTGGACTAAATTGGATTTGGGCCAAATATGAAAATAAATATTATATTTGGACTAAATTAGATTTGGGCAAAATATTAAATATTATATTTGGACCAAATTAGATTTGGCCCAAATATTAAATAAAATATATTTGGGCTTGAATTAGTTTTGGGCCATAATATTTTATTTAACCTATAAAAAGATTGGGCCATTTAATTATATTTCTAGTTGGACTAGAATAAGCCCACTTAAGATTCTAATTAAATTAGAATTAATGGGCTAGCCCAATCCATTAGGTTTTAGAAACCCTAGGATATTTCACTATAAATATCCCTTTATGGGTTGCCCAAAATTTAAGAGGGTTTTTGGTGTCGTTTTTCAAGAGTTGAAAAACGTATTGCCGTTCACTCTTCCCCGTTTCTTTTGGCATCGATTTGAAATGTGGGTGTTCTTTTACCGTCCATACACAAGCCGCGCAAAGGAGAAGGAGCTAGCACTCATATTCCGCTCTCCTTGCCAACGGACGCGTGCCGCGTATCACGAGTTAGAGGCCAGACACTTGGACGGCTCGAATCCGCGAACGACTCGATAATCTAAAGGTTAGATTTATTTATTTGTTTGTGAATGATTTAATTTCGACGTTGATCCAATCGCCGGGATCGGGGTAAGTTCAAAATTTTGAACTACGCTGTTTACCCCGTAGCGATCTTGCTTTACTTTCATTTAGCTATATATCCGAATGGTTTGTATCACATTCGGATGAGTCCAGTGTTTATTGTGAGTAAAATCCGGATAGCTCTTGCTCATATTCGAATAGCCCAGTAATATCCGGATGCTTCGTTTCTGTATCCGAATGTGTCCAGCAGTGATTGTGAGTAGTATCCGGATGCCTTGAGTCGTATTCGGATGTGCCTAGTTGTTGTAAGTGATATCCAGATGCTTCATGTTGTATTCGGATGAGTCTAAGACTTTCTGTGAGTAATATCCGGATACCTTGTATCGTATTAGGATGTATCTAAAGTTCTTCGAGTTTGATATCCGGATGGTTTGTTTATACATTCAGAAATGTTAAGACAATATCCGGATGTCTCGTTTGATATACGGATGCCTCTTCTCAAAAGTTGAAATTCGTATTCGAATAGTCTCTTGTGGCATCCGAATGTCTCAATGAGATATCCGGATGGCCAGAATCATATCCGAATGTCCTAGTTTCTATCTGAATATATATCCCAGCATATCTGAATAACTTCTTATTTGAGCGCCAGTGTATCCGGATGAGCCTTCTTCATATCCGGATGTTTTTAATCATATCCAGATATCCTTCCTGATATCCGGATAGCTCTTCCAGAATTCCAATTTTTAACTTCCAGTGATGTTTTAATCCAAGTTTAATTAAAGTAATGTATTCAATACCTCCAAATATTGAATTTGAATGCCAGAATATAACAAGTTAATCATACTCATATCATAAATCATACTTCATAGAATCTTTGTATTCCAATATATAGATGAAGATCATATCATGTTCAGCATTATTTTATTATGATATGATCAACATTATTTTGTGAGATTATGTGCATACGTTTTGGTATGAGTATTGAACATGACTTTATATGGAGCACTACATATCGTGTGCCAGCATTTATGTAAGCATTGCATTACATTATGCGCGCCAGACGGCTTGTCTGCGGGGATCCCATCAATTTCAGTTTCAACTCAGTTTATGAGTTGCCCGCTTGGGGGCCACCAGGGGGCTAGAGGCATATTGTCCACAGTATGTGCTTATAGTTTTTATATATGCTGGATTCAGATCAGACATGTATGTATTATTAGATTATGTGGGCCTATGAGCCAAAGTTGCATACCTGCATTTAGTTTACAGTTTATGTGCATTACATTTTTATGAATGCAATCAGACAGTGATTATACAGTACAAGTTCAGTGAGTTATTTATCAATATCGATATTCTTTGGTTCAGCTTCAGTTATTCTTTACAGCTTATTACTTGCTGAGTTTTTTAGCTCACCTTGTACTCTTCACCCCTTCAGGTCTTAGCAGGGGAGTACCAGAAGTGGGGCTTAGCAGCAGTGGTCTATAGTGTGTGTACATGGAGCCACTTAAGATAAAAGATGTCTGGGAGTCTGTTGAGTTTTATAATATTTTCTCAGTTTAAATCTATTTTATATTTCAGTTGAGGGATTGTCCCTTAGATAGAGTTTATGGTTTTCAATTTGTATTGACTCAGAGTTTTTATTCCAGTTGATTGAGATGTTCAGTCATGGTATCAGATTTCAGTTTATTAGCTAGTTTTATTTTATTTCCGTAGCACCTCTTCTCGGGCAGTTCTAGGAGAGGGGGTGTTACAGAAATAATGTTGAGGAAATAGAATTTGAATATCTTAAGCTTTAAGAGCCATGCTGGATGTTGCTAATGATCCAACGAGGATTGGAGTTTTTCTTTTATGGCTTCTATTTGGGATGGTTATATGGGGACTAGACCACCTAATGGGGATCGAGTCAGATCTATCTTAGTGTTCGGAACAACAGAGACCTCATTTGTTTTAACGATGAGATTCCTAGATGAGGAAAGAGAAAAGTATCATTTAGCTAAGAGAGCATTTGTGTTAAAGATGTTAAGAGGTACTAGATTGGGGTACCATAGGTAACGCAAGTACCTGCATGCTCTAGTTAGTGGTATGGGTTATTGCCTTTGTGGATATTAAGATACGTATAAATTGAAATGGAACAGGGATTTTTTTAGAACAATCTAAACCTGATTGAAAGATATGTGTTATGTGCATCTTTTATATACTTGAGAGAAATAGGTGATGGCAGATGTGCTAGGATGTCAGGTCATAGTAGGAGATGTTGCATTCTTAATAAACCTGAATCCATTGGAGATTCCAGGATTTTGATCTTGAAGATGGAATCCTTGTATTAAATATGGTTAGATTTTGGGAAAAGACGGCCAGTCTAGTTAGCCCTGGTGGGTGAGTTGTGAAGTTTAAAGGTATATAACTGGGCAATCGTTAAAGATCATGTTAGCGAATTGCGAATGTAGGAGCCCGTGAATATGTGGTGTAGGTGCATACAGTTAGTGAAAAGCAGTAGGAAAGTTGAGATAGTGAGAGAAATACCAGAGTGTATTTTCAGACTGAATTTACCATTGATAACTTAGGGTTATTCGATGCTTAGCTAAGTGTGGCTTGACTGAAGGTATAAATTATCAGGCTTTGAATGAGGTAACAATTAAGAGTCAGTATCTTTTACCTTGAATTGATGAATTATTGACCAGTTGTAAGAGGCTGAGATATTTTCTAAGATTGATGTGTGGTCGAGGGTAAGAGAAGGGAATGAGACATTCCTAAAATGACGTTTAAAGTCGTGATGTGAGGATTTGATGTTGCCTTTGGGTTTGACTAATGCACCAGCTACAATTATGGATCTCATGAACTATGTATTTAAGTCTTATTGGGACAAATTTGTGATTGAATTTATTGATGTCATATTGGTGTATTCCTCAAATGAAGAGAAACATGAGGAATATTTGAGGATAATGTTGGGAACTCTTAAAAGAGAACTCGTGGTAAGCCAAATTCATCAGATGTGAGTTTTGGCAATCCTGAGTGGCATTGTTGGGAGCATCACGATGGATTTTGTGACCGAAATTTGCTTTCTAGGTCGCAATGATTGTAAAGGAAATGATGAGATCATGAGGCTTCATGTCTGCGAACATGAAATCAAGATTGATTGTCCTAAGCACCATGAGATTTAGAGTTAGGGCTGGTACGAAAATAAGTACAAAAAGTGTCAGAGGGAGGGATGATTGCATCTCTCAGAGAAGGGATATGAGGTTCTAGCATAATGATAACACCATAGGTGCATAGCCTGTAACAACAGACCTAAGCTTAGGGACCAAGGCAGAAAACTAGTGATGGGCTCGTGACGATTAATGATTGGAGTAGCATGATTGGTGGACTGTGGGCTGGCTCACGATAGAGGTATGAGACCCATGGGTCAGAGCAACACAGTGGACTGCGGAGACGGTCAGATGCCAAAGTTTGGGTAGCACCGTGGCTGTTATGTGTTGACTAGAGTCCAAGTCCCAAAGGATCGGAGCATTGTGATAGGATCCCAACCTGTCTATAAATGGTTTGAAGCCTTGGAGATTTTCTATATAGACTATGACTGTGAAGAGAGAAACCGGAACATGCAATCTTGAAGAAATAATGGTGGATCCAGTAAAGAGATAGCCAACTAGTGCGACCAAGGTAAGAAGCTTTTTGAGATTGGAAAGCTATTGTCAAAAACTCATGAAGGGATTCTCTAGAATAACTGTATCCATGAAAGGAGTCATGAGGAGAGTCAAGTAAGAAGGGTTTATCGGATGCGAGGAGAGCTTTCGAGAGCTCAAGGGCAGGTTGACCTCAACACTTATTTTGGTAATACCTAGTGGGCTTGCAGGTTATGCCTCGAAGATAGGTTTGGGGTATGTGTTAAAAAACGAGTGATTACGTATGAGTCACGTCGATTGAAGAGGCACAAAGTGAACTGTTCGATGCATGACTTGGAGTTGGCAACTATGAAATGTGCTCTTGAGTTATGGAGGCACTACCTGATAGTGAGACATTCGATGTGCTCACGAACCACAAAAAGGCTAAAGTATGTGTTCTCGCAAAAGGAGCTGAACATGAGGAAACAATAATGGATGGAGTTCCTTAAGGACTACTATTGTGCTATTTTATATCACCCGGTGCGTGGCAATGAGGTACTTGACGCTTTAAGTAGGAGTGTGCCTACTGTTGTGACTAGGCGGATGGCCAGTGAGTGGCAGTTATTGGAGGCTTTTAGCCTATTAACTTTGAGTGTAGTGCTAGGGGGATCGTCCATTCCTATTGTTAGCTTGGTGGTTTAGCTAGATCTGGTAAACGAGATACAGAAGATATATGTGGTTAATAAGCACATACGGGTAGATGAGCATGGCCAGCCCAAGAATTCTGATTTTTGAGGTGCGAGATGGCATTCTCAGGTTTCGAGGTAGCATATACATGCCTAACCTTTGAGAATTGAGGCAAAGGATTTTAGATAAGGCCCATAGGATTTGATATATAGTGCATTTGGGAGTCACCAAGATGTGTCAATATCTTCGAGAGATCTATTGGCGGCCATGTATGAAGGCTAGTATGGCTAAGAGGGTGGCATAGTGTGATACATGCCAGAGGGTGAAGATTGAGCACCAAAAACCAATGGGGATGATGCGACCTCTAGACATGTCCCTAAATGGAAATGGACTTTGTGATGGGATTTTTTAACAATTGGGTGAATAATGATACAAGATGGGTCATAATGAACTTGAAAGTAAAGCAAGATCGTTACGGGGCAAGTAACGTAGTTTAAAAATTTTGAACTTTACCCCGATCC
The DNA here is from genome assembly GCF_014633365.1 of Diospyros lotus. Lineage (NCBI taxonomy): Eukaryota > Viridiplantae > Streptophyta > Magnoliopsida > Ericales > Ebenaceae > Diospyros > Diospyros lotus. The sequence continues at coordinate 10,059,578 of NC_068344.1, read as the reverse complement.
CGGTGATTGGATCAATGTCGAAATCAAATCATTCACAAACAAATAAATAAATCTAACATTTAGATTATTGAGTCGTTCGCGAATTTGAGCCGTCCAAGTGTCCAGCCTCTAACTCATGATACGCGGCACGCGTCCGTTGGTAAGGAGAGCGGAATAGGAGTGCTAGCTCCTTCTCCTTTGCGCAGCTTGTGTATGGACGGAAAAAGAACGTCCTCGTTTCGTATTGATGCCATAAAATGGGAAGAGTAAACGGCAATACATTTTTCAACTCTTGAAAAACGATACCAAAAACTCTCTTCAATTTGGGCAACCCATAAATGGGTATTTATAAGGAGCTCTAGGGTTTCTTAAACCCTAATGGACATGGGTCGGCCCATTTAATTTAGTTCAATTAGGAACTTAATTAAATGGGTTTATTCTAGTCCAACTAGGAATATAATTAAATGACCCAATCCTTTTATAAGTTTAAATAAAATATTTTGGCCCAAATCTAATTTAAGCCCAAACATAATATTTAATATTTGGTCCAAATCTAATTTGGTCCAAATATAATATTTAATATTTAATATTTGGCCCAAATCTAATTTAGTCCAAATATAATATTTATTTTAATATTTGGCCCAAATCCAATTTAGTCCAAATATTAACTTAAGTCTAAATATATTTTATTTCCTATTTGCCACTCCAACAAATAGAAAATTGTTAAATTAGAAACTCCTTCCTAATTTAATCAATTGCCATTTTAGGAAACTCTTTCCATTATGACGACTACTCGTCATATCGACGTCATTACGTCTATTTGTTCTTTTTCCGTGAGAACCTACGATGGCAAAACTTCTTGCCGAAGTGTCCCACTTAACCATACGTCCACTCTCCTGGTTTAAGCCAGGGACCGTGCCTATTGCGTGTGACTCATTAGACTTCCGAATATGTTGGCAATGTGTCGGTATAAACACATAAGATAAGATTGGCCTCTAGCAAGGCATCATGCCTACCCAATTATTCAGAAGGATTCATAATCCGCAAATAATCTTTCACGAGTATGGTTACCGTGTAATTCGATCCTCTCATCAATGTATCTTATGTGATCTCAAGTATGGCGATGTGTTGCTTGATAATGATCACATGAGTTTTTCTTCGGTCTTCCGGATATCTTCACTTAATTAGAAAGTAAATCAATAACTCTTTATTGATCTCTTTCACCATGGCCATGGATTTAAAGTGAATATCCACCGAAGGCGCCTTAGATACATCATCCTCTATCAAGGGATAGACGAGTCCCATCTTAGTTATGCACCCATCTCCATAAGCCTCACGATATGCCCAACAATCGCCCACGTGCAGCCTTTATTTAGGCCCATCGAAACGATGTCAAAGCATATTGGTCTTCTTATGAGATGACCGTGACAACCTCAGGTCCAAGGATTAGTTACACCCATCTCATATGAGAATTCCATCAACATATAACCAAAATGGATTCTCAGGCGAGTCATGTCCAGTGACACGTTCTCCAACATTGGTCACCTATGTACTTGTCTAGGCATCCCCATGCCTATGGGTGTGAGACCCCGTTGCTATCACATAGCAAAAACATAGCACATACAAGTCTTACCGCAATTGTCAATGTCCATTCTTGACATTGCTATGACTTGGGACGTTTAATGATGTCTAGAAACTGTGATGCATCATCTCACATCTTTACAGATTAATCATGGTATACAAGACTTCTATCTAGTTTCATTCGATTATTACAATAATAACAAGAAACTAATAGAATGACTTCTTGTGAATTTGAACAACTCCTTATTTAAATAATAAACATGATTACAATTGTCAGTGTACAACATACCCAATCTAATTGGGTCTAGAGCACCTACACTAACACTACCAACTTGAAGAAAAAGCTAATGGCTATATTTTGGTTTAGATAGGATCATTTGAAGTGAGGTAATAAACTGTGTTTTTCCTTAGTTACTTGATCAGTTAGGTGTGAATTTAGAGTACGAAATTTCTTTAATGAGGGGTGAATATAATACCCGAGAATTCTTGTGGGGTTGAAGTGCAAATTTGGAGAACTTGAGGGCTCAGGGAGTCAGGGCCAAAGTGGAAACGAGCAAAAATTGAGAGACCAAATAGCAAGGTAAGTGTGAAACCTGCCATGGCCATTAGCCGCAAAGGGGTCATCGTCAGGAGGTCGTATCACGGCCAGTTGAGGCCGCCTAGGTCCATCATGGCCTTGGTCTAGGCCTTGCGATGCAAGGGTGGCTATGATTGGCCGTTAATGCGGCTAAAAAAGGCTATAAATAGCCTAGCATGGCTGAGGGTTTCTTCATATAGTCTTGGATTTAATTTCGTGTGTTTTTGGAAAAAATCATAAGGATTGGATAGAGGGCTTTTGTTCTCGAGGTAGCAAGGATCATTTCTGGAGAGTTGGAAGCATTTTGGTGTTGATTTAAAGTTGTTTCAAGGGGTGGCCGAAAAATCGGGCTTCGCTGGAGGCTGACTAAAAATCAGTAGTTTGAGGGTGTTCCAGTCGAAATCTTGAGAAACCAAGGTTGACATCATGTTTGGGAGGTTGAAAACAGCAAGAGAGGAGGAGGAATTGAGTAGAAACGAGGTGGACTAGTCGCTGGCTGATGAGAAGGCTGTTAGGGAAGACATGTGGCAAATATGTGAGAGGCGAGTGGCTGCGGGTGCGTGCCAAGCATGTGAAAGGAAAGGAAAAAATGAAAAAAATATGGAAAAATTCTAGAAAAATTCTGAAAAATTAGGAAATTATGTTTTGTTGATATTCCAGAAATTTTGTCTAGGAAATATACCTGGGCACACTTTTTTAGGCAAATACATATGCTGAGGTAGCCCGATAAGCTTAAACAAGGTGAGTGGTTTTCCCAAAAATTCATACATGATTTTTTTGGCCTAAATTGAGCATGATTTTCATGAGGGTTTCCAAATTACATGCAATTTATGTACATCTTGTCATATTTGTACATGTTTTATTGCATTGATAGTTGTGATATTTCATTTGGCATGATATTGTTGGCATATTGATACTTGTGTTGGGGTGGGAAGTTGCCCTGGTAGTGTAGCTGCATTTCCCCAAGGGTGTTTGCTGGATACCGCAGGAGTCTCGCGTGATGGATCTTCCCCAAGGGTGATTGTCGGGGTGACTACCTAGGGGTTTAGTGCCGGGGCTAGAATGCAAGTGAAGGTTACACTAGGGTGTCTGTTTAATCATGTCCAAGCATCATTCATTCATGAAATTTATTTTAACCCCCACTTAGAAGATTCATCTTCTAATTTAGACTTTTGTCCCCGGAATATTCCATGTTCCACGTGAATCGAGCTATAAGAAGGGAAAACAAATGGCCGAAGCATAGTTTAGTTTCAATTCATGTTCCTTGAGTCTGAAGTAGTTTTATATGTTATTTCACCTATCGAATATTGTAATTTATTGGCTGTTGAGAACAGTAGTGCACACTCGTGTTTGTATGAAATTACGATATTTTTTAGGTTTCGATTCTAGCTTCCAAAAAGTGCATAAGTTACCATTCCTTAGATTATCATATGGAATGTTGTATGTATATGGGGATTTTATAGTGTGGAAATTATTTGTGATGAAAGAAAAAGAAATTCTGAGAATAACGACACATTGGAAAAGGCAAGTCATTACAATATCCTTGTGTTAATGATGTGCTTTATTGTTGAGTAACATATATTGTGATAAACATATTTAAAATGTTCTATGTGCTTTATGTTAGTCAAGTAATAGTGAGATGCTTGACTCATGAATATTTTATGTGGATATGTTTCATAAAGCATGAATGAATATGTATGCTGAATCTTTATGCTTCATGCCATGTATTGATGCATCTTCATATTGATATGTGAGTCTAGAAGAATGACTCTCATTTGAATGCAGAAATAGGATGTCATTTAGTTGAGTAACATGTATTGTTCTCAATTTGTTATCAAAAGCCATGCCCTTTAAAATATCTCTATATCTTGGCTCCTCTAAAGATTTTTATGTAACTAAGTGGATGTATTTGGAAAATTAAATTTATCCAACTTTCACAAACAACACTTGTGTATATTTGAGCTTGAAGTTTATATTATTTAGATGATGATGAGAAACTTGTGCTTCATGTATTAATGATTTTTATTTCTCATTTAGTTGTTGTTTTTAAGGAGAAAATTGTTTTGATGTTATATAAAACAATATATATTGTTTGATTGATATTCAAGTAAAGGCATTGAGCTTAATTGAGTTTATTTGAATGTCTCTTGAGCGACTGCTCTTGGTAATCAAGTGTTCTATTGCAAGGTTCGGATATGTCAAATATAATTGAGTGATCTATGTTGTAGTCAAGTGCTATATATTTATAATTGGCTAAGAGTTGTGCATAATTGAGTATAATCTTGCATCAGGTGAGTATATTGGTTTCTTGGTCGAGTATGATTGCTTATAAGGGTTTAAGTAAGTATTTTTGAGAGAAATCAAATGTATGTTGATGGATAATTGACTATTAATGAGTGATAGTCGAGTATTTTATGAAAGCTCTCTGTATTTAAAGTTAAATTGAGTTGCTGATGAGCTTACTCGAGTATTTGATGAGTTCAGTTGAGTATCTGAAGTATTATAGAGTGTAGTAAATATATACAAGAGTATGACGCCTATATACTCAATTATAAATTTCATTAGTTGAGTAAATGGTTGAGTTAGTCGATTATTTTTGAAAGTTAAAAAAAGAGCCATTGAACTAGCCGTTGCACATGCTTTTAATGCATTGTCTTGACCACTTAAGCTTCAAAAAGGCTTCAAATATTCCATAAATCATTGGGCATGATATTTGAATATTCTAATGATTATTTATGGAAAATGAAAGTTGTCCTTGCAGATTTCCACTCTTTCGACAACAACTATAAAAGGAGATGAAGTTGAAGATAAAGACTACGGTTCTTGAATTCTTCCAACTAACTTGACCTAAAAGAATTTCTTTAAGCTTACATGTTCGACTAGAAAAAGTGAGAAGGAGTGCTTACATTCTACTTATTCTTTCTATCTCTTTTTTGTTTGTGAGAAACAAATATTTTCATTTGTACTCTACTTTGTAAGAGCTTCTCAAGTGCTTCAAGTTGTAATCTTCTTATATCTGGTTGTGGTTATGTCTCAGAACAATATATGTTACTCAATCTGTGTGTGCTGCTTTCTTTAATTCTTTGTTTTGTTTCAGCACTTTCATTCATCCTTCAACAAGAGTCACTTTTCAGCATCCTTGATTTTAGCATTAATACTTTAAGCAACCAATTTCTAAAACTATAAAAGGATCAATCTTTTTGTGTTGAATTTGTTTCACACTTGTATCACATCATTTTCTATCAAGCTTACAGTTAAAGCATCGGTTCTTATAATTTGAAAAGCCCAAACAATTTTATTCAAAGTGTTTAAAATCAAGAAAAATCTTTTAAAACCCAATTCACCCCCCTCTTGGGTGTCCATCTATGACACCCTTAACTTGCGTGAGCATAAAAACATAGGGTAGGCGGTCATATTTCTTCATATATATTTTTTTCTTTGGATATATATATACATATACATATACATATATATGTGATAACTATAACTCTTATACTTTTTGAATAATAAGAGGTATAGGTACATATATAACTTTGAGATATCAAGAATACAAGAAGTTTAAAACTTTGTTTGAGGACCTTTAGATGAAAATTCCAAAACAAAACACCCTCATCGTCTCATGGCTTCAATTGGTTTCAAAATTAGAATTTAGTGTCAAGGGAAGTGGGGTTTTTTCATTCATAAAGGAATGATAAGGATATCTGAATTTGTCAAGATAGAAAACGTAACATAAACCACAAAGATAGTCTTTTAAACAAGCTTTCTCATAACATTTAACTTTGAAAACTTGTTTCAATAAAAGAAAGAAAGAAAGATTTGAGATTTACTAAAATTCCTTTTGAAGAAGCTACCACGTTCCACGTCCGTTCTCCAATCTCCTCATTTGCTATCACCTAGGGGGAAAAATATGGGATGAGATTCATGCATGTCTTAATAAGTTCAAGAGAACCATCATATGTATTTAAGCAAGTCATGACATAACATAACATAACATAACATATCATAAGGAGACACGAGAGGTTCCACCAACTACGGGGGCATGAACCCTTGTGTGTAGCGCTATCGAGCTTTGGTCCCGAAACTTATGTGAACATAACATAACATGAGGGACCACATAACATAATTCATGGGCATGATTAAACATCATAAATAGTTCATAATGTACTTACCTTAACTTGGTTGGATGAGATTAGAATGTTTAAGGCTTCAACCTTATCGTGTTTGTTTTTCTGCAGACAAAATATGTATTTTCATGAACTAAACCTCAAATAATCTTACATGGGATTGTAGGTAATTAAATAAGGGGGTAATATGTGAAATCTCAGGGAAAAAGGGGCTGCCATGAGCCCTCACGCGCCCCATGAAGAGGTGGCATGTATTTGCACGCGTTGGAGGCAGATTCGACACCTTTTCGTATTTTTTCCATATCTCCCTCATTTTAACTTCGAATTGACTTCCATTTGAACCTACAGACTCCTATTTCAGTCCTCTATATGATTATGGAAAGAAATCAGACTTACCTCTCTGCTTTTGTGACTATCACAGTAGTTCTTTGGCAGCTATCCGCTTTCCGTCAAGCCTTTGCCTCTCATTCGCTTTCTCCATTGTCTTTCACTGACTTTCTCTCCTTCTTTTTACAGAACTTCCCCCTCACAATTAAGATCTCATTTATCTCTAAAAGTGCTCTCAAAGTAGCATGGATTTGGCTCACAAAATTTTGGAATGGTTTGGGAAGATAGATTTCAAGCTTATTTATAGAATTACCCAACAAATCATAACATGCCGTGTGTCACCGTAATTATTTGGGACTCATCATTACTTCCATGTGTTTCCATCCAAATGGTGCCATGTGTCCAAAACTTGGAGGTTAAGTAAAGACTTGGAGAAGACTTTTCTATCCATGTGTTTCCATTTAAATGATGCCATGTGTCCCATATAATCATTACTTCTATGTGATTTTTATTTGGAATCCATAGTTATATTTGATTGTTACTTGAGATCCAAAGATATATTTAATAATTTTTAAATCCATCTTATTTAGGTCCCCAAGCTATCCTTGAATCTCACCAATTCCAAGGTCTTTTCATAAATTACACTTCTACCCGAACTTAGTAATTACGATTTTGCCACTAGTTCAAAAACTAAATTTTTGTCTTAGGACTTTCGTAACCCCTTGAAAATGTCTCTTTTCATCATATATCTGAACTTAAAGATCCCTGGTATATATCACAATTTATAGTTCCTGGATATTACATATTTGAACTGAGAAAGAAAAGAAGCAAAAATCTCGGGTGTTACACCATCAGTTCTTTTAGAGTCCTTAGATTTCCTAATAGTCCTATTCTTAAGTTATTAAGAATATGTGACAAGGATCTATATCCCAGGATTTTTAAAGGTATTCCTAGTCCTTAGCTTTATCAGATGGAGACTATGATTGATCGAATATGGACTAGAACATGGGCTACCACATTTGATCAGTATGAGATATTATTGATAAATGATGGTGAGTCACAAGCCATACTACATGAGATACAACTAGTAGACATATGGGTGGATGCTGGTTGAATATCTACTGAATGTGACACTTGTAACATATCACATGGTTGAGAAGATTAATGATTTGTTGCTAATTTTTGATTGTGTATCTAATCCTCAGACTAGAGGTGACAGAGTTGTCTTGTGCACTAGTGTCAGAGATATGTTGTTGAGTAGAACTATCTAGTGTAAGAGGAGGGAATGATATTTACATGGTCTCTGTGCATTGGTATATGGAGGTAGATTCTCATCGATGGGATGCATTGACCTCCAGTGTTGGGGGGGGGGGTGAACATCCTATGCGATCTTAGTTAGATTGTGATTAGAAAACTTCTGGCTAGGGTGCGCATGATTGGAAAGAGTTTTTGTTGTTGGAAGGAGTTCTGATATGTCATCTCAATCACACCATATTGGATCTTAGCATAGTTACCAAATCTTGTGAGTTTAATGTGTCCATAGCTCTCACTCGGTCGAGGTGTTAATCAATGGAAGAATTATAGTGCACGGTAATCGAAAGCCCAAATAGGTTCTATAATACCCAAGATTTTTGAACTCAAATGTTTGGGGAAAAAGACATTTCAAGGGACTATGAAAGTTCTAAGATAAAAGTATAGTTTTGGAGTTAGTGGAAAAATCATAATTTTTGAGCCCGGGTAAAAGTGCAGTTTCTAAAAAAATTGAGGTATGAGTGTAATTTACCAAAATCTTGGGGTATTAATGAAATAAACCCTTTCTATAGGGGGCATAAAGGAAATTTTAGGATGGCCTGGGACCAAGTTGCAAGGGGTTTAAGTGTAATATTTGAAAGGTTTGGGTTAAAGAGCAATAACACAAAGGTTATGGATGTGAAGTCTTATTCCAATATAGCTTTGGATTTCAAATTTAGTTTTGAACTTCAAATCTTATTAAATCTAGTTTTGGATTCCAAATTACATTTCAATATAACTTTGGATTTCAAAGTTCATTCCAATATGCATTCGAAAGGTTTGAATTTCAAATCATATTTAAATCTACCTTGTGGACTCCAAATAACATTCCAATTTAACTTTGGAAGCCAAATCCTATTCAAATATGGTTTTGGACATGTGGCAAGATAAGGATTGGGGTAAGTGGCACCATTTTATTTGATGCATGTGAATAGTAATAATTGTGCACAAAGATCAAGGCCACATGTGGCGCGATATGATTAGCCTAAAGGAAAGGTCATGATGAGGCATGAGTTGGCATATTATTTGGAAGCCTTTGATTGGTTGCACATGGGAAGTCATGATGAGGGTGCTTAGGTGTTATAAAACTATTAGTCATTAGAAAAGTAATGATGAAACCTCATTAATAATAACCCCCAAGGTGGAAGAAAACTATTGGCTTATTTGAAAGTCATGATGAAACATCATTAATGACCTCGAGGTGGCGAAGCTTGATTGGCCACAACTTGGAAGGTGATTATGAGACACGAAGTTCAAGGCATAGGTGGCAAGAAACTATTGGCCATGCATAAATCTCAACATAAAAGTGGCATGGACAAGTGACATGTTGTAATACCCAGGAATGAGTTGAGGCTATAAATAATATTTGATGAAGGGTACAAGTGAAATTATCGAAAGAATAAGGCTATAGGACACACTATCATAGCCAAGGAAAATGTAATGGTCTTGACAAGTAATACGGATTATGATTTTTAGTGATGAAAGAAATTTGATCGGGAATAGTTTTTGGTACAGCTGTCGACCGGGCTGAGAAAATCGAATCAATGTAGGAGGCGTCCAGAAGGTCAACGGAGTATGCTAAGGACTAACATTTTAAGTGTAGAACAACCCTTAAGCGAATTTGGGTTAAAACGAAGAGATTTAAGGTCAAAATGAGCAATCGAGCTAAAGTGCAATTTTCTAATTTTGCCCGAGGGAGGACAAAACGATGGATTTTTGAGAATTTTAAGGGTAAAATGAAGAGCACTAAACTTGTGGGCCTTCGTGGTGTAGTTGAATTCATCAGGGGTATCATGGAAAGGGTGGAAATGTCATTAGAAGAAAGTAGGGGATTAAAGTGCAATAAAACAAAATCTGGCAGTGTGAACGCAAAGGAGAAAACGGCCGCTGCACTGCCACCGCACGTGGGGGCCATTTCCGGCGATCGGATGTCTGGGGAGGAACTGGGGGAGGTCGTATACGACGTGGGCTAGCTTGGGGGCCAAGCCTTGGCTACTGATTGGCCAGAACTTGGCTGGATTTTTGCTATAAATAGCAAGGGTTTCGGCTGAAACTTGGGAAGCAAATCGATCACAATTTTGGATGTTTTTGGGGGAGAGGTTAAGGGGCTATTGGTGTTTGCATTAAGGGGAAGATTTTGAGAGGTTTAGGAAGCATTTTCATCAAGTAGAGAGGCTGATTGAAGCTCGGTCGAGAATGGGTGGCGGACCACCTACCACCGCTTGCAACTGCCATTTTTGGGTGTTTTCCGGTGGCCTTTCGACCTGAAACTGGTACCAATGGGATCGATTCAAGAAGGGCTTTAAGGGGGTACCACTTTTGTGGCAATCGGAGTCGTCGTCGACGGCCGGAGAGTTGGAGAAGACAGTGGCGTGTGGCTGCACGCGTCAGTTTTCACTCACAACCAAGTGCAGGGCGCGTGAGGGTGTGTGGATAAGGGCATTTTCGGTATTTTTCTTCCAGTATTTTTATTTAATTATTTTAGGATTTATTGTGTTGAAATATTTGGAAAAATGGTTGAATAGATAATTATTTTAGAATTATCAATGTGAAAATTGGGAGAAAATAGGGGAAATTGTGAAAAAAATTGAGGAAAATGGATTTTGATGCTCTTTAAATTTGGCACTCAAATCGAGGTGTTGCACGAGGATCGAGACATTCCGAATGCATTCGAGGTGAGTGGTCTGACTCTAGTTTTACCCTTATTTTGGAAATGTCTTGGTGTGAGTGTAGTGAGTTAAGGTGAGCGGTCTTACCAGAACTTGGGATGCTTTGCTTATGCGTTTTATTCATGTATTCATGGCATCATTTTCATATTGATCATGTGGTATATTGCATAAACTATTTTTACTTGCAAAAGAGTCAGTTCACGGTGTGTGATTTTCATATCATCGGGACATTGATTTTCGTGTTGTTGTTGGGTCTGTATGGGACGGGATGGGGTCTTCTTGAGAATAGGACAAGGTTAATCTTGGTGAACGAGTGACACGGTAAGGCACTCGAGAGATTAAATATGTCACGGCAAGGTCAACCCCAACGGTGTCTGGAATGAATTTTCCACGGGAGGTTGAGTATGTCAGGGAGATTTCTTAAGTTAGACGTGATGCATGTCATTTTTTTTGTGTTTGCCATGCTCGTATGTCTTTCATGCATAATGTAAACAGTTTCATGTCGTCACTTAGATGTTTTGTCATCTAACCTGGGTTATGCCTTTGGAACGTTTAATGTTCCAGCCAGGGACTGCTGCGAGGGCAAGGACATGGCCGGTTGAAGGTCAATGGTGCTTAGATTGATAGTTGTTGTAACCTTTGGGGGTTTTAGTATGTATTTCAACTTGTGTATGAATAGTTGTACGATAATGTTGTTATCATTTGGTTATTTGTATTACGTATTTTGTTATGGAAATACTCTATAAGAATCACGGTGTTTGATGTTAATGTATCCACTACGTTATGATATGTCTCGTTTAGTTGTTAAGATTATTGATCTTGTTAAGTTAAACGGGCAAGACTGGGGTTTTTGAGATCCTGTGTGTGCATATGAAGGTTGTTCATGAAGCACCGCTCGTGATTATGTTATTTTTAAAAACAAAAGAAAGATTCTCGAAAATACCCTTATAGTGACACGCCCTACGAGGCGAGGTGTTACACATGTCATAATGAGATTAGAATCTCGAGGCGACATGTGGTGGGAGATAATTTGCTGAAGATATCTATAAATAAGGCTTTTGGGATTGGTTTTGGGGCATTCATTTGAGAAGGAAAGGCGAAGATTTCTAGGAGAGAGATATTTTACAGAAAAAGAGAGGGGAGATTTTTCAATAAGGAGAGAAATCGGTGAAGAAACAAGGGAGAAACAAGCTTTGCTGGAAAGTTCGGAGTTTATACCAAAATTGCCAAAAAATAGTGAGAAAATCCATTCTCGTAAATTGTGAAAAGTACACCCAAAAGGTAAACATCCAAGGTGAGTGGTTTATGCATGCTTCTTGCTTCCTCTTGATCACTCTTGTTTTCATTTGTGGGTGGTTTGTTGCTTACGTCTCATGTTTCCTTTATTTCGAGCATATCATTTCTGCTTTGTTGTATCGAGTTTGAACATAATGACTTTCGTGCGTGGCTTGGATATCATATTCCTTTGGCTTTGTCATACAACATGTCATGGTTGGTGGCTTACGTCTCATGTTTCCTTACTTTGAGCATATCTTGCCCACTTTATATGCATCTTGGTGTTTGTATTTGTGGCTAGTTGATGGGATTGGAATTTGAACATGATGATTGACAACTTGTTGACGGAACATCACGATGATCAGGAGAGGGGGGGAATCTCATGCCTAGAGCTAAGGCATGAAGGGTTGGACCATGATCACGTGCCCAGAGGTGGGGCTTAGCCTAGAGGTAAGGTTGAGATGTTCGACACGAGTGCTGGCAGGGATGATGGTGACTCAGAAAGGTTTTATATTGACATGATCTTAGGAGATTTGTATTTATTTTTATATATTTTCTAGTATAATTGCATATTGCTCTTGCATGCATAGTTTTCTTTCTTGTTTCACTCACTTAGATGTAACAATCTAACTCAGGTGTTTCATACCCCTAGAACATTGGACGTTCTAGGTATGTCAAATGTGACAAGTATCCCAAGCTCCAGTTTGAATAAAGGCAAGAGGTGGCAACATTTAGTTTTTGTTTTCCTGATTTGTTTATACAAGCTTGTAATTGAAAGAATCGTATTGTAAATATGATACTTAATAAGAGGATGTATGGATGTGGGTGTGTTTCACAGTTGTACTACAAATAATGAGTAAAAGATGGGATGCTTAAATTGTTTAGTGAAAATCCTAGCTATTTAGCTATTCAAGTTCGATCCTTGCTTCCGTTGATAAAGGATTTCCAATAACGCCCGAGGTTGTTATTAGCGTATAATGAATTTCATATAGCTTAATTATATATTTGAAAAGTGGGGCATTACAGGTTCATTTGAAGTATTGACTTCATTGCCATTAGGATCATCTTGATATTATGCTAGACAAGGGCGGAAGCACATGAGGCCTAGTGGGGGCAATTGCCCCACTTGGTTAGATTTTTTTATTTTTATTTTTAAGTATTTAAAAAAAATAATATTTTATATTAATAAACCAAACACTCAAATAACTTTTCATAGACTCCCTTTTAAAAAAGAGTTTGAAGAATTATGGGACTTAGTGAACTTACACAAAAGTTAGTTGTTATGAAAAAAAATATAGTGTACCTATTAGTTTACAAGCTTGTGACTTTGACATTAACTCTTTCATTTGCTACTGCTAAAGTTGAAAGAGTATTTTATGCAATGAACATTATGAAGAATTGATTACGTAATAGGATTGGAGACTAATGGATGAATGATAGCTTAGTTGTTTATATTGAAAATGATGTATTTAATAAAATTGATAATGAGGTCATTATGTGACGTTATCAAAGTATGAAAAGTCGTGAACAATTGTAAAAAGCTTTTGCATTTTAATATTATCATTATTGTCTTATTTTTGAAATTATATATTTTATATTTAAGTTCGCCCCTACTGAATCAAAATCTTGACTCCACCTTGATGCTAGAGGTCACTTAGGACCTTTTGAGATGTTGTGATAAAATGGAGAGTTTCTCACAGTAGACCAAAATGGTCAGTCGATGTCAACGAATTTGGGGTGTCCTAATTGCTACATGGTGGTGAACATAGAAGTTCACACATATTGGCTAATGCATTCGATTAGTGATTCCTTATTGTCACGTGTTCTTGATCATCATTAAGAGTTAATGATGGTGATTGATGTATTGTTAAGAGTTAACAAATGGATCAACAAACTGTTAAGAGTTAATAGAGGGAGATCGTTAAGAGTTAATAGGGCATGTCGTTAAGAGTTAGCAGGGGTCTTGGTTCCATTAGAGTTAGTGGAAGTGCCATTAAGAGTTAATGGCAGGCCTTGATGCAATTTGGTGAAACTTTGAAAGAAATGCATGAAATAGTCACAATGTTCCTAAACGGTGGACAGTTTTTGAAACTATTGACAGTTTATCTAGAGCGGTCAATAGTTTCACTAAGCTAGATTAGATCCCAAGTGCTTTTCTTCCATCATTTTAGTTGGCAAAGCATTAAATGTTATGTTATTCAAGCATTAATATGTAAGAGAGAGAGAGGAAATTAAAAAGAAAAAGAAAATAAAAACGGAAAAAGAAGAAGCAGCATGTGCATTGCCTTTGCAATATTCTCTTTTGTTCATTTTTCAAGGGAGAAGTAGAAGCCTCGCCCAAGCTCTATTGTTTATCTTCTTCATTTGCTCCATTGCTTTCCTCTTGTTAGTGATAGTGCATTAAATGCTAGATTTACACTTCATGAGAAGTAAGTGAGTGGCACTCTTCATGTATTCTCGATATTAATAAAAATGTCATATCTTCGTTATTGTAACGCCCCGCTCCCACTTACGGGTGTTACTCGTTAACAATTACCCGAATTATCTACATGGCTGGCTTTTGGTGAAGGGTGAACCATGTTTCAAGATGAAACGCCCTAGGTGGGAACTAGGCTCGTGCTTCCCTTCCCTCAACCCCAAGATTCACTAGCAGAATTGGGCTTTAACCACACCACATTTGGCTAAAAAAAGAAAACTCATGAAGATGCCCAACCACCATTTTCTTATTTATATTTAATTCTTTTCCATCCAAGAATTTTACCGAGCTCCATAAATCACCATTAAAATCAATCCATTGATTGATTACCAATTTTGGAAGGAAAAACTCAAATTTTCAATTTTCCAAAATTTTGACATTTTCTCAAAAAATGCCTGAAAAATTCCTTTAACCAAAATCAATTTAGAAATGCCCCAAAATCCCCAATTTTTCAAAATTTTTTAAAAAAATTTGGCCGGCGGGGCCTGCTGGCACGCCCGAGGCCCCGCATGGTGCTGGCCGCGCAGCTGGCAACGGGCCGCGCGCGCGCCCGCACCCCAACGTGCCCGCGCGTCCCCGCGCGCCTGCATGCGCGCCCCAACGCCTGCTACTGCTCACTGTGGTCCCCTACGGGCCACGCGCAGGCCCTAGCAGCTGCTACTGTTGCCTCCACTGCTTTTTTTTTTTTTCTTGGGCCTTCTAACCAAAAAATTTCTAGATTTATAATTAAATAAAAAGAGTTCACTTTCATCCTTTTTTTGTCTCTTTTTTTCCAACAAAATCATTTATTTTACTTCTTGGTTGCTTCCCACAACACACCCAACAATGAGGCTTTTGCCCAGCCTAAGCTTCAACATGCCACAAGCCAATGCCTCATTTCAAAATAAAATCAAACATTCCAAAATATAAATTACACACATGATCTTAGGCTTGAATAAGCCATCACCAACAAAATAAATTTACATCTCATAAATCACACAACAACATGGGCTTCCATAAGCCATAATAAACTCTTGGGTCTTCATTCCCATGCTTTCCCATTCCATTTCACTTTGCCTTGACTTTCTCATGCTTTAACAACCTATAAGTGAGGATAAAACCTCATGAGCTATTAAGCTCAATAAGGGTGCAATGTAAAATAAATATGAACATAACAAGATTATATGATGCCAAATGTATGCAAGTGTGGCTAGGTCTCTTTGCCCTCATAACCCACCAAGGTTAGAGGCATCAACCCACTATTTCAACCATGTTCCCAAACTAACGTATGGCCATAAGTCTCATGAACATAAAAGAACATGCCAAATGCAACATATACATTTATGAAACATACAACACATTGCATGGCCACCCTCCCATGGGGCTATCCCTTACCTCTTCTTGAATCTTCAAATTTTCTTCTCAAGAGAGCTCCCACCATCATCTTTTCCCATCTAAGATGGCATTCCAATTAAAAATTTACTTTGCATACAAAGCATACCAAAGGAAGTAAAGAAAAATGGGACTTACCTTGATCCCTTACTTCTTCTTCTTTTCTTCTCCATTCTTTCTTTCATTCTCTTCATTATTTCTCTCCTTCTTCATTTCTTTCTCCAAATGGCCGAAGGAAGACAAGACTTCCTCACTTGCCATTATATACTAGTTTTCCATATTTCAAGAATGAATCTAAGCCATTCACTAAAGGCACAATCCATATACTTAAGGGAAAACTAAATCTCAACCATCCATTTCAATAAACAAATCTTCTCTCTTGGAGAAAACACAAGAAGCACAATCCATGTGCTCTTTGACTTTTAATCTCAACCCTTGGAAATTCAAGATAATTTCTCCATCCTTGATCTTGTCTTCAAATCCCAAAAATAGAATTTCTTTTCTATTTATTTAATTTGGCCATTTTCCAACCATCACTTGAGAGACCGCTTTGAAAGACATAAATGCTTTCTTTCTCATTTAATAAAATCTCCATATTTTTCAAAGCATTAATTGGTGACTAATTTCTCATTTTATTTTGGATTTTCCTTAATCCATATAATCATGTCTCTCATTAATGCAAGAATGACCAATATCATTTCTTTTTACATTTATTTAATTATTCTCCATTTAACTTGGACCACATTAAGCCATGTGTCACTCCAAGACACCAATCTTGGCTCCCAAGTTCTTATCTCATCCATCCATTTGGCATTACCCCATTTATTCACCAATTTAGGGAAAAATAATTATTTTCTCAAATAATTGCATATTCTCCATTTTTCCTATTTTCCATAATTAAATTCCTCTATGGAATTAATTTCAAAATTACCAAAATACCCTTTGTGAATTATTAATCACATATATCTCCACATAAATACAAAAGTGGGATTTAATTCACTTACATCCCTAACTCCACATAGGAATTATTTCCAATTTATCAAAATACCATTTTTATTGGATTCCATTATCCAAATTACCAAAATGACCCTCTCTCATAGGGCACCAATATTCTCAAGGATCCATCACCTTCTCAAGGGTATTTTTGAAAATTTTCTTACTTCCTTTCTCATTCTCATAACATTAGGATTACTGGGTTTTACAGTCTTGCTCTCCATCTCGCCTTTGTGAATGAGTTCCTAGATTTCCTAGTAGATGTCATATTTTTAAGAGTTAAGATTGTGTGACATGGATCTCTAGTTCAGTATTTCTTAAGGATATTACGGGTCCTTAGATTTATTAGAAGGAGAATATGATTTATCGATTAGTGGACTAACACATGGGCTACTATCATTATTAGCATGGGACACTATTGAGAATGGGGTGTTGAGTCACACACCACATTACATAAGATACATCTAGTAGACATGTGGGTGGGTGTTGGTAAAACATCCATTGAATATGACGCATATGACATATCACATGGCTTGGAAGATTAATGATCCGTTGTTGGCTCTCGATTGAGTATCTAGTTCTTAGATTAGAGGCAATAGAGTTATCTTATGCTAGTGTCAGGGATTTGTCATTGAGCAGAACCATCCGGTGTAAGAGGTAGGGATGCTCTCTATGTGGTCTCTGTGTAGTGGTATATGGAGGCAGATGCTTGCTGACGGGATCCATTGACCTCCATTGGATTGGGCCAGACATCCTATGTGGTTTATGTTGGTAGTAAATGGAAATCCTATAACACCCCATTTTGGGTATTTTAATTATGGGATTATTCAGCCTAAATAGCTTAAGTTATTTACTGTTAGGGACTGAGAGTATGTGACGGTACGCCTGGGGAGTCCACATTACTGTATTAAAGAGGTTGGGTATGAAGATTTATTGTCTAGTTATTTCCAATAAATTATATAGATTATTTAAGTAATATGGGTGTTAGTGAAATTTGAGTTAGTGTGGTTATTGTAGAAAATTCAAATGTTGTGTATTGTTGAGATGTTAAAAATTCTAAGCCAAATGGTGAAGTGGAAGAATGGAATTCAAGAGTCCAAGTGGGTGTTGAAAAGTCAAAATAGAAATTAGGAGATTAAAGAAGTGAATTCTCAGATGGCACATGAAGGCTATTCAAGAGAGCTTCTATAAGCATGAAGTTGATGAAGGTAAAGTCAAGACTTTAGGATTAAGGGAGAAGACTTTCTAGAAGCCTTGAGGGTGAAGATTGAGAGTGGAAAACAATTGGAAATGGGGTATATTTAAGGTGTAAAACACTTATAATCTTTGAGTTAAGAGTAAAATTAGTGGTGGAGCAATTAAGTAAAATTTAATGGAGAATATATAAACATAAAATTTGAAATTTTAAGAGAAAAAATAGGCATTTGGTAAGAGCTCTTGTGGGTCTCTCCCTTTCCCAAATCCAACCTCTATTCTTCAATTCTCAAGCAAGATTCTTCCTCTCTAAAGGCTTCAAATCCATCAAGTAAGGAAGCAAGAAGTTAATAAGGCAAGTTCCCTTTCTTTTCTTCCATTATGGGCATTTAATTCCCTTTTGGGGGCTTGGGTTGGGAAATATTGGGTTGTTGTTAAATCCTCTAATTTGAGGTCTTGATGTAAGAAATTGAGGGCTTGTGAGAGTTGTAAGCTATGGGATTCTAGTATTGGTGATAGTTTCGTGGAGAAAACCAAGTTTTGGGAGAAGAGGAGTTTTGGCTTTATTTTGGTTGATTCTTTAATTTGATGGCTTTAAATTCTTGTGCATGTTTGTTATCAGCCAAAGTGGGGTTTGTATTCCCCCGCAATTTCTAAGGAATAGTGGTTTTTGATTAGGGTTAGAAACTAGCAAGAATTAGACTCTTGCTAACCTTGTTCTCTGCTACATTTTTGGTCCCCGTAGTAGTTCGAGTTAACTCATCTGTACCTTAAGTTGACTCATTTGATCAAAATGCACAAAAATGCTCTGAATCAATTCTAAGGAAAATATCTTCATACTTTCATGTCTCCTAAGGTCCTTAATGAAATTTAAAGGAGTAATTGGCCATGATGGCTTGATGTAAATGTTTCTAATTTTTGAGAATGTTAAATCTTGGCATAACATGACTTGGAAAGTAAGGTATTTGTGCATCAAGAGCATAACTTTGTGTAAGCATATGATAACATGATACATGAGTGTTGCACGTGCATATGTGTGTGGGCACTAAAGTGTTGCATTGCATGACAAGTTAATGGGCGCAATATAGATGATTTTGTGGGATATATCCCCCAACAACCGGTGGGCTTATGTTATGCCTGACTGGCATTTTACACTCATTCGGTGATGACTGGGGGGTGCGTCCATTGGGAACGACTAGGGGCGAGAGGATATATTTATTTGGCTATAGCCAACAGTTAAGATAGGACCATTATTCCCCCGAGATATCACTGTTTCTTTAGTTACAGGTGTTCAACCACAAGCCGATATGTATTATTGTTTATTATGTTATGCCGGATGACCATGTATGTGTTACCTACTTATATATGCATGTTGCATAGCATGATATTGCATTGGGTGGGTGAATGTGCATCTTAAATATAACGCCTCTTTATGGTTTGAGTATCACCCACCATGTATCCATCATACCCCAATTCAGCTATACTATTCTTCTTATGTTTTATGCTTACTGAGCCTTGCGACTCATATTTGTGTTCTTCACCATTCCAGGTAAGGGAAAAGAGGTAGCTGATGGGGGTTCGAGGATGTATGTTTTGTAAAAATGTTAAAAGTCTCTTGCTTGTTTTAAGTGGTAAATGAATGGATGGCATGTATGGTTTGATGTTTGTCTTAGTATATCTCTTCATGAATGTAATACGGTGAATGTTAGGTTCCCTATCCTCCCATCTAACTCTTTCTCTCTTCGGGGCTCCCTGAGTGTTAGGTTGTCTGGGAGAGAGGGTGTTACAAATCCCTTGGCCAGGGTGAGCGCGATTGGAAAGAGTTCCAATGTCTAAAGAGTTTTGAAGTGCTACCTCAATGACACCATATTAGATCTATCATAGTTATTGAGTTTTGTGAGTTTAATCAATACATGGCTCTCCCTTCGTCAGGATGTTAGTTAGTGGAAGGACTATAGTGCACAACAATTAAAGAGCCTTAATAGGTTCATCCAAAGACGAGACTTCATTGCCATTAGGATCGTCATGATTCTTAGCTAGGGGATACTTAGGATCTTTTAAGGTGCTTTAGGGATTTGAAGAGATCCTCTTAGTAGGTTGAAGGGTTTTGCTGGCTTCAAGGAGTTAATGCGTCCTAATTGCTACATGGTTATGAACCTAGAAAGTCACATGCATATTAAGTAATTTATCGAATTAGTGATCCGTTGTTGTTAGTGTGTTCCTTGTCACTAAGAGTTAATGATGTTGGTTGCAACTAAGAGTTAGCTTCATGTATCTATGGATATGGGAGACTGCTAAGAGTTAGCGGGGCATGTCATTAAGAGTTAATGGGGCTTTGGTTCCATTAAGCGATAGTGTAAAGGCTATTAAATGCTAATAGTGGGGCCAATGTGCAATATGATGAAGCTAGAGTGTTACTGGCAGAAATCGATCGACTGGTGCAAGGAGAGGTCGACAACTCGGTGCTCATATGTGGTCAATCGGTCACGTGCTATCAACTAGTGCATGAAAAAGGTTATCCACCTCTAGCGGTTAACTGGGTGTTTCATGTGATTGACCATTTGCCTCATAAATGCTCCGCTGCTTGGTCGCATTAATGCATTAAATGCTCTGATGCAAATGATGGAAAGAGGCACTTGAAAAGGAGAGGTGTGCAAGGGAAGGGAATATGAGATTGAAGAGATTGGTGGATGGTTTTGAGGAGGCAATATTAGTGAGCTATATGTTAGTGTAGGTGCTCTAGACCCAATCAGATTGGGCATGTTGTACACTGATAATTGTAATCATGTTTATTATTTGAATAAGGAGTTGTTCAAATTCACAAGAAGTCATTCTATTAGTTTCTTGTTATTATTGTAATAACCGAATGAAACTAGATAGAAGTCCATATGATGTATACTGTGATTAATCTATAAAGATGTGAGATGATGCATCACAGTTTCTAGACATCATTAAACGTCCCAAGTCGTAGCAATGTCAAGAATAGACATTGACAATTGTGGTAAGACTTGTATGTGCTATGTTTTTGCTATGTGATAGCAATGGGGGTCTCACACCCATAGGCATGGGGATGCCTAGACAAGTACATAGGTGACCAATGTTGGAGAACGTGTCACTGGACATGACTCGCCATGAGAATCCATTTTGGTTATATGTTGATGGAATTCTCATACGAGATGGGTGTAACTAATCCTTGGACCTGAGGTTGTCACAGTCATCTCATAAGAAGATCGGTATGCTTTGACATAGTTTCGATGGGCCTAGATAAAAGTTGCATGTAGGCGATCGTTGGGTATATCGTGAGGCTTATGGAGATGGGTGCATAGCCAAGATGGGACTCGTCTATCCCTTGATAGAGGATGATGTATCTAAGGCGCCTTCGGTGGATATTCACTTTAAATCCATGGCCATGGTAAAAGAGAACAAATAAGGAGTTATTGATTTACTTTCTATTAAGTGAAGATATCTAGAAGACCGAAGAAAACTCATGTGATCGTTATCAAGAAACACATCGCCATACTTGAGATCACATAAGATACATTGACGAGAGGATCGAATTACACGGTAACCATGCTCGTGAAACGTTATTTGCGGATTATGAATCCTTCTGAATAATTGAGTAGGCATTATGCCTTACTAGAGGCCAATCTTGTCTTATGTGTTTGTACCGAGACATTGCCAACATATTCAGAAGCCTAATGAGTCATACGCAATAGGCATGGTCCCTGGCTTAAACCAGAAGAATGGACGTATGGTTAAGTGGGACACTTTGGCAAGAAGTTGTGCCGTCGTAGGTTCTCATGGAAAAAGAACAAATAGACGTAATGACGTCGATATGACGAGGAGTCGTCATAATGGAAAGAGTTTCCTAAAATGGCAATTGATTAAATTAGGAAGGAGTTTCTAATTTAATAATTTTCTATTTGTTGGAGTGGCAAATAGGAAATAAAATATATTTGGGCTTAAGTTAATATTTGGATTAAATTAGATTTGGGCTAAATATTAAATTAAATATTATATTTGGGCTAAATTGGATTTGGGCCAAATATTAAATATTATATTTGGACCAAATTAGATTTGGGCTAAATATTAAATATTATATTTGGGCTTGAATTAGATTTGGGCCAAAATATTTTATTTAAACCTATAAAAGGATTTGGGCCATTTAATTATATTTCTAGTTGGACTATAATAAGCCTACTTAAGATTCTAATTAAATTAGAATTAATGGGCTAGCCCAATCCATTAGGGTTTTAGAAACCCTAGGACATTTCTTTATAAATATCCCTTTATGGGTTACCCAAAATGGTAGTGAGTTTTGGTGTCATTTTTCAAGAGTTAAAAAATGTATTGCCGTTCACACTTCCCTGTTTCTTTTGGCATCGATTTGAAACATGGGCGTTTTTTTTTCGTCCATACACAAGCCGCGAAAAGGAGAAGGAGCTAGCACTCCTATTCCGCTCTCCTTGCTAACGGACGCGTGCCACGTATCACAAGTTAGAGGCCGAACGCTTGGACGACTCAAATCTGCGAACGACTCGATAATCTAAAGGTTAGATTTATTTATTTGTTTGTGAATGATTTGATTTCGATGTTGATCCAATCGCTTGGATCGGGGTAAGGTTCAATATTTTTGAACTACGCTGCTTGCCCTGTAGCGATCTTGCTATACTTTCACTATATATTCCCCTCTACTTGTTATTCTTTTTCTTTGCTAGTTGCTTTTTCTTCTTTTCTAGGTCCTGCTAGAGCTTTTTCTTGCTCCAAGCTTGGCTGTTGCAACTTCCTTTTCATCTTCTCCCATTTAGATTGGATGTTGGGCAGCCACGCTTTGACTAAACTGGAATCATGGTATAGCTTTGGGTTACCTTCATCGAGAGGGTCCTAGCACGGCTCTAGTGGAGGGTTTTGAGTTATCTCAGGCATGGACCGACTAGGTCCTCCACACTTGAGGAGGAGAGCTGGTTACCCAGTGTTGCAGGTTCGAGGGAGCAAATTAGACAACAAGGAGAAGCCATCGCGTTAGACAACTGGTATTGACTTTCATATGAAAAGGTATATCAATAACCCCCCTATGGCATGGGTTTTTTGTTTTTGCATATAGGTAATGAATACCGGGTCTTGCGAAGATTGTTTTTTCTTCTACTATAAGTAGTGATGTATCTGGTTTTGGTTTTGAAAATGTTTTAAAACCCATTAATCCTTGCATTGATCCATCAATGGTTGGTTTTTTGCCTCAAGCTCATGTCATCTTTTAGTGGTTTCAGAGCCTCGACTCGATATTATCACCCTATGCGTGTGATTTGTGTATTGTGTGTGTGTTTTGGATGTGTATATGCATTCTATTTTATTGCAAGTTAGCAGAAACTATCGATTGTTTCGTCTAAATGGTTGTCTGGTCTGGTGTCTAACACATGTGTCGATGCAAGAAGATAAAGCTGAGGTAGAGCTAGGCAATAAAATTGAGGTGACCAAGCTAGGGGAAGGTGGAAGGCTGCTACACGGGGGAGAACTCACATTGATGTTTAGATGAGAGTTCGTATCGCTGTCCAATTGAGAGATCAACAGGCTTGGGGCTCTTAAAGAAGCAATTATAGGCTTGAATAAGCAACATAATTGTTGAAACATGAAAGAGATGCAACACTGCGAAGTAGAAAGCTCTGTTGTCTAGGAGAGAGCAGTTACAAGGAAGAACCCTGTTAGAAGGCACACAAGGATTCCTCCTTGTTAGTGTGTTATGGCTACTTAGACGGTATTATTCTAAGGAATTTCCTATCATGTGAGAAATGACTTGGTGGTTTATTTGATAGGTGTAAATGGAGCTTAAGGGACTAAGGAAGATTAAGGAGTTAAAGTAGAAAGGGTCACAAGCCAAAGAAAGAGCGAGCAAGAGGGTGGAAAATTCAAAGTCAAAAGGAGACGGAAGCAAGTCAAAATAGGGGGTGGCTTAAGTACAAGGTAAATGGCCATCTAATGCAAATTAAGGATTTAAATATGCTTGAAGGGGTTGGAAATTTGAGATTAAAATAAATCAAAATGTTAAGTAAGTATAAATAGAGCCAATGTTTGAAGATGGAGCAAATATGAGGTGGTGGAGATCGGGAGAAGCTTTTTCCAGTAGCTAGGGTCCCTTTCCTTTTCATTTCACTTCTTCTTGTGGCATCTGGGAATCTTAAGGAAGGGATTACAAGGTAGGAAACTCATCTTCTAGCTCTCTTAAGCTTAGAAACAACTTTTCCTTTGTTTTGTGAGTAAAAAGAAATGAAAATGTCTATGTATGACAGCCTGTAAGTTGTGTTGAAGGTAAAGAAGAGCTAGGAATTGATAAAGAAGGAAGCTAAGGCAAGTTCTCTTCCTTTCTATTGATTGGAAAACCTTGAATTTGCAAATTTTGGAGTGGTGTTCATAAAACTCTTTATTTTGAGAGCAAGTTATTGCATGGTTGTAATTTACTTATTTCCTTTTGTTTAATTCCCTTGTTAATGCAAACTTTGGACATGTTCTCCCTATTTTTCTTGGGAATGATGCCTCTTTTGATAGAGTAGAGATTTGGCAAGAGTTTGTTCCATCTTGCCATAGTTTGGGTGAGGAAAGCAAAGGATCGAATGATTTTTGCCTCTGTCTATTGACAGATTGGGGGCAATTTGTCTACCGGGCCCAAAAGCCTCCTGCAAGAATAAATTCCCCTTTTCTCCCTTTCGGCACATGTTACCTCTTCTTGTGTGTATCCCATTCCAATCATGAGTGTGTGAGTATATTTGGCATTGTGCATGTAGGTGTAAGAGGTCTTATGCGTGGGTTTATGAAACGTGATGTTTAAGTTTATGCATGGCATGGCTTGGGAAAGCATATGATATTTAATGCGTGCTGTGGACGAGATTCGCTAGGATATCCTTTACGGTGATAAACTAAAAGCTCGGGTGGGCAATAATGTTGAACTTGTGTCTAGCTTAGGTGGGCTATAATGCCGGACTCGTGTGGGATTTAAATCCCTTAATATGATTATGCTACGAAAGTAGTTATGGGAGAATGCACCATGTTCTCCATGCATGTTCATGGTACACATGGTTGGTTCCTCTCCTTGTATGTGCATGAGTGGGGATATTTGTTATCATCTATGGTTGGACCCTGATACTCTCATTGTCTTTATTTCTATATTACTTGCTAAGCTTTGTGGCTCACTTGTACTTGCATCATTCCAGGTAGAGACAAGTTTAAAGAAGATGAGAAGCCTAGCAATACAGGGTCCAATGTCTAGACGTGTACAGAGCTGTTCTAGACGAAAAGTCTTGGGGGATATTGGCATGGTGCTTGTTGAGGATGTTTAGCTTTTGAAGGCCTTGTATTTCTTTGTTTTGGAATGCCACGAATGTATGGGTCTATTGTATGTGTTAGTATTCTATATTTGGCTTATATATATATATATACATAATCTTATTGTTGGGTATGCAATGCTGTGGTGTTCTCTAACTTATGACTCCTATAGGTACCATCCCTTTTTGACACTTCTCTCTTGGTGCCTTCGACGGGGGTTTCTAAGGGTGGGATCATCATAGAACTAGTTATGATGAAGAAGCAGGTTAACGTAGTCCATGAGAATAAGTATTCATTCTTTCAGATGAGTAAGCAGCTTAATAGAGTGCTTAGGTGTAATTATGTGAGGTTAGAAGATGAATAGCCAAAAAGTCATTTTAAATGAAGTGTGAGGGGTATTTATACCTTTTAAAATGTTAGTAATGGGACACATGGCACACATGCACAAGGCATGCACATAGTTATCTCGAGTTAAGCATGGATTAGACCTAGAAGAACCCCTCCCCGAGGAATATGAGCCTAGTGAGTCTATCGAGGGAAGGAATTCCTTGAGGCAGGCTACCATTGCGTGGGGCAATGAAAGGGTTGCTACTATGTGAGAGTTGTATAGGAGAAGATCTCATTTTGAGGTTCACTAGAAGAATGACTCAACCGAGTGAACCAGTGATGTACATGAAGTATCCGAGAGAACATATTTTCTTGGAGATCGACACTTCCTTCGAGAGAATGACCCCTACCCCGGAGGATAGGCTATAACAATTATCACACAAGTAATTTCTATGAGAGTTATATTTTGTCTACCCTTTTCTTTTGATATTTATGTTTTTCAATTTTTAGTTCGAATTTGCAAAGTTTTTGAAAAAAAAAATCTCATAATTCCTCATTTTCATTTAAAAATGAATAAAATTTAAGAACTCAAAAAAAAAAAAAATAAAATAAAACTCCAAAATTACATTTGAAACAGATGTGGTGTCTAAGGAAAAAAAGATAAACCTTAGGGACCTTCAAAGATATTTTTATACCATGGGGTCCCAACACAAATGGCCCAAACTACAAGTGTTTGAGGGTTATTCATCCTAATTTCTTTTGTATGATCTTGACTAAAATGATATGTTGATGTATTCAATTAACAACACAAATATTTATTCATGAAATTGACCAAAATGTATAAGTTCATGTACTAAAAATAACATTTTTCCTTTTATCTTTTAACCTATCTAATACTTTATTAGCCAACATTTTAAAGAAACATGATCGTTGTTGATCACGTATTGGGATTCTCAATGCTTCATCAACCACCATGAACCTTTCCACACCATATCATCTCTAACATAATAAATGCAGCATAACAAAAAACAAATATATATATATATAATACTTAATGTGGATGACTACCCTTTACACCTTTCATTCATGCACCCAAACACATTTCATTCATGCACGCACACAATGCCAGGCTAAGCGCACTTTCAAAAGAAACGTATGAGAGGCAACAAAGGTAAATACAAACCCTTTCTCTCCGTCGAGCACAATACACAGTTCTCTGTTCTTAGGGTTTGTTGCTCTGCTATGCTCTGTGTTTTTGTAAGCCTGCATATGTTTCTTCCTTTATGTGGATGTGTTTGTGTATGTAGATTTGTGAGGATGTATTTGAAGAACTTATTGAGCGGGAAGGAAAGAAAAAGGGTATCTTTCAAAGTAGCAAAGGTGGGAATGAGATATAGCCCAAAGCTAGTTGAAGCCAAGGAGGACGAAAATGAGAGCGATCAGGCAACTAAATCTCATCAGAAAGAAAATGAGGTACATATCTCTAGATGTTTCTATATAGAATTTGCATTTATACTATTTCTTTGTCAATGTTTAATCTATCGATTTGCTTTCGATTATTTGGTATTGTGGTGTTTATTGGATTCAAATA
Source organism: Diospyros lotus (assembly GCF_014633365.1). Taxonomy (NCBI): domain Eukaryota; kingdom Viridiplantae; phylum Streptophyta; class Magnoliopsida; order Ericales; family Ebenaceae; genus Diospyros; species Diospyros lotus. The sequence goes on along the minus strand of NC_068344.1, from coordinate 10,032,490 downwards.
TATAATTAAAGCTTAGATTTCTTGGTTAATGCAATACAAGTATACTCCTATGTATCATATTCCCCAACAAATCCTTGATCCATTTTTTGTTTCTAGATTTGTGTTTTTGGGCCTTTTATGCACTCACATTTTTTCATGGATGGGGAACTTTGATTTTATTAAGTTTTGTTATGGTTTTTTATGGTTGGGAATGTATAATCACATGAATAAATAGAGTTCCTAACATGATTTTTTTGTGATTTCTCTTTACTATAATGCATTTTCATCTTTATGAGGGATAAGGTCTCTACTTGTAAATGGGAAAGTTCTTCCTAGAAGTTGGAAGGGGCCAAATTTACTCAATGAAATATGGGTGGGTTAGGTGATATTAGCAATTGATAAAGCATGTGAGTGGATTATCTAAAGGAACTAAAAGGAAGATAAAATCTCGCTTAAGGTTTAGCTATGGCAAGGCATAAGAATAGAGTGTACAAGTTTTTCTAATGGGATACCAAATTGTAAGTTTATCTTTTTCATAAGAATTAGGTGAGTGTAAAATTTTAAAATTAAAACAAAAATGTGAATAAAGATGGCAATGTAGGGAAGTTGTGGTGCATATTTTAGAGTCAGCTCCAATTAATTGGTTTATAATGTAGGATTGGGGTTAGTTAATGGGAAGATTTTTAATTTGGTTACATGGTTCTTCCTTTGCAAGTTTGGTACTTGTGCTTACCTAAAAGCTTTATAAGGATTCAACATAAAACGGAATTATTTGTTTATACTAATGTTAGATCATTGACCTCTTTGTAAATAGGGTGATCGTGTTGGAATACAAGCTAACGTTATCGATCATTCAAGTGCATTGCCAAAACCAGGATTGCATTCATTTTCAGAAGGTAATCTAAATAACATTTACAATTTATTTATATCTCGAAAATTCCTTTCATATGATGATTTTTCCCTTTATATGTTTTAATTTTTCCTTCTTGTTTTCTTTCTTTTCATTCCCCCTTAGCAGATCAAGATGCATCATTTTCCTTGAACTTATTTCAAAGTGGCTTCTTTATTGGGAAACCTAATGAGGTTAGAAATGTTAAGAAGATTAATTGATTCATGTTATATTATAAATTACCCCAATCACAATGTAATCACTTTTTATGCTTTCAAGTCCAACCATTAACTATGCTTAAAATGCATGCTTCCAGTTGTTAAATGACACTCCCAAGAAGTTGCATCCATATGACAATGAAGCAAGGGCCTTTTTTGATGTAAGTTTCTTTATTGCTTTTAATCACAAGGCTTAGCATGATCTTGCCTCATCTTTCTAAATTCTCTTTGAAATTTGTATGAAAATGATAAGCTATAAACAATATGCTCTATCTTATGAAAAATGATTGGAATAAGGGTACATTTGAAACAAACTTTAATTACTAAAAGATTGCAATACGATATGGGTAACCCAATATGTGGACTAATTTGTTTGGATGGTGTGATGACCTAGTCCACAAGGCTACCATGGAGGGTTTAGTTTAGGTAAATGTTTAATTATTTTAGTTAATTTATTGCTTATTCATCAATATTTTATAAAATGACCTTACCCATATTATTGTTCAAATTATGAGAAATGAGACCTTTTGTTTGCCTTTGATTAACCCCCTATAGTCACTTATTTAAATGATTAGTCCTTCATCTAATTGTTTGATTCTCTTGTCAATCCTTTAGCCAATTTCAAAAACTTTAATCAATCATCTATGGAAACTAGTCTTAAGCACACAACCTCAACCATAGTCACCTTTCATATCTCCCAATATACATTATTGGCAATGTGGATTCATTCCTTAGTCACCTTTCATATCTCCCAATATGCATTTTGCCAATGTATCAATTAGTTTCTCTTCTATTCTACAATGCATTAGTTTCACGTCCCTATTCTTCTCAGCTTCTCTTATAACATGAAACTTGGCATTTATATACTTTGTTCTTCCATGTTGGACAATATTCTTTGCAATTGCTACGGCTGGCTTATTATCAACCATAATGAAAGTAGCTTCATCTAGTTGTTGTCCAAAGTTTGCTAAAATCTTACTAAGCCATATGGCTTGATTTGCAACTTCTATTGTAGAAAAATACTCAACCTTAGCTAAGGATTGAACTACCGCCTCTTATTTCTTCAAATTCCATGAAAAAAACACTACTGTAGAGAGGGAAAACATAACCTAAAGTACTCTTGGAATCATTAACACTACCTACCTAATCACTAGTTGAATATCCTCAAAGAAATCCATTTTCATCTTTAAAATACCATAATATAGTCAAGAGTCCCTTTTTAAGTACCTTAACACTCTCTTAGAAACACGTAGGTAAATTTGACTTGGTGACGACATGAACTTTGATAAAAGACTTGTTGGGAACACTAAGTTAAGCCAAGAAGTTGTTATGTACAATAGACTACCAATCAAAGTTCTATAAACTAAACTATCAGTCGTGTTTTCACCATCCAACTTGTGTAAAGCAATGGAGTAGCAATTGCTTTACAACATTCCATTTTTGAATTTTTTGAGAATGTTAAGTGAATAAGGAAAATTCTATCTTTACATTTAGTTCCATACCTAGGAAGTATTTCATTTCACCCAAGTTTGTCATTTCAAAAACCTACATCATCTTTGCCTTGAAGACTTTCATAGCCTAAGAATTATCACCTATAATCAAAAGATCATCAACATATAATGAAACTAACAATTTCTTCCCATCATCAAACCTTGTTACATAGAGAGTAGCTTTATTTTTACTCCTTTTGAAACCATGAAGAAAGAGATGGCCATCAATTTTCTTGTATTAACCCATAAAGCCTATTTTAGGCCATAGATAACTTTATTAAACCTAATTTTGTCCTCATAACCAACAACTACAAAGCCTTTAGGCCGCCGATATAAATTTGTTTCCTTAAAGATTCCATTTAAAAAAGTAGACTTGAGATCCATATGATTAATTTTCCAATCCATATGAGCTGCTAAGGCTATTAATAGCCTTATAGTGTCATCCCTTGCAATAGGAACAAAAGTATCACCATAATACACTCCTACAAGTTGAGAATATCTCTTCATAACCAATCTAGCCTTCTACTTATGAATTGTCCAATTAAGATTAAGTTTTATCTTGTAAACACACTTTAATTACATTCTTATTTTTAGGCCTAGAAGTGAGTTTGTAGGTGGTGTTTTTGTTGATAATTGCTAACTCTTCCTCCATCGCCTTTTTTCATTCTTCAAACCTTAAAGCCTCTTCATAACTTATAGGTTTTAAAATTACTCAGCAACATTTTTCATAAATTTCAATAAGAGACTTTGTTTTGAAAAATAGAGAGTTGGGTTCTGATTCAAAATCATACTTTTTCATTAACATTTGCACTCTTATCTTCATCTCTAGCTAGTGTTAGTTGTTGCATTGTGTTGCTCTTTCTCTCCACTTGTTCCTTGTTCCAATTCCAATAAGCTTCTTGATTAGATTTCAGCATCTCTATTGGTTAACACTTTCTTAGTTTGTTGATTATAAATTCTATAACCTTTTGATTTTACTGCATAACCCAATAAGATTATGGTTTTTACCTTTTATTCAAGTTTGGATCTCTTACTATTGGAACATGGCAATAAAATACTAAACCAAATACCTTTTTAAGTGCTTTTTTCATAGGTTTAGAACTAGATTGGGCCTCGTTTGGTGTTTTCCCTTGCACAAACTTGGTGGAAAGTCTATTCAAGAGATAGATAGTTGCATACATAGCGTTTACACAGAAGCTTTTAGGAAGTTTTTTCTCTAACACCATGAACCTTCTCATCCATTATATTCATGCTCATTCTTTCTAACACTTTATTCTCTTCTGATGTGTAGTTGACAATTAGTTGATGTAAAATTCCAATATCTTCACATAGATTGTTGAAGTTTCTTAAATTGTACTCATTCCCATTGTCAAACCTTAAAGTTTTGATCTAATAACCAACTTTGATATTCCACTAACACCTTTAATTTCTCGAAAATAGAAAATACCTGAGACTTATTGATAAGAAAATACACTAGGATATCTTGGTAAAATCATTTATAGGTTATATGAAATACCTATTTTAACTTGAGAACAAAGACCTCATAAGCCCACATATATTGGTGTGAATTAGTTCTAGCTTCTGATTACTACCCAAGCCTAATTAAAAGGGAAAACTTGCCTATGCATCTTCCTAAACTAACAACATCACACACTTCACTACTAACTTGAATTTTAAGCATGTCTCTCACCAAATTATGTGATTACATAAGCTTTAATGAGTCAAATTGAAATTATTATACCTTTTATGCCACAACCATGTATGGTTATCTCTTTTGAATCATTTGCATGATGTTCAACATGCTCCCAAAATAAAGGAAAACTATTCTCAGCCATCTTCACCTTAGCAATTTCACAATCATTAGAATAAAAAATTGTGCAAAAGCAATCCTTAAATGATAGTGAATACCCTTGCTTCATCATTTGAGCCACACTAATTAGATTTTGGGCCAAGTTAGGAATGCACAAAACATATGAGATTTGCTTGGTACCTTTCTTGGTCTGAATTGCAATGGCTCCCATGCCTTCATCTTAAACTATGTCGCCAATGCCAATCTTAACTTTAATTTTGATAGATGTGTTCAAAGTTCTAATGAGACTTGAATCTCCAGCCATACATCTTGTGCATCCATTATCTACAAACCAAGTTTTCCCTCCAAGTGATTGACATGCTTGAGACACCATAAAAAGAAGATCTCCACAATCTGGTTGTTCATTTAGAAAGTTGTCTTGCTACACGAGTTGTTGTTGAGACTGATTTTTGTTGGGTTTATAATATCTTTCAACATGAGTAAATGTTTTACAATATCTACATTAAATTTAGGGTTCCCCTTTTTACTAGAAATTGTTTTTTTAGTGGTTTGTTGTAACACCTCACTTTTCCCAGGTGTGTTATAACTTAGGAAATTTTGGGGATATATTTTTTTTTTCAACATAATACATCCAACACACATAACATAAATCATTCCCTGACAATCCCATTTTACCTTCTCAGCAAATCAAACTTAGAATCAGTAAGCTAAGACAGGTAACATCATCATAAATGCGAAAGCTATATCGAAACCTAAAATGGTACATAACTGAAACTATTTTATTCATAACATGAAATTCGTACCATCGTTTAACATAACATCATCAAAATAAAATACATCATAATCCAAAATGACATGCTACGAACCACCTACAAATAACTGTCACTCCTCGGGAATTCTTTTTCCTTTGGCACCGCTGCTTTCACCTGGAACGTTCGAATATTCCAGGGACAAAGTCCAAATAAGATGTTGAATCATTTAAGTGAGAGTTCAAAACAATTTCATGAATATATGCAAGACCATGAAACAAAACTGACATATCCCCAATATATCCTAGCCCAAGAGAATCCCGCATAGCACTTAACCCTAACTGGGGAAAATGCAATCTCTCTAAAGGCAACACAATCACACTGACACATTGGCATAACACAGTCTTAGCTTAAGAGGGTAACATCAATGCCTCTCCCTGACACAACAAAAACCATCATTACCACTTCCGACATGGAATTGTCAACATCAATGTAGGAACCCATGCAATCACTCCATAATCATGTCAAGGATTACATTTCCACTCAAAAGCATATCAGATCATGTTAACACAAACCCTGGCCACAAGATGATCAACACTATACCCGGGAATCCATGTCCACCTTGGAAACAATGGTATTGCTCAAAGGAACCTAGGGTGGTGTCCACTCATAGCCCCGCCACTTAAGTTGATCTAGGGTGGTGTCCATTCTCAATCCTTGCCATAAGTGGGCATTAACCCTTGGCATGCTTCCCTAGTGCTATCACTCAATTTCCACATCATAAGTTGACATCTCGTCACACATGTACAACCAATCACCCTAGTGTAACTTCCCTGGCCACCCATCCTGGCATGGAACCCTAGGCAATCATCCTGACACACACACATAACACAGGATACCCCTATATGTTGCTCCAACAAATACCCTTGGGGAATTACGACTACACTATCTGGGAAACATCCTAGGTTGACATCCCACATGAACAACAAAAAACATGCCAATGCCACATACCATGATTTGATGCATTATATAAAATAACATTTCATGTACATAATTTATCGAACAAATTTCAATGCACATGCATAAATTTTTTTGGGATGAACCTCCCACATGGAAAACAACCATCATAGTTTAAACCGTTCACGTGCGACAAGACCAAGTTAGGGTAGAACCACTCATCTTGAGTGTATCTTAGAATACCTCGATTCTCTTGCCCAACCTAAATTTTCATGCAAATCCTCAAGTCTTTTGACCAAACCACCTCCTCACACACCCTCACGCGCTGTCTAAGTGCCCTGCGCGTGTGATGCCTTGCGTGTGCTTTACATGCTTTTTGTTCTCTAGGAATAAAAGCCCTCTATCCACTAAGCTCAAATCACTCTCGTCCAGCAAGAATTTATCATAACTTTGAATGAGAAACCTTTGGCCATGAACACGCTATTTATAGTGTTAGGATCTTATAGTAATCATATCAAATCTTATCCTTAAAGTCATCATGAGGCTTCATCATTATCTCTAAAGTCATCATAAGGCTTAGCCTTATCTCCAAGGTCATTATGAGGCTTTTCCTAATCTCACAAATGCTGTTAGGAAAAAGGTTTCAAGAATTACACCTTGGCCCAAACTTTTTGGGTAATTGCACTTAGATCCCTTTTAACTTGGTCTGTGGGCCATTTTTTTAATTGCACTTATGCCCTTGGAGAAAGGATTTATTACCCTAATACCCCAAGATTTTAGGTAAATTACACTTTTACCCAAAATTTAATATTTATGATTTTGCCCCTAGCTTTGAAACTCCACTTTTATCTCAAGACTTTCATAATCCTTTGAAATGTCCTATTTTCTCAAATATTTGAACTTAAAAATCTCAGGTATTACATTTATTCTTTTAAAAATTCAACTTAGAGGAAACTTCCCGTTCGTTGACTACTCTTTGGGTCCTTCTACTACTTTTCCTTTACCCCATTTGTTTGATGTGGCTCTTTTACATTCTTTTGAAGAACCTATCTTAACTTTATGCACCTTTCGAGACATCTTTTATCCTCATTAAAGCTCTCTATTAGTGGATCTGCAACTTACTAATTAATTTGAAAACTATTAGACTTTTTAAATCCCATGATTCCTCAATTGCCATGATTTTTGCCTCAAATTTATGATTTGTAAACACATGCACAGACAATAAATATCACATGCATAAAATTGAATCTCTAAAGGAATGTCTAGATATAGCCATGTGACCCCCATTTTTAAGGATATATGTTATCTAAGAACGAGGGGACCATATATGTTTTGTATTTTATGTAATTCTTAGTCTATATGAATTAGAATTTAAAATTAGAGATGATCATAACTCACCTATACCTACTAATCTATCACCATGGATCCTTATTAAAGTAAATTGGGTTATAAGATATGCATTAAATCACTTAAGGAACTTACAAAATCAAAAAATTAGTATTCGACTCCCATGTATATGAAATAAAACCTTTAGATTAAGGATAGGAAATTCTACATCACAAAAGCTTCTTCTATTATGCTTGAACCATCTATTACTAAAGTTGATATGTGTATTTATGCTTAATGTAATAAATAAGCCTAAAGCCTTCGTACATAAGATTATTAATAAGGAAAATGACTAATGTTGTGGATTATGAAATGTATATAACACATTCAACAAGTCACTTGAGAGCCTGACCACTATAATAAGAAGGATTCTCCACCATTACTACCAATGTCATCATCTTATCTCAGCTATTCCATAACCATTACCCATCTCTTCTTCCCTTTATGTTTTTTTTTCCCATTTCATATTTCCACTTAACCCTCTCCTCAGTTCTTCACCTCTCATTTGCAACATCTTCTCAGAGTTTGGGCTTCAATTGTAGCCATCGATGTTTATCTACAATTTCAACTCTTATATTCAACTAAAGTTTAGTAAGGATCCTAGCTCCGTAACCTAAATCGTAGCTTGTTGCTTATGATTTTCTCCTTGGAAGCTGTTTCCTTGTCTTGGAAATGGGACCATGGAATGGTATCTCAAATTATTCACAACTCTTCTTGGGGATGATGATCGTAGATGAAGTTAGAGACAAGGTAATTCACTCTACTAAATAGATGCTTGAACCTACATTTTTGGTTTATGGATTTTGATCTCCCTTCATCTTGCTTTGTTTTATGATGTTCCTTACACTTATTGAGTTATCCTCCAGTATACATTCGAGTCTCTATTTTTGTCTAGCAAGGCTATTTTGTGCTTATACTTTAACAATGGTCGCTTGTTGGACTTTCTATTGTTAGCCATCTTGGTGCTTGCCTATAATCTGGTGGAGACCCTTGTTACTCACTTTCCCATCCTCCTTTGAGAGGTAAAAGCTAACTTCTTCTGATATCTTAGTTCCTCTATCAGCTCATCATAGAATCTCCCAGCTTTAGTAAGCTTATGTTTTTCTTATTTGGGATGTCCTTATTGGCCTAATGGTTACCCCTAGTGCTTGGCACTATCAAGTATATATATTCTTTGCTTGATCCTAGCTACTCTATGTCATATCTCTTATGTTGGCTTCAACCATAATTTTACTATTTCAGCAAAAGCAAAAAAAAAAAAAAAAAAAAACAAACAAACAAAACACATTCAACACTGTCAACTCAATGCATGTGCTTTTGTGTCATAGGATACATCTATAAGGATTAATAGTGTGGGGATTATTGTGTAAGTTGTTTTCTTAATAAAGAAAGGTTGTAAAATAAACATGCAATTTTTGTTCTGTTCCTTTTGTAATAAAGAACTATATTTCAATCATGTATATTGATCAAATATCTTTCTTGGTTTTATGTTCTAAAATAATTTGTGGTTACATTGATTGTTTGTCTAGATGTAAAGAAATTCCCCAACCTATATCGTGGTATGATATTCATGCTATTTTTTTGGAATAGGATATTGAGAGTGGCTATATACCAACAGAGATTTCTGATGATCAAAGCTACAAATATGTCAATGGAACTCTATTGTGTGAGGTAAGATAACTGTAGAATCTTTTAATATATTTATTACCTTGGTGTGTTTAGTGTTCATACAAACTAGGTTGCAGAGCAATCAAAGATAATTTGGATTTCTTTATTATCCATCTTTTAGTGTTTGTTTGACCACATGAATGAAATTATGTACTAGCTATTAGCAAGTCTACTAATGTGAGTAACTTGCAACATTTTTGGATTGTGATATGGGATTCAAAATCTAGTTCCCTTCAAGTTCATCATCTAAAAACTACTATGATTGAAATTATATAGATTTGCTGAAGGCTAGAAGAGTCACTTTTGTTAGAAAATATTACTAGGAGTGACAATTGTTGAATAATTGTGGTGTTGTAATGGAAAATATATCGCAGTAACCTGAAGATTACAAGGCATAAAAACTCTCTGTCCTTAATACTTTGTTTGTCCCAAAATATAATGCACAAGGGATCCAAACAAACCTCCAAGATACAATTGAATTAAATGTAATGTTTGTTGCCGAATGTACAATTTTTGACAACAAACCCGGACACAAGGAATTTATAACAAACACAAGAGGCTTTGTATTCTAATTCTGTAGTAAAAGAATACAAAGAATTGATCTTTGAATGCATTAAAATTATGAAGTTTCATGTAAGAAGGTAGGAGAAGAATAAGGAAAGAAAAACAATATGAATTCTCAAGTGTTTTGATCCAAGAATACATCAAACTATTTATAGATAATGTTGCAACCCTTCACCAAATGTTACAACCATTCATATGTGTAAATAGAATTCAAAACAAGTGAGAAACAATGTAACGCCCCACTTTTCCAAATACACAATAACATGGAATATAAAAAGACATCATCTATGGGCGTTATGGAAACCCTTACCAACAGAAGCGTTGGATCAAACCTGAAAGCTTAACCAAAGCTAAATAAAGGGGTTTCCACTAGAATTCCTTTACAAGTACAAGAAATGCATATGACCTTCAATACTCCAAAAAGAACACAACACATGATTGCAGGGACAATTGCAGGACACTCACACACACATACACACACACACATTTCTTACAACCTTGAGTATCCTACCTGCTATTTACAATGCATCATTCAAAAACTTCCAAAATCCAACAAACAACTCTTATCATGTTCATAGTACATAGTAACCCCGACTCACACACTCAACAGCATAAAAGATAAACCCAAGCCTTACATAACCCCTGTTTATACAACTATAATACATAATACTCAAACAAAATCAAAGGTTACATAGGATCCATAGTACATGAAGTTAAACTAAACATCGGCCTCCTTGTAGCCTTTTCTCTTGCTTATCTTCGGGGTACCTGGCATGCTAATATACTTGGGACGTTGAATGTCCCAGGGATATGAAACACCCAAGTTAGATAATGACATCTAAGTGAATGACTCAGAAAATGAGAGTACATGCATGCAAATGCAATAATGCCATTATGAAATCCACCCCTATGGTAGCAATGCCAAGGTGTTGCAATCACCCCGCGGTCATCATAGTCACTCCTAGCTTATCACCAGAGCACGAGATCTTCCATGATGTCCCAACAACTAGCCACAGTCTCCAACATGAACATGATATATGACAAAGCATAAGAAATATGCATAACCAAGGAAAAATATGACATGTAAGCCACAAAGGCATGATATGCAAGCCAACATCCACACACAAGTGAAGCAACAAATGCTCAAAGTGTCTCAAAACATGCAGGAATCACTCACCTTGACCGATTACCTTAGGAAGCACGATTTACAACGAGTAGAATGGGTTTTCTCGCAGTTTTTCTTACTGCTTGGCACGAACTTCGAGAGAGACCAGAAAATTCTTTCAAGGCTCATTCTCCCTCGACTTTCTCCCTTCTTTTTGACAGCGTTTCCTCTCTCAAACTCCCTTTCTTTTCCTCCTTGCTCGGTGTAAAAAATGAATAACCCCAAAGTCCTTATTTATAGGAAACTTTGGCGAACCAAATCGCGCCACGTGTCGCGTCATCATTCCATCCATGAGCATCCAATTAAAATATGCCACGTGTCCCTAGAGATTTGTGCCCCCACATGTTTAATTAGATTTTCAAGATTCCCCATCATTACATCCCACACGATAAATTACTTTTTCTACATTTTCCATTATTACACCTTTAATTAACAACTACATCCCACATGGTTAATTGCATTTTTCACATTTCTCATCATAACACTTCAAATTCTATCTCCAAGTGGCCAATGAATACTTGCCACATGTTCTTAGGGATAAGGTTTGGAGACTTTTATAAACTTGGAGACTAAGTAATCTTTTCCTTGGCCAATCACGTAATGCCACCTCAAGGGGTCATTATGAGCCAGCATGTGACCTTATCTTATCTTCCAAGTAGCCAATTGTTGATTGCCATGTGTCCTTGAGGATAAGGTTTGAAGACTTTTGGAAGCTAAGTCTTGAATTTTAAAATGATCCAACGATGGATTAAATGTTATTTGAGATCTGCAATCATGACTTAACTATATTGGAATAAGTTTGGAATCCGCAATCATTACTCCCAAATGGTTTAGTTGGCCTAGTTCATTATTCTAATGATTTAGCTACAGGTTTCAAGAACAACATATTGGCTCGAACTTTTCAAGTAATTTACACTTAGGCCCTTGCAACTTGGTCCTAGGACTATCTTTAATTGCACTTTTTGGTCCCTGAAAAATGGATAAATTACACTTAGCACCTTAAGATTTTAGGTAAATTACACTTTTACCTGAACTTCAGTATTTACGATTTTGCCACTGGTTCAGAAACTGAACCTTTGTCTCAAGGCTTCTGTAATCCCTTGAAACGACCTATTTTCTGAAGTATTAGAACCTAACAATCTAAAGTATTACCTCATTTTGATTTTGAAAATTTGGGGTATTACATCTTCCCCCCCCCCCCCTCTCCTAAAAATAAATTCCGTCCTCGAAATTCCACCTCATTCTTCAAGATTATGGTATCCCCAAAATACCTTCCTTAAGAGGTATCATCCCACTTCTTAAGACTCACATCAGAATGGATAATGCACTTAGTTGGGTGTGCCTCACCCAGCATTGTTGCCCCAACTTCTATCCATAGGCACTTGAATTCAACTTGGAAATCAAAGTATTTCATCAAAAAATGACGTCAGGGTTTTTGACCCATTCCTAATTGACTCCCTTCACAAATCTTATCATGGACACAACTATTTTGGAGAATCCCTTCCCGAATCTCTGATAATAGATTTTCAATCTCACAAAGCTTTCAACCATCTACAGATAGTTAGGGATCATATCACAGAGCTCCGGTCCCTGGGACTTGGATTTCAACCCAAACATAATAGCCATGGTGCTGCCTAAACTTTGGCTTCTGACCGTCTCCGCAGTCCACTAAGTAGCTTTGACTCATGGGTCTCACACCCTTACCGCGAACCAGCCTACAAGCTACTCTGGTAATCCGTCACAAGCCAATCACTAGTCCTCTGCCTTGGTCCTTAAGCTCAGATCCGTTGTTACAGGCCACACACCTATGGTGCTATTGTTAAGCTAGAGCCTCCTGTCTCGTCTCCGAGAGTTGTAATTGACCCGACTCCTGTCACTTCTGATACTTCTTTCAGTACTAGCCCAAATCTCCAAATCATGCGTGACACAACACTACTCACAATTTCTCTTCTACTGGAACCCATGGTCCCAAGTGTACCAGAGTGTGTCTACTACCGCATCATCCAATATTCCAATAGGGCAAGATTTAAGATAATCAAACCAAAGCCAGCTGCTCATAACTATTGGGATGTACAACTGCCTGCATACAAGATCAAAGATCAAGTCAGTAACCAGAATAAATTTCTCCCCCAAAGGCTAAATCTAGGGATCACTCATCCCCATGCTTACTATTCTGGGAATCACCCTTCCCTAAGCAAGCCCATATCACAACACATGCCTTTATCGGGGAAACATACCACTCACAGTTATGACCTACCCTACCCACGTATGTAACCACAGTTTCATCACACTCCTCATGCACAAACTTTTGAATCTCTAAGTCCACACAACATACCGTGTAGTAGTCACTCTCCTGGTACCAAAGTCTTTTCCTCAGATCAATGACTTAGCCCCATGTTCCCAAGCTTTCTTCTATTTACCCTTACAAAGGAAAATACTTAACTTACAAAAGTTCTTTAAATCGTACCTACTCTGTATTCAACGTACCTTGCCTTTCGAGATCTAGCAAAATTCTTATCATAGCTTCCCACCAATAGCTCGCTTCGTCCAAAGCATAAAGTGGAGCAGATGTTTTTTTTTTTCCTTTTTACTCGGTTGCTGCTTTCAATCTTGTATTGCCTCTATTCTTGAAAGACTTACAGCTAACCCGTTCTCTTAGAAAAATTACCTCTAGTGTTTTTAAGGTAATCCTCAAGTATTGCTCGACTTCCCTACAGGCTAAGTAAACTAAAATATACTCAACCAATACAATCATAAACCAATCGTACTATGGTTTTCAACATCCTAGGTATCGAATCCATAAAGGCTACTAGTTATCCCAATTGCTATCATCAGATCTGCAACAAGATTTAAGGCAACCTTACTATTTCTTTCTTTTGAATTCTCAATGGGTTGTCTCCTATCCCAAGACAACTTTCAAGAGTATCCTTAATTGAATTCCTCAATAAATTGCTTCCACATCTTTTTAACACATGTGGGTCAACAACATTCCTCGATCCATAGTTGCCTACCATTTACGAGTTTCCTACTAACAAACCATAGATAAATCTCCCAATCCTCCAAACATTTTGTAATCTCTAAACACAATAAGTTATCTCAACCACTATGAATCCACAAAATCATCCTAAATGGAAATACCACATATCCTTGTAGTCCCACAACAACCATAAGGTAAATAATTAATCGTCTTAATTGCCTAATCCACTATTGGACATTCCATTTTCTGTCAAACTATAAGTTGACATATCATATCATCACTTTCCAATAAGACTCATTAGCTCTAAGAGATTACCTTACTGGTTACTAGGACATTTTCCTCATTTATATACAAAACAAATTTAAATTTCCTTTGGCTTCCTCAAACAACTAAATCCGTAAAGTTTGTTAACCATCCATACCTTAAATACATAATCACATAAATTTACTGACCATCCTTCACTCGTCTCATTTTGATTGATTCTTTACCCCTTGCAGTCAATCCCCAGAGAAATGGCCAATTTGCTGGCAACTAAAACATATGAGCCTGCTTGGACAATATCGGGCCAAATGGCCTTTTTCTCCATAGGTGTAGCATTTTTGACTTCTCTTCTCAAAGGGTTTTCCAATATGATACTTTCTACATCTGCGACAGTTACCTTTCAGCTTGAAATCTCTTCCTTGTGCTCCCAAACCGTGTCCTTGGTTTCTTTCATTTGGCTGATTGACTTTCCTTTTCTATGGGAGGTCCTTGGAGAAGTGGCTGATTTGACGGCATTTGAAGCACCTCGGTCTTTCCGGACAGTCTCGTGCAATGTGGTCATCCACTCCACAGGTGTAACACCCTTGGGTTCTTTCTTCAAAGGGTTCTCCAGGGTGAAATTTATGACATTTGGGACAATCTCTCTTTGGCTTGAAGTTTCTTCCCCGAACCCTCAAGTCATGTTTCTTCCCAAAACTTTGAGAATGTCAGGTATTTTTCATCTAGAATAGCCACACTCATAATCATAAGGTTAACAAGTAAACCTTAGCAATAAAATAATTCCGAAACATTCGTAACCAACTAATAAAAACTCAAAAATCATATGTTTTTCAACTTCCTTGACCTTTGTGGACCAAGCTGGTTACTAATCCAACAAATTCTAGTTACCTATATCCTCAAATTTGTATAAGGATTTCATGCACTAGGTTTCCACCAGACCTTTATCAGGTTCATAACCTTGGTTAGGACAATCTCCAAAACCCAAAATTTTTTTGTAAAACAATTAGACAACAAAATAGTTTCCCAAGACCTTGTTATCCTTCAAAATCCTCGAAACACCTACAAAACATTTGTTAAATCGTATATCATTATATCCTAAAAAATCCAGTCAGTCTCCAAAATCTCATCTAAAGGCTTCTTCTTCTCGGATACTTTCAAATCACGTATCTCCCAAACGACCACTACTTAGAATCCTAGAGATTCCAAAACTCATTAAACTCCTGCAGCATAATTGTTAGTACAAGGCCCTAGAAAACCATATATTGAAGTACTAACTAAAAACTCATTCGCCTTCCTCTAAAAAACATATATGAGATCAACATTTAAACAAAATCTCGAATGTTCAAAACCAGTTAACAACTATCCCAACCTTTGATTACCAATCCACCAAATACCTGCGTGTCTGTTTAGCACATATAAGTACACCAAATGTCCATTTTTGTAAACTCAAATAAGAGATCTATTATAAAACCATACCACTGACTCAATTAGTTTCTTGAATCCAAAAATTTCTTATAAATAATGTCATTCTAAGATCTTATTATCTCCTTGTGATTCTCAAGACTACAAAACATCATTTATAGGTGCTTATGAATAACCTTAAGGAAATAAGGTCCTTACACTCTAGATTCTTAGAATCATTTGGCAACAACATCCATTTCTCATCGCTTGACATCTCCTAAGATCCTCGGGACTCCAAGTTCACCAATCTCTACAAGACATCTATAAATAAGGATTCCATATTTCCAGAATTTAACTATTCTTACCAGGACCAAATTACTTGCAAATCCTCAAGATTTTCAAATACCTCAAATATCTACAAACATTTAGTAATTCTAACAATCCTCAGATCAAAGTACTTACTCATTGGACTTTACCATAGCCATTGAAACAACCTCAAATTCCATGTAACCCATCCTGTCACCAAAAAGCTCACATATTAGTAACATTAATTAAAGCGTCTCAAGCTACTATTTTAGCTTATAAGATTTCCAACAATAACCATATAATCTATCCTGTCATCGAGGAAACCTAAGGTTAGTAGCATTGGATAGGCATCATATCTTACTATCTTATCCTATTTGTACACATATGCATATGTATTACAACAACATCTCATTTTATTATACAGTCCCTACTCTTCCAACAACAAAATTTGTTTTTTCTTAGTCTTGGACCCAGGTAGAAGTGTAAGAGCTCGCTTCTCGGGTAACTCTATGGGATTCACCATTCCATCGGGCATGTCTCCAATACCCTAGTTTCTAGATATCTTGATCCATACCTGTCATTAACTAAAAATATGCTCGAGGTTAGTCATACCAAAATCTAAACCAAGACCATAAAATCTAGCTCTGATACCAACTGTAACGCCCCACTTTTTCAAATACACAACAACATGGAATATAAGCAGACATCGCCTATGGGCGTTATGGAAACCCTTACCAACGGAAGTGTTGGATCGTACCTAAAAGCTTAATCAAAGCTAAATAAAAGGGGTTTCCACTAGATTTCCTTTACAAGCACAAGAAATGCATATGACCTTTAATACTCCAAAAAAACACAACACATGACTGCAGGGACAATTGTAGGACACTCACACACACACACACACACACACACTTCTTACAACCTTGAGTATCCTAGCTTCTATTTACAATGCATCATTCGAAAACTTCCAAAATCCAACAAACAACTCTTACCATGTTCATAGTGCATAGTAACCCCGACTCACACCCTCAACAGCATAAAAGGTTAACCCAAGACTTACATAACCCCTGTTTATACAACTACAGTACATAATGCTCAAACAAGACCAAAGGTTACATAGGATCCATAGTACATGAAGTTAAACTAAACATCGGCCTCCTTGTAGCCTTTTCTCCTGCTTGTCTTTGGGGTACCTGGCATGCTAATATACCTGGAACGTTGAATGTCTAGGGGTATGAAACACTCAAGTTAGATAATGACATCTAAGTGAGTGACTCAGAAAATAAGAGTACATGCGTGCAAATACAATAATGCCATTATGAAATCCACCCTTGTGGTAGCAATGCCAAGGTGTTGCAATCACCCCCGCGGTCATCATAGTCATTCTTGGCTCATCACCAGAGCACGAGATCTTCCATGATGTCCCAACAACTAGCCACAGTCTCCAACATGAACATGATATATGACAAAGCATAAGAAATATGCATAACCAAGGGAAAATATGACATGTAAGCCACAAAGGCATGATATGCAAACCAACATCCACACACAAGTGAAGCAACAAATGCTCAAAGTGTCTCAAAACATGCAGAAATCACTCACCTTGACCGATTACCTTAGGAAGCACAGTTTACAATGAGCAGAATGGGTTTTCTCGTAGTTTTTCTTACTGCTTGCCATGAACTTCGAGAAAGACCAAAAAATTTTGTCAAGGCTCATTCTCCCTCGACTTTCTCCCTTCTTTTTGACAGTGTTTCCTCTCTCAAACTCCCTTCCTTTTTCTCCTTGCTTGGTACCAAAAATGAATAACCCCAAAGCCCTTATTTATAGGAAACTTTAGCGAACCAAATCGTGTCACGTGTCGCGTCATCATTGCATCCATGAGTATCCAATTAAAATATGCCATGTGTCCCTAGAGATTTTTGCCTCCACATGTTTAATTAGATTTTCAAGATTCCTCATCATTACATCCCACACGGTAAATTACTTTTTCTACATTTTCCATCATTACACCTTTAATTAACAACTACATCCCACATGGTTAATTGTATTTTCCACATTTCTCATCATAACATTTCAAATCCTATCTCCAAGTGGCCAATGAATGCTTGCCACATGTCCTTAGGGATAAGGTTTGGAGACTTTTACAAACTTGGAGACTAAACTTTTCCTTGGCCAATCACGCAATGCCACCTCAAGGGGTCATTATAAGCCAGCATGTGACCTTATCTTATCTTCCAAGTGGCCAATGGTTGATTGCCATGTGCCCTTGAGGATAAGGTTTGAAGACTTTTGGAACTAAGTCTTGAATTTCAAAATGATCCAATGATGGATTAAATGTTATTTGAGATCTGCAATCATGACTTAACTATATTAGAATAAGTTTGGAATCCGTAATCATTACTCCCAAATGGTTTAGTTGGCCCAGTTCATTATTCCAATGATTTAGCTATAGGTTTCAAGAACTACACATTGGCCCGAACTTTTCGGATAATTTACACTTAGGCCCTTGCAACTTAGTCCTCGGACTATCTTTAATTACACTTTTTGGTCCCAAAAAAATGGATAAATTACACTTTTACCCGAACTTCAATATTTACGATTTTGCCACTGGTTCAGAAATTGAACATTTGTCTCAAGGCTTCTATAATCCCTTGAAACGACCTATTTCCTCAAGTATTAGAACCTAACAATCTAAGTATTACCTCATTTTTTATTTTAAAAATTTGGGGTATTACAAACAACAACCAAAATCCAAACCAATGCATCAAAACGTCGCTTGATACAAAATTCCAACAGTCAAGAAAATGAACCAAGCAATTGCCTAGTTTCTTCAATCAACCACCTTGCAGCCTTTCTATCCAGCATGTAAATTGGTTTAACCTCTTGTTCCTTAACTTGGATCTCTTGCTGAACATGCCAACCATGTTACAATGAATTCCTTTAGAAAATCTATCCAACAACAATTAGGAAAGCTTTTTTTTTTGTCTTTCTTTTTTTGGGAAGGGGGGGATGCGAGGGGGTTTATTAACAAGAGATTACTAATATAGTGTTTTCAAGATTAAGAAGAATCATTAAAGTAATAGAAGGTTATTCTATTTCTTAACAATTTGTCATTGACCGAAAACAAGATTTTAAAAGTCAATAAAAAAATAGAATAAAACTTTTAGCATGTTCACTTGGGAGTGTATATACAAGAGCTTGTTTACTATTAATTGGTACAATGCCAAGAAAACATTTGTGTAATGAATTTGTTGGTTAACTTTCTTAAGCTGTTTTAACATGGTCTAGTGAACTATATTTGCAACAATCATAAAAAAATAGGAAAAGAATTAACTATATCTCATTCCCTTATGCAAGTTAATGAGCTTCATTGGAATGTTGTTTTTTCAAACAAGTTCTCTCAAATAATCTTTGGGCCTCACTAATTCAATTGAGACAGTGCAAATTTAATTTATATCGAACACTAGATTATTTGTTGCCCCTTCACTACTAAAATTATTAGTGTTTATTGATGTTTTTCTGACTTGGTATAATTTTATGTTTCTCTTTCTTTCTTATGTTTTTTTCTTATTTTTGGGTTTTTTTGGCACTAAATTTGCACTAATTTAGCACAATCATAAGACTTGGAATGTATGTGCATGTAGATATAGAGCATGTCCCACACACATGGATTCCTTTATATACATGTTTAGATATTTATCATGAGTGAAACACATCTCCTAAGCATAACTCATTCCATAAATATGCTAACTAATCCTAAGCCCCTTTTTTCCTCCAAGTGCTACTAGTGAAGAGCTGAATCATATACTTTTATATTCACACAATATGCTTTTGTGCAGATTAGAGATTATCGGAATGTCTTTTTTGGCGAGGGTGACACCAATTCTTCAATGGAAATTCATCCAATAGTACAGAAAGTAGTCTTGCAGATGTGCACATTAAATGTTATTAAGGATATATATTCAATGGCAAATGATTCTTGGACCTATAATGATCTATTGGTTAGTATTCTTTTTTTCTTTTCTTTTAATTTCAAATAATTACTAACATAATATAGTTTCAGGAGGCCGAGTCTCGAATTCTCAAGGCTATGCGACCAAATCTTGATCTCGATCCAAAGCCAAAACCAGACAAATTTTGTGAAGAATCAGTGGGGAAGAAGGTACTAACAAATATCATTTCACAATAGTGATTTATTTTTTCAAGTTTTCTAAGCTTTGGAGTTTCCTTTATTTTAAAGTTCAAAAATTGTATGTGGTCTCCATCAATATTCTTACAATAAACTATTATGTTTGAAGCTTCCTGGTAATTCATGTAATCTATTCATTTACAGTTCCATAGTACTTCAACAAACTTGAGCATTTTCCTAAACAACTCTCATATATTTTCCATTTTACGAATCAATCAATTTTTTTTTTTCATCTCGTGAGTTAATAGAAACTTGTTCTCAATTGTTATTGTGGTTTGAAAGAATGCTCATTCATTTCATATGTTACTTATTTGAGTCTGTATTATATTTCATTATGACATAATGTGTGTTAATTGACACTTGTTGCAGCTCGATTTGAAAATTCCTTGCAATAGAAGAAAGAGAATGCTTTATGGTGCATCAACAATTAGAAAGAAACTACGACTAGACCCACATGATATGCCTCAAGAGAAACTTCTAGGAAGCCAAGCTAAAAATGAGATTTCTATTGAACTGCAAGGGAGAAACAAATTTTTACATCAACAGAGTGAGGAAGAAGGTACTTTACATGAAGGAATTATTGAAGGTACTCCATCAGAAGTGCCCACTTCTAAGCTGGAAGAAGAATTGGTTGAAGGTAGTACTTCCCAAAATATGCAGTCTATGAAATCTAGTGACTTAAGCCATATATTGGATATGGGAAATGATCAATGTGTCCTTCTACAATCACAAGTAACGAACATATTGGGATCAGTAAATGATAATGTCACTACTGATGCAATAGAGTGCAATCCCGTGCATGAGCCAATTAGTACCGATATAATCAACCCAATTGTTGATCATGGTAAGAAAAGGAAAGAACTACAACATTCTCAAATTTCATTTGGTCACACAAGTGGGATTGTGGGTTTTGGTCCTATCGATTTTCTACCAAGAGAGGAATCTCTGCCTCTAAAGAGACATGCAAGTTATCATGTTAAGGATTGCAACATGAACAAGATAGAATCTTTTGCTAGCACTAGTAGAACAAATGTTACTAATCTAGCTTGTTTTTCAGAGGAAACCTTTCCTTGTCCTTCGGTAATTGATGACCAAGCCTTTGAGACTCCTATAAGTTCAAAAATGGAGGACTCTATTCTTGATCGGCTTTCAAAAGTGAAAATGGTGACTGAAAGGTGGGAAATAATATTGTACTTGTGCCAAGTGCACACGCTATTTTTTAAGGGGTAGTGTATATCTAATGTGAAACGTTATTTTCTATTTCTTCAGGTATGCATTGAATAATAAGAAGCAACAACTTGGTGATTCTATTCTTGATCGGTTTTGGAAAGTGAGAATAGTAGCTGAAAGGTGAGAAATAAAATTGTACTTTTTATAGTGCACGCACGATTTTGTAAGGGATAATGTAGATCTAATGTGAAACTATATTCTTTGTTTATTCAGGTATGGATTGAATGATAAGAAGGAGCAACTTACTCAAGCCTTTAAGGGGAAGCATTATTTTGGTACAACTGCAATGGTTGCCTTCCATCTAATGAACTCTGATGGTCTCAACTACCAAGATGGTAATATGGGTATAACATTTGGTTCAAATTACCTTTTGGATAATAACTGTGTCATCTCTATGTCTAGAAAGCTTAACTTTGTATACTCATCTCATGTCTCTCAAGGTCTATCCAATTTGAGTTTAATTATCCCCTTAAAATTGAAATTGGTTCTTCTATTGCTTATCATTGCTTTATACTTTCAGGAAACATTGTTGATAATAGCAACACTTGGAATCTACAAACTATTTTTGGGATGCCTGCAAAAGGGTCGATTGGAGTACCTATTGTTTCAAGTAATGGGAAGTTTGCTCCTATTGAGTTACATCTCTCAAGAACCTTCAATAACAATGTGAGTTCTTAATATACATTTATCACAATTAAAGATATGTGTAATCTTTAAAAACTAAGAAAAATGATTTTGAATTTGTATTCATAGCTTATCATGTTATCTTATCATGATATCTATTCATGTGCATGTGCCTATAAATGTTTTGTTTTTGTTTTCACTTTTGTTTTTTTCTTTTAAGTGCTTATCACAATATTGAGGCTGAAGAGTTCCAAACATTTTAATTATCAACCAACTTTTTCTTACTTTATGATCTTTAAAAAATAAGTTAGTAGCATATTTGTGCAATTTTAGCTTTTATTTTTTTAAATAATTTATTAATGACTAGACAATGTTTGTTTTCATCTCCTTATCACACAAATTGTTTAAACTTCCTAGCTACTAAAATTTTTGAAATTCTATTACAACACACATTTTGATATTTGAAAATTAAAAAAAAAATGCATAGAAATTGACAATTAAAGATTTTTTTGAGTTAATTATGCCTACTTTTGTGCACGTACATTTTATAGCATCATGCACACTTATTTGTTACCCAATTTTCCTCACTAGTAGGTTTCTTCGGCCTTGATTGCTTACTTGGAAGGGTCTTGTCATTTCTTTTTAAGTAATGTTATTTATTTAGACTGGAGATGGATCTCCAGTCTAGATAAATAGCACGACTCTTTCGTTTTACCATGTTTTTTATTTCTTGCCTAAATAGTGTGATATAGTTTTGTGATTATTATTGATGGTGTTCATGTATTGTTTTTCTTTCTTTCCCTCTATAGATGATGTGTGAAGAATATTATCCAATTGGTGGTGGGAGAGAATTCATGTCTCGTGTTGCTAGTCAAAGCTTTAGTACTCCACCACAAACGATTAGTACTCCTATGACAATGGATGATGTGGCTTATCTATTTTCCCCAATGCTCCATGCAAACCAATCTCCTTCCATGTTTAATGCCACAAGTAGTGGAACATCAAGCTTTGATCGTAGAAAATTCCTACCCCAAAATAAATTTTCTAGATGCCGCTTATTCTCCTTTGAAAGAATCCAATCTGCTTTATCAATGCCAGATGATTTCTCTGAGCCACTACCTGAATTTGCTTCTCGATTTAGCTCCGTGCATCCAGATTGGCCATATATCATGTATAAGCCTACCTTTTCACATTTACAAATGCAGCAAGAAAGTGGCCTAGAGGAAGAGCCTTTGCAAAAAGAGATGTTAATGGGCGAATTTGATGACACAAGTTACATTGATGATATGCTATTAGATGGCAATAGCCAAGGGCTTGGGGATGTTGGCCTTGGTTCTTCTGGTGACACTTTTTTAAAGGGGAGTGAATTGTCATTAAATGGAAGTGTTGGTAATGTGACTCCTTCATGTTAACCTAATTTTCATATATTGACATATCATGGGATTAGCAAGCAAGGATTACCAAACATCTATCCAACATTCCCAAGAAATGAAGTTTTTCTCTACCCTCCAGAAGCAATGGACCAATATTAACCCTTGAGGTTCAGCCATTAGCAAATTGGTTGAATCAAATATTGAAGACTTTTACTAGTTTGGCAATATAAGTAGAGTAGAAGTTTTTGTAAACCTAATGGGTGTGTGGATGTGAAAACCTTTTTCCTTTCCGTACTTGGTAAAAATCAACAATCATAACATGTTTGGCAATGTTGTTATATTTTGTTATATTTGTTCCTTTAAATTCTTTTATCCTTGTTGATATCTACTATCATAACTACTATTGATGCCCTCTACAATGTCTCACATTTAACATCATCTCATCTATATCAGGTGCCTAGTCAAATTAGCACCATTAATTGGATTTTTTTATAACTTAGATGTTCATTGCTTGATTTTTTACTTATAGTTTTTCTAATAATTTCAAATATCTACTTATGGACTAGGCATCTTATTTAGCAATATTATTGACATTAATTTATTCTCCATCTTTAAACTTCCTTTTAGGCAAAGAAGTGTATTACTTTATTGATGACACATTTCCAATATTCCATTGATATGCATAATATCCTTATTAGTTTTTCATATAATCATGGTGCATTACAGTCCTTGAATAATGAATGAATGTGCAATGTTACTTCATGTGCTTTTTACTTGTTGGAACTTTTAACAATTTAGTTAATGTGTAATTCCTTGGCTAGCAAGAGGCCTTTAGTTTGGAAAGATTGAAATCAATGAAATCTCTTTGCACTAATTTTCATTAAAAGGAACCATATCTTTGTAATGATGTACTTCAAGTTTGCAAATGAAACTACAACTTACACCATGTGAATGTTTGATTGAGAAAAATATTATAATACCCAAAATTAATTAAATTGTCATCATTTATATGAACCTAATGGGACATATAGATGTATCAGGTATAGATATGGAGAAAAATATACTAAAAGTACAATAGCAAAACAACTAACAATACCAAATATACATGAAAAACCTTCTCAATTTGAGAAATAAAAACTACGAGACTAGAATCACCAAAATATTTGATTATCAACAAATAATAGGAATACACCAAAGTTAATTCTTAGTTTTCAATGACTAAAGGCATAAGTATACTTTTGACGTATAAATCATTGACAATAATAATTTTTGGTAATCATATACAAAACCAACAAAAAAGAGAGAAAAATTTATTTCACTAAAAATAAGGGGTCACAAATTAGGCAAGATCAAGGAATATGGAGTCATGAGCCTACTATTCAAATTTTAGATTGATCAAGAAAAGTAATTGCCACTCGATTATCATCTTGATGAAAATAGTAGTGTAGTAAAAAAGCTAAACACCCTTTTTCACAATTTTTCTTCTTACCATAAACCCTCTATCTTGTGGAATTGATTTTCATGAAATAAAACCCCATAAAAGTCCATCAAATTACATAAATACATCCATATAGTTTTATCCCTCATCAAAATTGGATTTTCCTTTAGTTAAGAGGATAACCAAACAAAATTCAGTAAATCTTCCCTTCCAAACAATGTGAAGGGATTCATCATCTCCATAATTTGACTACCAACTTTTATCTTATTTTGCTAACATCATATTCAACATACTATAACCATTATGATCAGTTTGAATCTTCTCAAGTTCCAAAAACTAAAAAAGTGAGGCATTTTGAATTTAATGATATCTCACATTAGTATGTTTCAACCTTAAATGAAAAATAGAGTTCCTACTAAGTTGAATAATACCCCAAGTACTACAAAGGGGACATAATGGTGTTGCTTGAAACCAAACTCCTAAAAAGAATTCATCCATAACGAGTCCTTGTAAGTTTCAATACCTACAGTAAATTATACCTCAATGATAAAAAGTGCAACACACTTCTACAATCTCAACTTAATTCCGTATTTTATTGTATAACTATTTTAGTATATAAAAATGCAAGATCTTTTTTTTCTTTATTTTCATATTATTCTAATTGAAATATTTATTTATAATAAAATAAAAATAGAATTAAAAATGTAAGACAAATAAATGAGTTCCTTTTGGATATCTCTAAGCACAACCTTATATTTGTTGGGATGCTCATATTGGATGTGTGTGCAATTTTTAAAATTTTTCATCTCATGAAAACACAATGGAATCGATACCTCAACTATATGAAAACTTAGATACTTAAGCAATGCATTATTACATCTGTAGGCACCTTAGGTGAATCCCACATCAGACATACAAAAGAGGGGAACTGGGCATATAAGTGCGGAGGTTGTTCTACATAGTGATGTGCGTTTTGAGATTAAATCTCAGAGCGATAAAACAAGGTATTGGTTGCGATCTGAATCGAATAATACGTTGCTATGTGGACCCCGGCCATTATAGAATGGTATCAGAGCCGACGCCTGAGCCTTTGAGCCCGATGGTGGGGCAAACCTCAGTAAGGACGCTAAGTCCCTAAGGGGGTGCGTGTAGGCACCTTAGGCGAATCCCACATCGGCCACGCAAAGGGGGGGAATTGGGCATATAAGTGCGGGGGGTGTTCTACATATTGACACGTATTTTGAGATTAAATCTCAGAGCGACAAAAATAGGGATTGGTTGCGACCTAAATCAAATAATAAGTTGTTATGTGGACCTCGGCCGTTACGACATCACATGTAATAAACTGAATGTATACCTGTTAAGAAGATACTGAGAAGGTATGGAAACAATTTCTATTTGAAGACCTTATCCTCCTCGAGCTGTGGGAGGCCTAGTCGATCAACACCAAGCTAGAAAGCTCAGGACCCCTCGTGGATTTTTTGTGAGAAAAATCGTTGCTTGTCAAAGAACTTGCCAGAAAAGCTATTGGTAATTCTTACTGGCACCAGAGCAGTCACTGGTTGCTACTCATTGGTCATTGCACAATGCCCGTGCACATGTTGCATGTTATTTGCACGCACACCGCACGTTGCATGCACACTGGGCACATGCTGGCTGCATGTCCCCCATGCACGCTTGTCACACACTAGTTGCACATAGGCCGCACATCTTGCACATTAAATGCATGCTTACTACATATCCTACACTCTGGTTGCACGTAGGCCGCACATCTTGCACATTGGCTGCACGTCTTACACTCTAGTTGCACGCAGGCCACACGTCTTGCACATTGGCTGCACACTAGGTGCACGTCCTACACTCTGGCTGCACGCAGGCCGCACGTCTTGCACATTGGCTGCACACTAGCTGCACGTCCTATACTCTGGCTGCACGCAGGCCGCACGTCCTACACATTGGCTGCACACTAGTTGCACGTCCTACACTCTAATTGTACGTAGGCCGCATGTCCTGCACACTAGCTGCACATCCAACACTCTGGATGCTCACAGGCAACATGTCCTGCACATTGGCTGCACGCAGGCCACACGTCCTGCACACTAGCTACACGTCCTACACTCTGGTTGCACGTAGGTCGCACGTCCTGCACACTATCTGCTACAACTCATGCTTGCTAGTCACAATAGGAAATACTTGCTTTACTCACTGGTTGCCAAAAGAAATCCCTACTCTATACCACTGGTGGCCTACAACTCCTTACTGGTTTCTTTGTCACAATACCACCTTCGAATGAAGAAGATGAAGACTGATGTCAGCTTGTTCTTTCCTTCTTCGATTTCTGCTTTCTTTTGGTTTTCCCATAATTCCTCTTCATATTGTTTTATCTTTAGGCGTCCAACAATAAGATCACACAACAATATATTGTTATATCTTTAGGCATCTAACAGCAAGATCACACAACAATATATGAACCAAGAAACAAAAATATAGAAAAGATAGAGAAGCACACATGCACAAAGGGACGCGAGATTTACGTGTTCAAATTCCTTAAAAGGAATCCTATATCATAACAAGGGTTCTTCCCCTAGTCAATCCACTCATAATGAATCAAAAGACTTACATAATTATACAAGAATGCTCATTGTATCCCTCAATAACTCACAGAGTACAAGATCTTATCCAAGCAACCTAGCACTCACAACTCTCTTTCTTTCTCTCAATCCCAATGATTTACAATAGGATACACAATAGCTTCTTAGTAGCCTCTCTCACACACACTCTGATTCTTATTTATAGAGAATTTTTTATATTTTCTGGGAGAAACTTAATTATAGTTAGGAGTTAGCAGTTAAAGCTATAGTTTCCAATGGCTAAAATCAATTCCAACGAACCGACTCAATTTTGAGTCATTTAACTGTTAATTCCACCTTGATACAAAATTGATGTCCGATTTTGACTAGAGGACCTACATCACTCATCAGCTATGTAGGAAGTACACTGAGCAAGGCTAATGCTTACTCAAACTTAGTCGTTGGAATGGATTTGGTCAGCATGTCAGCTGGATTGACTTCAGTTGAGATCTTCTTGACTCTAACCTGCACTTGAGCTATGATGTCCCTCACAAAATGTAGTCGGACATCTATATGTTTGGTTCTCTCATGGAATGCACTTTTTTTAGATAGATGTATTACACTTTGTGAGTCACAATACACTTTAGGCACCGACTCTACCATTCCAAGTTCTTGAATAATCCCCTATAGCGAAATAACTTCCTTGATTGCTTCAGTGAGAACCACATACTTTGTCTTTGTTATGGAAAGAGCCACAATATGCTGGAGATTTGATTTCTAGCTTACCAAATTTCCTCTATTGCTGAGGGCATAACCTATTAATGATCTCTTCTTATTAAGATCTGTTGCATAATCTGAGTCACAATAACCTTGTATGTAGCTTCCACCTCCTTTATTTGAACTGTACACCAATCCAATATTCATGGATCCTTTCTGATACCTCAACAACCATTAGACAACATTCCAATGTTCCTTGGAAAGGCTTATCATAAACCTACTTACCAAACTAACTCCATAAGCAATGTCAGGTCTGGTTCCTATCATTGCATACATGAAACCTCCTACAACATTTGAGTAGGGGACCTTCTTTATGTATGCTTCCTATCCTTAAACAAGCCTCCTTTTACAACACATAGCTTAAAATGAGGAGGTATAGGAGTGGATAAAGGCTTGCAGTTACTCATTTTGAATAATTCCACAACCTTCTTAAGATAACTGAATTAAGACAAGGTTAAAATATCTTTCTTCCTATCCCTGATAATATCAATCCCAAGTATTCTTTGGTTGTACCTAGGTTTTTCATTTCAAACTCCGATTTTAGAGCCATAGTCAACTTCCCAATCTCTCTTTTGTCTTTACATGCAATATGCATGTCATTTACATAGATTAATAGGTATATGTAACGATTTTTCCCTAGTTATTTGAAGTACACATAGTGATGAAAGTTACATATTTTGTAACCTTTCCTAAGCATGAATTCATCAAACCTCTTATACCATTGCCTTAGGGGCTGTTTAAGGCCATATAATGACCTTTGCAGCAAGCACACCATTTATTTTATCCCATTTTTCACAAAACTAATAGGCTGCTCCATATAAATTCTCTCTTCTAAGTTGCCATGAAGGAAATTTGTTTTGACATCAAGTTGTTCCAGATTTAAATCATACAGAGTTACCATAGCCAAAACTAATCTAATTGAGGTATATTTTACCACAAGGGAAAATACCTCATGATAATCGATTCCCTCAACCTGTGAGTAACCTTTGGCAACTACCTTTGCTTTTAATCAAGCTGGTTCCAGACCTGGTATACTTGGTTTTCTCTTAAAAATCCATTTATAGCATATTACCTTTTGATCAGTTGGTCTTTTTACTAGGGTCCAAGTCTGATTCGTAATTAGAGAATCCATCTCTTCTTGCATTGCCTTGAACCAATTTTCCTTTCTTTACTGTTACAAGCATCATTAAAACTAACAGGTTCATCTAACTCTATTGAATCTCCAATGTTAAGAGAATAAGTAATGATATCAACATGGGCATACTTAGCTGGTGGCCTCACTTCTTTTCTTACCCTATCTCTTAACAGCATGTAATCCCTTAAATCATGACCATCAATAGACATCTAAGTATGAGGGAGACTATAATCTAAATTAGTGTGATCATTAGAAGGCTACACGTGGGCGATCGTTGGGTATATTGTAAGGCTTATGGAGATGGGTGCATAACCAAGATAGGACTCGTCTATCCCTTGATAGAGGATGATGTATCTAAGGCGCCTTTAGTGGATATTCACTTTAAATCCATGGCCATGGTGAAAGAGATCAATAAAGAGTTATTGATTCATTTTCTATTAAGAGAGGATATCTGGAAGACCAAATGCCTTGCTAGAGGCTAATTTTTTCTTATGTGTTTGTACCGACATATTGCCAACATATTCGGAAGCCTAATAAGTCATACGCAATAGGCACGGTCCCTGGCATAAACCAGGAGAGCAGACGTATAGTCAAGTGGGACATTTCAGTAAGAAGTTGTGTCATCGTAGGTTCTCATAGGAAAATAACAAATAGACGTAATGACGTCGATATGACGACGGGTCGTCATAAAGGAAAGAGTTTCCTAAAATGGCAATTGATTAAATTAGAAAGGAGTTTCTAATTTAATAATTTGGGCTTAATTTAATACTTGGGCTAAATAAAGTATTTGGGCTAAATATTAAATCAAATTAAATATTTGAGTTAAATTAGATTTGGGTCAAATATTAAATAATAAATATTATATTTGGGTTAAATTAGATTCGGGCTAAATATTAAATATTAAATATTTGGGCTTGAATTAGATTTGGGCTAAATATTTTATAAATGGATTTGGGCCACTTTAATTATATTTCTAGTTAGACTAGGATTAGTCCACTTGAGATTCTAGTTGAACTAGGATTAATAGGCTAGCCCAATCCATGTCCATTAGGATTTAGGAAACCCTAGGAGGTTGCTCCTTTATAAATAACCTTTTATGGGATACCCATATCAAGCTTTTATTTTATGGTTTTCAAGAGCTGAAAATCTGTTCTTTTCCCGTCCATTCACAAGCCTTATTAGGATAAGGACCTAGCACTCACATTCCTCTCCTCGCCAACAGACGCGTGCCGTGTATCACAAATTAGAGGCTGGACGCTTGGATGGCTCGAATCCTCGAACGACTAAAAATCCTAAAGGTTAGATTTATTTTATTATGTATGTGATTGTTTGATTTTGACGTTGATCCAATCGCCAGGATTGGGGTAAAGTTTAAACATTTTGAACTATGTTGCTTGCCCCATAGTGATCTTGCTTTACTTTCAGTGGTATCAGAGCCATCGTTGAAATATTTCAATTACTTATGTGCAGATTCGATTATGTTGTTATTTGTGAAATAATTGAATAATTGTTGCGTTTGTATTTTTTTTTGGATTGCAAAACATTTTTGGTGAAAGGGTAAAAGATATGTATGACACGAAAAAGGGAAAAACGGTGATTGAGGTGCATATGGATGCACCGGAGGGCTGATTGGCACAACCAAGCCAAGCCCATGCGAGTAGGGCACTACTAGGGGCTACCCAACGCGCACAGGGCCCTGGCATGGCGTGGCCGTGCGCGCGCAGGCACTGGTTAATGTAGGCGCTGCCAGGTGCGTCCGCAGGGTAAGGCCGGGGTCCGACGCGACCCGCGCGCGGGTAAGCGCAATCCGCACGGGCCACGCCTCCTGTTGCTTGCAGCCTGTGTGACAGGCGTGACCAGTAGTCGCGAGGCCCGTCGAGCTACCTCAGGCCATGGTTTGGCCCTTTCCCGGGGTCCACGTGAAGCACCCGGGTTGACTCTTTGGTGGCCCCGTGCGTTTCGTACCCTCAGGTGGGGCCCAGCTAAATTGTTTGACAATTTTTTTATTATTTTTATCCTATCCATGAGTGTATGACACCTATAGGCCATGATTAAAATGGGTCGAGCCCGTTAATTGGATAATTTATTAATTATTGGGCTGCTAGTGTATGTTTGGCATGCATTGGTTGATCCAAGGCCTATTTAGCCTTGTTAGTTAGATTAATGGATGGAACCCAAGCCCAACACAATTAAAACAAATTTTTTTTCCAAAATTATACAAATATTCAATTTATTGAAAGCGTTTTATTAAGATTGAAATAGATGCAATAATTAATTAGCATAATTGTGAATGTATCAATTAACATAAGTGTGAATGTATCAATTAACATAATTGCGAATGTATTAATTAACATAATTGTGTATGGTATGTGATCTCAAGTTGGCAATGTGTTGCTTGATTACGACGTTGATCCAATCGCTGAGATCGGGGTAAGGTTCAAACATTTTGAACTACGCTACTTGTCCCGTAGTGATCTTGCTTTACTTTCAGTGGCAAGATCAATTCCAACGAGGTGATGTGGAATGATTTCCACGGGAGGTTGAGTATGCCAAGAAGATTTCTCAAGTTAGACGTGTTGCGTGTTATCTATATATGCCATGCCCATAATCATTCATGCATTCAGTAACTGTATCATGCCATCACTTAGATGTTTCATCATCTAATTTGGGTTATGTCCCTAAAACATTCAATATTCCAGTTAGGGACTGCGGCGAAGGCGAGGACGGGGCCAACTGAGGGCTGACAGTGTTTAGCGTGATAGTATTGTTTCATTTTTAACGTTGTAATACTTATTTTGATGTGGAAACACTATGTATGAACCTCGTGGTAGTCCACATTATTTTGATGTTATTATATCCGTTGCATAATATTATGTCTCATTTAGTTTAAGACTATTGATCTCGTTAGTTAAATTGGCAAGACATGGGTTTCGGGATCTCGTGAGCATGTGAAGATTGTTCTTGGAATGACCGCTGGTGACGTCCTGTGTGAGCATGTGAAGATTGTTCTTTGAATCATCACATGTGTCGGGCATGTTAGAGGATGTGAATATTTTTCTTGAAGCACCACGCGTGGTGAACTTGAAAAAAAAAAAAAGATTCTCAGGAATTCCCTTATAGTGACTTTTGGGCAAGAATTCGAGCGCAATATGTGGATCTGTACGAAAAGGCCATGGATGAAAGAGCTCGGGAAGATGTTATCACTGCGGAACTCGAAGACGAGGAGATTGTCATCAATATTAGTTCTAACGAAGAGTCTCATGAGGATAAAGAAGGACCTCTAGTAAAATCGAACGATGACATAGGTCATAAGGAGCCATGGATCTGGAGGCCAAAGGAAAAAAAAAAGAGAATAATAAAATGTTATGCTTATTTTGTTTCTCCAGTGTTAGAATTTAATGCTGCATAGTTTATCTTTGTCTTAATGAATAAGATTGTGTTTTTTTTTAAGAATCAATCTCGTTTGTGTATAACTTATTTTCGAGATTCACTCCAGATGGTGAATACATGAAAACCCCAAGATCCGGTCATCATTGGGTATGGGAGAAGAGAGGAAGGTAATCTCGAGAATCAGGGTGACCATAGAAATCACCTAGGGGGAAATGGGAAGTACATTGGGGAATCAAGCTCTAGTGAAAATTTGCTTGAAAGGATGGAAAGATTTCTGGAGAATATGCTGACTTATGTGAGTAAAGAGGAATCTACTCGACATACGACCACAACGTTAGAGTGGTATCGACATCTCAGACCCCCTGTGTTTAAAGGTAGAGTTTGTGATGATCCTAGCTCAACCGAGTATTGGCTCGAGCAAACAGAAAAGCTACTTCAGCATCTTCAGTGCAGGGAGGAGGAAAAAGTAAGATGCACTGTTTTTATGCTAGAGAAAGAGGAAGGGCAATGGTGGTAGTCAACCGAGCATTCACTACTAAGATCTCATCAAGAGCATGAGGACGAAGACGAAGACGCACCAATCTACACTTGGGCAGGGTTTAAGGAAATGTTTAACGAGTGAGGATTATTAGAGTTGAGAAAGGAAGCCAGGGTAGTAAGACAAGAAATTCAATGTCTCAAACCAAATATGAAGGAAGATGTTCTTGGTGCAAGAAGAAACACCCGGGAAGGAAATGCTTCATAAAGTGTTTTGGCTGCGGTGAGGAAGGCCACATTAGGAGGAATTGTCAGATGAGCAAGGAGACACCTTGAGTTGGGTATCAAGGGAAGATTGTACGCTACAACTGTGGACAACCTGGGCATATCTCGCGAGAGTGCCTGAAGAGGCAAAAGATGGAGCAGTTGAGCGAGGGAGCACAGAATGTTCGCCAAGGCTATGTGTACAACATAACCTGTGAGGATGCTGAGACCGACCTTGTAGTTATCGAACGTACACTGTTCTTTTTAGATATTCCAGTTCGTGCTTTCATAGACCCTGGTGATACGCGTTTATTCGTGTCATATGTATCGATAGGCAGTTTAAAGTTAGAGCTGAGGGAATTGGGATATCAAATGGTTATAGCTACTCCCGTGGGTACGACCCTAGAAACAGTGATAGGTTGCTAATGATGTATTTTCAATATGGGAGGAGAAAATCTCAAGATAGATAACAGTACTGGACATTCAAGATATCGACGTAATTATAGGATTGGATTTTCTATCATTACATGAAGCTATGGTAGATTGTAAGAATAAAACAGTGAGATTACTCAAACCTAGCGGAAAGTGAGTTATGTTTCAAGGCCAGAATAGTAAAACTAAGGGAAAGCAAGGCATGACTTTGCAAGCATTACAAACAGCAAAACCTGAATTAAGTAAGAAAAGTCCTAAGTTGGAAGTGGTGGGAATTGTGAATGAATACCCTAAGGTCTTTCCTGAAGACTTACCAAGGTTAACACCATGACGAGATATTGAATTCTCGATAGACCTTGTACCAGTCAGCCTATATCGATACCCTCGTACAAAATGGCCCTAGCTAAGATGAGAGAACTGAAAAGGCAATTACAGGCCTTAATCGACAAGGGATTTATTAAACCAAGTGTATCGCCTTGGGGAGCTCTGGTACTTTTTGTAAAGAAAAAGGATAGTAGCTTACGAATGTGTACTGATTACCGACAGTTAAATAAGGTAACCATAAAGAATAAATACCCGCTCCCTAGGATTGAAGAATTGTTTGATCATCTTCATGAAGCCAAGGTATTCTCAAAAATAGATCTTCGATGAGGATACTACCAAATGAGGATTATGCCGGAAGATGTATCGAAGATTGCATTTTGATCTCGGTATGGTCACTATGTGTAATGCCCAGTGAATCCCAGGATCGGTTCTAACGCACTGGTTTCAAAAAATTAAATATTAGGAGGCACTAATTAACTTGTTAACATTTTTCCCACTTCCTTATGGTATTTAAATGTCTTAATTCTTCCCCAGATTTGGAATAGAAGATTTAAACAAGATAAGTTAATACGAGAATTTAGCTTGAAACCCTCAAGAGAGACACCATAGTTTGTACCTTAATTCTTCTATAACCTTGTGGTTCCAATTATTTACTCTAGTTTAGTCAATAAGGAATCGACGTGCAATGGATAATCATATAGCTGTTCATCAAGTTATAGCGTTGTAACGCCCCACTTTTCCAAATACATAACAACGTGAAATAGAAGCAGACATCACCTAAGGCATTATGGAAACCCTTGCCAACGGAAGCGTTAGATCGAACCTGAAAGCTTAACCAAAGCTAAATAAAAGGGGTTTCCACTAGATTTTCCTTTATATGTACAGGAAATGCATACAACCTTCAATACTCCATACAACACATCATAGCAGGTACAATTGTAGAATACCCACACACACCCTTTACAACCTTGAGCATCCTAACTGCTATTCACAATACATCACCATTATACAATTACATGGGTACATAATAAAACCAAAATCCCAAAGCTAGCGAAGCTCCACCTCCTTGCCCACACTTTGATCTGGAACCTGAAACACCTGATACATTTGAAATACCTAGAACGTGGAACGTTCCAGTGGCATCAACCCAAGTTAGATATACATCTAAGTGAGTGGCTCGGAAAAGGTAAGTACATGCGTGCAAATGCAGTAATGCCATTATGAAATCCACCCATGTGGTAGCAATGCCAAGGTGTTGCAATCACCTCCGCGGTCATCATAGTCACTCCTGGCTCATCACCAGAGCACGAGGTCTTCCATGATGTCCCAACAACTAGCCACAGTCACCAATACGAACATGATATATGACAAAGCAGAAGGAATATGCATAAACAAGGGAAAATATGACATGTAAGCCACAAAGGCATGATGTGCAAGCCAACACACAAGTGAAGCAACAAATGCTCAAAATGCCACAAAACATGCAGGAATCACTCACCTTTATCGGTTACCTTAGGAAGCACAGTTTACAACGAGCGGAATGGATTTTCTCGCAGTTTTTCTTACTACTTGGCACGAACTTCGAGAAAGACCCAAAAATTCTGTCAAGGCTTATTCTCCATCGACTTTCTCCCTTCTTTTTGGCAGCATTTCCTCTCTCAAACTCCCTTCCTTTTCCTCCTTTATTGGTGCCAAAATGAATAACCCCAAAGCCCTTATTTATAGGAAACTTCGACGAACCAAATCGTGCCACGTGTCGCGTCATCATTCCATCCATGTGCATCCAACCAAAGTGTGCCACGTGTCCCTGATATTTTGAACCTTCACATGTTTAATTTGATTTTCCAATATTCCCATCATTACATCCCACATGGTTTAATTCATTTTCTACGTTTCCCATCATTACACATTTAATTAATAACTACATCCCACATGGTTAATTGCATTTTCCACATTTCTCATCATTACACTTCAAATCCTATCTCCAAGTGGCCAATGAATGCCTGCCACATGTCCTTAGAGATAATGTTTGGAGACTTTTGCAAACTTGGAATCTAAGTAAGCTTTTCCTTAACCAATCATGCAATGCCACCTCAAAGGGTCATTATGAGCCATCATGTGACCTTAACTTAACTTCCAAGTAACCTAATGGTTGATTGCCATGTGTCATTGAAGATGAGGCTTCATCATTTCTCCCATGTGCATCCAACCCAAATGCACCTCTCGTCTCTTAATTGAATTTAATAGAGTTTAGAATCCAAAGCTCCATTTGTTTTGAGTGTTCACACTATGCTCATCATTACACTCATAATTATAAGATTTCAACCAATCCAATTGTGACACCTAGGGGGGACACTTGGCCATTCATGATTTTCCCATGGATGATATTTTTAAGGTTTCAAGAACTATACATTGGCCCGAACTTTTCGGATAATTTGCACTTAAGCCCTTGTAACTTGGTCCCCGGGTTTTTTTTAATTGCACTTTTTGGTCCCTAGAAAATGGATAAATTACACTTAGCACCCCAAGATTTTAGGTAAATTACACTTTTACTTGACTTCAATATTTACGATTTTGCCACTGGTTCAGAAACTGAATTTTCCCCTCAAGGCTTCCTCAATTCCTTGAAATGGCCTATTTCCTCAAGTATTAGAACCTAACAATCTAAGGTATTACCTCATTTTTTATTTTGAAAATCTGGGGTGTTACAAGCGTGAACCAATCAATCTTCGAAATCTTGGGTTTCAATAACACTCTTTAAAGATTTGAGTAAAAAATATGATTACGAAACATATTCTTTTAGGGATTTGAATAAAGGAAGTAATACGCACATGGAATTATTATAAAAGTAAACTTCTCAAAATCAAAGGGAAAATGGTAGTTAATACAAATGGTTCTATGTATATTGCCCGCATTCGAATTTTTCCCTTTACAAGCAAACAAATTAAACATGGAACTCAGTATTGCTTTTCTTTGGAATTTAGATATACCACAAGATTGGCTTAAAATCTTACCATGCTTCAATACATGGTATCTTTGTATAAATAGTTGATTTCACAAGACATCCGAATAGAAATTGGTAGTAGATTTAAATGGCCATATAGCAGCTTGATTACAATGACTTGATTTATTGGAACGCAAACAAAATAAAACAAATATTAGGTAGTCGTTTCCTCTTTGCCTTTGCTTGCTCCTGAAGTACCTGAAACACTTGTTGTACCTGGAATGTTGAATGTCCTAGGGGTATGAAACACCCAACTTAGATAGTGATATCTAAGTGGATAACTCAGTATTGGAGGTGCGTGCAGATGCATTATGCAGTATGTCATGAAGTAACCCGATGGTAGTGATGTTAGGGTGTTGCAATCACCCCCGCAAGCCATCATGTTATTACATAGCCATAGCCATTCCCTAACTTGGGATGGTGTGGTCCAAGACCACATACATGATGCAACCCATCTCAATGCCACTAGCCATGAATGTAGTGATGTATGTCCAAGTATATCAAAATGCGAACCAACGGTATGAAATGATATGCAAACCACCAGAATGAAAGTACAACATGTAAGAGATGCAAGAATTCAAAGAGAAGGAGTCACCCACCAAAGTTACCTGACCCGGTACTGTTCACGATTTTCAGTTGGGCTATTATGCATAAAACATAAGATTTCGTAAAACCAAAGTTAAATATTTTTACATAGACTTGTAGGGAATAAATAGAGGTATAAGTGTACAAAATTTCAAGTAAAAAAGAGCCCTCAAGCGCCCCTAGAAGGAGACTCACATGCCCTGTAACACCCCGCCTTACGCAGGCGTGCCACTTTAAGGGAATCCCCGGGAATCCTTTTTTTTTAAAGCCCATCACGCACGACGCCATGATGTACAATCTTCACATCTAGATATAACACCCGTCGCATACAATGGCCAGCGTTCGTAGTGATCTCAAGAACAATCTTCACATGCAGGTAAAAATCCCGAGAATCCCAGTCTTGCTCGTCTAACTAACAAGTCCAATAGACTTTTAAACTAGACGAGACATAATATAACATAGCGGAATAATTAACATTAAAATGTCGTGGCCTACCACGAGTTTCATACAAGGTGCTCCCACATCGAAATACGTATTACAACCTTACAAAATGATAACAACAGTATCATACATCCGTTCGTACATATATCAAAATAAATACTATCTTCTTCAAAACGATACAACATCTCTCAAACTAAACACCGTTGGCCTCACTGGCCAAGTCCTCAACCTCGCAGTAGTCCCTGGCTGGAACGTTGAATGTTCTAGGGGCATAACCCAGGTTAGATGATAAAACGTCTAAGTGATGGCATGAAACAATTTACATAATGTATGAAAGACATATAAGCATGGCATATACAGACAAACGACAACGTGCAACGTGTTTAACTTGAGAAATCTCCCTGACATACTCAACCTCCCGTGGAAAATCCATTCCACACACTATTGGGGTTGATCTTTCCGCAACATACTTAATCCCTCGAGTACCCTACTGTGTCACTTATTCACCAGGATTAACCTTGTCCCATTCTCAAAAAGACCCCATCTCGTCCCATACGGACCTAACAACGATACGAAAATCGACACCCCGATGATATGAAAATTACACGCCATGCATCGACTCTTTTATAAGTTTAAAACAGTTGATGCAATATACCACATGTTCAATATACATATGATGCCATAGGTACATACGAGAAAACATCTTTGAAAAATAACCTAAATTCTGGAGGGTATAACCGCTCACTAGAACTGGTCTAATCACGAGTATCCTAAGCTTGGGAGAGTAAAATCGCTCGCTAGAACCCATTACACCCACTCCAACACACATTCAAGATAAGGTAAAACTAGAATCAAACCACTCAGCTTAATTCAAAAAAGTTTAGTTTTTGCCTCAAAAAATGTGCCACGTCTCGAAAAACGTGCAATCCTTCTTTCCAACACACCAATCGTCTCCTATTCACCATTAGAACCTTAGAAATCAATATTTCTATTTTTTCCTTAATTTTTCCTATTTTCTCTTATTTTTAAACATTTCTCCCTCTCGAAAAATCATAATAAATACCAAACACCTTTTTTTTTTCCCAAATATTTTTGCATAAACCATCCTAAAATAATTTTATAAAAATTATAAAATTAAAATCAAAGAAAACTTGGGCTTCACGCGCCCTCACGCTCTGGCGCGTGGGTGCGGCTGGAGTCCGCACGTGTACACGCGCTGCTGCCTTCTCCGATCTTCTCTGGCCACAGTGGCTTTTTAACGATTTCCGTTGGCTAAAACAACAATGGGGCCTTGAAGATATCGATGAGGTAACTTCAATGGACCCCTTACTCGTCGGAAAAAGTCACTGGAAAAGGGTTTAAAACCCGATTACAGGTCGTAGTCCGGCGGCCCTCGCTTTTTCGGCCAACTCATTGAAACCCTATGATTTCTACACCAATGGTTCCATCATCGCCTGGAGACTACCCTAGAGTCTCCGGGCGACCTTCTCGACCCCTCAGAGGTGACTCCCGATGGCCACAGGCGGCCAGTCGGATTCACACCATGCCATTTTGTAATTTTGCAGTTTTGCCCCCCAAGAAATTTCTAATTGCATTTTCTCCCTATCCATGGCACCCCTATATTTTCTAACACTTCCACTACTGCCCACAAGTTATAAACTATTCATTTCCCTCAAGAATTTCTTGAAAATTTATCATTTTGACCTCCCTCAAGTAGTTTGCAAAATCTGTACTTTTGCCCGAATGCCCCTAATCGCGTGTTTTTGACTTCAAACCTTCGTAAATCTCCTAATTCTATCAAATGTTACTCATTTGGATAATTTTACCTTCATTGGCTTACTTGAAATAGTCCCTCACCCTCCGATTTCATTTTGAATATTACACATAGGCCCGAAGCTATAATAAATACCAATTTTGACCTTATAAATTTCGTGACACTTTTAATATTAAACATTGGGCATTACATCCTCCCCTTCTAAAAAGAAATTTCGTCCTCGAAACTACTAACTTACAACATTAAATAAATGTGGATAAGAAATTTTCATCTCTTCTTCGCGTTCCCACGTAGCTTCCTCCTTGTCATGATTGCTCCATAACACTTTTACTAATGGGATAATCTTATTTCTTAAGACTTGGTCTCTTTGATCTAAGATTTGAACTGGCTCTTCAGGGTACGTTAGATCGTTTCGTATCTCAATGGTCTCATTTCGTAGTACTTGAGTAGGGTCCGATTCATGTTTCCGTAGTTGAGACAC
The DNA here is from genome assembly GCF_014633365.1 of Diospyros lotus. NCBI lineage: Eukaryota > Viridiplantae > Streptophyta > Magnoliopsida > Ericales > Ebenaceae > Diospyros > Diospyros lotus. The sequence continues at coordinate 9,992,159 of NC_068344.1, read as the reverse complement.
GTGAAACACGTTATGGATATTTGATAATGTCACAGGTAAAGCTATTCTGTAAGCCACTAACCCAATTTTCTCCAGAATTTTATAGGGTCCTATATATTTTGGGCTTAATTTCCCTTTCCTTTTTCCTCGAATCACTAATTTGAATTGAGAGACCTTCAAATATACCTTATCACCGATCAAAAATTCCAAGTTTCGTCTTCGCTAATTAGCGTACGATTTCTGGCAACTTTGACTTGTCCTCATTTTCTCTTGAATTTTCTTGATCTTTTCAGTAGTAGTTTGAATGATCTCGAGTCCAATTAATCCTATTTCTCCAGTTTCTACCCAATAGAGTGGTATTCTGCATTTTCGTCCATACAATGCCTCGTAAGAGGCCATTCTAATGCTACTGTGGTGCCCGTTGTTGTAGGCGAATTCTACCAACGATAGATGTTTCTCCCAACTTCCTAAGAAATCCAAAATGCATGCCCTCAACATATCCTCGAGCGTCTGAATTGTTCGCTTGGACTGTCCGTCGGTTTGAGGGTGATAAGTTGTGCTAAGCTTTAACTGTGTTTCATACACCTGTGGAAACTTTCCCAAAATCTAAACGTAAATCGTGGGTCTCGATCTGACACTATGCTTGCAGGAACTCCATGTAATCGCACTATTTCCTTAATGTATAGCTGAGCTAAAGCATGAGTCGGTTGCCCTATCTTAATAGGCAAGAAATGTGCTGACTTAGTCAATCGATCCACTATTACCCAAATAGCATCGTTTCCTTTGGGACTTCGAGGCAGATTGATCATAAAGTCCATAGTAACATGATCCCATTTCCACTCGGAAATGTCCAGGGGTTGCAACATACCTCCTGGGCGCTGATGCTCGATTTTAATACGTTAACAAGTATCGCATTGCGCCACATACCGTGCCACATCCTTTTTCATTCCAGGCCACCAATAAATTTCCCTAAGGTCCTTGTACATTTTTGCGAACCCTGGATGTACAGTATACTTAGCTCGATGAGCTTCTCCTAAGATAATTGCCTTAGGTCTTGATCTCTTGGCATGTACGTCCTTCCTTGGTACTGAAGTATTCCATCTCGGTAACTGAATTTATGTGATTTTACTTGATCATTCTTGTCTATCCACTGAATTCTTCTTACGTCTGTCTGAAGAGCTATCCTGATTTGATTCACCACATCAGGTTGGATTGTCAGATTTTCCAAATACCCTTTGATTGGTTTAAGTTTAGCATTTACTGTCAGGTGGCTAAATTCCTCAATCATTTCCCACTCTCTAATCATCATGCTAGCCACAATTTCAGAGCTTCTTCTGCTAAGAGCATCTGCGACCACGTTTGCCTTCCCTGGATGGTAGGAGATAATGCAATTGTAATCTTTCAGGTACTCCATCCATCTTCTTTGTCTCATGTTTAACTCCATCTAAGAGAATATGTACTTCAAACTTTTGTGGTCCGTAAAAATCTCAAACTATGCTTGTTGTGCCAGGGAGAAAAAATGGAAATATTGTTTTAATAAATTAACGACAGTGCACCGAAAGATCGTGGCACAAAGCCGCGAGCAGCGGGCAGCCTTGCCGCAAGCTCGCGGCAAAGGCATGCTCGCAGCAATGCCTTGCCGTAAGCTCGCGGCAAAGGCGTGCTCGCAGCAATGCCTTGCCGCGAGCTTGCGGCAATGGCATAACGCAAGCTCGCGGCAAGGCCATGCCGCGAGCTCGCGACCTGCCACACGCTCACTGCAGTGCCGCAAGTTCGCGGCCGTTAGTCATGGACGCCTACCGGCCTTCTCAGCAGGTGCGGCGGTGTACGCCTTTCGAAAAAACCAAGAGCTCCATCTAGGAGAAGACACGTGTCACCACCAGGTACCCTTGAAAATCGCGCCCTATAAATACCCAACTAGAAGACAATGAACAGGACTTCCAACTTCGGTAAAACTTGTCACTTTGAATACACTTTTACTATTTTCGTGAATAATCATTGGGATCCGAGACTAACTTTGGCATCGGAGGGTCTTCGCGGGAAAAATTCCCGCGAGCCTTCTAACACATTTTTTGAGCATCAACAGGGGTCAAATCCTTGCGGCAGACCTAGCGGCGAAAGTATAGTCTTGCGGCGAACCTAACGGCGAAGGTAAAGCCTTGCGGCGAACCTAGCGGCGACAGCAAAGTCTTGTGGCAAAGGCTTGTGGCAAAGGCTAGTGGCAAAAAAGCTTGTGGCAAAGGCTAGTGGCAAAAAAGCTTGTGGCAAAGGCTAGTGGCAAAAGCTAGCGGCGAAGGCTAGCAGTAGGACCTTGTGGCAAAGCTCGTGGCGGAGCTAGTGGCAAAGCTAGCGGCAAGACCTTGTGGCGAAGCTTGTGGCAAAGCTAGCGGCAAGACCTTGTGGCGAAGCTTTTGGCAAAGCTCGTGGAGAACCTCGTGACGAAGCTAGCGGCAAAGCTTGTGGCGAAGCTAGCGGTGAAGCTTGTGGCGAAGCCTCGTGGCGAAGCTAGGGGCAAAGCTTGTGGCGAAGTTTGTGGCGAACCTTGTGGCGAAGCTGGTGACGAGAGCTAGTGGCGAAAGTTAGTGACGAGAACTAGCGGCAAATCCTTGCGGCGAGCATCCTAACGGCAACCTCCCTTGAAGCAACATCTCTTACGGCAACCTAACTTCACCCGACACCGAGCTCGAGTGGACCCCACATCACAAATTTTAATTGTTGTATTTTGGCAACAACAATTTGGCGCCGTCTGTGGGAAACTGCAACAAAAAGCCAATTTCAACACAAAATGCCGAGAGAGACGAGATCAGCCAGTCGGGAGAGCCCGCCTGACCCCACCCAAAGGAGTGTTCATACCAGGACAGGAGCCATGAAAAGCTCCTACCAGGCGAACTCTACAGTACCAGAATTTTCACTAGATCACCCTAACAACGAAGTGCGTTCTGGAAACTTTCCTGTACTCGAATGCAACCATGGCGCCGGACTGGGGGGCATGGAGCATTCGGAGCAAGAAGAAGCACACGTGGATGGATACACGACAGGGCGAGGGGAACAAGTCCCACATACAGCGCCCGCTAACCAAGAACAACACTCATTTGGACAGTCTTCAATTAAAAATAGAAACCTCATGGGAACTTCAAGAATAGCTCCACCCACAGTCTTACTCTCAGATTATGAACTATTGAGGAAGAACTTTGAGGAGCTGAAGCAGCAGAATAATGATCTCAGGGTGAACAATGAGGAGAATATGAGAAGACTACAGGAGGTCACTGCTTTGTTACGAGAACTAAGGCCGAACATCCATATTCCCCACATGGGACAAATCGATACAAGGGTAGAACATCAGAGATTCCAGGACAACCCTTCAAGAACCCCTCGGCAGGGGGCAAGAATCAGAACACCAGGGCTGAATAGTCAAGTTCTGGAAGTGACAGACTTGAGAAGGAAAAATCGCAGGAGGGCGAGAAAAGCTTCCAAGTATAGAGTGACTAGCAAATTTATAGAGAGAAAGACTCGCGGCCAAAACCAGGAACCCTCGCAGCAAGCTACCCGGAAGATCGCGGCAAGCTACCCGAAACCCTCGCGGCAAGCTACCCGGAACCCTCGCGGCAAGCTACCCAGAAGCTCGCGGCACGTACTTGGAAGACTCGCGGCGCAGAAGAAGGTTCACAGCAAAAGCTCTGGAAATTGACAGCAATGACAAGGAAAGGTCGCGGATGAAGCCGGAAGCTCGCGGCACGATGTTAACGGCAATCAGATGGAAATGTCGCAGCAAACAGGAAGAAAACGAGCGGAATGAGCTGAAAAGTTGCGGCAAAATGCGGACAACGCGGCAAGCTCGCGGCCTATTACCGACCTTCTGGGAAGCTCGCGGCAAGGAGAGATAACTCGCGGCAACCTCGCGGCAACTTTGAAATGGAACGATACTCGCGGCACAACCAGCAACAATAGGAGAAAACCCACGGAAAGCCTGCGGCAAAGAGATCCTTGTGATGAGTAAAAAAGCACAGTAAACTTGTGCGGGGAGAAAGAATTTATAGGGGAGCCGGGAGAACCACTGGGCGGGAAGAAAAAAATTACCCCGCGGGTAAAAACCAGGCTAGCGGCACTGTGACCCAATTTCATTAAATTAAATTACTCTATCATTTTGTCTTTAGATAAGACAAAAATGAAACAGTAGGGGGCAATTGTTGTGCCAGGGAGAAAAAATCAAAATATTATTTTAATAAATTAACGACAGTGCGCCGAAAGATCGTGGTACAAAGCAGCGAGCAGTGGGCAGCCTTACCGTAAGCTCGCAGCAAAGGCATAGTGCAAGCTCGCGGCAAGGCCATGCCGCGAGCTCGCGACCTGCCACACGCTTGAAGGATCATGAACGAGGAAACAAAGCATGCAACGGAAGCGTTTTAAAATCAAAAACGTTCCTCGTATTGATAAGAATCTAGGAGACTTACTTTTGCGGCGGATTACCGGACGGAATGGAGCGATGGGAGCTTCTTCGCGTTGTGGAGACGACGGCTGTCCTGCTAGCCTTCGGCTTCGTCGCATCAGAAACTCAAACGCACCCTTTCGATCTTCCGGAGTATGACTCGAACTCGTGGCCTCTCTTCGGTGAAGAAGAATGAAAAACGACTTGGATGAAAAAACAACTAAAGAGAGATATATATAGGGAGAACCCTAGGGTTAAAACCCTAGTGGGCCAAACCCTAATGGGCCTAGATCATTTAATTAATTTTCTAATTGGGTTAGCCCAATTAATTAATTAAAAACCCTAATATACTATTATTTTATTCTAGTCCAATTAATTATGGACCATTCTGAATAAAATAATTCTCTCTCAATGTGATTCATCCAACAAGCCAAATGTATTAAAAAATACATGAGTTACATCGAGCTACCCCAGGGACCAAAAGACAAATTATTCACGGCTACTAAAATGACCAAAATATCCCTGCTACCTAGTAGCTATATTTTGTCATTCTAAGTGTTCCAATTATCACCATATGGTAACACTGACCCCGCGAATAATTTTGCATATGCCATGTCTTTGACCTACTAGTGTAACGACGAAAATACCCCTCTGCGTAACACCCATCATTTAGAAAGGAATAATGTACTAACACCTTTCTAAATGACTTCTACCATCCTTAGATCACTAGTCCAATAATCCATGACTACTCGAATGTACTTGCTTATCACTGGGAGCTACCCAGAAGCACACACTCTTAAGTCACGTTCCCAGGGCCCTGGATTATTCGATTATTCTTGGACAATCACAAGGGGGTGAATCACAGAAACTATCTTGTATTAGTCTGTCTTAGCTAATTAGAAACCATACTCCCAACTCAAAAGGATATTAATCTTTGATAGACCTCACCTACAATGAATCTAAGAATATAGCTCTAGGTTCACTAGACCACCAACTAATACTCAAGTATTAGAGTACTCGTCCACGTAGTAGCAGTGATAGACTAGCTCCATGATAATTAGTACTTTGTCATTAGCTTCTATCACAGGTCCACTCTACGCATTCCAAATGCGCTTGTACAATTAGAGTAAACGGACTGTTTACTGGCTAAGGCAAGCCATCCTCCATTAGGATCTATTGCACAATGATCTTATCATGATAGAATGCCCAGTTCTATCAAAAGATCAAGAGTAATATTTTCTTGCTTATTAAGTACCCATGATTCATGCCTAACTGTGAAGAACGACCCATCACATGAATCACTTACTTAATAGCATGGACACCTTTCCAACAATTAAATGCAAATAATATATGTGCCATAAACTGAATAAAAGAAACATCATTACCATAAATTAAACAAAACGTGTCTTTAGGGCATACATTTCCAACAACGCTCACGACAGTGCCGCAAGTTCGCGGCCGTTAGTCATGGACGCCTACCGGCCTTCTCAGCAGGTGCGGCGGTGTACGCCTTTCGGAAAAACCAAGAGCTCCATCCAGGAGAAGACACGTGTCACCACTAGGTACCCTTGAAAATTGCGCCCTATAAATACCCAACTAGAAGATAATGAACAGGACTTCCAACTTCGGTAAAACTTGTCACTTTGAATACACTTTTACTATTTTCGTGAATAATCATTGGGATTCGAGACTAACTTTGGCATCGGAGGGTCTTCGCAGGGAAAATTCCCGCGAGCCTTCTAACACATTTTTTGAGCATCAACAGGGGTCAAATCCTTGCGGCGGACCTAGCGGCGAAAGTATAGTCTTGCGGCGAACCTAACGGCGAAGGTAAAGCCTTACGGCGAACCTAGCGGCAACAGCAAAGTCTTGTGGCAAAGGCTTGTGGCAAAGGCTAGTGGCAAAGGCTTGTGGCAAAGGCTTATGGCAAAGGCTAGTGGCAAAAAAGCTTGTGGCAAAGGCTAGTGGCAAAAAATCTTGTGGCAAAGGCTAGTGGCAAAAGCTAGCGGCAAAGGCTAGCAGCAAGACCTTGTGGCGAAGCTTGTGGCAAAGCTAGCGGCAAGACCTTGTGGCGAAGCTTGTGGCAAAGCTCGTGGTGAACCTCGTGGCGAGGCTAGCGGCAAAGCTTGTGGCGAAGCTAGCGGCGAAGCTTGTGGCGAAGCTAGCGGCAAAGCTTGTGGCGAACCTTGTGGCGAAGCTGGTGACGAGAGCTAGTGGCGAAAGTTAGTGACGAGAACTAGCGGCAAATCCTTGTGGCGAGCATCCTAACGGCAACCTCCCTTGAAGCAACATCTCTTATGGCAAAGCTTGTGGCGAAGCTAGCGGCGAAGCTTGTGGCGAAGCTAGCGGCAAAGCTTGTGGCGAAGTTTGTGGCGAACCTTGTGGCGAAGCTGGTGACGAGAGCTAGTGGCGAAAGTTAGTGACGAGAACTAGCGGCAAATCCTTGCGGCGAGCATCCTAACGGCAACCTCCCTTGAAGCAACATCTCTTACGGCAACCTAACTTCACCCGACACCGAGCTCGAGTGGACCCCACATCACAAATTTTAATTGTTGTATTTTGGCAACAACAATGCTCCATAAAGATAATGTCTCCATAACTTCAAAGCATATATTATGGCTGCTAACTCTAAATCATGACTTGGATACTTCTGCTCGTGCCTCTTCAATTGTCGAGATCCGTAAGCGATTACCTTCTCGTCTTGCATTAGAACACATCCCAAACCTATTCCAGAAGTATCGTTGTACACCACATATTTTCCTGACTCTGTTGGCATTGCTAGAATCGATGCCGAAGTTAGTCGTGCTTTAAGTTCTTGAAAGCTTTGCTCACACTTTTTGTCCCTTTCGAACTTGACTTCCTTTTGCATCAATCAGGTAAGTGGAGCAAATATCTTTGAGAATCCTTCCACAAATCTTCTATAGTATCCGGCCAGTCCAAGAAAACTTCGAATTTCTCCGACGATCTTAGGCGCTTGCCATTTTTGAACTGCTTCTATTTTTGCTGGATCGACAGCTATACCCTCTGCAGAAATTATGTGTCCAAGAAAAGCTACCTGAGTAAGCCAAAATTCACATTTTGAAAACTTGGCATACAACTTGTGGTGCTTTAGAGTCTGCATAACTATCCTTAAATGTTCCTCATGTTCTCTCTCACTAGCAGAGTATATCAGGATATCGTCTATGAATACTATCATGAACTTGTCCAAGTAGGGTCTAAAAGTTCGATTCATTAAGTCCATAAATGCAGCAGGTGCGTTGGTCAATCCAAACGTCATTACTAAATACTCGTAGTGATCATACCGTGATCGAAAAGCAGTCTTGCGTACATCTTTCGGTTTGATCTTCATCTGATAGTACCCTGACCGAAGGTCTATCTTAGAAAATACCTTAGCTCCTTGAAGTTGGTCAAACAATTCTTCAATCCTAGGCAGCGGGTATTTGTTCTTTACAGTTACCTTATTGGACTGCCGATAGTCGATACACATCCGCAAGGTACCATCTTTCTTCTTGAGAAACAGTATCAGAGCTCCCCAACGTGACACACTTGGTCTGATAAATCCTTTGTCGATCAAGCCTTGCAATTGCTCATTTAATTCTCTCATCTTAGCTGGGGCCATCTTATACAGAGGTATGGATATAGGTTGCGTACCTGGTACAAGATTTATTGAGAATTCGATCTCTCTAGGAGGTGGTAATCCTGGTAGATCCTCAGGAAAGACCTCAGGGTACTCATTCACGACCCTTACTGATTCCAACTCAAGATTCTTCTTACTTAACTCAGGTTTGGCTGATTGTAATGCTTGCAAAGTCACGCCATGCTTTCTCTTACTTCTATTACTCTGACCTTGAAACGAAATCCATTCTCCGCTAGGTTTGTATAAGCTCACTGTCTTATTCTTGCAATCCACCTTAGCCTTATGTATCGATAGGAAATCCATTCCCATGATCATGTCAAAATCTTGTATATCTAATACTGCTACGTTTATCTTGAAGCTTTCCCCTCCCATATCAAGAATACAACCCTGGCATCCTACTGTTGTCTCTAGGGTTGAACCCATAGGCATCGCTATTACCATTTGATACCCAACTCCCTAGGCTCTAGCTTTAGACTTTCGACTGATGCATGCGAAACAAACGAATGCGTAGCACCTGGATCTATTAAAGCATGAACTGGAGTATTCGAAAAGAACAGTGTACCTTTAATAACTACAGGATCAGCCTCAGCGTCCTCACAAGTCAGATTGTACACTCGACCAGGACGAACATTTTGTGCTCCTCCATTCGGCGACTCCATCTTTTTCCTCTTCGGGCATTCTCGCGAGATATGCCTCGATTGCCCGCAATTGTAGCACACCACCTTTCCCTGGTACCCAACTTGGGGCGTTCCTTTGATCTTCGAGTAGTTTCTTCCAATGTGGCCTTCTTCGCCGCATCCGTAGTATTTTACGATACATCTTTTCCCAAGGTGTTTCTTCTTACATCGAGGGCACTTCCCTTCGTCCTTGAATTGAGCCGTTACATTTCCCCGCTTACCACCCTTGCCTCCTTCTTCAGTCTTGATTATTTTCACCCGCGTCAGGTTTCTCTCGATGGTTAGAGCTCGGTGTAATGCTTCTTTGTAGGTATCAATGTCCCACCCGCTTAAAACTTGTTAAAGACTTACTTGCAGTCCAAAAACAAACTTCTGTGCCTTCTGACTCTCATCAGTTTCGTACATAGGCACGTATTTAACTAGCTGAGTTTGTCGTATTGATTCACAGACATTTCATCAGTCTGCTTGAGCCTCATAAACTCCCAGATTCTTTCTTCCTTCTAACTCTTGGGGAAATACTTGGCATTAAACTCTTCCTTGAATCCCGCCCAAGTATACACTGGAGCATCTTCATCTTCTTCCTCGCATTCTTGTTGAGACCTTAACATAGAACGCTCGAACGCTTAGTAGACTGCCACCACCGACCCGCTTCTTCCTCCAGCGTATAGGTTGCGCACCTTACTTTCTCATCCTAGCTGCATTGGAGGTGTTGAAGTAATTTTTCTGTCTGCTCGAGCCAATACTCGACTGAGCTAGGATCATCGCCAATCCTTCCCTTGAACACATGAGGTCTCAAGTGTCGGTACCACTCCAACGTCGTGGTCATGTGTCGAGTAGGCTCCTCTCGACTCACGTATGTCAGCATGTTCTCTAAAAATCACTCCATTCACTCAAACCGATCCTCACTAGAGCTCGATTCCCCGACATATCTTCTGTTTCCTCCTACTGTTTCCTCCTAAGTGATTCCTACGATCACCCTGATCTCCAGGATTATTTTCTTCTCTTCTCTCATTCCCATCGTGAGCTGCATCTCGGAGTCTTCATGTATTCACCATTTGAAGTGAATCACAGAAATGAGTTATGCACAAGACAAGATCATTTCTTTACAAGAGGGACAGTTTTATTTCTTAACAGTATCCCATAAAACACAACAGCTTAGTGTAATAACCCGCTCCCACTTACGGGCGCCACCGGTAAATAATCGACTAGATTACTCACCAGACGAACCACAAATGAAGGGTTGGACTATGTTTCAATAGGAAACGCCCTAGGTGGGAACTAGGCTTCGTCCTTGCCTTCACTCCACTCAGGAATCGGTTCTTACTCAAACAAGAAAATACAACGGACCGAGACCCGAAACCCGAGTAAGCTTCACCTTTCTTCAGCTCGCCTCATAGCAAGCCAGAGGTGACCCAAGCACAAAGCTTGCATAACAAACACTTCACTGAGTATTAAGGATTTATGAGAACATACCTCGATGATCTTTACTCGGTCCGAAACTTGGCTTTACCAACTACGCCACATACAGCAAGCAATCTCACAATCATCTATCACACTATGATGATTTCAACAATTAAATACCACTAGCTCAATAACGTTTACATTCAAACACACGAATACATATAAGAAAATACAGGAAAATACATATCCACACATCTCGGGCAACAATGTTAGTGACCACAATAGCCTCCTAGCACCATCCTTGCCTGCATCTGGACTTGCATCATCTACACATGAGGTAAACCTCATGAGTCATAAAGACTCAGTAAGGGTGAAATGCATGTAAATATGAATATAAAGATGTTTATGTATGCCCAATGCATGCAAATGAGGCTAGGCCCACACATTCTCACAACCTACCAAGGTTTGAGGCATCAACCTATCAGCCCCCGCAACACTAGTCCTCCATATGACCATAGGTCCACTAGGTTTCGCATCACGCAAGTGTTAACCACTATATACAAATGCAACATAAAAACATTATCAAACACATTTACCAACTTGCAAGCCCACCTCCACATGGGGTCATCCCTTACCTGGCTGGAAGTCTCATCTCTGCCTCGGTACAAACTCCAGCCTGACCTTCAAAGTCGTCTAGGATCACCACTTTCCCGGTCGAACCTAGACGAAAACACACACAAACCCAACTCCATTAACATCTGACATTAAACCAATGCCCTCACAACACTACATCCAAACAACACTAACCACGGCATACACCAGCCGTCAATAATTTCCAAACAACCCCGATATAGGGTTTAATCCAACAAATAATTATTCTACATTAATTCGCTTAATGTAAATAATTTGGGAAGGAAATATTAATTTACCTCGACTCATCTGGAGAGAAATTCGAAAAACACCCATTCCGACGTTGCCTCCTGAGTTGCCATTTGCACCCAAAATCTCATTTTCGAGCTTCCGACACGCTCCTCAGGCCCCAATTTAATTTCCAGAATTTTCCCCCATTTTTCTGGAACTTTTCAGAATTTTTCCCTATTTTCTCCTTTATTTCCTTTTCTTTTATTTCTTTTCTATTTTTCTTTTTCTTTTTTTTTTTCCTTTCATTCTTCTCCTTCCTCTGCCTTCTTCTCCCGCGCGACCACTGCTCCTCTTCTTCTTCCTCACCAAGCGTGCGCACCAGTCTCGCCGTTCATAGCCATTTCAGCTATCGCCGACGCCTCCTGCTGCAGGCTCCGCGCCCGACGACCACTGCCGACCGCACCTCGCTGCCCCTGAACAGCCTCCTCGCGTGCCTCAGCCGCTGCAACCACCATGGCTGACCTCCCATGCCTGCAGCTATTGCTGCTCCAGTCGAAACCAGCATCGTCAGTCGGCCAAGATGGCCTCTGACGCTGCTCGCTGCTACCTCTAGCAGCTTCCAGCCGCCGCTAGCCATTGATTGACCACCCTTGCTCGACGTAGAACCGCCTTGGTTGCTGCTCTTCTTCGTCAGCTATGGCAGCGGCTGCCATGGCCGGTTGGGCTTCAAGCTCTCCCTCACACTCTATCTCTCACTCTCGACTACTCTCGACCCGACTCCCTTTCTCTCAGTAATGTTATATATATATATATATATAATTATAATTTACACATTAACCCCTAAATAACTCATAACTCCACTTAAGCAACTTATTAATTGCACTTTAGGATTTTACTAATAGCACTTGGACCCTCTAATGCTTTAATTAATTATCATTAAGCCACTCCCAACTCGATTTCTTCAAAAATTAATATCCAACCTTTACTCAAAATTATCGATTTTGTCCCTGTGCCTATACGGGACCTTTATTCCACCCGAAAATGCTTAAGGCTTGCCTTATTCTCAAAATCGGACCACCCCTAGGGTCCCCTCAGCTTCCTGGAGGTCCCCTGCAGCCATTCAGTACTAATACCCATTTAGGCTTATACAGAATTTATTACAAAAATTATTTCCGTTTAGATTGCTTCTATCATCATTAGCCTCGCCTCAAGACGCTCACCAACCTCATGCCCTCTTCCTTAGACATCCAAGTCCCGAGGCACTCCCTACCGCCAATTCAGTAATTTTATTAATTAATTTCTCGGAACTGACTCTTGGGCTTCCCGGATCACCCGAGATCCTTTCAAAATAATCAAAAATTATTTATTTTTAATACCATGTAATATGGGGTATTAGACTTAGCACAACCGAAAAGGAAATAAGCATAACATCTTATTATATTATATCTTTCTCCTTCCTTCAATTATCTCCTCGGCCTTGTTCAGTAGTCCTTTGGCCTCCAGATCCATGACTCATTGTGATCCTCATCGTTGTCAGATACTACCGGGGGTCCTTCATCATCGTCCTGAGATTCCTCATCAGAACTGATGTTGATGACCTCATCCTCGGGATTTGCAGCGCCCTCTTCCTGATCTTCCTCATCCATGGCCTCCTCGTGTAGCTCCATATGCTCATCCCGCATCTTTGTGCAGAATTCGTGTAGGGGGACATATTCCCAGTCCTACCATAACCACTGAGCAAAAATCTTCCACTTCCCTTCCATTTGGTCAATAAGGAAGCCGATCTAGTATTCCGACAGATCTATCAATTGTCAGTAACTTGGAGGTACATCGTCAATGATTTCCTCCATCGCATTCAGAAATTCATTCATATCTTCCTCTTGTAGGTTTCCACGAGCTTCAATCCTATTCGTCTAGTGTGACAATAGCACTTGATCCACCATTGCTATGCTAACAACACATAAATTTTTACTCAGAAACCTCTAATCATGAGTTTCTTAAAGTTTCCATATGTCACTTAGAATCCATAACCCTATTCTAAGTTAACAATTCTAACCATGCTAAGTTCAATAACCTAGCTTAACCATCCTAGGGTTTTAACCTAGGGCTCTGATACCAATTGTAACACCTCACCTTACGCGGGCGTGCCACTTTAAGGGAATCCTCGGGAATCTTTTTTTTTTTTTTTTTTAAAGCCCATCACGCGCAGTGCCATGATGTACAATCTTCACATCCAAATGTAACACCCGTCGCATACAATGGCCGACGTCTGAGGTGATCTCAAGAACAATCTTCACATACAGGTAAAAATCCGGAGAACCCCAGTCTTGCTTATCTAACTAACAAGTCCAATAGACTTTAAACTAAACGAGACATAATATAACGCAGCGGAATAATTAACATTAAAATGTCGTGGCCTACCACGAGTTTCATACAAGGTGCTCCCACACCGAAATACGTATTACAACGTTACAAAATAATAACAGTAATATCATACATCCGTTCGTACATATATCAAAATAAATACTATCTTCTCCAAAACAATACAACATCTCTCAAACTAAACACAGTTGGCCTCACCTGCCAAGTCTTCGACCTCGCAATAGTCCCTGGCTGGAACGTTGAATGTTCTAGGGGCATAACCCAGGTTAGATGATAAAACGTCTAAGTGATGGCATGAAACAGTTTACATAATGTATGAAAGACATATAAGCATGGCATATACAGACAAACGACAACATGCAACGTGTTTAACTTGAGAAATCTCCCTGACATACAACCTCCTGTGAAAAATCCATTCCACACACCGTTGGGGTTGAACTTACCTCGACATACTTAATCCCTCGAGTGCACTACCGTGTCACTCGTTCACCAGGATTAACCTTGTCTCATTCTCAAGATGACCTCATCCCATCCCATACGGACCCAACAACGACACGAAAATTGACACCCCGATGATATGAAAATCACACGCCATGCACCGACTCTTTTATAAGTTTAAAACAGTTGATGCAATATACCACATGTTCAATATGCATATGATGCCATAGGTACATACGAGAAAACATCTTTGAAAAACAACCTAAGTTCTAGAGGGTATAACCGCTCACTAGAACTGGTCTAATCACGAGTATCCTAAGCTCGGGAGGATAAAACCGCTGGCCAGAACCCACTACACCCACTCCAACACACATTCAAGATAAGGTAAAGCTAAAATAAAACCACTCACCTCAATTCGAAAAAGTTTGATTTTTGCCTCGAAAAATGTGCCGCATCTCGAAAAATGTGCAATCCTTCTTTCAAACACACCAATCGTCTCCTATTCACCATTAGGACCTTAGAAATCAGTATTTCTATTTTTTCCTATTTTCTCCTATTTTTAAACATTTCTCCCTCTCGAAAAATCATAATAAATACCAAACACCTTTTTTTCCCAAATATTTTTGAATAAACCATCCTAAAATAATTTTATAAAATTTATAAAATTAAAATCAAGGAAAACCTAGGCTTCACGTGCCCTCACGCACTGGCACGTGGGTGCAGCTGGAGTCTGCGCGTGCACACGTGCTGCTGCCTTCTCCGGCCACGGTGGCTTTCCAACGATTTCCTTTGGCCAAAACAACAATGGAGCCTTGAAGATCTCGATGAGGCGACTTTAATGGACCCCTTACTCATTGGAAAAAGACACCGAAAAGAGGTTTAAAACCCGATTATAGGTCACGGTCTAGTGGCCCTCGCTTTTTCGGCCAACTCACTGAAACCCTATGATTTCTACCCCAAATCCTCCAGAAATGATCCTTACAACACAAAGAACAAAAGCCCTCTAATCTCATTGCTCAATTCTTGCCAAAATGAGAGAAATTTCGCTCAATTTTAAATTTAAACTCTCGGCCATCTACCCTTTTTATATCCTATCTTGATCCGATTCCCCACCATATCTTGCTCGTTCTTATCCCTTAAGCCCAAATCTAGCCTCCAAACCAATTGAAAAGCCCCAAATCGCAAGCTATATCCTTCAAAAAATTCGGCCGAATCGAACATCCCATCCGCCATTAAAATCGATCACCTCAATGTTTTTTTCGATCTATAACATGCTCCAATGGTTCCATCATCGCCTGGAGACTACCCTAGAGTCTTCGAGCAACCTTCCCGACGCCTCAGAGGTGGCTGCCGGCGGCCACAGGCTGTCGGTCTGATTCACACCATGCCATTTTGTAATTTTGAAGTTTTTCCCCCCAAGAAATTTCTAATTGCATTTTCTTTCTATCCATGGCACCCCTATATTTTCTAACACTTCCACTACTACCCACAAGTTCTAAACTATTCATTTCCCTCAAGAATTTCTTGAAAATTAGTCATTTCGACCTCCCTCGCATAGTTTGCAAAATCTGCACTTTTGCCTAGATGCCCCTAATCACGTGTTTTTGCATTCAAACCTTCGCGAATCTCTTGATTCTATCAAATGTTGCTTGTTTGGATAACTTTACCTTCATTGGCTCACTTGACATAGTCCCTCACCCTCTGATTGCGTTTTGAATATTACACATAGGCCTGAAACTATAATAAATACCAATTTTGACCTTGTAAATTCTGTGACACTTTTAATATTAAACATTGGGTAGTACACGCCCCCACTCGTGGCCAACAGCAGCGTGTGTATTACATGCGTCGTGTCTTCTCCGGTAATGATTGCGCAGCAGCTCGATTTTTTGGGCTTTTCTCTTTCGTTTTAACTCCGATTCAACCCTCGTTTGTTCCTATACCTCCTTCTTTCTTCCCTCTACAAGATTATAAAATTAAACGAAACTTATCTCACTATTTTTTGGCCATTTGGCCCCAGATTTCTCGCCTTAGCCCGTAACTCTTTCGTTTCTTCACCGATTCCCTTCATTTTTCTTGCAAAGTTTCTCATTCTCTCTCAAGAATAGACTCACCTCCCTCAGTTCTCTCTTAGATCCCACTCAAAACCACAAAAATTTGGCCCGATCTCAATCCCAAATGCCTTAACTTTTCTCCCCAAAAGCTTAATTTATAAAAGTTTCCAACCAACCAAATTGTGACAACTAGGGGGGCACTTGGCCATTCATAATTGTCCCATGGCTGATATTTTACTAACTTCATGATTGCTAAGTTTTGGTTTTCCTCGTTTTGGCCCATAGTTTCCATAAATTGCACTTTTACCCTTTGTAACTTTTGGAAATCTCATTTTGGCCCTCAAAATGCTATTCTTCTATTTCTAAAAATTCTTACAATGCTCCTTACACTTTTGGGTACCATTTTTGACTCCAAAATGGCCTCCAATTATTTTTGAGAAATTATGCTTTTGTCCGAAATCTCTAAAACGCTCTACATTTTGCCCAAAATCTACCTATTCCTTCTTGAATCGTGAACCCATCGTATTCTTCTTTAAAAGAGATCACTCTTATAAAAATCCTGGGTGTTACATTATGAATATTTGGTGATGCCATTCGGATTAACAAATGCACCTGTTGCATTCATGGATTTGATGAACTGAACCTTTAGACCTTATTTGGACAGGTTCATGATAGTATTCATTGATGATATCTTGATATACTCAGAAAATGAGAGTGAGCATGAAGGGCATTTGAGGGTAGTAATGCAAACTTTGAAAGACCACAAGTTGTACGCCAAGTTCTCAAAATGTGAATTCTAGTTTACTCGGGTAGCATTTATTGGACATATAATTTCTGTGAAAGGTATAGCTTTCGATCCAGCAAAAATAGAAGCAGTTCAAAATTAGCAAGCACCCAAGATCGTAGGAGAAATTTGGAGTTTTCTCGGATTAGCTGGATATTATAGAAGATTCGTGGAAGGATTCTCAAAGATCTCTACTCCACTTACCAGATTGATGCAAAAAGAAGTTAAGTTAATATGGGACGAAAAGTGTGAGCAAAGCTTTCAAGAGCTTAAGGCACGATTGACCACGACACTAATCTTAGCAATGCCAACGGAATCAAGAAGATATGTGGTGTATAGTGACGCTTTTGGAATAGGCCTAGGATGTGTTCTAATGCAAGATGAAAGGGTAATAGCTTACAGATCGCGACAACTGAAAAAGGCACAAGCAGAACTATCCAACCCATGACCTGGAATTACCAACCATAATCTACACCTTGAAGTTATGGAGACACTACCTATACAGGGAATAATTCAAAATTTTCACAGACCACAAAAGCTTGAAATACATATTCTCCTAGACGGAATTAAACATGCAACAAAGAAGATAGATGGAATACTTGAAGGATTATGATAGTATCATCTCCTACCATCCAGGGAAGGTAAATGTAGTCCCAGATGCCCTTAGTCGAAGGAGTTCAGAAATTTTGGCAAGTATGATGGTTAAAGAATGGGAAATGATTGAAGAATTTAGTCATCGGACAGTAAGTGTTAAGCCTAAACCAACCAAAGAGTATTTGGAAAATCTGACAATCTAATCTGGTGTAATGAACCAAATCAGATTAGCTCTCCAGATGGAAGCAAGAAGAAATCAGTGGATAGACAAAAAATGATCAAGTAAAGGCACCTGAATTCAATTACTGCAATGGTATACTTTAATTTCGAGGAAGGACATATGTGCCGAGAGATCAAAACTTGAGGAAAATCATTTTAGGGGAAGCTTATCAAGCTAAGGTATATCGTACATCCAAGGTCCACGAAGATGTATAAGGACCTTAGGGAAGTTTATTGGTGGCCTGAGATGAAAAGGGATGTGGCTCGATATGTGGCGTAATGCGATACTTGTCAACGCATCAAAATCGAACATTAGTGCCCAGAAGGATTACTGCAACCTCTAGACATTCCTGAGTGAAAATGGGATCATATCACCATGGACTTTGTGACCAACCTACCTCGAAGTCCCAAGGGAAACGATGTTATCTGGGTGATAGTAGATCGATTGACAAAATCAGCTCATTTCTTGCCTATTAAAATAGGGCAATCGATACATGTGCTAGCACAATTGTATATTGAAGAAATCATTCAATTACATGGAATCCCTACAAGCATAGTATCAGATCGAGACCCACAATTCACATCAAGATTTTGGGAAAGTTTCCACAAATGTATGGGAACGCAGTTGAAACTTAGCACGGCTTACCATCCCTAAACTGATGGACAATCCGAGCGAACGATTCAAACACTAGAGGACATGTTAGGAGTGTGCGTTCTAGATTTTTTAGGAAGTTGGGAGAAGCATCTACCACTAATTGAATTTGCCTACAACAACGGGCACCATAGTAGTATTGGAATGACCCCTACGAGGCATTGTACGAGCGAAAATGCAAAACTCCACTTTATTGGGTAGAAACTGGGGAAACATGATTGATTGGATTCGAGATAGTTCAAACCACCACTGAAAAGATTAAGAGAATTCAGGAGAAAATGAGAACAAGTCAAAGTCGTCAAAAGTCGTACGCTAACCAATGAAGACAAAAATTGAAATTTTTAATCGGTGATAAGGTATGTTTGAAGGTCTCCCTATTCAAAACGATGATTCGAGGGAAAAAGAAAAGAAAACTAAGCCCAAGATATATCAGTCCATACGAAATTTTAGAGAAAATTGGACCAGTAGCTTATCAAATAGCTTTACCTGTAGCATTATCAAATAACCACAACATGTTCCACGTGTCCCAATTACTGAAGCACGAGCCCGACCTTACACGGGTTCTTGGAAATGAGACCATAGAGATACAAAATGACCTAACTTACCCTTACGAGCCAGTTTAAATCTTAGATCAAAGGGATCAGGTCTTAAGGAACAAAGTCATTCCATTGGTAAAAGTGTTATGGAGAAACCATGACGAAGAAAAAGCCACATGGGAACGTGAGGAAGAGATGAAAGTTACTTATCCCCATCTGTTTAAACCTGAGAGTGAGTAATTTTGAGGTAAAATTTCTTTTTAGAGGGAGATGATGTAATACCCAGTATTTTATATCAAGGGTATTTTAGAAATTAAGGAGTTAAAATGAGGTTTATCATAGTTTCGAGCCCATGGGTAATTTTCAAACATGAACAAAAGAGGTAAGTGACCACGCCAGAGCGAAACAATGAAGATAAAAATGCCCAAGGAATTAGGGTTTGTCAAATCTAAGAGATTCACGAAGATTTGGGATCAAAAATACGCGATTAGGGGCATCAGAGAAAATGTGTAAACTACTCGAGGGGGGTCAAAAAGATGATTTTTCTGAAAACTCTGGGGGGGGAATGAAGATTTTGGAACTTGTAGGCCATAATGGAATTGATGGAAACTTTAGGAGTATCAAGGAAAGAGGCAAAATGCGTTTGGAAATTAGTTAGGGGGTGAGAGCGCAAATTTTGCAAAAAGTAGTTGGTTTAGCCATTGCAGCAATCACCGGCATCCATTATCAGAAAAGACGATTGGAGAAGACAATCCTCGCATGCTGCACACGCGAACTCCACCCTCAGCCATGCGCTTGGCGCATAAGGTACGTTTTTTATCCGAAATTAATTTTAATATTTTTCTAAAATTATTTTAGGAATGTCTATGGAAAAATATTTGGTGAAATAGATGGTAGATAGTTATTTTGGAATGTTAGTCGAAAAAGGAATTTATGGAAAATAGAGAAAAATAGAAAAATTGAGAAAATTATGGAAAAAATAGAAATATTGATTTCTATAGACATGATAGTAAATAAGAGATGATTTGATCATTAGAAGAAAGGATTACACGGCTTTCGAGGCCAAACAAGCATTACGAGGTGCATATTGATTTTTCAAATAAGGTGAGTGGTTCGATCTAATCTTACCCTTTATCTTGTAAGTGTTTTAGTGTGAGTGGAGTGGGTTTAGGCAAGCGGTTCTACCCTCTCAAACTTAGGTTGCACCTGTTTAAACCAATTCCAGCGAGCGGTTATACCCTCCAGAACTTGGGATGTTTCTCGTAAGAGTTTTTACTTAAGGGTATTGGCATCATATGCATATTGAACATGTGGTGTGTTGCATCAATTGGTTTTACTTATAAAAGAGTCGGTGCATGGCTTGTGATTTTCATATCAATACTATGTTGAATTCATGTCATTGTTATGTCTGTGGGGACGAGATGGGGTCTTCTTGAGAATGGGGAAAGGTTAATTCCGGTCATCAGGTGACATGGATGGACACCCGGGGATTAAGTATGTCGTGGCAAGGTCAATCCCAATGGGGTGATGTGGAACGATTTCCATGGGAGATTGTGTATGCCAAGGAGATTTCTCAAGTTAGATGTGTTGCGTGTTGTCTATATATGCCATGCTCATAATCATTCAAGCACTCAATAACTATATCATGCCATCACTGAGATGTTTCATCATCTAATTTGGGTTATGCCCCTAGAACATTCAACATTCTAGCCAGGAACTGCGGCGAAGGTGAGGACGGGGCCAGTTGAGGGCTGACGATGTTTAGCGTGATAGTTGTTGTTATCATTTTTAACGTTGTAATACTTATTTTGATGTGGAAACACTATGTATGAACCTTGCGGTAGTCCACAATATTTTGATGTTATTATATCCATTGCGTAATATTATGTCTCGTTTAGTTTAAGACTATTGATCTTGTTAGTTAAACGGGCAAGACTGGGGTATTGAGATCTTGTGAGCAAGTGAAGATTGTTCTTGGAATCACCATGGGTGTCAGGCTGTGTGAGCTTGTGAAGATTGTTCTTTGAATCATCCCATGTGTCGAGCATGTTAAAGCATGTGAAGATTGTTCTTGAAGCACCACGCACGATGAACTTGTAAAAAAAAAAAGATTTCCAGGAATTCCCTTATCGTGACACGCTTGGTGAGGCGGGGTGTTACATGTTGATAGGGTATCGACAGATACCTTTGCAAGCATATTGTCCAAACTATCAACAGTTTCATGAAAAAATCATAGCATGCTCTCTGTCTGTTGATAGTTTCCTAGAGGACTGTCGACAGTCTCAAGTAATTTTCTTTAAAACTGTCGACCAATAGGCTAGAACACTCCTCAAGATAATTTCTATAAATAACAAATGACTATATCTTTTAAAATCAATGTACAAAAGTAATAGTTTCAAAAAATCACATATACTTTGGATTTTATCTTAATATTAATAAACTGAGAGACTTAATCCCAAAAACATTTATTAGATTTATAACAATACATATATACTTTGATAAATTATTTTGATACTTTTGGAATAGCTTGCTTGGAATGTTTTCATCATCAAAACCATAATCAATTACAAGAGTAAAAACATTAATCTATCACTTGAACTTATTTCCACTGCGTTCTTTGTATATTTTTCAAAAAAAAATTGAAAACAGTAAAATCCTTGCATTGATACACCAATAGTTAGCGTTCCCCTTCAATCAGGATAATCTAAATGGCAATGAAGTCTATTCACAATAAATTTATTATAGTTGATGATTACTGTGTAATACAATCATTTTATCACCTAACGTCCCAACTGAGCGAGAGCTATGGAGTGATAATGTAACACCCTCTCTCCTAGAACTGCTCGAGGAGAGGTGCTACGGGGAAAATAAAATAAAACTAGCTGATAAACTGAAATCTAATACCATGACTGAACATCTCAATCAACTGGAATAAAAACTATGAGTCAATTGACTGCACTCTCACCCTGCAATTAAAACACAATAAAAACAAATCATAATAAAATTTTTATATTTTTTTTTATTTTAGTGAGAGGTTTATACTCGCCAGTGTACGAGTGCAGTTGTAGTCCAAATTTAAATTTATATTTTCTGGATGAATCCAGATCGTCCACTGAGAGATTTATTTATGGCAAAAGAAAAAGAATGTCACACACACGCACACGCATTTGGACAAATTGGCAACAAGGTTTTTTATGGGTTTTTTTAGACAACAGATACTAGAAAATAAAGTAAAGCAGAAATTGAAATAAACATTAAACGTAAAAATATGAATTTGGATAGTGCTTGAGTTAAGACAATTTCATTACCAACCCGTTGATTCCCAAATTTTAGCATAAAAGATTAGCAACATTAATTTAATTTCAAATATGAGGGTTTGTTATTAAATGCAATTAGAGATGATGATAGTTCTAGTTTAAGCAATCCCCATACATGATATGCGGGATTCTAATTTAAGCAACTACCATAAATCCAATTACAATTAATATACAAAACAATTAAATTAATCATCCGGGTTTGGGTATGATAGCGTTTCCAGTTCTAGTAACTCTCATACATGCCATGAAAGCTCTAAGTTAGGCTTACGCTCCAATCCAAACCTAGTGATTTCTTAATAATTAAGACACACTCATACTGAAATTTAAATTAATGTTACTCATTTAAAGCGCAGCTTTCTTTGGGAATCATTGGCGTCGGACACTGTCCTTGCCTTAACCCAAGATTAGATTTAGCTACTCATCTCCATTTATAAATTAATTGACAAGAATTTAAATGACATAATTTGAATAACAGAATTTAAATGACGGGAATTAAAATAGTAGAAACTAACCGGCCATTTAGGCAGTGAACATTTAAATGACAAGAATTAAAATTACAGAAATTTAAAGGCATAAACTAACCGCCCATTTAGGCGGTGAATAATTAAATGACAAGAATTAAAATTGCAGAAATTTAAAAGCATAAATTAACCGGCCATTTAGGTGGTGAATAATAAAGTAATAATAAATAACATAAGAATTTAAAAGAAGAAAGGAAGTAAGTAAGATCACAAGAGAGAATACTAAAGAAAATGGGAAAGAACAAGAACAATTCTCAAAGAGAGAATTATAAGGAAACAACTAAACTTTGAATCAAGAATAATAATCACACTTACAAATGCAATCAAGTGAGCTATTTATAGGCCACAAGATGCAATACAAACCACACAATTTCAATTATTCAATTAGACATAATTATATCTAATGGGCACTCACACACTTGAAGTTAAATGGATTTTAGCTATAATACACACTTAATATTAAATGGATTTTAGCTAAAATACATACCTAACAAAGCACTCATAAAGTTAAATGGATTTTAGCTATAATATCCACCTAATAGTTAAATGGATTTTAGCTAAAAAAACACACCTAATAAAGCTCTCACATAAAAAAATAAAAATAGATTTCTATAAATTGGTTTTTAATCTTCATTAGGATTAAAAATAATCCTTCGGCCTTCTCCAAATAATATCTTCCATGGGTTGCTCAAATTGGGCCTTAATTCTTCATGGGCTTGAATTCTTCATGGACTTTAATTTTTTATGGGCTTGATTTCTTCATGGGTTTAATTTTTCATGGGCTTGATTTCTTCATGGGCTTGAATTCTTCATGGACTTTAATTTTTCATGGGCTTGATTTCTTCATGGGTTTAATTTTTCATGGGCTTGATTTCTTCATGGGCTTGAATTCTTCATGGACTTGAAGTCTTCATGGCTACAAAAAAAAATAAAAATAATAATAATTTAATGTTATTAATAAATTATATATTATATATATGTATTACACATGGCACATATATATATATTAGATTATATTATATATATATATATTACATGCATGCATATAATGATGTATATGTATTATATATAATTTTATATATTATTATTATTTACTTTAGAACTTCATTTCATTCATCTTTCAATTTAAACTTGCATATAACTATAAAATATATATTAATATCTAATTTAAGCCATTTTTAAGATCAAAAGAAAGGTATAATTATAACAAAATTTTTACAAAATTAACCACTAATCATCAATACAGACTGAAAAGTACAAACTCTGTCTAAGGGACAACCCCTCAACTGAAATATAAAATAAATCTAAACTGACAAAACACTATAAAACTCAACAGACTCCCAGACATCTTTTATCTTGAGCGGCTCCATGTACACACACTATTGAACACTGCTGCTAGCCCTCACATCTGATACTCCCATGCTAGAACCTGGAGGGGTGAAAAGTATAAGGTGAGCTACAAAAGCTCAGCAAGTAATAAGCTGGAAAGAATACTGAAGCTGAATCGAAGAATATCGATACTGATAAATAACTGACTGAACTTGTACTGTATAATCACTGTCTTATTGCATTCATAAAAATGTAATGTACATAAACTGTAAACTAAATGTAGGTATGCAACTTTGGCTCGTAGGCCCACATAATCTGATAATACATACATGTCTGAACAGAAACCTGCATACATAAAAACTGTAAGCACATACTGTGGGCAAAGCCCCTAGCCCCCTGGTTGCCACCAGGCGAGCAACTCATAAACTGAGCTGAAACTGAAACTGATGGGATCCCCACGGACAAGCCGCCTGGCGCGCATAATGCAATGCAATGCTCACATAAATGCTAGCACACGATATGTAGTGTTCCATATAAAGTCATGCTCAATGCTCATACCAAAATGTATGCACATAATCTCACAAAATAATGCTGGTCATGTCATAATTAACTGCTAAACATGGTATATGATTTTTACCAGCCATATTGAGATACAAAGATTCTGAAATTTCTGAGTATAGGCATGGCATATTAGATTTTATCATATCTTGGCATAAAAATTCAATATTTGAATTATTTAATATTTATATTAAATTTAAGACTTGCATTAAGAATTTATTGGAAACCATTCAGATGCCATATGATACTATTTGGATGATTGAGGAAGCATAAGGAAGCAATTTGAATGAAAAAAATGCACTACAGCAAGCTCATTCGAATGGCAGAAACTCATTCGAATGATAGAGGCTCATTCGAATGACAGAGGCTCATTCCAATGATAGATGATATATAACAAAGGCTATTCGGATCTGATCAATGGCTCATTCGAATGACTCACAAATTCATTCGAATGAATTTGACAATTTTGCAACTTTTGAACTAGCAAAAAGTGACTCATTCGAATGCAGCAGTACCCTCATTCGAATGAATGAATGGGATACTCATGGGTCATTCGAATGACAGAAAGACTCATTCGAATGCTAGACTATACAAAGCAACAACTTATTCAAATCTTCAAGGGTTCATTCAAATGACAAGAAAACTCATTCGAATGATAGTCTCAAAACTTCAAAAACACATACAAATGATACGATAACACATGACTCATTCGAATGGAAAAGGACTCATTCGAATGACTGATACGTTAAAAGGGAAAAACTTACGATAACACTAAAAACTCATTCGGATGCCTCAAAACTCATTCGAATGACACAAGACTCATTCGAATGATTGGAATCTTATCAGACATAAAACTCACGATAACAGAGACGATATCTTGAATCAAGAACTTATCTTACTACACCATTCCAAAAGAAATCTTGGGAGAACAATCCCAATTGATATAGAATAATATCAAGATGGATAAATCAATCGGTTATGAAAGAAAACACTGTAAAATTATTCATAACTTAACATAACTCGCTGGGCAAAGGCATATCGCATGAATATATATATATATATACATACATGAACATACCGTCTGATTAAACTGGGAACCCAAAACAAAGAGTCTTGGTATTTTGAGATCACTGCTAATATGATTTGAAGATCATATTTAAAAGAATTGCTACAAGAATCATGCATAACTTCTTCATGCACTCGCTGTTATACACACACATATATAGATATATATATATATATTCGTGCACTGTCTGTAACAACTAAAACTCAACAAAAGAGTTACTGAAAACTGAGATTTAACATTGAATCATGATCCCGTAAGAATGTTTTACAGGGATAGATGCTTGCTCAATGAAGCCTTTGATATGCTAATCTAAACATGCATATAGGAATATATAAACTGGCTGATAAACTGAGAATCAAAACGAGAGTCTTAAAAATTCTGAAATCGAACTATCATGATCCTGTAATGAAAGGGATTACAGGAAGAATACTTGCCTTTCAATCGCTTTGATTGGATCAACAAAGCTTGCAAACTATCTTTTACTAGACATTGATGCTGCTTCCAGACTTCTCTATTCTTCATGGCGTGAAGAAACTAAATCTAATGGGCTATATATAGGTATAAAACCCTAGATCCCACTCCTTTTATAATTTGGATTTCCTTTTCCTAATATAACTAGGAGACTTTAAACCAAAACCATCTCACTTATGGATTATCCCACTACAGGAAAAAGGGTTATTGGCGGCGAAGTTTTCCCGGCAGTTTTAATAATCGTCGGGAAAACACCACAATTACCGGCAGTTTTTAGAACCGCCGGTAATGGAATACACATCTCCGGCGGTTTTTAAAAATCGTCGGTGATTTTTGAAGCATAACCAACATTTAAATCAAAACGTGGGTTGTGTTTACCCATTCCCGGCGATTTTAAAACCGCCAGGGATAGGATTATATAAAGCCCCGCACGCATCCAGCCCCATTCTCCCCCGCGCGCACCCACCCAATTCTTCCCCTCACCCCCTTTGATCTCTTCCAAAATCCCCTCCTGCAAACCCTAACATTCTCTAGCTCGCGCCTCGCTGCCTCCCTCGATCACCCACGCTCGCTCGCTCACCTCGCCTCACCCTCCCTCGCTCACTCTCAGTCGCTCTCGCCTTCGGCCTCGCCCTCTCTCGCTCACTCTCAGTCGCTCTGACCCTCGGCCTCGCCCTCCCTCGCTCACTGATCAGTCGCACATGCAACCAGAGAAGTGTTGATTGGAATTGGGGTAAATTACAGTTCGATTGCTCCGCGATAGTTGTTCTTCCTTGATCAGGTTTGTCTCCAGATGTTCTATCGTTTATTTATCTGTCTATACGTATGAATCTTGCGTGTTATCCCAGATCCTCTGTTTATCGGTTGAGATTTAGATGATAATTCATTCTATTAGATCATAATTATTGATCAACATTGTTGTTTTTGTGTTGTTTGGTTGGTTGGAAATTGAATTACCCATCCGTGTATATAATAAATTAAGCAAATGCAATTGAAGTGTTAAAATGGATTCAACCTTAAATCTGATATAACTAATAACAGATTTAAAAAAGAAGTCACGTAATTTTAACCCTCTCTGGTCTGTTTTTTTTTAACTTCGGATGCTTGGATTGGATTTCGCTTTCGTTTGGTTTGGATGGAGGGGCTGAAGAACAAGGAGGCTTAAAGAGGCTTTAGGACACAAATTTCTAACCCTTTTTCCTCAAATTCTTTGAAATGCTCTTTTGGAGTCCCACCTTTTGATGTCTCTTTCTTTTGCAGCTTCTCCCTCAAAAAACATGCTCTTTATTATTGGACAAGGCATGACATCTTTTCTTTCCTTCCTTTTATATATCCAAGGCACATGTATATCATTGAGAAGTGCAAGTAACTAAAGGATAACAGAGGTACAATCGAGAGTCCCAAGTGAAATTAGGTTGTGTTGTGTCCAACATGAATTTCAGACTTTCAGTTATATTGTAACTGAAAGTCTGAAATTCAAACACCAAAAGCAATGGAAATACAAGTGAAATGTTAAACTGTTTGTACCTTTCAGTTATATTGTAACTGAAAGGAGAGAATTTCATATAAATAAGCTAAGAGTAGGTAGAGAATGCATGTTGTGGAATGATATTTGAATTTCAGACTTTCTCTCTCATCAATTGTCCCTCAATTTCCCTCTCTTTCTCTCAGTTCTCCCTAATCTCTCTCTCTGTTTCTGTTCTTCTTGAATTCCTTCCCCAATTCTTCTGATATGTTTTTCCAGACTCAAGAGTTTCCTTATTAATTCACATTGGCCATGCCAGGTCATAATGTGACTGATACATTAGCTGGGATGATGGCCCCTTTTTATGCACTCTGTGTACATCTTCATAAAGGAAGATTTTGTTTACATGAATTTCTGGAGTATGCAGTTGGATGGCAAGGAGGAATAAAACCTTCTAGGCACAGGAGGTGTGAGTTTTAAATTGAAATGGAATCTTTTTGAGATCTTTGCTTAATTGTCTGTTGAGAGGAAGTTTACTTTTAAACTTAATAGGAATAGGATTTGCTAGTTTGTCAATTTGTTCATTTTACTTTCCTTTGTACAGGTTATCAATTAATTCTTTTAGCTTTCCCTTGTGTTGAGATTATCTTGAATTCAGATTTGGATAAACCAACCCACAGTTTGATAGAGATAGGATTTGTATACCAATTTAAATGAATTTTGGATTTAGGACCTTTCTTCTTTTGTCTATAAAAAGAGTTGCATATCTGATTATCAGATTGCTGGGGGGGGCGCACCAATTAGGGTGCAAGTGAGAGTTGTAAGATTGGATGTATTGTGCTATGGGGTTGAGTGTGAGAGTTTCTCACTTTTGTAACATTGCATGGGTGTGTGACAGAATTTAATTCTGTGTTTAGTTTTTTTCCTAACACCTTGTATTGTGTTGTTCACTTGGGGTTTTCTCTAGTTTGGCACTTTGTGAATTTTTTATTTTTCCTGCCTTTTTATACTAATTATTACTGAAAGTTCCTTTAATGGGGTATCATAATGTATTCGGCTTTTTAGCTGGACTTGCTTGTGAGAGAAGGAAGTATTAGGCTGTTTAGTAACAAATATAACCATGAGGTTGGAAAATAGTTTGATTAGTGGACTTTATTATGAAATACTTGCATGTATATCAGAAACCAAGTCATGAGTAGCATGACCTGGCTAGCCAAGGTGGCCAGTCTAGGATTTTAGAGCAATCTTCATGAGAAAAGGGAACAAAGGATGATCAGTGCGATCACATGAAAATCAATTTGAGGATTTTTTGTGGGAAGCATAATTTGAACTGTGTAATTTGATTTAAAACATTTTTAAGAATTCAAAGAATTAACTTTTGACCTGTTTATCAAAAATTGGATGCTTTGGAAGATTTGCTTGAATAATTTTTGTCAAACAAATTTTGTTTACTGCTGTTTTGAGAATAAACAGTTAGCTAAACACAGCTAACTGTTCTGCAGTATGGTCTCTTTGGAGAAGTTTAGACACCCAATGAAAATGTGGTTTTCTATTTGAGTCAATTACTCATCTGTATTTCCACATGAAATAGGTACTAAGGATTTGATGTCTCTTTGTGGCAATTGTGATGCTAGACTTCTTTTATTTGTGATGAAAATTCTTTTTGCTCAGATGATTTATGTTTTATATAATTTGTTATAGATAATGATAAAAGTCATCACCCTCAACTGCACCTTATCCTAACCAAGTTAGGATTGGTGACAATGATGAAGTCAAAGCAACCTTTTTTATTTTCTTTTTGTTCTTTTGGATTTAGCATTGTTTAAATTAGAAGGTGACTGGTAGTGAAGTAAAAGACTATTTAATTACACACTTATGTTCTGCTGGAGCTTTGTTAATTAATAAGGGTTTGTTGTCCCTTATGTTCTGCTGGAGCTCTGGAGCTCTGTCTTTTATGTGGGGTTTGATTGCATTGCATTTGATTAAGCTTATGCAGGCGCATAAGCTGTAAAAATTGTTTTTTAGTATTACCGGCGGTTTAAAACCGCCGGCAAAGGAAAAACTTTGCTGGCGGTTATAACCGCCGGTAAAATATAATTGCCGGCGGTTTTTAAAACCGCCGGTAAAGTAAAAACTTTGCCGGCGGTTTACTAAAACCGCCGGGAATTCTTATTTTTATCGGCGGTTTACTAAAACCGTCGATAAATTATTTTTCCCGGCGGTTAAAAACTGCCGGTAATATTTTTCGACGGAGGTATTTCCGGCAGAAAAATTACCGTCGGTAAAACTTTTACCGGCGGTTTTTTTACTTTTTCCGGCAGTTTTTTAACTGCCGGAAAAAATTAAATCTCTTGTTGTGTCCCAATCCCTTAATCATAATAATTCTAATTCTTAATCAAAATAATTATAATTAATTATTTCAATTCTAATAACAACTTCTTAAATGACCAACATGTCCTTGCATTTAATTTCCACCAAATAAATGCCATTAAATGCTATTTAAATACTATTATCTCAATTAAAAATCACTAGTTTGCCACCGTGGCAAATTCTTTAACTCCAAAATTAGAAAGAAATAAATGCTATTCTTTTCCTTCAAAATCTCTAAATTGCCACATTAAATAATTAATTGGCAAAATTACTTAATCAAATACTTCAACAATTAATTAAATCATTCTTGAATAAATACTGGTCCCTCTAACGGGTCGTTACAGATAAACTCACAAACTTAGTAACAATGTGTTTGATCTCATTAGTGTGACTAGATGACACATCGAAAAACTCTTTCTCGATCATTCATGTCTTAGCCAAGGACTTTCTTGTCACACTAATAGAAGATCACATAGGATGTTCACTTCATCATCATAAAGGTAATGGATCTTATCGACAAGCACCTACCTTCATGTACCAACAATATGAAACTGCACAATGAACATTCCCACCTCATAATTGGACAAGTTTGATTATAAAAAAATCTCGCACACCAGTACATAATACAACTGTGTTGTTTTAAGTCAAATGATCAGTTACACAATTGCAACTTGACAACAAAATCATTATTCACTATGTCATTTTATTTGTTATCTGCATCACATTTAGTACATTGTTCAACCAACAACCACCCATGAGTTCACTATAAGCATCACATGCTTTATGGTATATGACTTACCACCCTTTATCATTAGTATCACATACTAATCAAAGTAATAAACTTAAGTGCTAGTCATTAATTGATTAATCAAGGTCCCCATTTGAAAAATCTAAGGACAAGGAACATTTAAGATATCTTGTTACTAGAAAATCTCGTCACATATTCTTGACAACTTAAGAATGACATCGCTAACAGGAAATCTAGGGACTTAATCATACAAAAATTGGAGTGTAATAATGAATGAAGATAAACTTGCCAATAATTATATACAAAGATACATCAAATGTTTTATGCCTAAGATGTCATCCAAATCTAGAATTAGGGCACTTTAAAATAATACACTAACTCTTGGGGTAGATGCAAGAACACGAGCCAGTTTTTAAAACTTTTTTAAAAACCAGAACAAATTGTAAAAGAAACAGATCAATTCTTGCAAGACTAGGTGAAAATAATCATATGCATACAACAAAACAAACAATGGAAATGTTGTAAAGGTAACTATTACCTCAAGCACAAAGAGGAGATGTCAATTGCTTGTTGTTGCCCCTTTGACCCAAACGCTTCTGGTCACCTATTAAGCCTTGCGAACCAATCATGGACCAGTTCACATACGAGCTTCAAAAACCAACTTTGTCTACTCCTGAATACTTGTTCTTGGCAGTAAATGTATTTACAGATCATAACGCAGCGGTAAAATAAAAAAATTTAATCGTAAATACCTCTAGGATCTATTCAAGGGAATAGATTATGGAAAAATGGCAAAGGATTACCTCTTAACGTGAAGATCTAATCCCGAAAAGCAGTGATCACGAAGTCGTTCAAGTGTTCGACCTATAACGGTATCCACGCAGGCTTGCAATCCAAGAATCTTATAGGGGTGGCTTCCCTAAGGATAAAAGAGTGCTAGGTCAAAAGGGAGGCATGGGAGCTTTCTCTTATACACGTCAAACGACATCAATTACTAAGAGAGGCACACAGTTAGTTACAAAAGAAACCACATAAGGGCTATTTATAAGTTAAGAATACTTTGGGTCTTGATTTTTGCTTCACAAAATAGACCAAAGCCTTGATTCTTGGAGGAAATATTATAGCTTGGCCCACACTACTAAGCTATTTTCTTTTTCCAAAAATCCATAGAAAATTTTGAGCTAAATCTCCTTTTTTGAAAAAAAATTCAAATTTTTCCTTAGTTAACAATTCTAAAATAACCCATTGATTTCCCCCAATTTTAGGAAAAATACTCACTTATTTTATTTTTCCAAAAATTTAGAATTTTTGCCAAAATTGTCCAAAATAGTGCTTTTCCATAAATTTTCCCCCCGGGGTTTGAAATTATCCTAGAATGACCCAAAATATCAAATTTTTGACTGGCGGGGTTTGCTGACGCACTAGGGCCCCGCATTGGACCCAATTGCATGCTGGTAGAGCAGGCCAACAGCGGGTCATGCGCTAGCCGCTCCCCGGCACTCACCTCGTGCAGCCGCGCCCACTACACATCTTCCTTCATTTTTTTTTTTCTTTGCTTAGGCTCTTTAGCCCAAATTTTTCAAAATTGATACATAATAAACATACATAAAAAATATCCCCATTCTCCACAAATAATGTTTACACAACCCTCATGATGTTTAAACAACATACATCAAAATAAAGATACAAATCCATGTTTTTTAAGCTTCAACAAGCCATAAACTATCAATACAAATTTATTGGATCCATCTTCATGGATCAAGCATGTAATACCCAAAAACTTTGGGTTCTTTTGGGAATAAGTATTTTGATAGAAAAATGAAATTTCATGGAAATTGGTATCAGAATAGCCAAAAAAATGACTGAATCAACAGAAGGGAATGCCCCGGAGCTTAAATACTTAAGGAAAAAGGTATGTCACTGACGAGCATTCCAAGACAAGATTTATGGCATCGAAAGAAATCAGATCGGAGACAGTTTCAGTATAGTTGGGTTTCAAGCTGAAAAACTGAATGGTCGTTGGAGACTTCCGGGAAGTCAATGGAACTCTAATAAGGTTCATATTTTCTATAAGGAATAACCCTTAAGTGGTTTCGGAAGGAAACAAGTGGATTCACGGTTAGAACATACATTCAGGCCTAAGTGCAAATTATTAATTTTGCCTAAGGGAGGTCGAAAGGACAGGGGTCTCCGGTGCCTTGTGTGCATACTGAGATAACTGCCTATGGTTCCATGCCGGGCTGGTTTGCTAGGGAAATTACATTAGAGCGTATGTTTGTTCATATCCTTGCATCATGCATTCATGTATCTATTTTTAAACCCTCACTAGAAGGTTCATCTTCTAATTAGGCTATACCCCTAAAACATTCAAACATTCTAGTTAGGACTTGCAGCTAAGGCAAAGAAGTGGTTGAGATGTAACGGCATAAGGTGACGTGTCCGATGGGTTTGGCAAGTTGTTTCGGTGTTTTGCTTCTTCATGAGGATCCAATATATGTTTTTAGTCATGTTGAGAAACTTATATTTCATTGATGATTAATCTTGTTAAATGTAAGAATGTTACATATTATGAATGATGTTTGAGAATCAATCATGTAATACTGTTATGGTTTAATGTTATTTTTGAGGTATCTTTTGATTATATCTGAGGTACTGAGTTGTTACTTTCGAGAAATGGTTCTCCATGTATTTTGTTGAAGACATGATGTTATACTATGGTACGAACTCTTATGTTATGATTAGAATGAATTTGGTTATGTACCATATTAGGTTTTTGTTATTTCTTTTGCATTTGTAATGATATGTTAGGGGTTTTTCTTTGAAATACGATACTTAAGGTGTTAGGTGACTGCTACGTTATCCTACACATTTATTCATCAAAACTACAACCAAATTCATCAAATGTCAATCTTTTTATTAAAGTAGGTGTAGGGCTATTGTACTCACCAGTGTGTGAGTGTACGTGTAGTACAATTTTAAATTTATATTTAAAAGAATTCGAGTCAATTCACAGGGAGATTATTTATGGATGAAAATAAAAATCACATAATACTTGGTTTTAGGAGGTGATTAAGATGATCTAAAGGCAAGAATTAAAACTAAACTAACATTGAATTTAAGCAGCTTAGGTAAGGACAATTTCAGTATCAAAACCAATTAATTTCCAATTTAATAGAAAAGATCAGTAATATTCATCTAAATTAAGTTTTGCAGATCTATCAGTAATTTTAGTTCAAGATAATGATAATTCTTATTTAAGCAATCTCCATACATGGTATGTAAATTCTAAATTAAGCAATTACCATAAATTGAATTATATTCCACAGACATAATTTATAGATACAAATTAATCATTTGGTCTTGGGTATGAAAACATTTTCAGGTCTAACAATCTCCATACGTGGCATGAAAATTTTAAGTTAGGCTTATGCTCCAATCCAAACTCAAAGATATACTATACGCACACTGCTCAAATTAAATCAGATTAATATTACACATTTGAAGCGCAACTTTCTTTGGAAATCATTGGCATTGGACACTATCATTGCCTTAACCCAAGATTGGATTTAGCTACTCATCTTTATTTGAAAATAAATTGGTAGGAATTTAAATGACAGGAATTAAAATTGCAGTATTTAAAAGATAATATTTAACCGACCATATAGACGGTGGATAATAAAAACACAGGAATTAAAATTGCAATAATTAAAATTGTAATATTTAAAAGACAATATTTAACCGACCATATAGGCGGTGGAAATTAAATGGCAGAAATTAAAAGACAGAAATTAACCGGGCATATAGGCAATGGATAGAAAAGATAACAGAAAAAAAAAATAGCAGAACAAAACTATACAGAAACTAAAGTTGAAAATTTGAGAGAGAAATCCTAAAAACAAAACTATATAGAGATTAAAGTTAAAGATTTGAGAGAGAAATTCTAAGAACACAACTATGCTTTCATTATAGAAAAATTGGATGGTTACAAATGCAACCAATTGAGCTATTTATAGTCCACAAGATGTAATGGAGACCACACAATTATTTAATTTAATAATAAAAAAAGATAAAAAAAATATTTAATTTAATAATATAAAAATAAACAAAATATCTAATTTAAAAATACAAAGATTAACAAAATATCTAAGAAGCTTCCACAACTTGGGCCTTTAGTCTTGGGCTTGGGCCTTCCTTGTGTTGAGCTTGGGCCAGTTTTCCTTGTGTTGAGCTTGGGATCTATATATTATATATATTATATTTTTTATATTTTATATATATTTTTATATTAATATTTTTAAACCTGCGTGCAATCACAAAATGCATATTAATAATCAATTTTAAACTAATTTTAATATCAAAATAAAGGTGAAATTATAACAAAAGTTTTACAAAATTGACCACTAATCATTAAGGAATGTATCGTGTTAAGAAAATGTGTATTTATATGTTGAGCCTCAACATATTGACACTCTCTGGAAAAACGGGGTGTTACAAAGCATGCTTTAATCCTCCAAGACTTCTTTCCCTTTTTGACTTGCACATCTACAAGAGAGGTAAAAACCTCGTGAGCCAAAGTTCAATAAGGGTGCAATGCAAAGTAAATATGAGCATAAATATTTATGAAATGCAAAATTATGCATGGCATGGATAGTCTTCTTTGCCCTAGCAACCTACCCTTTTCCTCTCAATGTTCTAGTCATCCTTATGGCTAAAGCTCTCACTAGTACACAAAGATGCATGTATGCTTACAATCACCATGAAACTCATAACAAACACTTACAATGCATGCATGGCCACCCTCTCATGGGGTCATCCATTACCTTGAGTTCTTTGATGCTTTCCAAAGGCTTCAAAAGCTTCTTTGCTTCCAAAGACTTCTCCTCTTCCTTCTTCTCTAATTTCTCTTTTAACTTTGGAGAGGTTGAACTTAAAATTCTCTTTCCAATTTATATCATCTTCCACTCTTAATCCATGCCAAGTTTAATGACTAAATCTTAGCCATTGGTTTTCTTTTTAAGAGACTAAATCTATACCATCCAATACTAGCACGATCCATGTGTTTTGGAAAGATTTAATCGTAGCCTTTTATTTAACTTTATGAAAGACAATCCCAACCTTCTAAACTATGACAATCCATGTGCCATTAAAGTATTTAATCTCAACCTTTGATTAAAAATGGAGATCAAATCTCCACTATACAAAGAAACACAATCCATGCCAACTTCAAGATTCAATTTTTGGCCATTGGATCTTCTTTATCTTAACACATCTTAGCCCTTGATTTCAATCCATACAAGACTAAATCTTGGCCCTTGGATCATCCTCAACTTACTTGATCCTAGCCCTTGATCTTTCCTTTTCTCTAAGGCTTAATCTCAACCATTAGATCCATTTTTGTCTTCTAACCAAAATAATTAATTTCCTAAGATTAATTTAATTTAACTATTTTCACAACCCATCACTTGAGAGATATAAATCATTCTATTTCACATTTAAACAATTCTCCCATTTTCACCCATTAATGAGAGACTAATTTAGTTTCCTTTTGGATTTTCTTTTAATCCCCATAATGATACCCTCATAAATGCAAGAATGATTATTTTTCCTTTCTTTTTATTTTAATATAAATCTCTCATTCTCTTGGACAAGAGTTTACCAAGTGTCACTCTAAGACACAACTTGGCCTCTAAGTTTCAATCCAAACCATCTATTAATTCTCTAATTTCTCCATAAATTTAAGAAAAAATTCCACACATAAAAATCTCAAAATGGAATTATTTTTTCAAATTACCAATTTACCCTTAATGGAAATATTATCCATTTTACTAAATTGCCCCTTCCTAAGGCACCTTTAGTTCCATTCATCCCTTCTCCTCAAGGGTTTTTTTGGAAATTCTCATAAATCTCCATTCTTATTTTTTCTTCTTTATTATTATACAACTCTCGTAACACCGGATGTTACATATATGTATTTATATATTCCCCTTTCTTTTGCATTAGTTTTTCTGTTTGCTTCTTTTTCTTTTTTTTTTATAGTGATGATGATCATGATTATTTGGGTTATTGTAATAGAAATTAAAGAACATTATTTGTTTTTGGTTGTAAAAGAACATGATTTGTTTTATTATTGTGTTGTGCGTGCATCCAAATGTTGAGAAGGAGTTTAGGGTCTCGTTTTCCAAGGAGAGGGAAAATCAGGCCTATATGACGAGGCCGACGAACGAAATTCACCTGTTGGCGACCACCACCGATCGGAGATTCCCATGATCAAAACCTACTATTACAAACACTAAGTCAAGGAGGTTAACATACACAAAAGTGGGCAGATTTAACGGTTGGATTTTCGTAGATCTGATTTTTAATTTTTGGCCACAATTGAAAAACGCATTGCTAATCGCCATCGGCCATAGTGGTCAATGGTTTTCAACGATCAAAGGAAACCACCCAACACCCTTATCCCCATCAACCAATATAAAAAAAAAATAGCACGATCTAATGACCAAATCTCCTTAGATCTAATTTAAACTTTCGATCAAACCTAACACCAATGTAAACGCACTGGCAATCGCCACTGGCCATGGTGGCCAGTGGTTTCTAGGGATTAGAGGCAACCACCCAACACCCTTATCCCCATCAACAAACATACCCAAAAATCAACAAGATCCAATAGTCGAATCTCCATAGATCTAAGCTTAAACTTTTGGCCAAACCCAACACCCATATTATTGCACTAGTAACAGCCACCAGTCGTCGTGGCTGGTGGTTTCTGACGAATAGAAGTAACCACCCAGCATCCTTATCCCCATCAACCAACATACCCAAAAACCAGCAAGATCCAACAGCTGAATCTCCATAAATCTAAGCTTAAGCTTTTAACCAAACCCAACACCCGCGTATATACGTATATCATGGCTGGTAAAAATAAAAGACTTACCTTCTTATAGATCAAGGGCCAATGGAGACTGCATCTAAGGGACTCTTAAGGCTTAGTTGCACGAGCGGGAGAAAGAAAGAGTGTAGGTGCCCCTAATTAGGGACCCACAAAAAGATGACATATATACCAAAACTAACTAAAAGCATTACACAGCCTCCTTGTTATAACTATGGAAGCCATACTCATATATTCTTACTCATAGACATATACATTAGAGTCAACATACCACAAATGTAACTTAATATTACACACCACATTAGGGTCCACAAACCCACCATATCCTCTTAGGGGTATAACCTAGAACAAGCATAACTTAATAATACACAACACAAAACAACCCCCCAAGGACTTTTTGGTTAAGACGACTTTGTACACACTTCTACCCCAAGGCTCTAGCTCCACTTAACTCGTTCTTTTCTTTAGCCTTTCCCTTACTTGGAATAATGCAAACAAATATGAGCCACAAGACCCAGCAAGTATAACTGAAAGAAAGCAAACATAAAAGTCATGGGTATCTAGAAGCAAAAGAGTTATGAATGCCATTTAAGGTACTTTCACATGATAATATGATGAAACATGCATCCATGCTCATATGCAATCTTTTAAAACCATAATCATGTAACCAAAGTCCAAGACCATGGGACCAAAGTCTGAAACCTTGGGACCGAAGTCCAACTCTAAGCCGAAGCTTTCTTTGCGGATATATCCTGCGGACTCGTCCGTTACGTGCATGAAGCCTTTAGATATTTTTAAAAACCATTTTCATGCACATGCATATTTTTAATAACTTATCATATATAACTGACATGCGATTAACGAAGCAATATGCACAATAGAGCAACATTCATGCAAGACAACATAAAACCCTTGCAGAACCTCAATAAAGCATCATTCCCAAAGAAAGATAGGGCGATTCAAAGCCCTATTTGAGACTCAGGAGCATAATTGAGAACCATAAAATAACTTACTAGAAAATGAGAGTAATTCGCAAAGTGACTTGCTAAGATAGAAACTTAAACTTGTAATAACAGGAATAAGAGTATGGAACTGGCATAAAGAGGAATTGAACTTGCAATTTAAAAACATAAACTTGAGAAAAGGGGAACTGAACTTGCCAAAATAGGAATAAGAACTTGTCTTAATTATTTTCTTAATTCTTGCAGCGTACCAGGGTCACTTATGCCATAGCCCAAACTCACACGGGCAGAATTTTCCTTAATTCCTCCAAAATTCTTCCTAATTTTCCCAAAACCTCACCCCCCCCCAAAAAAAAAAAAAAAAATCCCCCATCTTACTCAATACCATGGCCTATTTATAGGCCAAGAGGAAGGGAAAACCTCCCCCTCCCCCCCCCCCAAAAAAAAAAAAAAAAAAAAATCCCCCATCTCACTCAATACCATGGCCTATTTATAGGCCAAGAGGAAGGGACAATGTAGAAATAACGTGGGGGGAAAAGGGTATCAAATTCTAATGGAAAAAGGGGTGTTTGGACACTTGGCAGTGGCTGGAAGCCACTTGGTAGCGACTGGGCGCACAACAGGGCCCAGCCACTTGGTAGCGACTGGGCGCACAACAGGGCCAAGCGTGCGCACGTGCGCTTGGGCAGCCTAGCACCCAACTGGGTTTTAAAAACCCAACTTTGATTTTTACTTGGCCGCGGGTTCTATCCCGCGATCTCTCCCTCCTTCTTAGTACCCTCAACCATCTCACCTACAACCCTCCTTGCTTCTTATCGTAAGAAATTTATTTTTAAGGCATTTTCAGTTTCCAAAATTTCACTTTAACCTTTATAACTTTCAGAAATTAACCCAAATCAATTTATTTTAATCTTTCCTTATTTCTATAAATACTTTCAAGAAAAATAATTAATTACCTATTTCCTCAAAATAACATAAACTATTTTTTCCCTTAAATCCCCAAATATTCCATAACGACCTCAAATAATTTTGAATACTTGCCAAAACTCATTTGATAAATTTTAATTTTCTCCAATTAATTACGTACACCTGAATCCACATTAATTCACAAATAAACGGGTCATTACACACACACACACACAGAGAACATGAACAAGCCGAAGGGAAGTTTGGGAGACAGTGAGAGAGAGGGGGGGGGAGAAGGATGAATTGAGGGTATATTTGTTATTGTAATAGTGGGTAGATTTGTAATTGTCTCTTGGGTGGCACTGAGGGTGGTCGAATAACATTACTCTTCCATTTAACATGTCAACTTCTCATTGTCTAACTATTTCTTTCTCACATAGGTTTCCTTTTGCTTTATCAAGCTCACTCAATGACTCGGTAAAGCCTCCCCCAAGTTGGTCATACTTAAAGAGACTTTGTTAAGAAAATATAACTAACTCAAGGAGGATGCCAAGACAATTATGACCTTGCGGGCTAAGGTGGACCTTCTTCTAAAGGTAGAGGTGGAGGCCAACGTCAAATTTGTTTGACTGCAATTCTATCTCAAGGAAAACAAGGAAAATAAAAACAAAAGAGTTGGGAGGACAACCTCTAGTAGGAGTTTTCTACTTTCACCAGTCTCCCCAAAAATGGTAGAGCTTCTCTAGAATAAACTTCTGAGCAAATGAGAACTCAGGTCCCAAATGTATAAGGCTAAGGTAACCCAAGCCATCCTGTCCTACAACTGGAGTAACTACTCCAGGGAGGATATCTTTGTGCAACATCTAGGGGGTTGAGCAGCTTTTAATCTACATTCAAGCTAGCAACTCCAAGAAAGTGTTTACCTGAATGTTCCTAAGATCACAAGCCATCTCCCAAGGAACAAATTGCAACAGGGGGTTTTAGGGACTACTTCTTCAGTGGTGATCAAGGTAATTAATGGATGTCTTTGTTGATGAAAGGGAGGGTGAAGATGGAAAAAGAGAAAGAGAAAGAGAGAGAAAAGATAGAGATGAGAGAATTTAAGGTATTTTAAAGTAACTAATAGCAATTAACTAATGGTGGGAGATAAAATGTTATAAAGTTTTGAAAGTCAAAAGGGAGATTATTCTCTTAGGTACTTTTTTTGAATTGAAATTAGATTACATCCAAGCCATTGATGACGCATGTTGTCTTTGGTGTTATTTCGAATCAAATTAAGATTGAAAACTTAGGCATTTTAAAAGTACCATCCCCGTTCAAAGTGTAACATACCCCTACTTGAATTACATCATATACGCACATTTATGTTACATCACACTCTTTTTCTTATTCTTAAATTGACCCTCTTATTTTTTCCACCAACTTTTCTTATTTTTACACCACACCTATTACATGCCAGTACCTAACTAAAGGCAAAAGGACAAAATATTTAATCTAAAAAGTTTTCTATTTCATTGCCCCTTACAAAATAAATCAGATTGTAGTCCAATTTATACATCTAGATGATATAGAAAATTACAGAAGAATTAATATGGTTCTTTGAATACATCCATCCAATCACCAAAATTTTAGGAGACATTTGACTCAAATAAGTTTAGTACATGAATGATTATGTAAAAAAAATTAAGTTGCTTTACTTTTCCAACATTGTCTCCCATAAACCAAATTTACTTTTCATCTTGAGTCTTGCAACCTGATTTTTTAAATTTTGACCACCAAGTGGCTTTGTAAAGACATCTCCTGCTTGATCTTCTATTTTGTAATACTTGACTTGAATTATTCCATCATGAACAAGTTTTCTAAAGAAATTATGCCTTATACAAATGTGTTTTTTCCTCCCATGTAGAATAGGTTCCTTTGTGATCAAAATTGTTGAACTGTTATCACAAAAGAGGGTTGTTAGACCATCCATTTTGTGCTTGAGATTCTCCAAAACATCTCGCAACCATACAATGTGACAACCAACAAAAGATGTTGCTATAACACATTCAACTTCAGTTGTTAATAGAGCAACAATTAGTTGTTTCTCTGAACTCCAACAAACTACACCACTTACAATGCTAAAAGCATAACCCGGTGTGCTTTTACTATCATCAATACTTCCTGCAAGATCACTATCAGTGTAACCAAAAAGTGTAGTTCAAAAATTTTCTTGATAAAAAATGCTATAATCACCTGTCCCCTTCACATATCGTAAAATTCTTTTAGCAGCTTCCAAATGTTCTGAATATGGTGTTTCCATGAATTTTCTTATTAAACTAACAGTAAACATGATGTCAGGTCTTGTGGCTGTAAGATACCTCAAATTTCCCATTAAACTCCTATACATGGTGGCTTCAACAAGCTTTCCTTTGCCTTCTTTTCATAGTTCCTATCCCAAAATACATGGAGTTAACACTGTCTTTGCATTTTTCCTTCTTAAATTGCCTTCAAATTTCTCTAGCATAGTGTTCTAGGGTGACAAAAATTCCTCTTTTTGATTAACACACTTCAATGCCCAAAAAATGATGTAGTTTTCCCAGATCAGTCATATCAAATTCTTTCATCATCAAAGTTTTGAATTCATCCAACATGGTTGAATTATTTCTAGAAAAGATAAGATCATTAACCCTTGTGGCCCATTCTTAACATATAAAGTGTGTTCAGGGGGACTCTTTTGAAATTCATTCTTTTAAAAAAAAGCATTAATCCGGCTATACCATGCTCTTGGTGACTATTTTAAACCATATAAAGCCTTTTTTAACTTGTAAACCTTTTGTTCTTCTCCTTCCTTTACAAATCCAAGTGGTTGATCAACAAATATTTCTTCTTGGACAAATCCATTAAAAATGTTGATTTAACATCCATTTGCGAAAGCTTCCAACTATTTTGAGTTGCTAGTGAAATGATTAATTGAATAGTGTCAAGTCTAGAAACGGGGGAAAATACCACATTGAAGTCTTCTCCTTTTCTTTGAACATACCCCTTTGCAACAAGGCGGGCTTTGTACTTATTGATCAAACCATCTAAATTGAGCTTAATTTTGAACACCCATTTTACTCCAATTGAATTATTCTTTGGTGGTAGATCAATTAGCTCCCGTGTGTTTCTCTTTTCAATCGTCTCAATTTCTTCCTTCATAGCTTGCCTCTATTTTTCTTCCTTTATCGTTGTATCATATGAAATTAGATCTTCTCCTGCAACAAAATGCAAACATGACAACACTTTCTTGATTATCAATTGCATCATAAAGTTCTTGTATGCTTCTCATTCTTCTTCCTTGCTAATCTTCCTCAGAATCTTTTTCCAATGGAGAATTTGAAGATATAGGACATGTATCATTCTCACTGGAAATGTTTTCTTCTTTAGGGAAAATTGCAGATTTGTTCTTGTTTAATCCTTCAAAAGTTGTATTTTCGTTAAACTTCACGTCTCTACTAATCACAATTTTCTTTGTCATTAGGTTAAACAATTTATAAGTTTTAGACCTTTTGTTGTAACCAATAAAAATACATTTTTTAGCTTTATCATCCAATTTAGTTCCCATTGCATTAGGAAAATGAGCATAAGCAAGGCTGCTAAAAATGCTGAAATGTCCAACACATGGTTTAGTTCCATACTAGGCTTCATAAGGAGTCAATTTTTGCAAACTTTTTGAAGGTGACTTATCAATCAAATATTTTACACAAGCGACTACCTCTGCCCAAAATTTTCTAGGTAGTTTTTTTCCTTTTCATCGTACATCTTGTCATTTCCATGATTGTTCAATTTTTCCTCTCACAAACGCCATTTTATTGCAGTGTATATTGTGATAGGTTTGAAATGCTATGGCACACACCCAAGAGGGGGCGTGAATTGGGTTTGTAAAAAAATTTATTTGAAACTTGAAATCCTTTTTGATAGAAATTCAATGCAAGTGAGGATATTTAAATGCTAGCAATGATAAACAAACCAAATAGCACAAGCAAGAGAAGTACACAAAAGATTTATAGTGGTTCGGCTTAACCAAGCCTAGTCCACTAGCTTAGTTCCTCACTAAAGATTTTCAAATAATCCACTAAAACCTCCTATCACTTCGGATAGGCCTTCTAGCACCAAACTAGGAAATACACAAACCTCTTACTTAGACAAGTAGGCCCTCTAGCTACCAAAACTAGGAAAATAAGAATGATACAAGTGAAAGAGAGAACCTAAGAGTTAACACTCTTAGTTACATTTTTTCTCAAAACGAAAATAATGCTTAAGAATAAATTTACAATGATAGAATGAAGCCTTTGAGAGAAAAATACAACAATGAAAGCACAATCTCTTGTAAGCTCGAATAAAATAATTTGTAATCTTTAAATTAACTCGTTCCCATCCATTAGCCTTCTCAAGTTCATCCATGAATTCTATTTATAATCATTCCAAGAGCCTTACCCAAAACTAGCTTTTTTTTATCATTGGAGTTTGAAAAACTAGCTGTTATGGCTTTCTGCGAAAAGAGTTAGTCGACAAAAGACAAGAGATAGTCAACAGAATTAAGCAATAAAATAAGACATAGTTGACAGAATGATACACTTAGTCGACAGAATGAATTTATTAATTCTGTTAGTCGACAGATTAAGGCCAATAAAGAATCATATAAATGCATACACACTGTTAATCGACAAAATTGAAAGCTTAGTCGACAAAATGAGACTAACAAAGAAATCTATACAAAATAGCTTACTATTAGTCGATAAAAGCAAGGATTAGTCGACAAAAACTAAACTTACACTCCGTTAGCTAACAGAATGAAGAAGATAGTCGGTAGATGCAAAGGTAGAAACACAGCTTAGTCTACAGAAGGAAGAAGTTTTGTCGACAGATGCAATGACTTTAGTTGATAGATGAAGAGAAATTTCAATCCAATACATTATTGTTAGACCAGGAAGTGTTAAGGCACACACCAAGAAGATGGGTGAATTGGTTATTTTAAGAACTTAATTGAACTTGAAAATTTTTTTAATACAAATTAAGGTTTAAGGATTTAAAAACGTGAAGTATATAAAATGACAGATGTAAGTTTACAAAAATAAATATGTGAACCAAGTGAGGAATAATGAAATGCTTGGAAAGATAAATAGATCAAAGGGCACAAGCACAAGAAACACAAGGATTTATATCGGTTCGACTTAACCCAAGTCTAATCCACTACCTTAGCTCCTCACTAAGGATTTTGCAAACAATCCACTAAAACCCCCTACTTAAACCAAGTAAGTCCTTTAGTCTAAGACTAGGAATTACAACATCTTGCTTATACAAGCAAGCCCTCTAGCACTTAGCTAGGAATTACAGCCCCTTGCTTCAACGAGCAAGTTCTCTAGCACAAAGCTAGGAAAGTAAGAGCGATACAAATGTAAACGAGATGCTAAGAGTTGGCACTCTTAGTTACAAGTTCTCTCACAATGAAAACAAGGCTTGAATGAATTAATACAAGTTAAAACCAAAGCCTTGAAGAAAGAGAAAAAATTGAAGCACAATCACTGTAAATCAAACGAGAGTAATAGTAAGCTCAAATTATTTCATTCCCATCCATTAGCCTTCTCTTGATCTCCTTGATATGTATATATAAACATCCCAAGAATCTTGCCCAGAACTAGCCGTTATTGAGCCGTTGGAGAATGAGAAACTAGCCGTTGGAGATTGAAAAACTAGCCGTTATTGATTTCTGAGAAACAAATAGTCGAC
Source organism: Diospyros lotus (assembly GCF_014633365.1). Classification (NCBI taxonomy): domain Eukaryota; kingdom Viridiplantae; phylum Streptophyta; class Magnoliopsida; order Ericales; family Ebenaceae; genus Diospyros; species Diospyros lotus. The sequence continues at coordinate 9,947,166 of NC_068344.1, read as the reverse complement.
AGACAAAATGCGTTAATCGACTATATTTTCAAATAAAATAAAGGCATAATCGACAGACAAGAGAGCATAGTCGACTATTGCTCAACCAAAACTTCTCATAGTCGACAAATCCTTTTTCATAGTCGACAGATCAAAAATACAAAGAAAATTTTGAATATCATGTGCAAACATAGTCGACAGAATAAATAGCATAGTCGACTATCCTTATACGATAGTCGACAGAATAGAAAATAGTTGACAGAAGCCACACATAGTCGATAGATCATTCAAGTATAGTCGATTATCCTCAATCACATATCGATTATTGACAGGCATAGTCGACAGCACAGAACCACATAGTCAACTATCCATTATGAAAGATTGAAAACTCAACTGATAACATGAAGAAGCACACTTGATTGATACAAACCATCACAAGATATTTACATGTCCTTATTTTGTTTAATTTATATTTTACCTTCTATTTACTTTAATATATAAATGTAAATAAGAAAGTATCCCCTATTTGGATTCAATAAAAATATCTAAAAAATCAAAATTCATAAAAATAAGAAAGTAAAATTTGGGTTTTAGTAGAAACTTAGGATTTTGCGATTTTACCACCTCCAATATATACACTTTCTATTTCTTGAAAAATTCGTTAAAAATTATTTTATCACTAATGAATGTTAGCTATTGAAATATCGAGAGTTAGTTTTCTAAAAAGAAAACATTTTCATATATGTCTCCTTATAAGGTGCTAACCTTCTAGACTTAGAAAAATATGACTTTGAAATCTTGATACTTAAAATTCATTTGATTTTCATTCTCACAAAGTAATACTTGATATTGAAATTGATTTATGTTGAAAATCACAACCTTGATTCATAACTTAGAGATTAAATAAAATATTATTTTTCATCATCAAAACTAAGTATACAAAAATAAAACAACAATTACAACATATTTACATTCCATTTACTTTAATACATAAATGTAAATAAGAAAGTATCCCCATTCAAATTTAATAAAAATATTTAAAAAATCAAAATTCATAACAATAAGAAAATAGAATTTTGATTTTAATACAAATTGGGGATTTAGCAATTTTACCATACTAAAATACATACCTTCTATTTATTGAAAAATTCATTAAAAATTATTTTAACAACAATGAATCTTAGCTATCAAAATACTGTGAGATAGTTTTTCAAAATGAAAATATTTTCTTATATGTCTCCTTATAATGCTTTAATCTTCCAGATTTAGAAGTTAAACATCAAAATACATAATATGATGATTGGAGCAATTTGGCTCAATAACATGGTCTTTTGCCTTTAAAACATTTTGTTTCATTTATCTAATGATTCAAAACCAATTTGTAAAAATCATTTTGGAGATTTTTTTAAAACTTAAAACTTGTTTTTGCTAATATCCAACTAATATAAAAAATCATAGATCATTTGGTTTTCATTTTCATAAAGGTATTTGAAATTGATTTCTGTTTCCAAATCATATACTTTGATTTAGAGTATAAAACTATTTGATATTTTTTATCATCAAAACTAAACACAAGAATAAAACATCATAGTGAATTGTCAATTCATGTCTTATACCATCACTGCAATATTTTTCAAATTCTTTTGGAAGATATTCAATTCCACAATCCGTCCTTAGGAGGTGTTTGGTACAAGAGAAATTTTAAAATTCCTAAAAATGTTAAGTTGGGAATCTATATTCCTATGTTTGATACAACTTTTTTATAAAAAAATCCTGAAAAATAGGATTATCGAGAATGATTTTTAAGCAACTTTCCCACAAAAAGATTTCCATGGGAAGGGTTGGGAATTCAAGTTTCGCATGGACTTGGGAATATTTTTAACAAAAAAAAAGACTAAAATACCCCTTACCCTTTTATAACTCCATACAAACATATTATATAAATTATATATATAAATATATTATATATTAAATATATATTATAATATATTTATATTATTTATTATAAAATATTATATATATATACACAAACATATATATACATAATGTATAAAAAAATAATATTTTTTTGATTTTCTAAAGATGTAAGTCCTAATATTTTATATAGTAGAAGAAATTTATCATTTTTAAACAAAAAATCAAATAAAGGTAATTTTGGAAAAAGAACATGAATTTTCAAAAATGTTGCATTTAAACCAAATATAGGAATGTAAGATTCTTAGAAAAAAATACTCAACATTCCTGAAAATGTTTAAACCTAACCAAATATAGAATTGCACAAATCTTGTGAATCAAATATTTCCAAGAGCATTCTCAAGAATAATAAATCCCAGAAATTTAAAAATTTCTCCCGTACCAAACCACTAAAATTTTCAACTTCGACCTTAAAATTCTTTAATGCTTGAAAACAATCAGACTTTTCTTTGAGAAAGTATATCCAAACTTTTCTACTATAATCATTAATGAAATATTTGCTACCTCCAAGAGAAGAAGTTGACATTAGTCCACACAAATCTGAATGTACAACTTGAGTGGTTGATTGGCTCTCTAAGATGACTTGTGAGGGAACTGATCTCTATGTTGTTTTCCAAGTTGGCATGTCTGACACACATCATGAACTTAATCAATTTGTGGAAGACCATCCACCATTTGCTTTGTTGATAACAACTTCAAGCCGCCGTAATTTAAATGAATGTACCTATCATGCCACAACTTGGAGATTCCCTCCATGTTACCAAAGAAAGAATTAATGTCAATGACTTTAAGATGAATAGGGAACAAATTATTGGACGCCAAAGAAATTTTTGCCACAATCTGATTTCCTCTCATCAAAGTGCACATATTATCATGGAAATTAACCTCAAATCATCTTCTCACAAGAAAACCAATATTGAGTAAGTTACTTTTCAAACCAGGAACATAATATATATCAAACATCTTTTCAATTTTTCCACCCTTGGTTTCAATTGTAATATAGCAAATGCCTTTAATTGCATGCATCACCAATTGTAATGTGCCCCAAGTTTAATTTCAAAAATTTGGAAAACAAGGATTTATTTCCTATCATATGCTTACCAGCACCACTATCCAATACCAAGCATCATTCTTGTGATTATCATGACATGTAAGCAATAAAGTTTCACAATTGTTCTCGATTATGACATCTTGATGGATAAAACTTGTTCCAGCTTTTTCATCCTTCTTCTTATACCAACACTCATTTCTTTTATGACCTGATTTGTGACAATTATAGCACTCAATGTATTCCTTTTTTTATACCAACAGTCACTACTTTTGTGTCCAGGCTTATGACAATTATAGCATTCAATATATTCTTTTTTACCTTTTTGTTGATATCCTCGGCCTCATCCTCGTTGAAAATTGTTTGTATGGTCATCCTTTTCTTCTTTTTTTAGACTCTCTGTCACTTTAAAATCCTCTTCCTCTTCCACGAGAATTGTAGCCTCTTCCTCAACCTCTAGATCTTCCTATTCCGCTTCCTCGTCCACCATAATTATTTGAACCAAGGCCTCCAAACATTTGAGATTTAGGAGCTTGGTCTGGAGAAGGAAGAGTCTTGTGCTTTACTAGCAATTCATGGGATTTTAATGATGCAAGCAAATCATCTAATGAAAGTGATGACAAGTCCTTAAATTCTTCAATAGTGGCTACTATAAAGTCAAATTTTTGTGGCAAACTTCGATGAATTTTCTAAAATCCCATCATTGAATGACATTTAAATGTCACTCTTGTAAAGTAATCTAAAATATTTTCTTCTTCTTTCAATATTTCAAGTTTCTCAAATTCTAACCACAAAGATTGCACTCATACCTTTTTTACTTTCTCTTTTCCTTGACGTGCACTTTGTAAAATCTCCCATGCTTGCTTTGAAGTTTTTGCCTTGGAGATTCGTTCAAACACCGGTATTTCAATTGCTTGGTAGATATGGAAAAGAACTTTATTGTCTTTTTCTCTCTTGTCAATTGAAGCATTTTCTGTGCAAAATACACCAAATTGTAGTCCAATTTATTAATCTAAATGACATAGAAAATCACAGAAGAATTAATATGGTTCTTTGAATACATCCATCCAATGAATTTTTGGAGATTTGGTTTACTTTTCCAACACAAACAAATAATAATGTGACACTATTAATATGCAGAAAGCAACTTTCATAGGATTTTTCAACACTTACAATTCTCAACATGCTGGACTACAACAATTTCAAGCTCTTTCATAACTTTAAAAACTTACAGTTCTCTCATGCCACGTTTGGAATAGAATTCATGATAGAAAAAATCAATGTTTTAAAAATCGGATAGGAGAGCAAACTGGCCTATTAATTGGATCACAGGTTAGTTGGTCCGACCGATTAGATCGGAGTGGTCCAACCGGATGATGTCATATATATATATATATAATTAAATAATATATATTAAATATATTTTTGAAATACTAATATTCTATATATTATTATGAGAAATGTTATTATTAACTAATATATAACTAATATTTTGTATATAATTATTATATATATTATTAAAAATTAATTAACAATTAAAAATCTAAAAATAAGTGAGGGTGAAAAAAATCGGGGTCAACCCGGTTCCCAGTTTATCGATCCGACCGGATTTTGACCGGGTTGAAAGAGATTTAATTTTTTAAATCAAACCAGATCGGATAGGTCATCAGTTCCTGATTAAACCGGTCCGACCAGCTGGTCCAGTCTGATTTTTAAAACAATGGAAAAAATAGAAGGCCAAATAAAAGTTCTTATGTGCACACATTATTTCTGTCCCTTCGATTTTTTGTGTCAAAAAATTCCTGTCCAAACGTAGCCTTAAACAAGAAGAAAACGAACAGAAAGTGTGAAGTTCACACAAGCAAGGCTGCACGCTCCCGAGTAGACACCAATCGCTTGTAAATCTCCATAACCATTCTCCCATCCACAACTTGATCACCGCCGCAAACCACAGGAACGGGCTGGCCTCTCGGAACCCTTTTGCCGCCGGACATGGCGGAGCCGGAGTCCTTGGCGCCCACCAGCCGGAGCAGGCAGTCGACGTAAGCCTCGTGAAACTTGGCCACGAGCTTCGCCGGAGAAACCAGTTGAAACTGGAGCTTCCTAACCAGTTTTATCTTCCAGAGTTTTGTACGCGTTTTGGTTCCGAGCCTGGCCCTCTTCACCTTCTTCTTGTCATGAACTGTATCTTGGAGTTTTTGGTATCTCCTCCGCCTCCAGTATCTCCTGAGATTGTCAAAGTATGATGCCGGAACAATCTCCATTCCTGTCGCTGAAAATAGAGATCTGGGGGGGCAAAGAGAAAGCCAGTTAAGTGTGTGTTCAGTTCGTACTGCGGAGAGATTAAGCAGAGAAGCAGGGGTTTATATAGAATGAAATTGATGGGACGTCGAATTTGAATAGTAGTGGAGTGTTGGTGCTCAGAGATAAAACTGACTTGGTCAATGGTCACACTACCATGTGATTTCACCACACAAATAGTTTGCAACCATATCCTTTGGCCGGCCGTTCTTTTTTTGTTTTTGTTTTTAATTAAATTGGGTTGAGACCCTAATTTTATAGTTAATAGTTGAAACTTTCATTAAAAAATTAAAAATATATATTTTTTAATTTTATATTATGAATTAAAAATAGTTTTTAATGTTTTCTAAATTTGCTAAAAAGTAAACTTTATGGTTTTTTAAAATATAAAATATTTAAATATTGTTAAGTATAAAATTAGAGATAAAAACTATACAATATTTTTTAAAACTAAACGGAGCCCAAGGGTCCCTTCATTTGTATAAAAACATTTTCTAATTGTTAGCTCTAATTTTACAACTAAACGCAATCTACATTTATGTGATTTAAAAATATTTTTAAAAATGAAAAACAACTTTTTTTTTATATTTTTTAATTCATAGTAAAAAGTTTATGTTTAGAAAAAATATATATATATTTCATAATGCTTAGGTTTGTTTTAAAAATTGACCATTTTAGTTCATGTTCATGTTCATGTCCTCTTTTAAGTATTTCTAAGTGACTAAGAAGTTATTGGCATTATAAATGTCATAATTAGTGTCAAAAGCTTTTAAATATTTAGGAAGGTCTGACCTTTTGATAATTGGAAGTTCACAATTTTGGAAGGCAACTATTTGATGACTTTCTTTGATATTTATATATAGTTATAAACAGTGGTGGAGTCACGCTTTGGCCAGCTGGAGCCTTGGCTCCAACTGACTTTTTTATATTTTGATTTTTATATATATTATTATAGATAATTATAATTTGATCGGGGCTAAAATTATAATTTGATCCAAACTAAAATTCTTTTTTAGCTCTGCCACTGGTTATAAATTGTTTCTGAGGGTTTGTTCGGTTTTTATGTTCTTTATGTGTTAGTATAGACTTTGTCTTTTTTTTTTTATTTTTGTTGTGAGACTCACAGTATGCCTTATGTTTAAACTATAGACACTTTGAATTTTTTGTTTCAATGAAAAATTGTATGTCTTATGCAAGTATAATCAGAACAACTAACAATGACAAGAAAATTATAATTTATATAACATGTCTTAATCTTTTTTATTAGATACAAGAGAACCAATTATATCTCTAATTAATTTATATATCATTAAAATACATTAAATACAACTTAACTGACGTCAACGCAAGTTAAAGAAAAACTTTAAAACTTGTGATGAGACCGAGTGTTAGGTTATTTCTAACCACACTCTACATTTTATATTTTCTTATATTATAAATAATTTACTCAATATTCTTATTTTACCTCAAAAATTGTGTTTACTCCAATCACGTTCCTTATTCCACTCTCTATTTTTCTCTTTATTTCAATTATTTATTAATAAATTTTAGTTCTAATTTATTTTACTTTGCCAATAGCCCAAATATACTAAAATAATACTCAAATTAAAAACAAAAGAAAAATACACCAATAGCCCAAATATGCTAAAAAAACACAAATGAAAAAAAACACAAACACAATTAAAATCAAAACCCAAACTAAAACCCAGCTATCCAATCATCACCATGACCCTTGTAATGAATCGATCGACTGATTGATAGAATTTATCTAACAATCAAAAGAGAAATTAGAACACACAGTTGCAGAAATCAAATGCATACCGTGTTTGTTCATTTTCTCCGACCCTAGGCCATGGTGACTCATAGAAGATCTTCTCCGGTTGTGGGCGATGGCAATGCCTTTTCTCTAACGAAGTTTCATGATTCAATGGTGATAACAATGATGCCTCTTCTCCGATGGTGACTGTGTTTGTTCATGACCATTGGGTTAGTCAAAAAATATGAGAATTTCTCACTTTGTTGTTTGGATGGCGAGCAAGAAATAGGTATTGAGCAGCATTGGAGCACATCACAATTGTCCCCCTGACTAAAAATTTGGCTTGGTGAAGGTTTTGGCAAACTGTTGACAGCCTTACCATCTTAAGCCAATTTTCTGTTGGTGCCAAGCGGACCCTTAAAATTATGTGGAAAGTGGGGGTCAATATTGCCAGGCTGACCCCAAAAGAACGGGTTGAGAGCGTGGAAAATGGAACAGGTCTAGCTTGAAGTTCCTCTATTAGATGTCACTTTCTGTGGATTAATCCCCAAACTGCAGGGAATGCGACTTTTCTTGCCAAGTACGGCATGTGTGATTTCACTGGACACAATCCACTTTTAGCAAGTAAAGAAGTATTTTTTTAAGGTCACTTGAAATGATGACTTAGTGGTAAGAAGGGTTGGGGCCACCCTAATTTGATTAATAAAATAGATCGAGGATTTATATATATATACATATTAACTTCTTAAATTGTCATAGTCAATTAATAATTTAATTTCAAAGACTTTCATTATGTCTGATAATTTTACTCTAGCAAGATACTTAATTACTCGACTAAATATAAAGTTACTCAATTAATAACACATTTTTAGTTGACTAAATACTCAAATATAAAGATTTGATATTTTGCTTATGAATTATTATTCAATTACTAGATATAGTTATTCTAGTAATATGCCAATTAGTCGATTAATTATTTGTTTACTTGAGTAATTCAATTCCAATACCTATTCGAGTAACATAAGTGTATAATTGATTAATTTGAGTATTCAAATCTTACTCGATTAAAAGAATAATTAATCGAGTACAATCACTTCTTATTTAACTAAAATATTTTCTTACTCGATAAAAATAATATTTCTCTATTAAACCTAAATATTAGTTGATTAATTCTTTAAATCCTAGAGTAACATATCAAGGATAATCCTATTGAGGTTCATTGAAGTTTTATATTTAACTTTTCATCATCAAAATAACTTTAAAACATCCTCAAATATTTATTAAAGTTTTGTATTAAATGTTGAGAAATTTGTATTTTGATTTATGGAGAAAATAATTTTAGAAAATATATTTTCAATAAAATTAGTTTATAGATAATTTTCAAAACATTTCTATTATAATTTTCAAAATATTGTATATAGCTTTCTTATATTGAAAAACCTCATACTCATATATTTATATTTATCTTTCAAAACAGCTGAGTATTAGTTTCAGTTGATAAAAGATTATGAAGCTTATAAATATATTTTTCTTTAAATTGGAGAACTTCAAGTTTCTATATATATATATATATTTCAAATCTTTCTTTTATAAAAGCTTTTTGAAAATTGGCAAGTATAAAAGCTATTTTATTAAACTAAGTATATATATTTTTGAAACTTTTGAAGGTAAAGTATTCAAACATGCATTCTTTTAAATCTTCTTCACCTACCTTCAATCAAAAATAGATTTGTTAATCAAATATTACTTAGTTTGTTTTTCAAATTAACCAAGCCTTGATATGTTTCAATCGAATATCACAAAAACTTACTCGAATATATGTTATACAAAATCTTATTTCTTAAAGTTATAATGGAGTGTAATATTTCTTTAATCAAGTATCTTTATAAATATTGAAATTTGAGCATATTTTCAATCAAGTATTACTCCACGTGTTTTTCAAATCAGTCAACTGTATGTTTTAGCAAAACTTTCTTTCAATCAATTATTAAGATCTCCTACTCGAGTATTTTATACAAGCTCTCTGTATTTTCAAAATCGACTAAGGAGTATTTTCAATCGAGTATTTTTCTAGTATCAAAACCCCAAGAATCTCCTTAGTCGAGTATATATTTCTCTTAATCGACTAATATATTTTTATAATTGATTATCTATATATTTTAATTGAGTAAAGATTGGATAGAATATAGCTAAGTCTTTGTGCTTAATTTTAATCGAGTATCAGTTATCTGTACTCGAGTATATGCTTTTGTTAGTCGAGTGAGCCTAACCAAGTAGTCAAGTGCTCAATGCAAAATCTTTATAGTTTGTGAATCAATTGAGTAATGATTTTGTCATACTCGATTGAGACTTTTATATAATCGATTACATGAATTGTCTAATCGAGTGGGCTCCTTATTAGTCAAGTAAGTCTAGGACTTAGTCGAGTAACTGGTTATTGCTTAGCTTGTGAGAAGCAAAGATTACTACTTACCCTGTGAAAAACAGAGGTTCCTACTTAGCCTGTTAAAAGTGGAAGTTATAGTTGTTTCTCTAAAAGTTGGGGTTCCTACTTAATCCATAAAAGTGAATATTATAGTTGAACTTGCAAAAACTATTATCCTTAGTGAATGTTTTCAAATCTTTAGTGAGAAACTAAGGTAGTAGACTAGGCAGTTGAGTGAACTAAAATATTGTGTTCATGTTACTTTCTTCTTATTGCTCTAGTTTTAATAACATTTTTCTTTAGCTGCCATGCATATGTTCTTCATTCTCAAATACAACTTAATGTTTTGTCTTTCTAGCTATCATTAAAATGTTTAATTGGTTAGAATCATCTTAAAAAAACACACTTTCACATTCGCATAATTGTTTTATAAACTTCTCATTCTAAATACATTTCTTTATCTTTATACCAAAACTATATGTATATTTTTACATTCAGTTTTTCATAAAACATTTATGTTTCAATTTTGAGTAAATTTCATAAAGAGTTTTTCAAACTTTAATTTCACTGCATAAAAGAACTTATCTAATATTTTCTCTCGCATAGTCATTTCTCATTGCATACATTCATTTCATATTTTTTTAAATTGATTTCCTTTAATAATAAGAGTATTTCTTAAATCATTTCTTAAGTGCATACATCTTCGTATTAATATTCTCATATATAAATTTGTCAAATGTCTAAAGTCTTCTCAATCATTTTTATGAAAGATCTTGCATGCTACATATACATTCATGTTTATTTCATCCATTGCTACATTTGTTTGTAGTTTACAAAAATTGTTTTCTCCAAATAACTTTATTGCATCATATTTTCATGTTATTTTCATTATTTCAAAAAAATAATCAAAATATCCAATTCAACGCCTTATTAGGTAGTTTTTCATTAAATATTCATCATCAAAATATTCTCAAAATCAAACTCAACAGATACAAATGTACTCTAAAAGAGTCTTGTGACCTCTAAGATTAAATAGGGAAATTAGTGAAAAATAAAGGTTCTACATTCTCATAGGTGATGGTTACAAGAATTTAAATTTACATGTAACCCACCAAATGAATGTGAAATATAATGCTTGTAACCATCAATTTTTCATGAATGCTCTATATAATGAATAGGAATTATATATGAAATTCAAATATTTTTACATAACTCTCCATGAATACATGAATAAGTTACTAACATTTAAAATTAATTGTTAAAAATGTATGATACAACAAGAGTTTACCAATTAGAGAGGAACCATCATGCCTCGTGAAGGTGAAGGTGTGCTTTGCATTGAACATGATTTCTACTCCAAAGTTAGTGGTGGTCTTAGACTTGAACTATGATTGCTTTGAGGATGTAGAAAATTATTTAGCTTGTACATCACCACTATGTGCTAATCTCCATTTTCATGTCCTCATAGAAAGTGATTCAATTTTCACTCACATAAGTAAAATTTGTCAAGGGTGCTCCTATATATTATCTTACACACCACTCACTAAGAGCTACAAATTTTATTATGAGTTTTTAAAGAGAAGTGCACTCACATCATAGGGATGAAAAATAAGTTAATTGAAATTACTGTATCTTAGAATTATCGCTCTTGAGTAGTCTCCGCTGCTTATGCCATCGATTTTAACAGAGAAAATAAAATATAGGTGGAGACTTTGTCTCATTGCGCATGGTAAGGAATCGAACTCACAATTTATTAGTGAGAATTTTAACTTATCGTGAACCAATTATTTAACATGTGTCCTGGGATGAAATTACTGTACCTTTCTCAACCATCATATGATTTGTTCTTCCCATTGAACCCAGCTATAGGATCTATATTCCCTACGTTAAGCAGCCTCATACATGGCTTATATATGATTCAATAAGTTTGAATCCTATTAAGTAGCTCTTGTTCTCATCAGCCAGCCCTATATATTTAGTTGACTGAATCTAGAAGTACAGACTTTACAGTACGTACTGGTCTAATTGTTCTTTGTATAAACAGCAAGTAAACAATTCAACAACCAAGGATATGATACATAGTTGCTCCTGAACTACAACAATTTCAAGCTCTTTCACAACCTTAAAAACAAGAGAAGAGACAGATGCAACTTCTCAGATTTACAGTTGTCTCATGCTACGTTTGGACTAGAAATATTTATGACGGAAAACATAAACGAAATTAAATAAATGTTTTAGTGGCAGCAAATTATTAATTTCTTTCCCTTTTGATTTTTTTCTATCAAAAAGCTGCTGTCCAAACGTAGCCTTAAACAAGAAGTAAACGAACAGGAAGTGTGCAGTTCACACTAGCAAGGCTGCAAACTCTCGAGTAGACACCAATCGCTTGTAAATCTCCATAACCATTCTCCCGTCCACAATTTCATCGCCGCCGCAAACCACAGGAACGGGCTGGCCCTTTGGAACCCTTTTTCCGCCGTAGATGGTGGAGCCAGAGTCCTTGGCGCCCACCAGCCGGAGAAGGCAGTCGACGTAAGCCTCGTGAAACTTGGCCACGAGCTTCGCCGGAGAGACCAGATGAAACCGGAGCTTCCTGACCAGCTTAATCCTCCAAAATCTTGGACGCGTTCTGGTTCCGAGCCTGGCCATCTTCATCTTCTTCTTGCCGCGAGCTGGGTCGTCCAGTTTCTGGTATCTCCGCCGCCTCCAGCACCTCTTGAGATTGTCGAAATATGCTGCCGGAACAATCTCCATTTTTGTGACTGAAAACAGAGATCTGAGGAGGAAAGGGAAGGCAACTAAGCGCGCGTGTTTATAGTGTGGAGAGACTAAGAAGAAGAAGGGCTTTCTATAGAATGGATATGTGATAGTATGCTGAATTTGAATATTATATAGTCATGAGCTTGAGCCTTGAGTTAATGATGATCAGAGATTGTGTGCTATAAATTTGACTAAGTCCTTATCACTGTGATCCCCACATGTGATTTCAACACATAAATCCAATTTGGCCATGTTTGGAAGAGAATTCTTTGGCTGGCCATTATTTCTTCTTTTTTTTTTTTTTGTTTTAATTGGGTTAAAACAAGCTTAAGGCTTAGAAAAACAAATAAGATATATTTCATATTTTATTCAGTTCTTTCATGTAAGATGTAATCTTCCTTTTATTTAAGAATGTTGTTATTTTGTATGATTTTTTTTTTCTTTTACATTCGTTATTACTAGACTTCATAAGATTCAAGTTAATTATATATGCTGAATATTGCCCATTGCTAATTAGACCGAATTTGATATCCCTAGACAAGAGGGCAAAAATCCCAATTTGTGAAAAAAAAAATTAGAAAATCATGTTTTACAAATCTACAAATTAACAAAGAAAATTTAGAAAACTCATTTTTAATTAGTAATTTTTTGAATTTAGTCCAATTTTGAAAAATTACGTTTTCCAAATCTCCAAATTAAGGAAGAAAATTTAGAAAACTTATTTTTAGTAGTTTTTAAAATTTAGTCCAATTTTGAAAAAAAATTGCGTTTTCCAAACTGAACAACCTGTAAATGCCCTCAAGGGTGGCTTCAGAGATGATGATCCACCCATCAAGAAAAGCATAAAGGCATCAGTTCGAATCTTCATATACCTCGTAGCGAGACATTTTCTAATTTTTTTTATATCAAAAAATAAGAAAACTAAATAAATAATCTTTATAAGTAACCCAAAATATGAAAAATAAGAATATTTGTAACCAACCATAATTAGAAGCATTAAGATTAAAAACTTGTGACGAGACTGATTGTTTTTCTACGTTTTCATTGTTGCTTTTTGTTCTTTTGGGGTGGCCTTTCAAGCTAATTTCTGTTGTTGCCAAACGGAGCCTTAGGATGGTGTGGAAAACGACCAATACAGCGAGGCTAACCCAGTACGAAATGAACAAGTCAAGGTTGATGTTCTTCTAGTAGATGTCACTTTGTGTAGACTTATCCGCGGATTGTACGGAGTGTGATTTCACTCAACACGTTAAGCCACCTCAGATTCTTAGCAAAGACAGAGAGGGCGGCATGTATGGTTGAAAAAGTCAAAGGTTTGTAGGGATATAAAATAATATGTATTTTCTCTAAAATGTTTAGACAAACTATATATACAAATAAATATCCTAATTACAATTATACTCATTATATACTTATACACTTCTAACTTTTTCCTTCAAATTAGAGTACATATATTTAGCATGTACGGTTTGATATAAATGTCATTCATGTGGAGAACACAATATCTTATCTAGATGTGGATCGTCTATATGTAGAAGATCCCACCTATTTAGAATCTATATATCCAACAATCTACCTATATCCGTTATCTCGATACATCACACCATAACTAGGGCTACCTTTAATATACCAAAGAATATGAATTACTACATCGTACGTAATGACTATCACAAGGTGAATTTAAAAACTAACTTACCATACTTATAGCAAATGAAATATTATGACAAGTAACTTTGAAGTAATTAAGCTTGCAAACTAATCGACAATAGCCTCTCAAGGGTCAAAAATATGCTTTCCCTGCCCTAAAAGCAACTTGATATTTTGGTCCATAGAAGTCTATAAGCTTACATCCAAGCATACTTGCCTCCTCAAGGTGGATGGAATACTTGAAGGATTTTGATTGTACTATTTCTTACAACCCAGGGAAAGCAAATGTGGTTGCAAATGCCCTTAGCCAGAAAAGTATAGAGATTGTAGCATATATGATGATCAAATAATAGGAGATGATTGAAAACTTTAGTCATCTAACAGTAAATGCCAGGCCTAAGTCAATCAACGGATATTTGGCAAGTTTGATTATCCAACCTGACATAATGGACCAAATCAGGTAAGCTCTTCCAATGGATTCACGAAGGAATCTATGGATAGATGGGAACGAGCAAGTGAAGGCACCTGAATTCAAATACCATAACGGCATACTTCAGTTTCGAGGAAAAATGAATGTGCCAAGGGAACAAAATTTGAGACAAACTATATTAAGAGAAGCTCACCAAGCTAGATACACTGTACACCTGGGAGACACAAAGATGTACAAAGATCTCAAAGAAGTTTATTGGTGGCTTGGAATGAAAAAAGATGTAGTTTGACATGTGGCACAATGCAATACCTGTCAACGCATCAAAATTCAGCATTGGCGCCCAAGAGGGTTATTGCAACCCTTAGACATCCCTGAGTGGAAATGGGATCACATCACCATGGATTTCGTGACCATCCAGCCTCGAAGTCCCAAAGGAAATGATGTTGGAAATGATGTTATATGGGTAATAGTAGATCGACTAACAAAATCGGCTCATTTTCTGCCTATTAAAATAGGACAACCGATACACGTATTGGCACAACTGTACATTGATGAGATTGTTAGATTACATGGAATCCCTGCAAGCATAGTGTCGGATCGAGATTCGCGATTCATATCAAGATTTTGGGAAAGTTTCCATACATGCGTGGGAACACAACTGAAACTCAGTACAGCTTATCATCCACAGACTGATGGTCAATCCAAACAAACAATCCAAACATTAGAAGACATGTTGAGAGCTTATGTTCTTGATTTTTCTGGAAGTTGGGAGAAACACCTACCACTAGCCGAGTTTGCCTACAACAATGGATATCACAGTAGTATAGGAATGGCTCCCAACAAAGTATTGTATGGATAGAAGTACAGAACACCACTCTATTGTATAGAAACTGGGGAAACAAGATTAGTTAGACCTGAGCTAGTTCAGGAGACAACAAAGAAAATCAAAAGAATTCAAGAAAGAATGAGGTCTAGTCAAAGTCGTCAAAAATCATATGCTGATTGGCGAAGACAAAGTCTAGAGTTCCAAGTTAAAGACAAAGTGTACCTGAAGGTCTCACCATTCAAAATAGTTATTCGAGGATGTTGTTGCCAAAAATACAACAATTAAAATTTGTGATGTGGGGTCCACTCGAGCTTGGTGTCAGGTGACGTTAGGTTACCGTAAGAGAAGCTGCCTCAAGGGAGTTCACCGCTAGGATGCACGTCCAAGGATTTCGCCAAAAGCTCCTTTGCCACAAGGTCTTTGCCATAAGGTCTTCGCCACAAGGCCTTTCGCCACAAGCTCTTTCACCACTAACTCTTTTGTCACAAGGTTTCGCCACTAGATCTCTCGTCACAAGGTCTCGCTGTAAGGTTTTGCCTTCACCGCTAGGTTTCACCGCAAGGTTTTTCCTTTGCCGCAAGGATTTGGCCCTACTGATGCTCAGAAAATGGGTTAGAAGACTTGAGGGAATCTTCCCCCACGAAGATCCTCTGATCCCAAAGTTAGTCTCGAATCCTAATGACTATTCATCAAAGCAGCAAAGATGCATTCAAAGTGTCTAAATTTTATCGAAATTGGAAATCTCCATTAATATCCTATAGCTGGGTATTTATAGGGAACGATTCTCAAGGATGGCTAGTGCTAACACTTGTCAATTATTGAATGGGGTCAAATTAAACAAAAAAAATTGGGGGGGGGGGAGATTGCCACTAAAACGCCGCGAGGTTGGCACTTGCGGCCAGCCTCACCTCGCAACAGGCTGCTGCAAGGCTGGCCTTCGCGGCCAGCATTCACTTACAGCAGGCTGTCACGAGGCTAGCCCTTGCAGCCAGCTCACGACTAGCTTTGCCATGAGGTTGGCACTCGCGGCCAGCCATGTCGCGAGGCTTGCCCTCGCGGCTAAACTTTATTATTTTTTTGAAAAAATTTATCACTTTTTTGCCTCATTTTTTCCTAGCACAACAATTACCCCCCACTTTCTTATTTTGTCTTTAGAAAAAATCTAAGAGTAAAATATTAGCCAAGGAGTCGGGTCTAGCACCTAAACTCAATTAAGGGTTCCAGGATACCTGAATATCTTACATCGGCCAGGGGCTTAGATACCAGATTATCTCTGGGAAACCAGGCCCTCGAGGGATAGGTTCTGCTACGGGATTTTTGTCGGGTGTTCGAGCTTGTCAGGAGAACTAAGCATCAGGTCAACCAAGGAGTCGGGTCTAGCTTGGGAGCATAGCATTAGACTCAATCAAGGGATCCCGATGAGCCTATGGGCACAGGCTTCGATGCATCCACTAATCCCAGGACAAATCATAGCACACTAGCTATTGTGTCCTCTAGTCCGTCTTTTGGGGTCAGTCTACCTTAGGGAATCTGGGTTTGGCCAGTGGTTCGGTGCGGGATTCCTACCAGACATCCGAGTTTGCCAAGAGAGGAGCTAGATCAACTAAGAAGTTGGGTCTAGCTAAAAAGGCATAGCACCTAACTCAAGCGAGGGATTTGTGTGAGTCTACGGGCATAAGCATCAGATGTTTTAGTGTTCCCAAGCCAACTCATGGTCATCGACACCAGATTCCAACTGGGTGACTCAACTCCGATAAGCGAGATCATGACAAAACTGTCAGAAGGTTGTTTTCTCTTCATACCTTACTTGGGTCAGTCTACCTCAGGGGATCTGGGTTTAGCCAGTGGTCCAGCGTGGGATTCTATCAGACATCTGAGTTTATCAGGAGACCTAGGCGCCAAATCAACCAAGGAGTTAGGTCCAGTTAAAAAGACATAGCACCAAACTCAAGCGAGGGATCTAGGTGAGTCTGCGGGCATAGGCATCAGATGTTCTGGTGATACCGGGCTAGTTCATGGTCATCCGCACTAGATTGGCACTAGGCGACTTGGCCTTTGGGAGCGAGCTCATGATAGAGTTGTCATGTGATCGCTTCACCTTTTTTTTGCCTTCTTAGAGCCAATCTACCTCAGGGATTATAGGTTTGGCCAGTGGTCCGGCGCGAGATTCCTACCAGTCATTCAAGTTTGCTGAGAGACCTAGGCGCCAAATCAACCAAGGAGTTGGGTCTAGCCAAAAAAACATAGCACCGAACTCAAACAACGGATTTGGGTGAGTTTGCGGGCATTAGCATCGGATGTTCTGATGATCCTGGGCCAACTCGTGGTTATCAACGTCAGATTGCCACTAGGCTACTTGACCTTCAGGAGC
Source organism: Diospyros lotus (assembly GCF_014633365.1). Classification (NCBI taxonomy): domain Eukaryota; kingdom Viridiplantae; phylum Streptophyta; class Magnoliopsida; order Ericales; family Ebenaceae; genus Diospyros; species Diospyros lotus. The sequence goes on along the minus strand of NC_068344.1, from coordinate 9,929,649 downwards.
GGGTTGTGCTTAAGCCATTGTACCTGCATCACATTCTATGACACATACAAATAATCTAGGCCCGTGGAGATTTTATGTGGTTCGGTTTATAGTTTGTTTACTCCACAGGAATATAGGGGGTATATTCTTTTATTTATTTGGGGATTTTATTACAATGGAAAATTAAAGACAATCCCGGCCCCTAGCCTGATCGAGTAACGCTTCTGGTTATAGGCTCGGCTCTGCGTCTCGCACTTCGTCCCTTTTCCTAGGTTAATGATTGGTGAAGCCGAGAAGTTCTTCTTGAGGTGCACGGTGTTCTAGTTTTTCCTCTTGCCTCACCTTGTAGCTTCAGTAGTATGCACATGTTGGGGCCAAACATCTTCTAAATTTTGTAAGGTCCTTTGCAATTCGAGTCAGGTTTCTCTTCCTTTTCTATTACCTTCCCCTGCGTCCAAAATTTCCATTTGGACGACAAACTATTCTACTCTGTCGAATAATTTAGTCATAGAATTTGGCTTGGAGAAGGCTAGGGATCTTCTAAGCGGGGCGTATGCAGTACCGTTAAGCAGGGCTAACACTGCCAATCCGACTGGGAGATCCCTTACTTCCTGTGTCGTGGCTCTGAACTGCTTAATATATTACTTTAGGGATTCATTTGGCTTCTGTTGCAAGCTCATTAGATATATAGCACTCTTCTTCTTTGGGAGATAGACGGAGAATGCATTTAGGAATTCTTTCTTCAATTGTTCAAATAATCATATATGTTCTGCTGGTAATTCAGTGAACCACTGCTGAGCCTGTCCTACCAGGGAGAGCGGGAAACCCCTGCACTTAGTGACCTCATTCCATCCATGTAGCACGGCCACTGCGATAAATTGTTGTATGTGCTTCTCTAGGTCCTCCCTTCCTGTGTATACCGAAAGTTACGGTAATTCGAACCCTGGTTGCACTTGTTGCCTTTGGAGTTCTTCAGATAGAGGGAACCCCTTTGGGGGAGATTCCTTTGGCACCATCATTACCCGCTTCTGCTCTAGCACCTCTTCTATGAGGCGTTTGATGTCAGACGCTCTGAGTGTTTCCTATTCTGCTTCATTTTTGCAAAGAGATGGGACATAAGGAGCTTTTGAGTAGGTGTTTTCTGTTGTTTCTTTATACATGAGAGCTTTCCTTGCCCTCCTATCATTTTTCCTTCTTTAGTATGTCATTTCTGGGACCTGGTTATTCAGCCCTAGAGTTCCGATTCTTATCCCCTGTCACATGGTCCTTGGAGGGTTGTCTTAGGATCTCCGGTGTTCTCCCCCCGCATTGGTTTATCCCATGTGGAGAATGTGAATGCCCAGCATTAGTTCATGTAGCAAAGCAGTAATTCCCTGTAGTCTTCTCATATTCTCCTCATTGTTCATCCTTAATTCATCATTCTATTGTTTTACCTTCTCAAAATTCCTCTGCAATTGTTCATAATCTAAGAGTAAAACTATGGGTGGAGTTATCCCTGTGGGACTTGGAGGTACCGAAGTCACTACGAGATTTCTATTTGGAATTGAAGACTATCCAAATGAGTGTTGTTCCTGACTAGCGGACGTTTTATGTGGGATTCTCCTCAATCTAATTATGTGTACTTCTCCCTGTTCTAAAGATTCCGTGCCCCCCAGTTTGGCGGTCTGGTCGCCTTCGAGCTTAGGAAGGTTCCTTGAACGCACTTCATTGTCTGGGTGATCTTCTGAAAATTATGGTACTGTAGGGTGCACTTGACTGGGGCTTCTTGTGGCTCTCGTCCTAGTACGAGCGCTTCTTCCAGTAGGGTTAGGCGGGTTCGCCAAACCTACTGATCTTGTCCCTCTCGACATCTTGTGTTAAGATTCACTTTTTGTTGCATTTCCCACAGACAGCGCCAAATTGTTGTTACCAAAAATACCACAATTAAAATTTGTGATATGGGGTTCACTCGAGCTTAGTGTCGGGTGAAGTTAGGTTGTCGTAAGAGAAGCTGCCTCAAGGGAGTTCACCGCTAGGATGCTCGCCGCAAGGATTTCACCACAAGTTCCTTTGCCACAAGCTCTATAACACCCTAGACTTTGAAAAATAATTAATCATTGGGTTTATGATGATTTGTGCATGATTATCAATTAATTATAAGGTTGGGATGAATTATTTGTGATTTATTAAAGAGTTGTGGCTATGAGGATTTAATTATGATTTATTGAATGGTTGTGGAGTGGGAAATTAATAAAGAATGTTGTATTTAATGCATTTTGGTAGGGGAAGGAAAGAGTTACTTTGAATTTAATTTGGGCATATTAAATACTAGTGGAGGAAGCCAGCCCAGCTGATCACGCACGTGAGGGACCAGTCGGGTGACCTGGGTTCGAGTGGGAGGGTAAGCGTGTAACACCCTAGGTGTGAGAGTGAATTTAATTAAATAAATTTTGAAAATAGAGGTATGTGGCATTCTATAATTATCCTAGGTTGGCTGATGGAAGTTTATAAATTTGAGATGTCTCTAGAAGGACAATATGGTAATTTAGATATTATCCCATTAAAAGAGAATTATTATGGGTGAAAATATGTAAATAAATCATATGTGAAGGATTTAATTTTGATTAACTTATTATTTGCCAAGTACGTGTCAAATAATGACACTTGGCAAATTTTCAATGAAGAAGATGAGATATTAAAGAAAAAAGAAATGGCTAAATTAAGTGTATGGGTGACACTTGGTAATATCTCATTAAAAGAGAAGTGAGATTCAATTAAAAGGAAAAAAAAAAAAAGAGAAAATGGGTCATTCTTGCCTTTAATGAGAGCCATCATTATGTTGCATAAAGAAAATACAAAAGAAAATTTAAGATGGCCATTCAATTATTGTTGAAAATGGGAAGAATTAAAATAAATGGGAAAAAAATTAAAAGTTCAAGATGGATCCAATGGATGAGATGTGGTATTGGAATGGGAGTTGATCCAAAGGCCACAAATGAGTCTTAAAAATCGGCATGGATTGCTAATATAATTAAAATTAATTTTTAAGGGATTAGAATGGATGGTGGGATAACTCTTGAGTAGGAATCAAGGGTTAGGATGGTGTTCTCTTTAAGCACATGAATTGTGCTTCTTTGAAGGGTAGAGATTCAATCTCCATTTTAAATTCATGGCTAGGATTAAAACTTTTTTTTTTTTACCAAGGATTGTGTTTCTTCTCAAGGGTAGAGATTGAATCCTATGTGATCAAAGGATGAGATTAAAAGTTTATTAAGAACATGAATTGTGCTTATAGTGAAGGGTGGAGATTAGTTCTCTCAAACTAATAAAATCCAAAGGTTTAGATTAAATCTAGGAATAGAAATAATTAAAGAAAAAGGAAAAGAGAGGTAATATAAAGTGGAAGAAGGAATAGAAGGCCAAATTTCTTAACCAAGAGTACAATTAGAAGAAGAAGAATATGAGAAGAGAAAGGAATGTAAGATTCTTATACTTGGTTTTTCTTAGAAAAGAAAAGAAGAAGTCTTCTTAATCCTTCTCATCTCTTAGTTTTAGAAATCTTCTAATGTTCGAAGAAATTCTCTTTAGGTTGTTGGAAGCAAAGAGGTACTTGGAAGCAATCGTTTGAAAAGCATCTGAGAGTTAAGGTAAGGATGACCCCATGGGTGGCAGTCTTGCATGTTTAGCAAATGTTTGTTATGAGTTTCATGTGTTTGCAAGAATATATGCATTTGTGTACTCTAATGGACCTTTGGCCATAAAGAGGGCTAGGAGTTGGGAAAAAATGGGCTAGTTGAAGTCTCCACCTTGAAAGGTTGTGAAGGCTAGGAAAACTACCCATATTGCATTACATCTCGCATTACATGGTTACTTATGCTCTTATTTGTTTTGCATTGCACCCTTACTGAACAATAGCTCATAAGGTCATTTTAGACCTCTTTGTAGGTGGTGAAAACTCAAAAGGAAAGGGCATCTTGGAAGGGGTAAGAGCTATGAGTATGGAAGACTAATTCTGTAGCCTTTATATTTTGTAATGGTGTTTAAGAGTTTGATGGAGTTTAAACTTAAATATCTATCCTAATTTGGTGTATGTTGTGTGAGTACCTCATGATTGTATGGCCTTATGTTGGGGTGAAAGTGAGGGATTTATGTTTAAATTTATGTAAATTAAATTTTTGGAATGTATGGGATTAAAAAAAAAAAAAGCCAGCAGGCGTGCACAGAAGGAGTGCATGTGCGACTGGCATGGAACGGGCGCAACCGCGTGCGGCTAGTGTGGCCCGCGCAGGCAGCTGGGTTGCTGCTGCCTTTTGATGTTGTTTAAATTTTTTTTTATTTAAAATATTCCTAGAATTTCTGAAATAAAGCAAGTTTATATAAATAAGTAAAGGTAGGTTTGAGCCTCCAAAATATTAATTAAATTAATGTAAATTTTGGGGCATTTTCAAAAAATTCCTATATTTTGAAAAGTAAAATAAAAGAGTATTTTCTTTGAATTTTGAGAAAAATGGATGAGAAAACTTGATGTTTGAATTTCAAAACTTACTCCTTAAATGATAGAAATTTGGGGTATTTTTTGAAATAAATAAAGGAAAATAAATTGAGGTTTGGCTAAGGAAAAATTTATTAAATTTTTCAAGAGGAGTTTAACCCAATTATTTTCTAAGGCTATGGAGAATGAGAAAATGGGTTATTAATTAGGCTAAAATTTATTTTCTAATAATTAAGGCCTTGTGCCATAGTTAAATTAAGCGAGTATGGTTTGCTTATTTTTGTCGAATCCTGAGAAAGGTCACACTTGGCTCTTCATTAAGAGCTGGAGAAGGGTGACACTTCACCAAGGTTTCGAGTTTTATTTCCATGAGGTCTTTTCGATATGTCCCCGAATCCTTGAGTGAAGCGAAGGAAGGGCGAAGCCTAGTTTCCACGTAGGATGTTTCTTATTGAAACATAGCGGTCTCTTCATTATTGCCTTAATGAGTGAATAGTTAGTTGATTATTCTCTAGTAACACCCGTAAGTGGGAGCGAGGCGTTACAATTGGTATCAGAGCGTTATGATTTATGTGATGAGTTAAGGACTTATAGGAGTTCGTTAGATTTGGGTGATGCATGATGAGAGTTATTCTCATTGTTTTATTGATTATGGTTGGACTCTTATATGGTTTGGGTAGAGGAGTGATTATCTTGTGGTTTTTCCTATCTTTAGGTATGGAGAGACCTCAACCGTTTCGCTCAATTTGGCTCGTGAGGGACTACATACGGAGGCTAAAGGCCTTATGGACATTAGCGCTCCTTATGATGAGACCTGGTGAGCCTATTCAATGGTACCTGAACAAGGTTGAGGATGTGATAGCTGAGCACCTGGGTACGACTTTAAATCGAGAGTTGTTAGATGAGGTTAAAGTATAGTATGTAGTGGGACTATTGCATGGAAATTTGAAACATCATGCTCGAAAAATCTTCAAGAGGGCACGTGTGATGCAGAATTTTGCCCTATTTATTGAGATGCTTCGAGAGACCGACGTGTGGCAGTCTAAGAAGATGGAGTGCAAGCCCGTGAGTCCAGATGAGGAAAGCGTTGGGAGCAACGAGGATTCATAAGACACCACTGAAGGTTTGGAGAATGAGGTGAACTCTCCTAAGCACCCTTATGAGGAGCCCACTGAAGAGTTTGATACAAAGACTGTTGAATTTCCATACTTCAGTGACCAGCTAGTATGAGGCAATAAGGTGAGGCAGGTCTGGGAGAACCTCAGGGTAGCTTTGAGGTTGATTGGCAGGGGAGGCCTTGCAATGGGGATTGCAGTATGGCAACTATGGGTGAGGCAATAACGTGTTAAGAATGTAAGAGGCTTGAGGGTCAGGTTTTGGGTGTTTTGGGAATGTTGTAACTTGTCTTGTACTTGGCTAGTGGCCACGAATGATTGTAGGCAAACACATTCTTTTGTGATGTGTGTGATTGGGGAGCCTTATGATGTAATCATGATTGTTCATAAATTTAATGGAGTGTGTTGGAATTTGTGGTTGCATGAGATCATGGATAATGATAACTTACGTATGGCATATATAAGTTATCTGTTGAAGCTAGAATGAATGTTGTTCATTGTTTTATGCAGGTGAATCGTGAGGAGCGATTAAATAGAAGAAGGAATCTAAACCAACCACTAGCTCAAGAAGTCTCCGAGGGTAGTGGCTCGGGATTGCCGAGTGGCAAAAGGTCATTTGAAAGATTTATGAAAGTAATGCTAAATTCGATGAATAGACAAGAAGCCCCAACAACTAACTAGCTAAAGGTGTATCAGGATATGCACCCGCCTAGTTTTAAAGGAAACCCCGAGGCAGACCCAACTGTGGGGGAGTATTAGTTAGAACAAACTGAAAAGCTGTTAGAGCACCTAGAGTGTCCGGCGGAGCATTAGGTGTGGTATGCGACCTTCATGCTTGAAGAAGAGGCCGGTGTATGGTGGAAATGTATGGCAAGAATTTTGAGAACCCGAAACACAATCCAAGAGGGAGATGAGATGCGGGTGATGCCAACCACTTAGGAGCAATTTAAGACGGCCTTTAATGACAAGTACTTTCCAAAGTATTGGCAGGAGGTGAAAAGCAAGAATTCTTGAATTTGACTCAGACAGAGGCTATGTTAATGGTATAATACGAGGCTCGATTTTCAAAACTGATAAAGTATGTGCTGATGTATGCAGTAGATGATCAAGAGAAGGCCCAGAAGTTCTTGCAAGGGCTAACGAAGAAGGTCAAGAAAGTGCTATATGCATGGAATATATGCACATATGAAGATGTTGAGAAGGCTACCACTATTGAGAGAAATATGGTGCCTCAGGGAGAGCTGAAACTTGATGGCAATGCTAAAGCGGAAGAGAGAAACAAGGATAAGTCGGCAAACCCTTCGACCGTTCAATTCAAGTGGCTTGAGGGAGCAAAGTTCAAGAAAGAAAGGTATTGAAGAAATGCCAGAAAAGACACGTAGGCAAGAAGTGCGGAGCAGCGGCTAAAGGGACAGGCTGTTACACTTGTGGGGAACTAGGACATTTTTCCAAGGACTGTCCATCAAAGAAGACATTGAAGATCTTGGACGTGCCAAAGAATGAGGTAATTTGTTTCGCTTGCAATCAGCCGGGACATTACTCTCAGAATTGTCCTTAGGGAGGAAAAGCAGATCAAGGAAAGAAGACCGAGGGAAAGTCAGGCTCACAACCAGTTCAAGTATACCATTTGACAAAGGCGAAAGTGGAGGTTGATCCGAGCATAGTGGAAGGTACGCTCTCGATCCATGCTACTCCTGTGCATGCATTGGTGGACCCTGGTGCCACTCATTCTTTCATGGCAATTAATTTTGCTAAGAGTTTGGGTCTAAAACCCTTGGTAATGAATTATAGGGTTAAGATTCAGTCCCTGATTGGGAAGACTATGGAAACCAATCTTATGATTCATGGTAGTGATGTGGAAGTTGAAGGTGATAAATTCAAGATAGATATGATCTTGATGGAGATACAAGACTATGATGTAATCTTAGGCATGGACTTTCTTTCTCGATATTGTGCTAATATGGACTGTTTGAAGAAAATAGTGAGGTTGGGATGCCCAGGAGGAAAAACTGTGGAATTCAAGGGACAGTTAGTAGAAAATCGAGTCAAGTTTGTATCAGTATTGGAAGCAAGTAGATTGTTAGAAAAATGAGCGTATGGCTACATAGCTCATGTAATAGTTGCAGATGAGTTAGAAAAGAAGCCGAAAGATGTGGAAGTAGTTAAGGAGTTTATGGATGTATTTCCTGAAGACTTGTCCGCGTTACCCCCAGATCGAGAAGTGGAATTTACCATTGAATTGTTGCTGGGAACAAGTCCAATTTTCATACCTACTTATCGAATGGCACTAGCTAAGTTATGAGAATTAAAAATCTAACTTCAAGATTTAGTGGATAAGGGATTTATCTGACCGAGTACTTCACTGTGGGGAGCTCCAGTTTTGTTTGTGAAGAAGAAGGACGGTAGTCTATGATTGTGTATAGACTATCGAGCACTTAATAGAGTGACGGTGAAGAATAAGTACCCGTTACCGAGGATCGGAGAGTTATTTGATCAATTAAAAGGTGCCAGGATATTGTTCAAGATTGATTTGCATTCGGGGTACCATCAAATGAAAGCTAGGGCCGAAGATATACCCAAAACAACATTTCGTAACAGATATGGTCATTACGAGTTTTTGATAATGCCATTTGGTCTAACAACTGCACCAGCAGCCTTTATGGATTTAATGAATCGAGTGTTTAAGCCATTCTTAGACCAATTTGTAATCGTCTTCATAGATGATATTTTGGTATACTCACCTAGTGAGGAGGATCACCGCGAGCACTTGGGAATAGTGCTGGAAACCTTGCGTAGAGAGCGATTATATGCGAAGTTTTCCAAATGTGATTTTTGGAAGAAAAAGGTGGCATTTTTAGGCCATATGATATCAGGAGATGGAGTACCGGTTGATCCAGCCAAGATTGAAGCCATTAAAAATTGGCATCGAACGAGGTCGGTGTTTGAAATAAGAAGCTTCTTAGGGTTGGCCGGATATTATCATCAATTTGTTAAGGGGTTCTCAAAGATCGCCTTACCATTAACGCAATTGACGCAAAAGAATGTGAAATTTGTTTGGGACGACAAATGTGAAAGGAACTTTGAGGAACTTAAGAAGCGATTAACCATAGCGCCAATATTAACCCTACCTGAGGGGTTGGGTGGATTTGTGGTTTATAATGATGCTTCTGGTTCAAGGTTAGGATGCGTGCTGATGTAGAAGGGTAAAGTGATAGCTTATGGGTCACCTCAACTACGATTCCATGAGAAGAATTACCCCATTCATGATTTGGAATTGGCTGTTGTTATCCATGCCTTGAAAATTTGGCGGCATTATCTCTATGGGGAGAAATTTGAACTGTATACGGATCACAAGAGCCTAAAGTGTATCTTCTCCCCAAAAGAGTTGAATATGCGGCAATGTCAATGGATGGAATTCTTAAAGGATCCATTATCATCCGGGGTGAGCGAATGTTGTGGCTGATACCCTTAGTCATAGGGATCTGACGGTCGTTGCTGGGTTGATGATGCGGGAATGGCAACTGATTGAGATGTTAAGTAGACTAACAATGAGTGTAGTGCCTGGGAACGGAGCATCCATAATAGCAAGCCTGCGAATTCAGCTGGGTTTGTGGGAAGAAATACGACAAGCAATGTGGAAGAACGAAGATTTCGCCAATGGGTGGATGAAAATGGAAAACCAATAAAGGATGGGTTTGAATATAAAGATGGAATTTAGAGAATGAATGGGAGGATTTATGTGCCTAACCGCGAGGAATTGAGGCAAAAGATTTTGGACGAAGCTCATAGATCGAAATACACTATTCATCTAGGGGCAACCAACATGTACAAGGACTTGCGGGAAGTCTATTGGTGGCCGGGAATGAAGCACAGTGTGGCTCGTCATGTGGTACAGTGTGACACGTGTCAACGTATCAAGATCGAACATCAATGACTAGCGAGGTTACTTCGACCGTTAGAAATTCCAGAATGGAAGTGAGAGCACATATAAATGGACTTTATTGTGGGGTTGCAGAAGACATCGAGGAAGAAAGACTCTATATGGGTTGTAGTCGACAGGCTGACAAAGTCAGCACATTTTATACCTATTAGAACTGGTTAAGGGGCAGAAGAACTGTCACGAATTTATATCTAGGAGATTGTGCAACTACACGGAACACCGGTTAGCATTGTGTCTGTAACGCCCCCTCTCCTAGAACTGCTCGAGAAGAGGTGCTATGGGAAAAATAAAATAAACTAACTGATAATCTGAAATCTGATACCATAAATGAATATCTAAATCAATTGAAATAAAAACTATGAGTCAATACAAACTGAAAAGCATAAACTCTGACTAAGGGACAATCCCTCAATTGAAATGTAAAATAGATCTAAACTGACAAAACACTACAAAACTCAACAGACTCCCAGACATCTTTTATCTTGAGCGGCTCCACGTACACACACTATAGACCACTACTGCTAGGCCCCACTTCTGGTACTCCCCCTCTAGGACTTAGAGAGGTGAAGAGTACAAGGTAAGCTACAAAACTCAGCAAGTAATAAACTAGAAAGAATAATTGAAGCTGAATTGAAGAATATCGATACTGATAAATAACTCACTAAACTTGTACTGTATAATTACTGTCTATTTGCATTTATAAAAATGTAATTCACATAAATTGTAAACTAAATGCAAGTATGAAACTTTGGCTCATAGGCCCACATAATATGATAAAACATACCTGACTGATCTGAATTCTGTAAACAGAAAAAAACTGTAAGCACATACTGTGGGCAAAGCCCCTAGCCCCCTGGTCATCACTAGGCGAGTAACTCATAAACTGAGTTATAATTGAAACTGATACTAGTGGGATCCTTGCGGATTAAGCCGCTTGGCACGCATAATGTAATGCTCATATAAATGCTGGCACACGATATGTAGTGCTCCATATAAAGTCATGCTCAATGCTCATACCAAGATGTATGCACATAATCTCATGAAATAATGCTGAACATGCCATAATAAACACTAAACATGTAATCTCATCTTCAATATATTGGAATACAAAAATTCTATGAATTATGTATTATGGTATGGGTATGATTAACTTGTTATATTCTGGCATAAAATTCAATATTTGGAGGTATTGAATATCTTTATTTGAATAAAACTTGAATTAAAACATCACTAGAAGTTCACTTGGATTTCTGGAAAAGCCATCCGGATATTAGGGAGGATATTCAGATATGAGGAAAGACATCCGGATAGAAAGAAGGCTCATCCAGATACGCTGGCCCTCAAATAAGAAGCTATTCAGATATGCTGGGATATATTCAGATGGAAACTAGGACATCCAGATACGATTCTGGACATCCAGATATCTCACAAGGCACTAGGATATATATATCAGGAGACTTATTTGAATATAAAATTCAACTTTGGAGAGAGGCATCCGAATACGGAAGAAGGCATCCGGATATGCTAAACCTATCTGGACAGAAGAAAGGGCATTTGTGTTGGAAATGTATGCCCTAAAGACACGTTTAGTTTAATTTATGGTAATGATGTTTCTTTTATTCAGTTTATGGCACATATATTATTTGCATTTAATTGTTGGAAAGGTGTCCATGCTATTAAGTAAGTGATTCATGTGATGGGTCGTTCTTCACAGTTAGGCATGAATCATGGGTACTTAATAAGCAAGAAAATATTACTCTTGATCTTTTGATAGAACTGGGCATTCTATCATGATAAGATCATTGTGCAATAGATCCTAATGGAGGATGGCTTGCCTTAGCCAGTAAACAGTCCGTTTACTCTAATTGTACAAGCGCATTTGGAATGCGTAGAGTGGACCTGTGATAGAAGCTAATGACAAAGTACTAATTATCATGGAGCTAGTCTATCACTGCTACTACGTGGACGAGTACTCTAATACTTGAGTATTAGTTGGTGGTCTAGTGAACCTAGAGCTATATTCTTAGATTCATTGTAGGTGAGGTCTGTCAAAGATCAATATCCTTTTGAGTTGGGAGTATGGTTTCTAATTAGCTAAGACAGACTAATACAAGATAGTTTCTGTGATTCACCCCCTTGTGATTGTCCAAGAATAATCGAATAATCCAGGGCCCTGGGAACGTGACTTAAGAGTGTGTGCTTCTGGGTAGCTCCCAGTGATAAGCAAGTACATTCGAGTAGTCACGGATTATTGGACTAGTGATCTAAGGATGGTAGAAGTCATTTAGAAAGGTGTTAGTACATTATTCCTTTCTAAATGATGGGTGTTACGCAGAGGGGTATTTTCGTCATTACACTAGTAGGTCAAAGACATGGCATATGCAAAATTATTCGTGGGGTCAGTGTTACCATATGGTGATAATTGGAACACTTAGAATGACAAAATATAGCTACTAGGTAGCAGGGATATTTTGGTCATTTTAGTAGCCGTGAATAATTTGTCTTTTGGTCCCCGGGGTAGCTCGATGTAACTCATGTATTTTTTAATACATTTGGCTTGTTGGATGAATTACATTGAGAGAGAATTATTTTATTCAGAATGGTCCATTGGGCTAGAATAAAATAATAGTTCATTAGGGTTTTTAATTAATTAATTGGGCTAACCCAATTAGAAAATTAATTAAAAGGTCTTGACCCATTAGGGTTTGGCCCACTAGGGTTTTAACCCTAGGGTTCTCCCTATATATATCTCTCTTTAGTTGTTTTTTCATCTAAGTTGTTTTTCATTCTTCTTCACCGAAGAAAGGCCACGAGTTCGAGTCATACTCCGGAAGATCGAAAGGGTGCGTTTGAGTTCTGATGCGACGAAGTCGAAGGCTAGCAGGACAGTCGTCGTCTCCACAACGCGAAGAAGCTCCCATCGCTCCATTCCGTCCGGTAATCCGCCGCAAAAGTAAGTCTCCTAGATTCTTATCAATACGAGGAACGGTTTTGATTTTAAACCGCTTCCGCTGCATGCTTTGTTTCCTCGTTTATGATCCTTCAATCTGGATATGAGCTATCCGGATGTGCGAAGAACCATCTGGATATCATACACAGGGAACTTGGAACTCATCTGGATATGAAAAGACCCATTCGGATATCTATAATTAAATTTGACGAACATGAACACTAACAAAGACTGAAATCTGAAACAAAACTTAATGATTCTACACCATTTTGAATAAAATCTTGGGAAAACGAATCCCAATCGATATGAAACAACTTTAGGATGATTTAAAGATAACATTTGATTGAATCACTATAAAGATCATGCATATATGAGAACTTGCCTCTAAAAGAAATAAAAGGAGAAAGGAACTTGCAACTCAAGAGAAAGAAGAAATAATAGGACTTGCACTCCAAATGGGAAAATGAGTAATAGAACTCACAATCCAAAATGGAGAAGGATTAATAGAACTTGCAATCCAAAATGGATAAGGAGTAATAGAACTTGCAATCAAAATGGATAAGGATTAATAGAACTTGCAATCCAAAATAGATAAGGAGTAATAGAACTTGTAATCCAAAATGGATAAGGAGTAATAGAACATGCAATCCAAAATGGATAAGGATTGATAGAACTTGTAATCCAAAATGGATAAGGATTAATAGAACTTGCAATCCAAAATGGATAAGGATTAATAGAACTTGCTCATAACTTCACTGTTATACGCATATATATATATATATATACGTCTCTTCTTACTGATATAAATCTGAAAACTACAATGAAGAACTGGAATAATCTAAAAACGAAACTAATAAGAACCTGTAATGGAAGGGATTATAGGAAAGATACTTGCCACGATAAATCTTGATCGACTCACACGATCTCAACCAGAAATCTCCTATGCAAAGCAACTTTTGCAACTCACAGACTTATTGGGTCTCTGCTTCTCATACGGCATGAAGAAATCTATGGTTTATGTGCCTTTATATAGAGAAAGAAATAGCCTTAGAAATTCATCTCCTTCTCCTTTTATAATTTGGAGTCCTTATTCTTAATTAACTTGGAATTCTCCTCCTACTACAACTAGGAGACTCTCAATCTAAATCCATCTCACTCATGGATTCTCACTCTCCCTTAAATACATAATCTCACTTAATTAATAATAATACAAAAATTATTATTAAAACTCTCAAATAATAATAAAACTCCAGAATTAACTTCATGCCCTTGCATTTAATTTCCACAAAATAAATGCCATTAAATGCTATTTAAATACTATTCTCTCAATTAAAAATTACTAGATTGCCACCTTGGCAAATTCTTTTAACTCCAAAATTAAATAGAATTAAATACTATTCTTTTTCTTCAAAATATCTAATTGCCACATTAAATAATTAATTGAAAAAATCTCTTAATCAAATACTTCAACAATTAATTAAATAATTCTTGAATAAATACTGGGCCCCCTAATGGGTCGTTATAGTGTCAGACAGAGATTCGAAATTTCTATCTAGATTTTGGGTTTGTTTGCAAGAAGAAATGGAAACGAAATTAAATTTTAGTACCACGTATCACCCTTAGACGGATGGTCAAACTGAACAGGTGAATCATATTTTAGAAGATATGCTTCGAGCATGTGTTTTGGAGTTCAAGGGAAATTAGGATGAGTTTCTACCCCTGGTAGAGTTTTCATATAATAATAGCTACCAAAGTAGCATTGGCATGGCATCATACAAAGCTTTATAAGGGAGACAATGTCGATCACCCTTATGTTGGCTCAAAGTGGGTGAGAAGCGATTGGCCAAGACTGATTTGGTACACCAAGCTTCCGAGAAAATTGAAGTAGTAAGGAGATGTATGAAGATTGCTCAAGATCGTCAAAAATATTATGCTGATCATCAATCTCGGGATTTAGAGTTTCATGTGGGAGATAGGGTATTCCTCCGAGCGTCGCCTCAAAGGCCAGCCATGAGAGATCGAAGACGTGGAAAGTTAAGTCCAAGGTATTTAAGGTCATACCGAATCATTGAGCATGTGGGACCCCTGGCTTATCGATTGGCTTTACCCGAGACTTTAGCAGGAGTGCACGATGTATTCCACGTATCCCAATTACGAAAGTTCATTCCAGATCCAAGATTAGAAGTATTAGGAGACGAAGTGGAGGTTCGTCAAAACCTAACTTAAACAGAGCAACCAATAAAGATTCTGGATAGTTGGGAGAAAACATTGAGAAATAAGACAATTCCCTTAGTAAAGGTCCAGTGGAGTCACCATTCTGATAAAGAAGCGACATGCGAGCTAGAGGAAGAGCTGAGTCAAGAATTTCCTGAATTGTTTGATGATGATGTAATGAAAGTGAGATCTTGTGTATCCATGTTGTACCTATCATGTGTATTAATGAAAGTGAATTTTGAGGACTAAATTCTAAGAGGGGTGGGATGTAACACCCTAGGTGTGAGTGTGAATTAATTAAATAAATTATGAAAATAGAGGTATGTGGCGTTCCAGAATTGTCCTAGGTTGGCTAATGGAAGTTTATAAATTTGAGATGTCTCTAGAAGGACAACATGGTAATTTAGATATTATCCTATTAAAAGAGAATTATTATGGGTGAAAATATGTAAATAAATTATATGTGAAGGATTTAATTTTGATTAACTTATTGAGAAATATTGGATGGTCAAGATTGTGGATTAGGGGCCAAGTACGTGTCAAATAGTGACACTTGGCAAATTCTCAATTAAGAAGATGAGATATTAAAGAAATAAGAAATGTCTAAATTAAGTGTATAGGTGACACTTGGCAAGATCTCATTAAAAGAGAAGTGAGATTTAATTAAAAGAAAAAAAAAGAAAGAAAATGGGTCATTCTTGCCTTTAATGAGAGCCATCATTTAAGGTGTCCATTCAATTATTGTTGAAAATGGGAAGAATTAAAATAAATGGGAGAAAAATTAAAAGTTTAAGATGGATCCAATGGATGAGATGTGGTTCTGGAATGGGAGTTGATCTAAGGGCCACAAATGAGTCTTAAATATTGGCATGGATTGCTAATATAATTAAAATTAATTTTTAAGAGATTAGAATGGATGGTTGGGATAACTCTTGGGTAGGAATCAAGGGCTTGGATGGTGTTCTCTTTAAGCACATGGATTGTGCTTCTTTGAAGGGTAGAGATTCAATCTCCATTTTAAATTCATGGCTAGGATTAAAACTTTTTTTTACCAATGATTGTGTTTCTTCTCAAGGGTAGAGATTGAATCCTATGTGATCAAAGGATGAGATTAAAAGTTTATTAAGCACAGGGATTGTGCTTGTAGTGAATGGTGGAGATTAGTTCTCTCAAACCAATAAAATCCAAGGGTTTAGATTAAAGCTAGGAATAGAAATAATTAAAGAAAAAGGAAAAGATAGGTAATATAAAGAGGAAGAAGGAATAGATGGCCAAATTTCTTGGCCAAGAGTACAATTAGAAGAAGAAGAAGAAGAAGAATAGAAGAAGAGAAAGGAAGGTAAGATTCTTGTACTTGATTTTTCTTAGAAAAGAAAAGAAGAAGTCTTCTTAATCCTTCTCATCTCTTAGTTTTAGAAATCTTCTAATGTTCGAAGAAATTCTCTTTAGGTTGTTGGAAGCAAAGAGGTACTTGAAAACAATCGTTTGAAAAACATCTAAGAGTTAAAGTAAGGGATGACCCCATGGGTGGCGGTCTTGCATATTTAGCAAATGTTTGTCATGAGTTTCATGTGTTTGCAAGAATATATGCATTTGTGTACTCTAGTGGACCTTTGTCCATAAAGAGGGCTTGGAGTTGGGAAAAAGGGACTGGTTGAAGTTTCCACCTTGAAAGGTTGTGAAGGCTAGGAAGACTACCCATATTGCATTACATCTCGCATTACATGGTTACTTATGCTCTCATTTGTTTTGCATTGCACCCTTATTGAGTCATAGCTCATAAGGTCATCTTGGACCTCTTTGTAAGTGGTGAAAGCTCCAAAGGAAAGGGCATCTTAGAAGGGGTAAGAGCTATGAGTATGGAAGACTAGTTGTGTAACCTTCATATTTTGTAATGGTGTTTAAGAGTTTGATGGAGTTTAAACTTGAATATCTATCCTAATTTGGTGTATGTTGTGTGAGTACCTCATGATTGTATGGCCTTATGTTGGGGTGAAAGTGAGGGATTTATGTTTAAATTTATGTAAATTAAATTTCTGGAATGTATGGGATTAAAAAGAAAAGCCAACAGGCGTGAGCGCGATGTGCGCGTGTGCGCGCGGCTGGGTTGCTGCTGCCTTTTGATGTTGTTTAAATTTTTTTTATTTTATTTAAAATATTCCTAGAATTTTTGGAATAAAAGCAAGTTTATGTAAATAAATAAATATGGGTTTGAGCCTCCAAAATATTAATTAAATTAACATAAATTTTGGGACATTTTCAAAAAATTCCTATATTTTGGAAAATAAAATAAAAGAGTATTTTCCTTGAATTTTGAGAAAAATGGATGAGAAAACTTGATGTTTGAATTTCAAAACTTACTCCTTGAATGATGGAAATTTGGGGTAATTTTGAAATAAATAAAGGAAAATAAATAGAGGTTTGGCTAAGGAAAAATTTATTAAATTTTTCAAGAGGAGTTTAACCCAATTATTTTTTAAGGCTATGGAGAATGAGAAAATGGGTTATTAATTAGGCCAAAAATTATTTTCTAATAATTAGGGCCTTGTGCCATAGTTAAATTAAGCGAAGTGTGGTTAGCTTATTTTTGTCGAATCCTAGGAAAGGTCACCCTTGGCTCTTCATTAAGAGCTGAAAAAGGGTAACGCTTCACCAAGGTTTCGGGTTTTATTTTCGTGAGGTCTTTTCAATATGTCCCTGAATCCTTGACTGAAGTAAAGGAAGGGCGAAGCCTAGTTCCGACCTAGGATGTTTCTTATTGAAACATAGTTGTCTCTTCATTATTACCTTAGTGAGTGAATAGTTAGTTGATTATTCTCTAGTAACACCCGTAAGTGGGAGCGGGGCGTTACAGAGCAGGAGAAAGGGAGAGCTGGTTAGAATTTTTCCAACCAGCTGGGGAAGTAAATGGCACCATTTTGAAGCGCGAGGCGGTGCCTATGCACGCGGGCGCGCACGGCTATACACGCGGGTGCGCGCGGCTATAGATGCTAGCCGCGCGCCCCAGGCCACGCCGTGTGGCGTAGCTATGTGCCACCCTTCCCCTCTCTACTGTTGCCACGTAGTAGCCTATGAGGGGTTTCCTTTTGACACCCAGCCCTTGTGTCTCCTTCACTCGAGCCTCTGGCGCCTATAAATAGCGGCATTTTCTACCGTAAACATTGTGAATTTTGGAATTACTGAAACTCTGCTTGTGGATATACGCGAGGTATAAAAATATTTTAAATTTATTTATTTAATAATGTTAATTAAAATTAATTACGTGTTTAGCTAAATTATCTTGTAATGTAGCAGCGATAATTAAAATTAACTGTGCACCTAATTATTTTATTTTATAGTTATATAGAGAATTGAGGCACGGAATCGGCACGAAGGAAGCGACTAATACGTTGTAAGGTTTAATATGTTGTGTGTAAATTTATGTTGGCATGGCTTGTATTAGACGGTTGGGGAAGTGACTTGGCATGGGGCTATAAATTTGGGCCGTGTAAGTCTCAAGATGGGGTCCTAAATGAAATTGGTGGGGCCACCAAAATCCGGACTAGGGTGCGATGGGCAGGCCTACATGCATGATACACTTCACATCTTTCTATAATTGTTATGCATTTTAATTTATAGCATCTCATATTACCTTTACTGAGTCCTCGAACTCACCCCTATATTTCCCCACTAACCGTACAGGCAGCTCGGGGACGAAAAAGGGAAAGGCAGTTGTAACGCCCCACTTTCAATTACACAATGAAGCAATAAGATATTCGTTATATGTTAATAATGACCTCGAGAATTATTGGAAATCCTTTATCAACGGAAGCAATGATCGAACTTGAGTATGCTAAATAGTTAGGATTTCCACAAGTTTAAATAAAAGTCCATCACGCACCCACATATCAGAAAGTTATAACAGCTTCACAAATACATAAATTTTGCGATACAGTCACAGAACCGCACACAAACACCATACATTCTTAAGTATCTTAACTGCTATTTACATTACAATATTGGGATTACATGGGTACACAAATAAATCCAACTCTAAATCAGCCAAGCACCACCTCTGAATCCTTGCTCGCGTTGGAACCTGGAGTACCTAATAAGCTTAACATACCTGGAACGTTGAATGTTCCAGGGGTATGAAACACCCGAGTTAGATTATTACATCTAAGTGAGTGGTACAAGGAAAGAAACTATGCGTGCAAGAGCAATATGCAGCTTTGCCAGGAGACATGCAGAAATAAGAACGAAATCTCCTAAGATCATAGCTCACTGCTAGAGCACGAGGTCTAGGCTCACCGCAAGAGCACGAGATCCCCTGTGATGTCCCAACAACTAGCCACAAATACAAATATCGAGATGCATATAAAATATGCAAGATTTGCTTAAAAGCAATAAAACATGAGATGTAACCTCTCGACCCCCTTACATAGGCACGAGATATCCTCCTTACTTGCCATGTATGAACCCCTCGGCCCCCTTACACAGGCCCTCGTGGTAGTTCACACACGGCAAGCCACCAACTAGCCACAGTCACTAAATGACAAGATGTATAATAAAGCAGAAGGAATATGATATGCAAGCCACCAGCCACATACGAAAGCTGTCAGGGTCAAACCCGATACAACAAAGTAGAAAGGATATGCTCGAATTAAAGGGAACATAAGACGTAAGTAACAAACCATCCACAAATGAAACCAAGAGTGATCATGGAAAAGCAAGAAGCATGCACAAGAACCACTCACCTTTAAGGTTTACCCTAAGAAGCACTGTTTACGACGAGCAGGAATGGTTTTCTCGTGGTTTTTACATCTTTTGGCACGACCTATGGTGGCAGGCCAAACTTTTCGACGAGGCCTTTTCTCCCTTGTTCTTAACGGAATTTTCTCCCTTCTTTTGGGAGTATTCTCCCCTTTCTCCCAAGAACAAGATCCTCCCATTTGATTCCCTCAATTTGGCATAAATTCACCTTAAACTTACTTCGAATGGTTTGTGATCAACCTAGCCCCTATTTATAGAATTTTCTAACCAACCACGTGTCACCACCTCAAGGGTCATCATGAGTCCTTAACTTAGCTTCCAAGTAGTCCAATAGTTGCTTTCCATTTGTCCTTGAAGATAAGGTTTGGAGACTTTTGGAGGCTTAAGTAATCTTGGAAGCTAAGCAAAAGACTTGGAAAAAGACTTAGGGAAGACTTTGAAAAGACTTTGGAAAAGACTTAAAGAAGACTTACTTTAACAAAGACTTGGAGAAGACTTACTTTAACAAAGACTTAGACTTGGACTTCAAAATGATCCAACGCTCCATTTGATTTGAGTTTGAAATCCAAGATATTTTGAAGCGATATTTTAAGGTTTCAACAAACAATACTTCGGCCCAAATTTTTCACGTAACTGCACTTAGACCCTTTACAACTTAGTCCCCGGCCCATTTTTTAATTTCACTTTTTGGTCCTTGGAAAATGGATAAATTACACTTAGCACCCCAAGATTTTAGATAAATTAGACTTTTACCCGACTTCAATATTTACGATTTTGCCACTGGTTCAGAAACTGAATTTTTCCCTCAAAGCTTCCTTAATTCCTTCAAATGACCTATTTTCTCAAGTATTAAAACCTAATAACCTCAAGTATCACCTCATATTTGAGTTTAAAAATCTAGGGTATTACAGTAATGCTAGTGGATGAGACGCCAGCTGGCAGTGATCATGGACAGTGAGAATATGGGTTAATCTCCTGTGTTAATTATGTAATATATCTGTTGTGTAATAACTACGAGTGATGGTTGTGGTTTAACTAGAGGTTGACTCAAACAAGTTAAGGCTCCTACTATGAGTAATTCAGAGTGTGTGTGTGAACCGATCTGTTGCGGTCGGGTTTATAAGATATGCTTGACTGTTAAAGTATTTTACTAAGCAGGCTAGTATTTATTTTATTTGGAGTCGAATTTGTATATTAAGGGCTTAATCGGATACGAGAATCGGGTGAATTTTTGCTACCTATGCATTTTACTCCTGAGTTCTCGATAGACGAAGGCAGCAAAACCTGGACCCCACCCAGGGCGCCCATATTATTTTAATGATTATATTGGCAGGGCATAACCGACCTTCGAGTTAGGTTGGGATTGTAACTACAGGTTATAGTGGCACCCGGTAATGGGGCCGGGGTGGCACAAGCTCCTTTGCCACAAGGTCTTACCCACTAGCTCTTTTGCCACAATGCTTCGCCATTAGATCTCTCGTCACAAGGCTTCACCACTAGTTCTTTTGTCACAAGGTTTTTACCACAAGGCTTCGCCACTAACTCTCTCATCACAAGGCTTCATCACTAGCTCTTTTTCCACAAGGTTCCGCCTTTGTCACAAGGTCTTGCCGCAAGGTTTTTCCTTCACCGCTAGGTCTCACCACAAGGTTTTGCCTTTGCCACAAGGATTTGGTCTTGCCATAAGGTCTCACAGGATTTGGTCTCATCGCAAAGTCTTGCCCCCAAGGATTTGGCCCTGTTGATGCTCAAAAAATGGGTTAGAAGACTCGCGGGAATCTTTCCCCTCGAAAACCCTCCAATGCCAAAGTCAGTCTCGAATCCCAATGACTATTTATCTAAACAGTAAAGATGCATTCAAAATGTCTAAATTTTATCGAAATTGGAAGTCCCCATTAATGTCCTATAGCTGGGTATTTATAGGGCATGATTCTCAATTATGGCTAGTGCTGACACGTGTCGATTACTGAATGGGGTCAAATTCAACATAAAAAATGGGAGAGATTTCCACAAAAATGTCACGAGGCTGGCACTTGCAAAGGGCTGCTGCAGAGCTGGCTGTTAGGTTGGCCATTGTGGCCAGCTTTGTCACAAGGCTGGCACTTGCAACCAGCCATGTTGCGAGGCTTGCCCTTGCGGCTAAACTTTATTATTTTTTTGGAAAAATTTCTCACTTTTTTGCCCCATTTTTTCCTAGCACAATAGAGGACAAAAAAGAGGTAAACTAAACCCAAGGTACATCGGTCCATATGAAATCCTGGAAAGAATTGGATTTGTAGCTTATAAAATAGCATTACCAGTAGCTTTATCCAATATCCACAATGTGTTCCACGTGCCTCAATTGAGGAAACACGAGTTGGATCTTACGCAAGTCCTTTGGAACGAGACCATTGAGATCCAAAATGACCTAACTTACCCGGAAGAACCTGTTCAAATCTTGGATCGAAGAGAACAAGTACTAAGGAACAAAGTCATTCCTTTAGTAAAAGTATTGTGGAGAAACCATAGTGAGGAAGAAGTCAAATGGGAACGTGAAGAAGAGATAAAGATCTCTTATCCGTATTTATTTAGTCCTAGGAAAGAATGATTTCGAGGTTGAAATTTCTTTTTAGAGGGAGAGGGTGTAATACTTGAAATTTTAAATTAAAAGTATTTAAAGAATCTTTTGGGTTTAAATGCAGTTTATCATACTTTCGGGCTAATGTGTAAATTTTAAAACATGAACCAAAAGGTAAGTGACCGTACCAAAATGATACTTAGAGGGTAAAAATGTCCGAAGAGTCGGGGGTTTTCAAAAACCAAGAGATTCTAGGAAATTTAGGATCAAATACATGATTAGGGGCATTCGGGCCAAAGTGCAGAATCTAAAAGTTGACCGAGGGTGGTTAAAATAAGGGTTTATCTAAACTTTCAAGGGTGTAATAAGACATCCTAAACTTGTGGGGTCTAATGGAATAAGAGTGAAATATCAAAAGTTTGGGGGTGAAAGTGTAAATAACGAAAAATAGGTGTAAAACTTGCAAATCACCGGCCAACTTTGCAGTGGTCATCAGTGAGGCTTCCAAGGGGGTCAGGATTGCTTTCCATGCCATCATGACTTGATTAGGCAAGGGTTTTGGCTAGGATCGACGATGATTAGACAAAAAATCAACTTTGAAATAATCAAAAATTTGGCCAAAATTTTAGAGGATTTTTCATCGTCGTTTAACTTGATTCGAGGCTTGTAATGATTAGATTCGAAGCTTAGGGTATAGGAAAACCTGTTATTAGATGGAATTTTGGTGGAAATCGGGTATAAATAAGGTTCACAGGGCCAAGGGTTTCATTCAAAAATTGAGGGTCATTCAAGGTGTTTAAGTGAGAATCGAGCATTAAGAGCATAGGGATTTTGTTCTTTAAGTTCTTAGGAGTATTTCTGGAGAATTTCAGAGGGTTTGGTGTAGGATTTAAAGGGTTTTAGAGAGGTCGCCGAAAAATTGGGCTTCGCCGGAAGCCGAACCTACAACTAGTCGTTCGGAGCTTTTATAGTGGCATTTTCGGGCAACTCAAGGTACCCCTAGGATCGACTTGAGAAAGGCTACAAGGGGATAGGATCAAATTGGTCATCGGAGCATGAGGCGCGTGATCAACACACGCAAACCTCACTCTCAACCATGCACTTGGAGCGTGAGAGCACGTGACCAACACGCGCGGACCTCACTCTCAGCCATGTAGTTGGAGCGTGAGGGCGCGTAAGGCACAATATTTTTTTGAAATTAATTTTAGAATTTTTAGAAAATTATTTTAGGAACATTTATGTAAAAAAAAAAAAAATTGGTTAAAATAGGTGTTATGTATTTATTACACATTTTCAAAGAGAAAGGAAGTTATGGAAAACAAAGAAAAATAAGAAAAATTGAGAAAATTAGGAAAGCAATAAATATTGATTTCCTTGGATAATTATTGGCTAAGAAAGGATCACTATAAAGTATTGGGGTTTTACACACTAATCGAGCTTGACACATTTTTCGAGGAACACGTCGAATTACTATCTAAGGTAAGTGAGTAGTCTCTTCCAAACCTAGTATGACTTATGTGGGTGGTTCGGTTCAAGGTCCGCTTTATGATTTCACCTTGGGGTGGTTGATTTCATGTGGTTGTGCTGCCTTTTTATTTATAAGTATACTATACATATCAAGTTATTTTTACGTGATGCATTAACTAGATATGATTTGTGAAAATGCATGGCAAGTGATTTTCATTACATTGTTATATTTGAATCAAGTCATGTTTTGGTGGGACGGGATAGGCTCTTCTTGAGAATGAGGCAAGGTTAATCTATGTTGATCGGGTGACGATGAAGTGCACCCTGAGGTTAAGTATGTCGTGACAAGGTCAATCCTAACTGTATGATGTGGAATGGATTTTCCACAGGAGGTTGAGTATGCTAAGGAGATTTCTCAAGGTTGACGTGCCGTGTTGTTTTGTATATGCCATGCTTTTATGTTCATACATGCATTCTATAAAACTATTTTTGTCCCATCACTTAGATGATTTAGCATCTAATTTGGGTTCTGCCCCTAGAACATTCAAACATTCCAGACGAGGGTCGCAACAAGAATGAGGACGTGGTTGGATAGAGACGATAAAGTACGAGCAATATAGATGTTATTTATGTTTTTGCAGTTATGTAATCCTTATTTTGTTTAGAAGATGGTTTGTATGAACGGTTGTAGTATCCTACGTTATCAAGTTATGTTATTTCCGTTGTGTGAGGTTATGCCTTGTTTAGTTTAGATTTATTGATTTTAACAATTAAAAAGGTTAAACTGGGGTTCTGGGATTTTGTTACGTGTGTGGATCTTATGTATAGCGAAAATCCCAGTAACTCCTTATAGTGACATGCCCAATGAGGCGGGCTATTACAGGATCTGTCACTCTCGTTGGTAATTGATAGGGTGAACATTCTATGTGATCTACTGTTAGTGTAATGGGACAATCCCTGACTAGGGCAGATTAAATGTCAGGAAAGGAGTTTCCTAAGGTGTCATCTAATCACATTAACGAGGTCAAACACATAGTTATTGAGTTTGTGAGTTTACCATTCCATGGCTCTCCCTTAGTCGGGACATTAGGTGATAGAAGGATTATAGCACACGGTAATCATCAACTGTAATAAATTCACTTGAAGTGAGATTTTACTGCCACCTATATTGTCCTAAACCGCTGCTACGCATTATTCAAGAACTCTCATATTGTCATTAGGATATAGAGAAATTTTGGTGATGGGTCAAGGGGTTGGCCTGTACTGAAAAGGGTTTTGTTGTTATCCGATTTGTAACACCCCACTTCTCCGAAGCGTCAAGTAACGTAAGATTCCGGGGATATAAAATTTTTTTCCAAATAAAAACCCATCACAAAAACCGTTCCCCGAAGATCCCGTTACACCTTCTCAGTATATCAAATATGAACCATCAATAAACTAAGATAGGTACATCATCTCAAATGCGGAAGCTAGATCGAAACCTCAATAAACCATAATCGAACTCACTTTATTTATATTATAAAGTCAACCATAATGTAAACTATCCACTAATCGTCGTCACTCCTCGACGATCCCTTTCCCTTTTGCACCGTTACCTTCACTCGGAACGTTTGAATATCCCAGGGATAAAGTCCATATTAGATTATGAATCATCTAAGTGAGAGTTCGAACACATTTTTCATGAATGAATGCAAGACATGAAATAAACCAATACACCCAGTAAGCCCTAGCCCAAGAGAATCCCAAACGCTTAACCCTACCACGGGAAAAGAGCAATCTCTCTAACAGCTATGCCACCATACCGACTCGACGACAAGACACGATTCTAGCTTAAAAGGGGCAAGCCAACGCATCTCTCCAAATTACGCTTCCACTCTAAGCATCCGGGAACCACCATACAATCCCAACTCCAAAATTTCACATGGACCATCTAGTCATCCTAGTGCAACTTCCCTAACCAAACGACCTAGCACGGAAACCAAAGCGGTTATCCTGACGCGCACACCAATATCGGATACCCCTATTATTCCGTCATGCCCTTGGAGAATTACGACTACACTATCCAGACAACATCCTAGGCTAACAACCCACATAAACAACACAATATGAACCACCTAGTCATCCTAGTGCAACTTTTCTGACCAAACAATCTAGAACGGAAACCAAGGCGACTATCCTGACATGCACACCAGCATCAGATATCCCTATTATTTCGTCACGCCCTTGGAGAATTATGGCTACACTATCCAGACAACATTTTAGGCTGACATTCCATACGTACACACAAAACTCAAGACAATGCCACATTTTACAATTCAAAACATCATATAAATAACAGTTTTATAAAATGCAATGCACGAGTACAAAACGTTTAGGGGCGAACCTCCCTCATAAAACCAACCGTCACCGGTTATCATTTACATGCAACAAAACCATTTGCATGAATAAGTCAAAACCAACTTTTGGGATAGAACCATTCACAAGTCAAAACCAAGTTTTTTGGTAGAACACTCACCTCGACGTATTCGGATTGCCTTGATCCTCGTGTACAACCTTGTTTTGCATGCCAAATCACAAACACTTGAATTTATTCTCAACCTCAAGCCAAGATACACCCTAAATATCATATTTAATTAAGGAAGCATCAAAATCCATTTTCCTCAATTTTTTCCATAATTTCCTCTATTTTTCTCCCATTTTTCACCTTGATAATTCCAAAATAATTATCTCCTCAAACAGTTTTCCAAATATTTCAACATCATAAATCCTAAAATAAATCAATAAAAAATCTGGAAGAGGAAATACCAAAAAAGCCCCTATCATGCGCCTTCACGCGCTCAGCGCGTGGGTGCGATTGAAGGCTGGCGTGTGCAGCCATGCGCCACCGTCTTCCTTGTTGATCCAGCCGCCGACGGTTGCTCCGATGGTAAAAACAAAGGTACCTCCTTGAAGCCCTTCTTTAGTCGATCACAACGCCACCTCTTGGAGCTCGAAAGCTCACCGGAAAACACCTCAAAAGGCGAGTTGTAGGAGCGACGTGGCGGTCCGCCTCGGCTTCTGTACATAATGCTTCAAACAACCACCAAATTCACTCCAAAATGCTTCAAAATGCTCCCAAAATCTTCTCCTTGATGCAAGGATCAAAAGCCCCTTAATCACTCTCTCAAAAACATCCAAAAACGCGACCAATTTGTGAGTAAAGTTTCGGCCAAACCCTTACCCCTTTTATAACAAAATCCGGCTACCTCTCGACCAATCATCAGCCAAGCCTTGCTCCCCAAGCCTCCTACCGCCGTATATGACCTCCCCCAAGCCACCCTCGGTCGTCCCATCATCGAAATCGGCCTCCATGTGCTGTGGCAGTGCGACGACCGTTTTCCCTTTGTTTTCACACTACCAGATTTTAGTTTATTGCATTTTCACCCCCTGATTTCATCAAATCTCATTTTGGCCCCTTCCTTGATACCCCTAATCTTTCCAACATCATCACTAAGGCCCACAAGTTTAGTACTTCTTATTTCACCCTTGAAATTTCTGAAAAATTACCATTTTGACCTCTCTCAGGGAAATTTAGAAAATTACACTTAGGCCCGACTGGTCGATTTGACCTTAAATCCATTTGTTTTAACCCGAAATCACTTAAGGGTTGTTCTATACATAAAATGTAAGTCCTCAAGACACTCGGTTGATTTTTTGGATGATCCCTACGTCGATTCAGTTTTCTCAGCCTAGTCGACAGCTGTACCGAAAACTATTCCCAATCTCATTTCTTTTTATTCCTAACATCATAACTTGTATTACTCGTTGATACTATACCATTTTCCTTAGCTATCTAGGGTCTGGGGTACTCCCTTCGTCTAATTCGGTCACTTAAAGCTGCGTTAGTGTACCCTATAGTCTCATTTTTCTGAAAATTCTATTTATACTCTTCATTAAATACCGTTTATATCCTCAAATCATTCATGGGTATTACACGATTGCTAGTGGGTAATGAATTTAGAAATTCACACACCATTTAGTATTACGTTTGGTATAAACATCTTGTGCCTAAAGCGTCTCAGGAATTAGTTGGTCAAAAGTTGATCAACAGGCCATGAGTCGACTTTTGCATTTGGGAAAGTCGACTCTCGGAGGTAGCGAAAGTCAACTCTCGATGAGGGGAAAGTCGAATTTTGGTCCCCCAACTGCCAATCAATTGGGGTTGCCAGGTGGCGCAAAATTAGAGTGGTTTAAGGGGATAGGCGACAGAATTGAAGGAAGGTTAAATTCAATATAGAGACATATATATATAACTGCTTACTCTCTCTCTCTCTCTCTCTCGGGCTCTGTAATTTTTGTCTTCTACCTTTTTTCTGCTTCTTCTTCTGATTAATTTCAGGTGCATGATTGTCACGCTGAAAAATTAAGATGCGAGTACTGGTGATACGAGGAACCTATGTGTCTAGCATGAGAAGAGGTGACTGAAATGATACTAGATTGCAAACTAGGTGTGGACGGACTAGGACCATCATAGTTTGAGGTGGAATCTGTCTCAATATAGAAACAGTTTCTGTACTCCATCCTTACATCGAACTACAGGTATGCATTTATTTCAAGCCCGCTAGATGTCATCTAAATCTAACATTAGGGCACACAACACTAACACTTTCAACAATGATAACATAAGGAGGGGTTAAGAACCATCAACCAAGGTAATAGTAACTAAAGACCCCAAGATATGAAGATGTAAGAAGAGTGAACAATTACCAGACATATGATTGGTAATAGTAGGTAAAGACCCCAAGGTGTGAAGATGTGAAAAGACTTAATGATTACAAGAGTCAAAGATCCATGAATCAAGAGAAGATAAGGATTTTATAAAGCAAATAGTAGGATTACCTGTGTAAACAAGGAATGCAACAAGTGAAACAGTGTATTGTCCTGCTTAGAATTGAAGGAATTGAGTATACTCTCCCTCAGAGATAGTAACTGGTGAAGAAGCACTAAAGGTGATAGCCTCCTAACCTTCTAAAGCACCAATAGCAATGTGGATAACATTAGCCATTTAAGGTGGGCAACTGTAACACCCCACTTTCTCGGGCATATTATAACTTAAGAAATTTTGGATATTATTTTTTTCTTAAAAATAATCTCAACATCATATTAATTCCCAAAATTTCCCATTTACCTACCTAGCATGAGAACCATTATACATCATAAATGCTAGG
This sequence comes from Diospyros lotus, assembly GCF_014633365.1. Taxonomy (NCBI): domain Eukaryota; kingdom Viridiplantae; phylum Streptophyta; class Magnoliopsida; order Ericales; family Ebenaceae; genus Diospyros; species Diospyros lotus. Next base: position 9,900,997 of record NC_068344.1, on the reverse strand, counting down.
CTAGATATTCACCAATAATAGAAGCATGAATCAAACCTAAGCATATATCGAACCATATTAATAATACATAATCATTTCGGACATATTCCATAATATAAGACTATTCATCAACAAAACATAAGTTTTTCAACATGACTTGAAACGTAACATCACATAACCAAATCTTCATGAATAAGCAGAATATCGGATCTACACGTAGAATCCATCGGTTATGTCATCACGTGCCTCGAATCCTAACTTTATCATTAACCATAAATAAGGTTATACAGCATCATTCTTCAAAACGTTCAGAATTCGATCAGCAGAACTTAAACACATGGGGTACATAACATTCAATCATTACATCTTACACTTTGCTAAGTGCCATATTGTGCCTCATTCATCCTTGTTTTGGTTACAATCTCCATCTAGAATGTTTGAATATTTTAGGGGCAAAGCCTAAGTTAGATGATGAATCATCTAAGTAAGGGTACATCATTCATATCTCATGTGTGTATGCAATGCAACATAACATCATTCTTTTCGTTTGAGTCGACCGCACCCAACTGCTACTCTCCATTTGAACAACCTCCTTACCAGGCCAAGGTGTATGGGTGCACCCCTTGGCAGAGTAGCGACGCCAATCCCTAATCCCAAACCCTTATGCATTACATGATCAATAATATCATCATAAACATATGCATAATTCATCATCAATACATGTAAATGTACTCTACATGATGCATAACATAACATAGCATGTCAATATGATAGATTTATTTACATAAAACTGATTTTGGGTTGAACCACTTACCTTTTGTACTAAGTTCAAAACATCTTGAGAAACGTGCATCGCCTCAATTTGCTTGCCCAACCTCAATTTTTGTGTCGAACTTAAAAATCACTTAAACTCGAGCACAAAGATCCTATAAATCATATTTATACATGGAATATATCAATACCTCAATTTCTCAATTTCTTCATATTTTCCTCAATTTTTCTCTCATTTTCCTCTCTAATATTCCAAATAAATACTTTCTTAACCAATTTCCCAAATATTTTTCCACAACAATTCATGATATTCTAATAAATTTAAAAGAAAATTCCAGAACTTACCCTGACACTTCGTTTGCACGCATAACAAGATTGGTCGTTGCAAAAACCAAGAAACCTCAAAGTCAAACACCAAAACTTTGAACACAAACCGCCCCTTATTTTATTTTTCTTGATTTTTTGGGATTTGTTTTCAAATTTTTTCAACATTGCATGCACCCCCACACGCCCCCATGCGCCCCCACTAGTGGGGGCCTTCGGGCGCGTGCATTGCACGCGCCGGTCTTCTTTTTTGACCAGATTCTGGCGGTCATGCACCCAACCTTATTTTTTACGATATCTCCTTCGTTTGAGCTCCATTTCGCCTCCCGTTTAAACCTACACCTTCCTCTGTTCATCCTCTACAGGATTATAGCTTCAAATCACTAGATCAAAGACATTTTTTGACTACTCAAACTGATTTTTTGGCAAAGCCCATTTTTCCAACGAAGCTTCATATCCCCCTCAACTTTCAACGAAAATTGCTCAAATTCTCCAGAAATGATCCTCTGGACATGGGGAACAAAAGCCCCTTATCCATTTTTCTCAATTTTTCCTCAAACTCTTGAATATTTTATTTTAAACTTCTTGAAACATTCGGCCAAACCTTAAATTCTCTATTTATAGGCAACCCCGAGCTGTCAAATGCTCATGGTTGCTCAACCCAACGCCTCTAAGGCTTCTACCTTCCCCAGATCGAGCCAAAACATCATCATTCAACCCTCAAATTATGCACCAAATTTCAGCCAAAAACGGCCGAAAAACATGAAAAAATTAGCCACATTTGCAACTAATGTCAGCCTAAGCCCGACCCTGAGCATCCCTTATCACCTTCCTCTAGCCTCCCATGGCCTAAAGCAGCTATCGGCGACTAGAAAGGTGGCTGGTCAGCCATGGCAGTCACTTCACTGTTCAAGTTGCAAAAATTACACTTCAACCCCTCTACAAATTTTCAATTTCACTTTTGTCCTTTCTTTAAAGCCCCTAAGCTTCCCTATAGTTCCATTACGACCCTTGAACTCTATATCTTTCATTTCATCCCTGAAGATTTGAGAATAACATCCTTTCAACCTCTCTCGGGCATAATTAAGAAATGACCCTTAAGCCCGAATCTACGTTTTGATCGTAATCCTTTTCGTTTCAACCCAAAACCACTAAAGGATTGTTCTACATACTAAATATGAACCTCCTTGAGGTTCCGTTGATTTTCTAAAAGTCTCCTATAACAATTTAATTTTTTAGACTAAATTATAGCTATACCAAAAATTGTCTCTGACCTAATTTCTTTCGATGCCATAAATCATGCCTTGATACGCTCGTCATTACCATATTATTTTTCTTAGACATCTCGACTCTAAAGTACTCCCTGCAGTCAATTCGGTTACTCATAACTATATCGAAATTACCTTATAACCTTAATTTACCTGAAAATTGCATTTTCGCCTAAGATAAATTACTCTTGAGCCCTTTGAAAATTCTTGGGTATTACAGCAACCATGTAAGCTATAGCAGGTTTCTGAAAATGACCAATACAATTGTAATAAGAACATCAAGGCTAGCATGTCTACCATGGCAACCACCACCATGACATCTACCTAAGTTAAACCCATCACTAGGAAGGGAATTGGCCTGGGCAATGGTAAGAGCGGAGTGCTCTCCAAGTAGAGAAGGGTTATAATCAACAGTAAGTGAAAAAGCTCGAAGTAACCAAGCAAATACCTCTGTCAACAGTGGAAGAAAAGTACAACCTAGAATTTAGGTTTTAACCAGCTCAAGTTTTGGATGAATCCCATTTTGACAAAGAACGATGAACATCTTATCTCGTTGCTCTTGTTGTTTTTTCACATCAACATCAAATGATATTAGTTCATTAAAATCAATAATGAAAGCTTGGAGCTTACCAATATAGGTGGTCATGTCTAAATCATTGATAAAATGGAGCACCGATCACATCATATATACAAGTGATGTCACTCATACACAACTCATAGGCATGAGTCCATAGGTCACATAGGACCAATAAAATCGATGTGCCAGAGCAACAAAGCAAATCTATAGGCAAGAAATAGTCATGACGAGTAGAGCAGAAACAGTCATGGCAAGTAGGGTTGGTGAGGACATCAGTGTCAGTGAAGTTGAAAACTTTGGTGAGCGAAGTATATTTGCAAATTTGTAGGTGTGAAGCAATAAGAGTTATAGTGAGCAATAATGGCCTCGATGGCAACAATGACAATACTAGTTAGGTTTTTAGGGAGTAATAAAATAATATGTATTTTCTCTAAAATGTATGACAAGGTATATATACAAGAGTATACTAAGTATCCTAATTACAATAATACCCTTTACTATATACTTATACATTTCAACAAAGTTAATATATAAACAAAAAGGAATTGGAGACATACATGAATCATCTAATATATATTTATAAATATATATTTAATATCAAATTACATTGTAGTTAACATTTTTAACTCATGCAAATACAAGCATTATGTTACAAGATAGGAAATTTTAGAAGCTTTGGGGGTACGTGGTAAAATTTTAAAATTTAGAGATATATGAAAAAAATTTAAAAGTTTAGGGAAGCATTCTACCATCTGCCCCTAATGGTTAATGGTAAGAAATTAAGGATGAGACTATCATTACATATGTATTAGGTTGGGAGTTAAAATTTTAGTCGCCACCATACATAGATGATCCATCATTACAGATCAAGGTTTATATGAAGAGGATTGATGATAATGCCAAACATAATCCCTACCACAGGTCTATAGGATGGTTAAAGTATGTTGTGGAAGAAAGGTTTTGACAAGAAGGCCTTGAGTCCCTCCATATTCTTTTTATTGTGAAAAGAGGTATAAATACACACACTAGTTTCGGACGATTGGTAGAAATATAGAAAATCGGGAACACGTGGTTATAAATTACTCCCTTGAGTATATTATTTGGTCTTATAAGTTCATAAATTATATTTAACTAGCACTTTTGGATAAAGATCCATGGTGTTAATAGTGGTATCAATAGAGAGTAAAATAAAAATATAAAAATAAAATTATTTTTTTACTTAATAACTTAAGCTTTTAGATGTAATAATAATTAACAATTTAACATAATATTAAAACAAGCAAAGACTCTAAATTCAAACTTTATAGTGAATCCAATATTTAAATTGTTACATGCTCGAACACACATGAAAGTGCATGTTCAGAGTATGGGATTTTTGGCCCTACAAGGACACTAGGTGTTGAAGAAGTAGGTGCATGTGACGACCCAATCCACTCTTTTTTCTCATTTTTAACTTAATCCCATCACCATTTAATCTACCTTCCAAACGAGTTCAGTTTGTATATATATATATATACTAGAGGAATAGTTCATACTACGTATATATATACAAAAAAACTAAATAAAAATTTATCATATGGACTTCAACAATTGCGCCTCTCCATGCGTTTCTATGCGCCTCATAAGGGATATTCTTATTATTGGTACACCTTTGTGTAATACAAAATGTACACAAAAATATACCAATAACATTATTCTTAGTTTTTAAACAATTTTAAACAAAATGATTCTTTGTGCAGTTATACAATTTTTTGAAAAATTAATTATTAGTTAAAAGTCATGCGTTTAAATCAAGTTAATATAGATAATTTTTATTTTGTGAACAAAATACATAAAAAATATATTTTAAAAGAGCACTTTATTGAAAGGGTCTCGTACTATCAAAATATAGCGTTCGTTTGTATTATAGATATGTTATAGATAAAATTGTCCAAAATAAGAGTGTCTTTTAAAATTTCTATCATCCTAATACCCAAAACAAGGGAAAAAAACCATAATCAATTGGGCTAGTAGTAATATTTAGGGGTGTGCATTCGATTATAACCGAATTGACCCGAATCGACCCGACCCAAAAATACTAACTGAACCGAACCGACCCGCATGCGATAACCGAATCGAACCGACCGACTAATCTCAGCTAACCGAACTAACCGAAATCTAAATTGAGTTAACTGAACCGATAGCTGAAACCGAAAATCAATTATGCAAAATCAAAAATTGATACACAAATTGACATAGAAACAAATTGATTTACAACAACAGAGGAACAATGTTTGTGCAACCTATTTGTGCAAACGAAGGAATACATACAAGAGAGAATACAAATCCATTTACAGTGAAAAAGAACAGAAAAATGCAAACCCATTTACAATGCAGAGCAGCAAAAGAACAGAAGAAATACACAAGAAAGAATACAAATCCGTTTGTGGAAATACAAACGAACAACCCGTAGAAGAAAACATCAAGAAATTAACCCAACTGAAAGTCAAAACAATTAAAAAATCTTACAAACCCTAACCTAACTGTTGATACTAACCTAAGTGCTCGACGGTCGGTGGTCGTTGGTGTGGATCGATCGTCCAAGCACAAGGAATGAAAGGAAGAACAGTGATGAAACGACGTTGGTATGGGTCTGACAAAGGAGACGAAGGGGACGGCCGGACCGCGAAGCGAAAGGCAGGAGCGACCGACTGGCAACGACGAAGGCGAAGGTGACCTTCATCGATGGCGACGCACCGACGAACACAAAATCAATCGATTTGTGCGATCTGTTGGAGGCTCTCTCTCTCTATCAGTCGGTCTTGGTCTCCAGATCCAAGTGAGTGGCTGTCTCGTAAGGGGGGGGTGTCACTGACCCAACTTGGGTCGCGGACTTATGGGCGAGTAATATCTTCGGTTCGGGCACAGCACGGGGGGGGGGGGGGGGGGGCACAGTCACGGGTAACTCGGTTATTCGCTTATTCGGTTATTTTTGTATAAATAATCGAACCGAATAACCGATTTTTAAGAAAAAAATATAACCGAACCGAATTATTTTTTTAAAAAAACCAAACCGAATCGACCGAACTTGTCGGTTTGGTTCGGTTAATTCGATTTACTCGAATTTCTGCTCACCCCTAGTAATATTACTTGGTATCATCGTTAAGAAAACATAACTTGTTTCTCACATTTAAGACAAAAGAGTTGCATAGGTATATCAAATCTTGAGTCAGCTACACTTAATATTAATTAAATTGCTTTGGAGATGTTAGCCGATGACAAAGTTCAGTGTAGAATTCTGGCACTGACGAAGTCTTAACAGAATAGGATATAGGTTTGTAAATTCAATAAGAAGCCAAATATGACTTACAAATTCAAGCCAAAACAAATTCCCTTTTGCAGATTAGGTTAGGTTTGGCTGAGGATTATCGGAATCTTTGTCCTAAACCTATGGAAGATGCCAAAAGCTCTATCTGCAGCCCAAATTAATATCCTAAGCTCCCGGATCTGTACAAAACAACCCAAGATTGACCTTTTCTTATGGTTAATGCTTGGTTTCTCAAGCATGAGATATCATCCCACAAGAAAACTTTGCATTATTTCTAAAATATCACAAGCAACTTCAACAGCCAAACGGCAAGAATCATGGCTTTCTCAAGTCTCAAAAAATCATAACCTTCATCATCAACCTCACCAACTAGAACTTATCTTAACCAAGTTAGGTCGGTGGCACCACATGACATTTACAGTGTCAATAGATTTCTAAAAGACATATTGACAATATGAATAAAAAAAAATGTGACAATTTTAGGTTTGGATACCCTTCTTGAGACAATTCTTTGACAAGGGAATCAAAAGATGAAGTTTCAAGACTATCTTCATATAGAAAAGTTTCATGTGACATGAGGGTGACTATAGAAAATTGTCACGATTGTATTCCATCACATTGTTGGTATTGTGAAACCAACCTATGCAGTAAGAAAACACAAGAAGACAAATCAAATCATAACCTTCACTTAAGGAAAAATCCTTGTGACAGACAGAACTCTAACTCATTCATTCATGTCAAATACTCTGACCAAAGCCAATATAAAAGCACTTGTTCTCAGCCAGCCGTATTAAGTTGACTGAATCTAGAAGTACAGACTTTACAGTACTGGTCTAATTGTTTTTTGTATAAACAGCAAATAAACAATTCAACAACACCAAGGATGATAGTTGCTACGTTAAGGTACAGTGTGGACAAAGCTTACTTGCCAATAATCCATATACGTGCAACATCTGAGTTTCATGACAACCACAAGGTTTTACAAGAGCCTATTGCATGGTTCAGTACATCAGTATTCCTGGGTAAAAACCCCAATTTGGTCTTCAAGATCATAAAGAACAAAAGAAACGAAAAAGCATGATCATATATATGAAATTGGAAAGTCCTCCACGGACCAACCAAGGCTATGCTAAATGTACAACCATCGAAATTGACCTAGGAGTGTTTGAGGTGCATACCTGCTAAAGGGAATTAACACACCTCGACTGCTCAACAGATCTCACACACTATGCACATCTGCTGTTATATCCTTTTGTTCTCTACTAATAACAAGCTCAAGTCAGTGTCTTCTCCCACTTTCAATCTCATTTAGCATTATGTTGGTGTCCCTCGAATTGACTTCTGAAATTGTCGCACCTTCGCGAGATTGGCTATACAGATTCCCGGGTTGTGTTGGGTGTAGCATGAGAAAATTGGTGCTGTTGGATGAGGATTGATTAACATTTCCAGACTCTGCTAACATTTGAAAATAAGCACGCGGACCCCAACCTGTATCCAAGATGAAGACGGAAAAACCTAAGACATCAATTGAAAGACTGCCAGATGGGCATGCAACTTAAATAGAGGGCAATCGCAATTGCAGGACAATGGTCATACATGCAGACAGAAACTGGTTTTTAGCCAAGTCAAAAGATGATTAATTATGAAATATCTGCACCAGAAATGCAATGGTGGAAAATCTCAGGCATGTGAGAAATCTATGCAGTCAAAAGAATGGACAAACTATGACATTATGATCTGAATTTTATTACAAACATTTGATATTTCGGTTATCAAGTATGACACTCTGAGGGTCTGTTTTGTTTCCTGCTATATCATCAGGAAGATACGGAAGAGAGAGAGAGAGAGAATGTTTTCCTCACCTTTCATGTATCTTCCTTTAATTTGTATGGTTCAACTAGTACAAAATTGATACTACAAATGTAAGGCAGTTTTTCCAGTTTAAAAGTGGTCCCAGTTAAGGTGATTCTGAGTACATGCATAGACGCATCACAGAGAAAAACATAACTGAAAGCCCATGGAATCATAGTCCAAGGATTATTATGTGACACTATGCTGATACTATGGAATATTTGACAAAACATTATTGCAGAAAATTAAGGGAAAAAACAGCCAATGGCAGAAACAGTGAAGTAGCAGTAGCTCTAACAAAAGAAATTTAGTTCTGAAGGGAGAACAGAAAGGGGTCCCTGGTGAGCAGAATATTGGGTACTTTATTTATAATAAACTAGCATGCTTCAGAATGAATTACAGCACTGAGTTCAAGACTCTCCTAGTCATAAGCTAACTAGGAGAAACGTGGAAAAGTGTTGTCAAAAGAGAAGATTTTTAGCTATGGAAATTGATCCATCTGTTCTCTGAAGTAATGATGTCACACCCAAAGAAGAAAGATTATCAAATTAGTAAAAAGGAAACGCAGAGAGAGAAAAAGTCAAAGATTACATTCTCAAATTCCACAGTAATTCACAACAAGAAACACATATACAAACAAAAATTAAACTTAAAATAGAAAGGAAATTTTAAGATACTAAAGATAGGTAAATTTTTTGCACTGCCCTTCCATAGAGGCATAATAGTCAGAGATTAACTTAACAACATATGCAACAAGATAACCAATAGTGGTTGAGTATAAGGACTAAACCAATTCATGATTAAAGAGACAAATACAAAAATTAAGAAAAATCAACAAAGGACAACTGGTGCAAAGAAACTTGGAAAGGGAAGACAATCTGATTACACTATATAACAACGAGGTTGTTTTATTTACTTAAAGCCAATTTCATCTTAACCTTTAATTTGGATGATTGATAGCAAATTAGAGCCCTGATACAAATGATACAAGTTGGAAGCTTGACTAGAGTCTAGACAACCTACATATATATATATACATATACAGATATAGATAAGGTTAGTATCTATATATATATATATATGATTGGAAGCTTGACTAGGTGGGGTTGCTACATGAATTTTAGGTGAGATCGCCACATGAGTTCTAACTTTCCAATCATCTCTACCCATGGCTGTGAAAGAACAGGTGTAGAAAATTTCTAATTCAGCTGTATATTTATACGGATAGATCAAAAAAGATGCAAACATATTGTTTTCCTATGATGCCTCAATGTGTGGAATTTACATTTAATGCATTTTGATGTAAAATTCCAAAAGTTGTATTACAGGCCTATTGTGGTCAAGTGATGGTGCAGTGCCAAATAACTGACCAGTATGGAAAGATAAGAAAATACCATCCACGTCATATGGGGGTGGAAAGAACTGCAAGTAGCAAAATGAAGCAACAGTTAATCCTGCACAAAGAAGTTCAAGACACAACATGAAGAAAAATAGAAAAGCAATAAGTATAAACAATGTAAAAAATAAGGTAGCAAACAGAAGATTTATCAACCACAGACCTAGTAGACCTCCAGCAAATACATCTTGCCAATGATGCCAATAGTCATCCACTCGTGAAACTCCCACCAGAGCTGCAAAGAGCAATGGCAGAACAACTATACAAAGATTTGCAACATGTCCCCTATGGTCAAATGCTCGCATTTTCCCTGACAAATACCATGACAGGAAACCCAAACCAGCAAAAGACCCTACACATACAACAAAAATTCCATTAACAAGGTGCTTTTCTTCCCAAGGATGAGCTGTAAATGGGAAGATTTGGCAAGTTCATCTGTGGAACATTTTGGGTGAGTGAATGTAGGGCTTTCAATCGGCTAGTCTCACATTTGTAGTCTTTTATGCTATGTTTGGAACTAGGGTATATGAAAGGAAAAGAAAATGGATAGAAAACAATTATTCTTATGTACGTGTAAAAATGAATAGACAAGTAATCTGATTTTCTTTCCATTCTCCTTTCTGCTGAAAAATGCACCAACACATGCAAATATGAGTGTAATGGAAATGAGGATATTATGATTGATATGCAACCATACAAGAACCGATAGAATTAGAAATGAGATTATTCTTAACGAGGTCCAATGTGGCTCCTATTAAAGATAAGATATGTGAGACAATTAAAATGGTTTGGTTATGTGAGAAGAAGACCAATAGAAACTCCTATGAGAAAAGTGGATGGAAGGCAGTAACCTTTTAAGTACAGAAAGACCAAGAAAAACTTAGTGGAAAACTTTTAGGTGATACAAGTTATAAGGGCATCACAAAAGACATGGCCATAGATAAAAAATCATTGACGAGTTAGAATTCATATAGCCAACCCCACCTAGTAGGATGGAGGCTTGATAAGTTGTTTTGTTTTGTTGTTCTCCTTTTTAAGGAAAAATTTTAGTTTCAAACATAACCTAAGAGAATCATTATGATTTCTCTTTCCATTGGAAGCTTGAATAATCCAACTTTTATTTATCTTCTTTTGTTAGTTTTTTTACTGAATTATACATGCCTAAAAATACAGGAAGTATATTGCGAACTTAATAGGGTTTCACCCCTGATGCAAAACCAAAAAGAGGGAAAGGAAAAGAAGAGGAGGAAAGAAAAGAATGAACCTGCAAACCATCAGGAAAACAGAGAGAAGAAGCAAGCAACAAGGAGAAAAGAAAAAATGTGGAAGGAAAGTAAGACTAGGGAGAAGAGAAAATGCAAAAGGATCCATAGTGAAGCAAAACAGCAGAATTGGTAGGTAAGGGAGAAGAAAGGAGGAGGAGGAGAAAGAGCTCAGCTCTACCAAACAAAAACGTATCATTCATCCTTCAAAATGATACTTTCAGATTATACTAACAAAATATATTAATAGGCTAGATAAAACAACTAGAACTATTCCAAAATCAGTCCTATCTAACCAAATACCACTTAAACTATACCACAATCTATTAAAAGTCTTCATAAAACTAACATACATTTCAAATAAATTAAAGAATCCCAATCCTCTAAAGTTCCTGTACAAATAAAATTCTAATATAACTAGAATTATAAAGTACCAAAATAATTAGACCTCCAGTCTCTGTAATCCCCCTTTTTAAGGTGTGTTCTTTATTAAATTTTGATTACATGAAAAGAAACTCTGTTTTTTGCATCTAACCTCTATAAATGGAAGACAAACATTCGACAATAACTGATTCAAAGTTTGACTAAATAAATATATTCTCAATGCCTTATGGATGAGGATGGAAAAACTAACATAGAACTGATATTTCCAAGGTTTTTTATATAAATCACATAACTTATTATGTGTTTAGTGTTCTTTTGCGTCCTATTACATTAGCATGTGTCAATCTTCCATGCAACAAAGTGGTCCATGCTCTATATAGAGTGTTGAATTGTTAACAACCATCTCATCTAAAAGCTTAAACCAAACAATAGAGCGTTAACTTGTCTTTTATACTATTTATTGTTACTTTCAACACATCCCCTCACATGTGGCCAGGTTTCATTGCATAATTGACCCAAACATGTGCAACTAATTAAACATTGGGTTAGTAGTGAGATTTGAACTCAAGACCTTGCTTGCTCCAATACCATGTTGAATTATTAACCACCATTTCATCCAAAAGCTTAAGTTAGATGATAAGAGGGTTAACTTATCTTTTATATTAGTATTTTTACTCTCAACGGATAGAATGCATGCAATGCCCTCCCTTTTGGAAAGTACCTACAGCAAGAAAATCCTCAAGCTACCCTCGTTTAGAAAAATGCAGCTCTCATACTGAGGTAGGTTGGCTTTGTTTGAGCACAACCTACTCTAGCTCAAATACACAACCATCTATTGAGTAACTTTGAGCGTGAACCATTCTCATACTTTCCACATAGTCGAAGGCCTCACCTTTGCATGTAGGAGACAAAAAGCAATCTACCACTTAAAAAGTTTTGCTAGACATTCTCCTTACTATGTGCATAGATTGAGAAAGGTAGGTAGTTCTCTCTTGACATCCCAAAAAAGTTGTGGATTGAAGCTAAAGTTCGAGCTCATATCAATAAACCTATCCTTCTTCAATTGGCACTTCACCAATCAAAGAGAGAGGGGGTTGGGACACCTGTATGCTATGGGTACCTCTCCCCTATCAAAGACATGACAATCTCCAATATGGCATAAACTAACAAAGCTTGGCTACATGTCACCTTTTGAGATCATATTGAAATGTAAGAATAATTGTTGAATAAAGGAAATGGACACAATGCCGTCCTCTAGGTCAAAAATGACTTTTTCCTAGCTTAGCTAGTAACCTTGTTTGAGCTTGATTTCCATTCCCAAGCAAGCCTCCATTTAGCTCAAAGTAATTCACCATAGGATAAGCTCCACGTTTAGGCTCTTCATTAGCTTATCTTGAGATCTAGTGTCATAAAGCAAAGCATGACACCCTTTCTTCAAAAACAGTAACAATCAAGGTATTATGTTTTTTGTCATGTTTAAGGATGTCTTACCAAGTTTCTTTGGTTTTTATCTACCTCTTCTACTATAAACTTCCTCTACTTCATCCATGTGTCTCATAGTTGTGTCTTTCTGTCTTCCTATTATTTTGCTTTTTCTTTTTTTTTTTTTTTTTTTCCTCTCTCTACCTCTTTTGCTACAAACTTCCCCATTTCTTCCACTCAACTTGCATGACATCCTTCCTTCATCAAGAAAATTTTTCACCATTCCTATGCTAATAACTTTATCTTTCTAGGATGTTCCACCATAACTTGTTTGTGGTACGTATAGGGATGCCTTTGCAAAACCCCAAGGGAGGACTTTTGGATAGGAGTCAAAGGTTTAAGGATCAATCAAGGTGTTCATTCCTCCTAGCTCAAGAGACCTTTGCTTTGACTTGTCATGGGCATACAACAAATGGGACAAGACAACTCTTCACGAGGATTTGTACCCATTAATAGCCACCAAATGGAATCTACAAGGGTGGGATAAGGGGGGATTATTTAACAACTCTGAGGTTAGTGTTTGCCCAAATTCTCTTTTACATATGATGGTTTCATGACTATTCAATGCCTATAATTAGTCCCCAGAGGGATATCTCTACCTAGTACATAGTGCTTGTCTACGACCTACAACATCTATAGATACCATTTAACCACACTCTAAGGATGATGGCTCAATTGACACTTTCTCATACTTTCACTTTTTCAATGCAAGGAGGACGAGTCATTTGTCTTCCTGGTAAGTTTAACCCCAAAGTCCTAGCTTGCCCCCAAGAGTCATACAAGTGCACCATATAAGGTGGACTGCTCTATTTAAAATTACTACTTCCTCCATACTTCAGCTGAGAGCTTCCTCTCTCTCTCTCTCTAGATTGTTAGACCTCTTGCATCCCTATAAGTTCCAATGACTATTTAGCCTACCATGACTCCCAAAAGGTCCTAGTAACCAACTCTCAGTTTCTCATTATTCAAGTTGCTAAATCATATGCTTACACCCAATATATTAAGTTGGTTGCTATAGAGAAAATTTAGAAGCCTTAATCCTAATTATTATATAGGTTAATTTTCTCAATCAACTCTACCAAATGCTCAATTAACCCAAGGCATTTAAATCCTCTCTAACCAAGTCAACTCATACTTCTTAAGGCTTCATCTTGACCTCTTATCACTCTCAACTTGGATCATAACTCTTTCTTATTAGCAAGTGTCATCAATGCAAGCAAGTCAACTAGGGTTTTCTATCATAATATGTTTAGTTGGAAACAATTACCTCCTCAAGAGTGCAATTCTTTCATAGAACCACTCATTTGTCTCAAGATCTTCACTTGTGTGCTCAATTTTTCATGGCTTTTTATTGCCACAATTATGCATCTTACAACATGGTGTCCTTATTCCTATCCTATAAAACTTTCAATTTAATTTAATAAGAACTCTAAACCATTTTAGCTTTCCAAGAAGCATGCTTGTTGGATAAGTCCTCAAATCCCATATCAGATAGGAAAAGGTTTTTCAAGAAACCAAATCCAAATAGGAAAGGGAAACCAATTTTAGGTAAGAATAGAAAAACCTAAGGTGTTGTTGCCTATAAATAGGCCTCTTAGCATAAATTTTTGTGTAACACACTTCAAAAGCCAAAGTTATTTGATAGAAGATGTAACTAAGTGTTATGGTCCATTGCAAGGTATAGGACTTGTCCCACATTTGTAGCATAGACCAGCTACTCACCTCTGCTCCATCACTCTGGTATCAGAGCCAGCCCCATGGCTCTCAATGCAAGCGAGCGGCGACGGAGGTGACGTCGGCATTGCAGTGTTCGCCCGAGACTAGCAGAGACTAGTACACAGCCTTCCGTCGTGGGCGCCGAGCTGCGGAACATGGTGGTATGTTATGGTCTATTGCAAGGTATGGGACTTGTCCCACATTGGAAGTTCAAGCTTCTGGTGTGGGGTTTATAATCTCTTGAACACCCTCCCCTTTATAGCTAGCTTTTGAGGGTGAGTTCTACCCGAGAGTTATAACACTGAGTTAATGGGATAGTGGGAGAGAAGGTTTACAATTTTGTCTGTCCAAGAGTTATATCCATGGTGCTTAGTGGATTATCTCTTTTGGGACCATGGATGTAGGTTTATCGAGAGATCAAACCACATTAAACTTTGAATTCTTTTTTTTTTTTTTTTTTTTTTTTAGTGAAAGATCAAACCACACTCTCTCTTTCTTTTTTTTTTTCTATGGATGGAATTTGTTTGATCTAATCCTAACAATCTTTTTAATTTCAAGTCTTTCTTTTTAATTTGATACCACCTCAAAAGAGGCAACATAACAAAATAAACAAATAGTGTTGGATAACTCCTCAAACCCCAAATTAACTAAGGATTGGTTTTTTAAGAAAAAAAGCAAGGGGAGATATCACCCATAAATAGACCTCTTTGTATGAGGAAATGATATACCATACCACACTTCAATCATCTAAGAGGTTGGAGAGCCAAGTTGTTTTTGGAACAATGTCAAGTCTATAGGGTTTTACAATTTTATTTAATCAAAATATTTGTCATTGGTAATTAGTGGGTTATCCCTTTCAAGAATTTTGGACCTAGGTCCATCTAGAGACCAAACCTCGTCAAACAATCGCATTCCTTTTTGCTCTTCTTAGTGAATAGTTTTTCTTTGATTTCATGTGTATCCTAAAATCCAACAAGTGGCATAGAGATCTTCAATTTGTTCTTAACAAGTAGAAAAGATAAAAGAAAACGCAGAAGCTATCTATAAGCAAAATAAATCATTTAGAAACTACACAAAAGAGAATAAACAAAGAGGAATGTCCTCTCTAAGACATTAAAAAAAAAAAGAACAAGAAGGATCCCCTTCAAGTAATGAGTTAGCTGGCCACATCTTCCCCAATCTCCTTTTCCTCGGTGATGAAAATTCAAGATTTCAAAAGTGGTCATGCTTAGGCATTCTTGGCCATCAAACTGTCATGATATCATTTCATGACAATTTGCTTACATGTCATTTCATATATTCTATTTTAGTTATAAATAACCTAAAATCCTAGGTTCTAACATATTTCCAGCAATAACTCATGAGTCCAATCATATTCTAGTTTTGTCAACTAAAATTCCATCAGTAACAGTAATGAAGGAAAAGAACTGACAGAGAGATAGCAGAAAATATGTGTCCATGACTTCTATAGAATGGTTTTGGCTTCACTTAAACAGGAAGGCAAATGACTATTAAGAAAACCATATATCTTTTGTTTGTAGGGGCATGTTCATAACCAAGTAACTCCTTTATATCTATAAGATATTTTCAGAAATCAAAGCTATCACAAAATCAACAAGACCATATGTAAAATAATCAAAAACTGTCAAATGTACGTTTGCAGCTTACAAGAGGTATGCCCACTTGGGAAACTTTTATGTCCTTCCTTGATGACACTTTTCTGGCCAGTACACATAACATTCCTGGTGACATTCTCAAACACCTAACCATGGCACACACATGCAGTATTATCTCACCTAAAAGTCCTTTTTCACATAAAACTTGAGTAAAAGCACATGACAAGATACTAAAGGAGTTGATGAGGTCTCACCCCTTTGCCATCAGGGAAGCAGCGCCAGAAGAAGTCAGGACGAGGACGGCCAACAGCATCTTTGACTGCATCTGTTATGACTCCAGTTATAAATACAGAAAATAGAAGACCTGGGCATTCATATAAAATGGAAATAGACATCAGTTGGGTTGCAACCACACAAACAGCTAAGCCAGCGTATTGAAATATTTAATGGGAGTATTTATACCCAATATTGCATGATGAAAATCATAAACATCCTTCCGAACAAAGTAGTAGACAAGAATGACTGTAAAAGGCAACACTACAGCGATCACCTATAATAGGAAATGAAGAACATAAAATGATTATAACAGTTTGTAATAGAACATATCATGCACCATTTGATGGATAAAAAATTTCCATGAATAGAGCCCGTTAAGGTACACATACCGGGACAGCCCAAAGTGGGACAGTATTGTCTTTAAGTGGGTACTTTAGGTCAGTCAACATACCCTCTCCAACAAAACGATGAAATGGTTCTATAACATTCAAAATTACTTCAATCACCACAAGCAACAGAAGAATCAGCCAATCACGCACATGTATCCTTGCCAAGTGAGCTCCATGGGATCTAATGGTGTAGACACCTAATTGATTATCTGGCATTTTCACCAACTATAAGCAAAACAAAATGTTAGTTTGTAGAATGGCACATAAGCCACTTGAAGAAAGGGGGAAGGGGGAAGATAATAGATATAATGACCTGCCCTTTCTCCTTAAATGTTTACCAACGGCAGGTTATTTTATTCAGTCTGCTAGTTGCAAAGAGTATACAAATGAAAGGTAAAAAACAGCTATAACATTTGTGGAGTATAATCCCAGGAGTGCAAGTGGAACTTCATAGTATAAGGTCCAAAAATATCATGCATTATATCCATCTAGTGAAGAATGAAAAGAAGGGAGAAATGTTTTGATAAACATGTTAATGGCTGTAGCCCAAAAATGGCTATCCAATGACTTTATTTCCCAATAAACTTGCAAGTAATAGAAGCCTAGTATCAGCAGAAGAAAGGAAGATTGCTAAATAGAAGTCAAATGCCAATTAATGAAAATGCCATAGAAGGACTGAAGATCAAAAAAATAAAATCATGGCGTAACTAAAAAAGCAACCGATGAAATTGAAGATCTCAAAGAAAATTTAGTCAACCAATAATGTAGCTACTTGATGCAAGATGCATAATAGACAAGAACTATTAGTTAGTTTAGTAAGGAAAAGGAATTCTTATGTTTTGATTTGACTTCTTTAATTTGGTTTTATAGTTTGGTATGATCATGACAATCTATAAGTACCTCACTAGTGTAAAAATTATTCAAATTTGGATTATTGATTATTAAATACATTTGTTGAGTAAAGATTGTTTAAAAAAAAAAAAAGAGACAAAAAAGTGCATTATTTTATTCATGTGTGAGGTATATATACTACTCTATAATGTACAACATAAGAAAGCTAATAAGCTAATAACTATGTACAAGCCTAAGCATGTACAACACCATAAAGCTAACACTCCCCCTCATGTGAGCATATAAATAATATGTGCCTAGCTTGGTACAAATGTAGTCAAGCAGTGGACCTCGAAATGCCTTTGTAAGAAGATCAGCCAGCTGGTCATGAGACCAACAAATGAGGTACTAATTTCTCCATAAATCAACTTTTGTTTCACAAAGTGATAGTCTATCTCTATATGTTTAGTTTGCTTATGAAAGACTGGATTAGAGACAATATGAAGGGCTGCCTAATTATCATAAATAAGTTACATAAGCTCTAAATTTCCAAATATGAACTCTTTAAGAAGTTGCTTGAGCCAAACCAACTCACATGTGGCTAAATCTATGGCCCAATACTCTGCTTCTACACTAGATCCAGCCACAACATTTTGCTTCTTACTTTCCAAGACACTAAATTACCTCCAACCAAGACACAATAGCTCAAGGTAGAGTGCCTATCCGTGGGACAACAACCCAATCTACATCTATATACCCTACAACCTGTTAGTGTCATTTGTTTTTAAATAACAAGCCTCTACACCAGGAGCACTCTTAATGTACCTCAAGATATGCACGCACTAAATGCCAGTGGCTATCACAAGATGTCGAAGAACTAATGCATCACACTAACATCAAAAGAGATGTCGGGTCCTGTAATTGAAAGGTAATTAAGCTTCCCAACGAGTTGCCTATATTGCCCAAGATCCTCCAATGGCTTCTCATGTCCTGGTACAAGATTAATATTAGGATAGATAAAAGTATTCATAAGTCGAGAATCAAACATGCTAGTCTTATCCAAAATATCTGAGGCATACTTTCATTGAGAGATGTACACAACATGTAAAGATTGAGCTACCTTAATGCCAAGAAAATACTTTAACTTGCCCAATCCTTGGTTTGAAAATGCAAGTGCAAATGAGTCTTCAATTACCCAATACCAACCTCATCATCACCTATAATAAAGATATTGTTGAATCAAAAAACTTGAGAGAGAGAAACCCTATTTGGAGAAAATAAATTTCTCACTCAAACAATAGATTGTACACCTATATATACTAATACTAAATAGATCATGACATAAGCCATGACATAAAGATAAATCTCACACTCCCCTCAAGTTAGAACATATATATCATATGTGTCGAGCTTGTTACAAATGTAGTTTATCCGAGGATGTGTGGGGGTGTTGTTGTAGAAGACGGTTGCGAGGAAGGAGGCGGCGACAATGGCAGATCGATAATCCAATGACGATGCGAGATCTGTGCGATGCATAAGATCCGGGGAAGAGGCCACAAGATCTGAGAGAGCATCAATCTGAGAGTCATGCTGGAAGGAGAAACAAGCGCGATATCTGAGGTCGCGTCGATGATGGCAATGCTTCGACGCTAAAGAGAGGCCATCGATCGACTAAGGAGATGACGCCAACAGAGAGGAGGTGGCCCGACCACAGAAAGAATGGGCCAACAGTGGAGTTGGAGGGATAGATTGACGGCGAGAGGTCGCGAGCAGATGATGAGATCTGAAACTAGATCTGAGATATCGACGTTGGAGCGAGATCTAGGCCGGCTAGGAAAAAGATGGCTAGATCTAAGGGATTGACGATCGGATCTGAGAAATGATGGCCGGATCCGAATGATTGACAGTTGGATATGATCGAATTTGAGGGATTGACGGCCAGATCTAAACGACGACGGCAGTGGCAGCTCGTAGATCTAGGCTACAACAACCAATTTAAGAAGGCGGTAGCCGGCATTAGGGCGGCACCAAACCAAATCTGAAATAATAGATCTAAAACCCAAATGACAACAGCCGGTTTAGGAAGACGGATCTATGACACCGGCAAGCAGTAGCAATGATGAACAAAAATTAATGTGTCAGCGCCAACTGATGACAAACGTCGGACACCGGAGATGAGCTATGGAAGAGGGACGTTGGAGATGCACGCAACCGTCGAGACAAGATCTAAGGTGATGCAACAGACATAGATGGTAACAGCGACAGATCGGCGATGGAGCAGATCCGACAACGGTGCAGATCTAGGCTAGAGCAGTTGGATCTGGGTGAGCTAGGCACAGATCGGAGCAATGGCAGCTAGGTCTTGGTGATAGTAGATGGAAACAACCACGAGATGTTCCAGATCTAAGAACCGAACAGCCACACGAGCAAGATCTGAGAAACGGCCGCAAGAGATAGCGATGGCGACAACAACGACAGAATAATGGCAACACAAGATCTCTCCCAGATTTGAGAAGTGGCCGCAATCGGCGATGGCAATGGTGACCGGGGAAGGGAGAAACAACGGTGGCCGCGGATGGCAGTGACGGTGATTGCACGCAAGGTAGACAGCGATCGCAAGCTGGGGAGGAAGCGGCCACTGTTGGAAAGAAGGCCAGAGGTGCATTGAACGCACATCGAAGCTAGTGGAAGAGACTGGTAACGACGTGGCAAAGGCAACGTTGAGGCAGCAAGGAGGTCGTAGCTGCAACTATGGTTTAGATGATGGCTCTGTTACTATATTGAATAAGAGAACATGAGAGAGAGAAACCCTAATTGAAAGAAATAAATTCCTCACTCAAACAATAGATTGTACACCTATATATACTAATACTAAATGGATCATGACATAAGCCATGACATAAAGATAAATCTCACAGATATCATCCACATACACCACCAACAGTATAGCTTTACCACTAAAATGGCAATAAAACACATAATGATAAACTTCACTTCTAGTCATACCAAAGGACTGAATGACAAAACTAAGGTGACCAAACCAACACTGGGAAGATTGCTTCAGACCATATAAGGATTTTCGTAGGTGACATACCAATCTAGACTCACACGAAGCAAGAAACTTGAGTGTGGTTACTCCATATAAACCTCCTCCTAAAGTCACCATAAAGAAAAGCATTCTCGATATCTAGCTAAAAAAGAGGCCACTATTGAATAGTTATAGCAAGAAAGACAATGACATAAGCAATCTTGGCTGCGGGGAGTATATATCACCATAATTGAGGCTAAGAATCTGAGTATAGCCCTCTGTAATTAATCAGGTTTTCAGACAATCAATAGTGCCACTTGACTAACCTAATAGTAAACATCCACCGACAACCAATAGTAGACTCTCTTGAAGGGAGAGGAACAAGCTCCCATGTTGCGTTAGCGAGCAAGGCATGCATCCCCTCCTCCATAGTAGTGCAACACCCAAGGTGAGGAGAGCCTTTGCACCAATCTTAGGAATAGAAAATGTGAGATTTAGCTTATGTCATGACCTATTTAGTATTTGTATATATAGGTATACAATCTATATGTTTGAAGGGGGAATTTTATTTCCTCCAACTAGGGTTTCTCTCTCTAAGTTCTCTGATTCAACATGATATTAGAGCCACCATCCAAACCCTAGTTGTAGTCGTGGCCTCCTCGCTGCCTCAATGCCACCTCTGCCATGACGCTGCAACTGGTCGCCGCCAGCCACCATCAACCACACCTGCCACTCACCCAACCCACGGCTAGCAACCTCCGTCGTCGCTTGACTGTCACGGCCTACGCCATTGCCAGCTCACGGCTCCCAAATCTTTCCATCAACCTCCTAGATCTTGTTGTCGTCATCACTACCGCCAACCATCGTCGCCAAATCTCACTGTTGGCTTCTCAGATCTATTCCGCGCCAGTGAGTCCGTTCATCTTCTGCGACCCTACGCCTTGCCGCCAGCTACTTCTTCCTTCTTCAGTCTATTGCCAATCTTTGACTGTTGCATTCATTCTCCAGTTGTTGTAGCTAAAGTCGTCGTTACCATCAACAACTGTAGCCGTCGAGCACTGTCACCTTCAACCCGCAGCTTTCAAATCTGTCGTTCGCTGTCGCGTGCTCGCCCCACGACCACTTCACCGACTAACGCCACTACTACTGGCCACATTGTCCGTCGACAACGCCTCCAGATTTGCAGCCCCCAGTCATCGTCGTTGTCGACGCCATTGCTGTTAGCCACCATCGTGGCCCTTGTTTCGCTTTACAGTCACCATCGAACGCCTCTGGTTCTTGCGCGACTATCACCAACTGCCACGGCCATCGTCGACTTTGCTCTGCCATCTGCCATTGTCACCTTGCTGCATCTCTGATCCTTGTCGACCAGCTCATCCTCGCCGGCCATCTGTCTTTCGTCGCCATCACTCGCGACCCATCCTACTCTTGGTCAGTCATTGAAGCAGCAGCCAAGCTTGTTGCCCAAATCTTGGTCCATCTCACCCAAATCTCAATCCGGATCTAATCCAACCCAATTAATCCCTCGGATCCGACCGTCAATCCTTCAAATCAAGCCATCATTTCTCAGATCCTGCAGTCAATCCCTCAGATCTGGCCATCTTCTTCCTGGCTGGCCCAAATCTTGCTCCAACGCCAATATCTTAGATCTGGTTTCAGATCTCGTCATCTGCTTGCGACCCCTTGTCTTTGATATGTCCCTTCGACGCCACTGTCAACCCGTTCTTTCCATCGCCGGGCTGCGCCTTCTTTGTCCGCGTCATCTCCTTGGTCAGTCAACGGCCTCTCTTCAGCGTCGGAGCATCGCCATCGTCAACATGACCTCAGATCTCACGCCTATTTCTCCTTCCAGCATAGCTCTCAGATCTCGCGACCTCTTCTCCAAATCTTATGCATCGCACAAATCTCGCATCACCGCTGCATCATCGATCTCGTCATCGCCGCCATTGCCACCTCTTTCCTCACAACCTTCTTCTACAGCAACGTGCCCACGCGCCCTCGGATAAACTACATTTGTAACAAACTTGACACATATGATATATATATGTTCCATCTTGAGGGGGAGTGTGAGATTTAGCTTATATCATGGCTTATGTCCTAACCTATTTAGTATTTGTATATATAGGTGTACAATCTATATGTTTGATGGGGGAATTTCATTCCCTCCAACTAGGGTTTCTCTTTCTCTAAGTTCTCTGATTCAACAGAAACAAAAGAAAAGGCAAAGACAAAAGCAGAATAAACTAGGACAAACGATGACACCTCACAAAAAGTACAAATGGGATGAGAATTCTGAGTGGAATGCATATCGTGATGAATTGGAGCATGGATAGAACCAAAGGGAGACTGAAGAATGGCACCATCTGGAGAAGCATTGTCGTCGTAGTCTCATCAAATGGGTGTCTCAAAATTGGTCACGACTAGTGGAGTGAGAAAGAGGCACACCAGAGAGATGTGACCATAGTTGGAGAAAAATGATGATAGAAGAGAAAGGGAGAGAGGCACACTAGAGAGATGCAACTGACTAGGGAGAAATGGACAACGGGCGAAGGATAGTCGTGACAATGGCGTGGAGGTGGTTGACTAAGGGCTAGGATCTGGTCACCGGCAACAATGACTAGTTAAGGACTAGGCTAGGTTTAGGGTTTTTACGGCTCTGATACTATGTTTAAAAAAGAGACAAAAAAGTGTATTATTTTATTCATGTGTTAGGTATATGTACTACTCTACAAGGTACAACTTAGGAAAGCAAATATGCTAATAACTATGTACAAGCCTAAGCATGTAAAACACTATAAAGCTAACAAAGATAATAATATAAAAGATAAAGTTAACTCTATCAACCAGCTTAAACTTTTAGATGGGATGATGGTTAACAATTTAACAAAAACATTGCAGTCTTTTTTCTTAGGTATTCATCCTCTATTCCTTTCCTCCTAGATTCTTCTTCTCTTATTTCTTTCTCTCAAAATCTCTCTTCTTCTTGTCAATGTTTCATCAACTTTGGGATCAGTAGATTCCAACTAAAAAAATGAGGGGAAAGGTCAAAAAACTTGTTTTCAAGATAGTAGATGTATTTTACCACTAGAGCCCCAAAGACTCCTTTTTTAACTAGACGAAGGAAGATGATTGGTATTTCTTTAAACCTTTGATGTGATGCCAATTTATGCATTGTTTCAATCCTAGACTATTTGAGTTATAGCACTATTTTAATTTTCTAAAGTAGAGTTTTACTTTGTCAAAGAGAATGACAAAGATTTTAATTACTTTACAATTTTAGCTATTTAGATTCATAATTTGTTAGCAATTGAAACATTCTTCTTACTTATCTATCTTATCTAAAAGGCATTGCACACAATATGATCTACAAGAAAGAAAAAGTTGTTTGTCCACTTTCCCAGATGTAACTTCACCTACGGTAAGACTAATATGACATTCCTAATTTATTCCAACATGAGTTTATGTTCTGCTCTTCACCACCGCATAATACCTCCACAAGGAGAGTTTTAGGACCCCCCCCCCCCCCCCCCAAAGACCCACAAAGTATTAGGAATTTTAGTTACTTGAAATTTTGTTTCCTTTTCTAATTTCAATTCTTAGTCCAATAAGATTGTGAGTTTAGATGCCTCACGAGTGCAAGCATCATTTGAATTTGGGTTATTGATTATCAAATACAAAAATTGGATTCTTCATTCTTGGGTATTCTTCCTCTCTGCCTTTCCTCCCAGTTTCTTCTTTTTTTTTTTCCTTCTCATATCATTTTCCATTTTGTGTTTGCTCTTCATCAAACTCTCTGGAAGTTGTAATACTTAAAGTGATTGCTCATATTAGGAGCCTTTTAGATCATTGTTGTATTCATATAGGATTAAATTCATTCACCCCCTAGTGGTTCAAGAAATTATAATTCCCCCTGTGTATCGTTTGTGGCATATTTGCCCACCATTATGGATGTTTTTATGTATGTTGAATCATCAAAGTGCTTAGTGAGATTGGACGTATTTAGAATTTGAGTCAAGAAATGAATTGTTAGATAACTCTAATTCAACATCAAATAGGAATGGGTTATTCAAGAAACCCAAATTCTCACATCACGTAGGATAAGAAACACAAAGAGTTATCTATAAATAGACCTCTTAATATAAGGTAATAGTGTAATATGCTTCAATATAATAGATCCCAGTCAAAGCTTGATTACAATTGTAAGTAGATAGAATTCTCTTAGGGTGACAATAAACCACAAAATGTGGATGAAAATATTCACTACCCTTCTTATTGAATCTGATAGAATTTAAATACATAAAGTGTAACCACTTCTAAACTTAACATCACGATTTCTACAAATAAGGAAACAACTACTTATTGTTTAACATATGGAAAATAAATAGCTAATAATTGCATGATGTGAATGTGGGCCAACAACCTAGACTATCTTTGACAGCACATTACATGTACCTTGGATTTCTAACAAGAACACATTGTGAACGTCTTGGCTAATCAATACCCCCTTCTTTTATTGGGACCTTGTCCCCAAGGTCCATACTAATGAACCTATCTCGCAAGTCTTGAGCATTCTCCCAGGTGGCATCCGTTTCAGGAGGCATTTCCATTTAACCAAGCTTTCTTCGACAAAGGGAGACCCCTTTTTCACCCAACGAGTATCCAAAATAGCTTCAGGTTCGACAATAATTTCTTCGTCAACAGTAATTGGCAATAATTCAACATTGGCATTCTGTGTCGCTCCCACTTTTTTCCCGAGCAATGAAACATGGAAAACGGAATGAATTTGGGAATCTTCTGGAAGCTTGAGTTTGTAGGCCACCTTGCCAACCCTTTTTTCAACTTGAAAGGGTCCATAAAACCGGTTTGCTAATTTCTGATATGCCCTTTTAAAAATTGATTGTTGCCGATATGGATGTAATTTAAGGAAAACCATGTCTCCTTTTTGAAATTCAATGTCCCTTCGCTTAGCATCTGCTGCTTGTTTCATTCGATTATTCGCTGCATTCAGGTTGGCCTTAAGTTGTCGCAGTAATGCATCTTGTGATGCTAGGCTTTGGTCCACTTCATTCACTGGAGAAGCGCCTAGTTGGTAATCTGGAATGGTTGGTGGTAAACGACCATATAGGGCTTGAAAAGATGTCATTCCTTTAGAGGCGTGATATGCCGTATTGTACCAAAACTCAGCCCATGGAAGAAGTGAGCTCCATTTGCGAGGCTGTTGGTGGACAAAACATCTGAGGTACTGCTCAACACATCTATTAACTACCTTCGATTGTCCATCGGTTTGTGGGTGATAGGCAGAGCTCATTTTCAATTGAGTTCCTAATAGCTTCAAGAACTCACGCCAAAAATTACTAATGAACACAGGGTCTCGATCACTAATAATTGTTCTTGGCATACCTAATAGTTTCACCACGCCTTCTACAAACTGTTCAACCACTGTTTTTGTGGTGAAAGGATAAGCCAATGGCAAAAAATGAGCTGACTTGTTGAGGTGATCTACCACCACAAGAATGGTGTTTTTGCCGTTAGAGGTTGGAAGGCCTTCAATGAAGTCTATGGTGATGTCATCCCATACCTGACAAGGAATTGGTAATGGTTGCAAGTGTTTAGCTGGAGAAAGAGTTTCAGCCTTGGCTCTTTGACAAACATCACAAGAAGAAACATATTCTTGTACTACCCGGTGTATGGAAGGCCAATAGAATTGTTGTACTAATCTCTTGTATGTTCGCAACACTCCAAAATGTCCACCAAGGTGAGAATCATGAAACTCCTGTAAGAGTTGAGGAATGATGTGGGAATTTGGAGGGACGACCACTCTGTTTTTTGTAGAGAATCAGCCCATTGTGCCAAGAATATGGAGCCCCTGAATTTTCTGTTGCCATCTTGCCAATTCTTTCCATATAAGAATGCCCAACCGCTGCCTTTTTTATTTCTTCCTATAGTTCAACTTGTGGAGCAAACAAAGCATCAAGACTTGGGCTGCCTACCACTCTTGATAGTGCATCAACTGCAGAATTCTCGTGGCCTGGTTTATAACGAATTTCATAGTCATAACCAAACAACTTAGCCACCCATTTTTGTTGTTCTGGTGTTGCAATGTGCTACTCCAATAAATACTTGAGGTTGCGTTGGTCTGTTTGAATAAAAAAATTTCGTCCCAATACGGACCCAAGTCCGTATAGCTTGGACAATGGCTAGCATTTCTTTGGCATATGTGGACCACAACTGTTTAGACACTCCCAAAGCTCGACTCATAAATGCAATTGGTTTGCCTTGTTGAGTGAGAACCGCACCTATCCCTTCACCTGGAGCATCTGATTCAATCACAAAAGGTTCATTAAAGTTTGACATAACAAGAGTTGGGGTGGAAGTCATCGCCTGTTTAAGAGCTTTGAAAGCATGCTCGGCTTCTTCTAGCCATCCAAATTGGCCTTTCTTCAACAAATTGGTGAGTGGTCGAGCCAAGAGGCCATAATTGCGGACAAACTTCTTGTAGTAACTTGCGAGACCTAAAAATCCACGCAATTCTGAAACATTAGTAGGTCTAGGCCAATTTAGCATTGCCTTGACTTTTCCTTGATCCACTTTTACTCCCTAGGAAGTAATAATATGGCCCAAGTATTCTAACTCTTGTAGCCCAAATGCACATTTACTGATTTTAATGAAGAATTGGTGATGCCTCAATATTTCAAAAGCTATTTTAACATGTTCAAGATGCATGGTCCAATTGGGGCTATAGGTACGGGCGAAAAATGGAATTCATAATGGCTTGAAATGTAGTTGGGGCATTACAAAGACCGAAAGGCATAACTAAATATTCATAATGGCCATTATGAGTACGAAATGCAGTTTTAGGAACATCTCTTCGATGCATTCGTACCTAATGGTAACCGGCTTTTAGGTCAAGTTTTTTAAAGTAAGTTACACCATGAAGTTCATCTAACATATCTTCAACCGTAGGGATGGGAAATTGGTCTTTGAAGGTCACAACATTAAGGGCTCTATAATCAGTACAAAAGCACCATGCACCATCTTTCTTTTTAACCAATAAAACAAAAGATGAAAAGGGGCTGGTGCTTGATCTTATAATCCCCAATTTTAGCATGTCATGAATTTGTTTTTCAATTTCAGCATTTTGAAAATAGGCATAACTGTAGAGTCTCACATTGATGGGCTCGATTCCTTCTTTGA
Source organism: Diospyros lotus (assembly GCF_014633365.1). NCBI lineage: Eukaryota > Viridiplantae > Streptophyta > Magnoliopsida > Ericales > Ebenaceae > Diospyros > Diospyros lotus. The sequence goes on along the minus strand of NC_068344.1, from coordinate 9,873,346 downwards.
GAAGAATGCGGTGATCTACTTCCCTTGTTGGAGGTAATTGTTTTGGCTCTTGGAAAATATCAACAAACTATTCCAATAGCCACTGCATATCTGGATGGCAGCTGTTGCTATTTTTCCCCAAGGTTGTACGCAAATAGCAAACATGGAACTCTCTTGCTTGAGTTCCTTTGAAACCGCTTTCAAGGATGCAGCTTGAATGGGCTGTTTATTGATCCCTTGTAGCCTTTGAGCTTGATTCTGCCATTGGGACTCCATAGTCATCTCCTTCCAATTACACACCACAGTCCCAAGTTGTTCTAGCCATTACACACCTAGTACCAAGTCCAAACCAGTTAATGGTAAAGAGTAGAGTGTAAGGGAAAAAGGAATACCCTGAAGTAGGATTTGCACATGCTTAAATCTCCCTTGGCATTTTAATGGACTTCCGTTGGCTACTCTCACATTGAAAAGCTCGATGGGAATAACTGGCACTTGTAACAAGTTAGTTATCTTCTCAGTGATGAAGTTGTGGGTAGAGCCACTGTCAATGAGCACCACGACTTCGTATTGTCCAATTCTCGGCGACACTCATGGTTTTAGAGGTTGTCCACCACCCTGTTAAGGCATGTAAGGAAATTTTGGGTTCAGGTTGAAACGCAGTTGGTGCTTCCTCTATTTCACCCATCTACCTCTTCCTTCAAGGTGTCCCCTTCTAGCAATAGAAGGTGTGGATCGCTGCATTTATGTCCTGTAGTAAACTTTTCATCACAGTTAAAACTAAGGCCTTGAGCTCACCTTTTTTTGCATTTCTTCCCAAGACAGGCATTTCATTGGAGATGTCAGTTTTGTTTTTATTGGAGTTGGTAGCTCTAACAGTGCTTGATTGAATGGTGGTGGCCATGTGATCTTTCGTTGGCAAGTTACCTACTCATCCCGCATGCAAGCAAGGCCGATTACCTCCTTTAGAGACTTTGGCTTAAACATTCAGTTGCTCTCAAATATTTCTGGTTTGAGCCCTCCCATGAAAGTCCCCACCAATGCTTTCTGTGTCCATCCTTGCACACGATTTCCTAGTTTTTCAAATTCCTTTTGGTTATCCCATAGTGAGCCAACCTGTTTTATCCGCGATAAAACTTCATCAAAGTCTTCGCACTTAGTAGGTCCGAATCGCACCCACAGCTCTTCCTCAAAATCAGCCCATGTCACCACTTTCTCTTCTTCATTGTAAGTTCGGCGTAGCCATTGCCACCATTGATTAGCTTCTCCTTCAAGGTGGAATGAAGCCAATGATACTTGTTGTGCTTCTATGGTGCCTTGATATTCGAAAAATTGGTTAACACGATTGAACCATTATGTTGGGTCATCACTCGAATACCTTGGAAACTCAAGCTTAGCTATCTTGGAGGAGATCATTGGTCTGCCTCCTTCCATACCTTCTCTATTCTCTTCCTTGTTACTACTGGATTGGCCGTTGTGGTCACCGGCACTGCTGGATCCTGTTTTATTGGTAAGCAACACCGCAGACAGCTTGCTGATGGTTTCTTCTATATGGCACAATCTTTCAGCTACGTCGCTTTCCATTCTACTCATTCCATCTTGGAGTCCCCCTGGCCCAATCTCTAAATTTTCGATTCTTTCTTTGTTGGATGTCATTGTAGTCACGGCTCTAATACCAATAATAGGTCCCGGTTAAAGCTTGATTACAATTGTGAGTAGATAGAATTCTCTTATGGTGAGAATAAACCACAAAATTTGGATGAAAATATTCACTGCCCGTCTTATTGAATCTGATAGAATTTAAATACATAAAGTTTAACCACTTCTCCTAAACTTAAGATCACGATTGCTACAAATAAGGAAACAACTATTTATTGTTTAACATATGGAAAATAAATAGCTAATAACTGCATGATGTGAATGTGGGCCAACAACCTAGACTAACTCTTTGACAGCACATTACATGTCCCTTGCATTTCTAACAGGAACATGTTGCAAACGTCTTGGCCTATCACAATACCCAAGGATATTTAAAGAGGATGTAACTAGGTTATTAAGGTGGTTTGAGTTAACAGAGGGCTTTCAATTTTTCCATTCAAAAGTTGTAAGTATGGTAATTAGTGAATTATCCAATTTAGGGATCATGGAAGTAGATTTATTGAGAAAGCGAACCACATTAAAATATTTATGTTCCTCCTCTTTTCTGTAAGTGCAATTTTTCTTTGATTTTATATCTATATAAATCCCAACAACTGATACAGAAATCCTAGATTTTTCCCTAACAAGTAGTGTAAAAGCAATGGAATTTCTGCTAATAGTTCCTTTTAATAGTTGTTGATCAATGACCAACATATCTGGAAGTTTTTAACATTGTGGATTAGCAAGCTATCAAGAAAGATTCTAACACTAACTAATAACCAATATCACATCTAGATAATATATAAAGCAATTAAACAAATAGAGAATGAATGTGCAAGATAAATGAAAAACCAAATAACGGGAGAAAACCCACAAAGGTCACTGGACACCTATGATGGAGTGGCCTCCTGCGGTTGATGAAAACTGCCTTGATAGACAGACTAAGGATAAAGGTCTTCCATTTCTAAAATAGAAGTTAACACTATCCTTGAACAATGAACACATATTAGATCTTCAAGCTCTCCCTAGGTAACTTGTTAGTGAATTCACTTTCTCATTATGGTCTTCATTTTCCTCCCTCCCTAAAAAAAGAGGGAGAAAACAAATAGAATTCACAATTAGACAAAATATAAGACAAATACGTGATTTCAGTCCAAAAAATTAAGAAATAACTGCAATATGTAGATTGGAATTTGGCATTCAAAGAAAACTGATCAAAAAATCAGCTCTCTAAATCTCAATCCATTCAAACAAATCCATTAGAATAGGTTCAAATCCCGTCTATTGGGTTGGTTCAGATGGTAACTTCACTCCCTTTTCACCTCAGATGTATTGGAATTTGAAAGAATCAATGAAAGACACAAAGACATGATTTTTAAGTCTTATTTAATGTTGTTAGAATTAGTATAGTTTAGGAGCAACAAACCATTGCCAAGGTGTTGAAAGTATCTCAAGTCAAAACTTTGTGTTGCATTTTATTATCATTTTGGTCCAAACTTTATTCACTTCTGTGAATGGATCAACAGTGAGTTGAAAAGAATCACAGTAGGAGTCACGCATACATGTATTATTGGATCTAGGACGGGGGAGAGCTAGATAATCACCAAATAGAATATCAAGGTGCAACTCTGTCACCTCACAAAGCTAACACTTGGTGAAATATCATGAAAAACTCAATTACCAGAGTGACAAATGGAGGACTTAATTTCCCAAGGGTGAGATTAAGGATATTCACGTATGATGTGTCACCTCACTTGAAGATATATCATAGAGAACTCAATCCACAAGGGGAGAGAATGCAAATTCATATGAAGACTCGATCCTTTTAGAAATAAACTATGGAGATTGGCTAGTTTACATGGAAGTGATCTAACATGCCACCAAAGCCACAACTTGTACGTAATAAACTTGTATGCTTGTACCTTGAATTGAACCACTTTGAAATACACATTAAACTCATTTCAAACATCTATTTATTTCTCAACCAAACTCTAAAGATTAGTTGAATTACAACTTGAATTGGTCATGTGAACATAAGGTTGCAATTTAATTGAGCTCTTTCTTCAAATCTACTGAAAGAAAGGTCTATCTTTTTTGTACTTCCATATAAATGTGAGCAATTGTCTTGCATGTGCATCCAAAATGGTATTTCATGGATATTAGGATTTTCTAGTAGCCAATCTCTAAAAAGAAACAGCTTGTTCAAAGATAAAAAGTGTGCATTAAGAAACAGCATTGGTACAATTAGTGTGCTCTAAAAGCTTCTGTTTCAAGTGCTAGAGATTGAATATGCTAGCAAGACAAGTTACAAGAACATGTAGGAAGTATTTGTTATGTTAGCAGTGAATATATTTTCAAATTCTTGATAACCATACATAGGAAAATAGAATCAGACCTTCCAAATTATGAAATCCTGATAAACTGCCTGTCACTGAAGTTCACTCCTGCATTGCCTGTAAGTTCACAGTCACAACAACCATATCAATACAATGTCAAGATAGATCCAATTTCCTAGAACAGCAACAAGAACAACCAAAGTAGCTAAAAATGCAATATGTGTGTTTCTGAAATACGCAGAATATAAGTTCTTCTTTGCAGTGATTTAAGGAAAAGCTAATTACCATTTAACAGGGAGGGGGAAGATAACAAAAGAAAAAGAGAGTAGGAACTCGTTCTAAATTTATGGAATTAGACAAGATCAGGAAATAAGATCAACGAGTTTAATTTGACTATTCTGTTCTAGACAAACCGAACCATAAAAGACAAGAACATGAGAACAAGATGGGCCTCGAACACATGGTCATAAGATGACCATAATTGCAAGTATAAACAACAAGAGAGTATGATCGCTTTAGGACTAAGCTACAGGTAAGGAACCCTAACCGCAGTACACAGTATACAAATAACTTTTCGCAGGTGGGTATTGAAAACTGGAAGTACGGCAGTACCAACAATGAGGAATTCTCAACCCTTCATGTTCCCGAGAAAATGAACGTGAAATAGGAAACTAAAAGCGATCGAATAAAAAAACTCAACCCAGTACTGTTAATCCAACAAGATTCCTCCTGATCATCTAAAAAAACAATTCATTTTCGGCAACTGGGAATGGGTTTTTGATTTCTTGAAAATCACAGGAAAACACGCGGTTTAACTAACCGTTTGCCCTTCATCTCTTCCAGCTAAAAAACAATTATGAAACAATCATCAAAAATTTTAAAAAAAAAAAAAACAGACTGTCAGTTTTGTCAGACCAGATTGTAAAGGCCCCAGAAAAAATTGCCACGAAATGCGTTCCAGAAACACCCACCTGCAAGAACCTGCAGGAATGAGAGGAGACCGTCCACAAAACTTTAGGCAGAACGCGAGAGAAGAGAATCTGCTAAAAATCGGAAGCTTGAAAGAAATACTCAAGACAAGAAAGAAAGAGGAGGGAGAGAAAGAGAGTAACTTGATGGGGAAAAAGACAAAGGACAAAGGCAGAGTAGAGGAAGAAGAAATTGGCTCATTGCACGGCCTTTTAGTCTACAAATTCCAGAGATGGTGACAGAAAGCTAACGGATATCGAATTTAAATGAGTTTGGAAATGGAAAGCCCCAAAACTCTTTCTTTTTAATTTAATAATAATGTCAGTACCATTGCCTTTCTTTTCCTATCCATTCGCTTAATGGCTGGTTTTATCTGATTTAAGATTAAAGTTAGGTTTAAGTTTGTTGATGTTTTAAGAAAATAAAGTTGAGTTCTCTTTAGCATTTTTAAATTATTTTTAATTTTTAATTTTTTAAAATAATAAAAATACGTTCTCTTTATTATTTTTAAAAATATATTTTTTAAAAAAAATTATAAAGAAAACTCAAAACAACAAAAAATTATTTTGAGTATTTTTATCCAAAACAAAGTCAAAACTTAAAACATATTTATTTATTCATATTTTATTATTGTAATGGAAAAAATATTATAAAATTTATTAACTTTAAAATGTATATATATATTTTAATAATATATTAACATTAAATATTTATAATTTAATTAATAATCAAATTTATTGAATAAAATATCATTAAAAAATATTTTCAAAATTTCAAAGAGAACACGTTTTCTAATTTTCTATTTTGAAAAATAATTTTTTAAAATGACAAAGAGAACGTGTTTTTAATTTTTTAAAAACAGAGTATCAAAATAGAAAACTGAAAATAAATTTAAAACTCAAAATTGAAAATTAAAAAGTAAAAAGAACACACCCTAAGTTTATGAAAAGTTTATAAGAGATTGTATGAAGATATCAGAAGTTGTTTATTCATAAGTTTTTGATTTTTTAAAAAATTAAAAATTCATAAAGTGTTGTCACTTTAAAGATGATTGAGTTTTTTACTCAAATATTTAAGATTTTTAACAGACTTTTAGCAACATAAATTAAGTGAAAAATTCGTATTGAAGAAACCTTTAACCCTTGGTTGAATGATTATATGTTATATTTTAATATAATTTAAATATATTAATGTTAATTTTTATAATTATATCTAATTTTCAAATTATTTACTATTTAATTATTATCATTTTACAAATACTTATGTCTTTTATTATCAATTTCTAATTTAAAACAGACATCATTTTTAGATTTAGAAAATAGTTTTTTAAAAATATAAAATCACTTGTTAAAAGATGAAATATTGGTAATAAGGCCTTTACATAAGCCTTAAAAATTAATAAAATTATAAAATACATAGAATTTGAAATACCATCAACTTTTGAAATTTCTCATATTATCGAAATTTTATAAATAATAGAAAATTTTATCCAAAAAAATAGGAAAAAGGGTTTTTCTTTTCTTAAAAAACACGAAAAGGGTTGAGATGGGTTCTTAGTTTTGAGACCTCATGAAAAGGCATATATAAAATAAAATTCTTATAGGCAATTATAATGCATTTCTAAAACATAAAAATAATGTTTATATTACCAAAGAAATAGAGTTATTTTCCCATTCATAGCCCATTATGTTAGTCTTAAAACTCTTCATTTTTTGTAAGACAAATGCAATAAAAAAAATTTGGTGATTCCATTATATGTATTCATTGTGGTTTGCATAAATAATAATGAGGTTAATGCTTAGGAAGACAGCGAGAGTGATGTGAGGACAGTTGCATGATACTCATAGTTTTAGTGACTTTTACGGGAAATGGGATTGGTGGGTCAAGTTTTAGCGTTTCCAAAGGGCTAGTACTACATCATGGCTTGTAGTGCAAATTAATTAATCTCGCAATTTTCTTGGTTTTGTTAACTTGGCAATTAGGGTTAAAGAGGGAAAAAGTTTGGCTCTCGAATTAATCGAATTTAACTGATTGAATAGGTAGGTTTGGATTAGTTTTTTTTTTTTATCAATTTGATTCAATTAATTTTTTTCAAAAATTTAGTTTTTGGTTTTGTTTTTTATTTTTAATTTAATTTTTTAGTTAAAAAAATTAAACTAACTGAACCATCGATTGAACTTTAAAACGATATTATTTTAATATTTATAAAATAATATTATTTATTTTTTAATTTATGTATTTTTTATCGTTATTTTGATTTTTTTCAATTTTTTTATGTTTTTTCAATTTAATCGATTCAGTTCGATTCAATTTATACTATTTGAATTCTTGGGTTAATCAGTTGATTCGATTCGATTTTGTTTTTATGCTCAGTTTAATTGGTTAATTGATTTTAGTTGGTTCGATAATCGAATCAACTGTTTACACACTCTTAATTAGGGTAAATTTTTTTTCATTTACAAGATATAACTAGCTTAAGACCCGTGTAATGTGCAAGTTATTCTATACAAAATTTTTATAAAAGAATTTATAATAACAATAATATTAGGCTAATTAATGTGCTTAGTACTTTGTTTGTTTTGGTTAATGTGTGAGTTTACCTAATTATAATTAAATTTTAATTGACTATGTTATTTATGTGTTAACTATGTTAAAAATTGTTACAGTTGAATTTCTAATATTATAATTATTTACATCTTATATTACTAACTCATCCAAAATAAAAATATTAATTTTAAGATATTTCAATATTCCTAGTAGATTATTATGATTCTTCTTCTATAAAAAGTATTAAAAATCATAATTTTCATTTTCAATTTTTGTCAATTATTATGAATATCAATTTTTGTTACACTACTTTTTATTAAAGATTAAATGTTTGATAGCTGCTTGAATACAACTTATCATTTGTTTACCATTTTTTAATTTTTTTTGTTGTTGTATTGTATAATCATTATAACAATTTCATTGATTTTATTGTTTTATTAATCTACAATTAAATTATTTAATAGATAAGTGAATATTCTTCTTAATAAATGAAAGAACTACTCCCTAATAAAACAAGAAAAAAATTAAATTCAAATTCAATTTTTTGGTTATTATGATTAGGGTTATTTAAAATATTCATCATATTATTATGTATAATATATAATTCTTTAAGATATAATAATTTATCAAACTATTGACAAGCTAGTTTACTTATTATATTATCAAATAAAAAGGATAATTATAGTTAAACAAACAACACAACACAACAAATATTTTGAGGATTCAAAGAACATTTCTCATAACATATTTCATACTAAATATTGGGGACAATCATCTATAGTTAATGAAAATTAACAAAGTAAACATCATTTGATTGCCACAAATGAGGTCATACTCTTTACTACAAAAATACTAACATCCTCAAAATCATATCTTTCACTCAAGAACAACCTAATGTAGTCTAGTCAACCAACAGATTTTCCATGAGTAAAATAAACTTCTTTAAATTCGGACTCAATTTCACAATTAAATCAACTTTAGCATTTGAATGACCAGTTTCGATATTTTTTTTGCTTTTTAACTATTGTCGAGAAATCTCCTCCAAACAAACACACAGTCACAAGACTAAGACCAAGACAAATACTAAAATCTATTAATTTGAATATAAAATGAACAAAACGAATAACACAATGTGTAAGGCCCGCTTCCGAATATTCGAAAGAAGATCCTTACATAGATGATGTAGAACAAAACTGAACTCAATTAACAACTCATTTCATTTCTAGTAGCGAAAATTAAATTAAGGTTCAATTACATTTTTAGAATCTCATAACCCTAGTCTCAATGGCCATACAAAATAATAAGAGACTCAAATGCCAATAAACATAATAGATTCTCATCACTAAAAATCTCACCAAATCACTAATTAGGATTTTTGAATTTAGGACGCGTCTCCGTACATCACTATCCCTGGACTGCAGTCCTACTGGACTTACCCCCAATAACAGTCTTTCATTTACCTAGAATGACAAAGAAGATCAAGTGAGCCACAAGACTCAGAAAATGCGAGAAACAATGGACAATATATAGAATCCAATAACATGATGACACCAAAAAGAGTAATCAATAACTCCACAATTATATACAAGATTCATAATTCATGAATTTATCAATTCAACTTACTACATCATGTCACCATGTAGCACTATGTAAATGCGCATAAAATTTCAATATCATTATCAATTCTCACAGGCTCGCAAGCCATCAATCAATACATGCAAGAGTGCATAATGTCATTATCAATATTAATTTCCCCGGCTCTCAAGCCATAAATCGATGCATGCAAAAGTGCATAAGTTCCATAAAATCTTACAAATAAATATAGAGTCAACCTGCCGAGCTATAGCCACCTCGTCCTGCACCAGATGTTCTAGGGTACCATTTCTCCCTCCGCGCAAAATAATAGGTGCACAAAACATATATGTATATGTCACATGTACATGTATGAATTTGCCAACCACATGTATTTAAATTCTTATTTCTCAATATTCATTCTTTCAACACCATTTACCCATACCGAGTATTTTACCATCATCAAATAATTCAACATATCTTATTTCATAACATTTACCTCGATTAAGATGTAAATTATAACACATAAATAATTTTGGGAGATGCTATTTAAGGTTAAATCTTGATTCACCATTTGAGGAGTAATATAGATTTAATATGCTATCTTTCCCATCACAATAATCTTCAATGATTCATTTAATAATTATGCTAAATTGACATTGATATGTATTTTTGAAAATTAAATAGGGTATTTGGATTTTAGCATATATATTCAAATATGGGAAAGTGTATTCGGATGGGTTATGGCCTATTCGAATATGTTGGATGAGCATTAAGTGATATCCAGATGGTTGAAGGTGTATTCGGATGTCTCTGGGAGTGATTGACAATGATATCCGGATGCTGCAGTAGCACATCCGGATATGGGCTAAGACATCCGGATGCACCATGTTTCAGAAATTCAACTTCGACAAGGTTTCGTATTTTGGGCATAACTTTCCCGTCCAAACTTCAATTGAGATGATTCAAGATGATATGAAAATCCAAGAAAAAGATCTACAACTTTTATTTTTTGAGTTTTCAAATATTCGGGTTTAATGGAGGTCTAAATTTGGCTTGAAGTTTGCTGCTATTGCGTTATATTCGAATGTGAATATATAGTTCGATAGCGTTTCGTATTTTGGGCACATCTCTCTCGTCTGAACTCCGATTGAGATGATTCAAAATGATACGGAAATCCAAGAGAAATATCTACAACTTTTGTGTTTTAATTTTTCAAATAATCGGGATTCATAAAGGTCGAAAATGGGCCTGAAGTTGCTGTCATGGTGAACTATCCGAATAAAGCTATCTTTGGAGGGTAGTATTCGGATGGGTTGATATATATATCCAGATGAGACACCCACTCATCCGGATGTCACTCATATGGCTTCTCAAAACTCATTCGGATAAGCCATTTTCTATTCGGATGACTGAGAAACAATTCAACAACTTGTTTACGAAGACGACGATTTATACATATATATATATATATATATAACACAGGCAATACCTATGGGCTACCCCATTCTGAAAGAAGATTGGGGAAGACAATCCCAATGGAAAATAATGACAATTTGGGGTGATTCAAAGCTAGGTTAGAAGGAAATATAACTAGGTGTATATATGTATATATATAGATATGAACAGTAAATTTACAAAGAATGAAGAAGAAGAAGATTAGTTCAACTAATCATCTAAATGCATAAAAGAGTGGTGTGAAGAGAAGAACTTGCCTGATGAAGAATCCTTCGTTGAAGCTCCAGACGCAAAACAAACAATGGGAGAAGAAGATGAAGGATATGAAGAAGAAGAACGGCTAAAGAAGAAGTTGAAGGGCAATGCAGCAGTAGGGGCCAAGGAAGATAAGCAAATTGACACTAAAATGGAAACAAGCACAGTGCACAGAAGGAAAAGGGCTGCGACACTAGCTCTGTTCGCCAGTTTTAGAAAGACTCAATTGTCCCTACTTTGTTTTTATAACAAATAAACTTTTTAGGGCATTTATGACCTTTGACACTTATTTTTTTTATTTTTCATTATTCTTTTTCTTATTCACACAAAGTTTTAAATTCCTTCATCATTGGACCCAAGCGCAACCCAACAATTATACAACCCACCTGATAAACCCATAGACTCATTAACTAATTAATTGAGGCTTATTTCATTATTTCCAAATTTATTAAAAATTATACCCATATACTTATTTTCACGATTATATGAATCACAAAATAAAATTATATAAATCTAAAATTATTTCTATGCCATCAAAGAGATTTATCATCAAGTATTAAAATACTTAGACCCACATTTAAAATGCCATTAAATTGCCATCAAGTAATAAAACACTTAGACCTATTCATAATATAATTAAAATTCTAAACACATCTTAATGGCCCAATTCATTTGGACTTTTCCCACATTTTTGAATTCCATTTGGATGGGCTACCAAATTCTTATTTCCACTTACACTTTATTCCATCAATAAATAAAAAAAAATATATCTTCAATCCTCAATTAATTAAAGCAAAAATTTTGAGTCCGAAATAAAATACTTGAAAACGCCTAGACCCTCTAACAAGTTGTTACAGTTTCTCCCCCCTTCAAAGAATTTGGTCCCCAAATTTGCATCTGACCACACGAACAATTGGAAAGGAAATGTCTGAGCTCATCCTCAAATTTTCAAGCAACCTCGCCCTGATTGTGACATTGCCACCGGCCATTACAAACAGATTCAATCTATACTCCTATTCATTCTCTTATCATTCTGGAATGTTCAATGACATTTTCTCATGTCACACCTTGCGCATGACTTTTATAGTCTAAAGAAAAATCAATCACATGCTAAGGATCCATCACAAACTTTCTTATTGTTAATACATGCCACACCGAATGCACATTGGCCAAACAAGGCTAATTTATCTGTTAAAGGTCCAATTCGCACTAGGATTCTCGAAAGAGTCAATAGGACGAGGGTTGGGTTTTCCCTCGAGCTCTAAACATCGCACGCTCCTCATGGCATCACCCTTAATCATACATGGTCTCACATCTCAAATTATGAATCCCAGTATTTTCGGTCTACATAACTTCCCTATCTATCTTGGGCCGTTCTCACCTAGGCCCTAACGATTCTGATTTCTAAAATGTTTTTCTAATAACCCGGGGCCCCAATAAGACCCGATATCCATCCTCCTCCCAACACGCTGGCATCCTACATGGACTACTATAAAACGCCTTATAAGGTGGTGTCCCAATACTGGCATCTTAATCACTTTCATAAATGAACTCCACTGATGGAAGATGATCGCCCTAACTACCAAGGAAATCCAACACATGTGCCAATAGCATCTCCTTCATTGCCTAAAGAGTTCTCTCTTTCTATCGGTATGTCTGTAGATGAAATGTAGTACTGAACTTCCACTTAGTCCCTGAGGTAACATATGACACTTCACAATATACTTGACAGAATACCATTCAGTCATACTATTTCCTTAATATACATCTCTGCCCAACGATTTAGGAAAAATATTTTCTTATTTATCCAGGAGGGATTGATTTAGTCATCCCGACTATGAGTACCCCAAACGACCTCGTTCTCTTCACCATCCTAGGCAATCCCTACGCAAGGTCCATGGGTGCATTATCCCACTCCCACTTCGAGTTGATAACAATTGCCATAAATCTGAGAGTTTCTGACGCTCGGCCTTAACTTGCTGACACATTAGACATTGCAAAACAAATCTCGCCATGTCTCTCCTTAAATCGTTCCAGGTGAATAATATAATCAACCTTAAGCCTTAAATAGGGTCCATAAGGAAACCATTTCCTTCAACCAAATTCGCACTTGCTAACCATAGCATACATTATGTAATTTTCCATTGTGTACAAGTAACCCTTAAGTATTCCCGATGAGTCTCTTCACTCGATGAGTATATGACTATTCCATCGATAGCACTATAATATCCTCCTTGAGATGACTTATCTCCCATCTTACCATTTACTGATACCATCCTAACCACATGCTAATCTTAAAAGATACATCGCCTCAATATCTAATCCAACAATTTATCCACTCATGGTGGGGGTTCTTACTCGTTATAATTATTTACTTCGAGTGCCACAGTCTATGCACGTTCTAAATCTCCCACATTTCCTCCTCATAGAACATTAGGACTTTCCCCTAAAGAATACACTTGAGCAAGCACTATTCTTGTCTCGAAGTCTTAAAATTTCATTATAAGCTCCTATAGCTTCATTTCTTCCATTACATCATTCTCATTTAACACGTTTACTTATCCAATCTGATCGTAGATCCTTCACTTCCTTAGTCACTATCGCTCATCGATCAACGTTTGATTTTCCTTTCCCTAAGTTAACAATAGTGGATTCCCTCTTAATTATGCATTACTATATGTTAACCCATGTAAACTCGGTATACTACAATATTGCGAACCACATGAATTCGTATATATATATATATATAGATAACTTTATTGTAATTATTATTAATTCCCGTGGCATTAGAAAACCAAGTCTAGCATCAACACAGTCACTAAACGAAAGAAACACTGGCGACAGTTCGCGACCGGTCGACAGCTTCTTACCATCTGTTGTTAGCTGCTATGCTGAATAAGGCTCTCACCTCATTGCTTATTTCCCCTTAGCCATTCACTGGCCTACTGTTTTCGTATTACATTTTTCCTCTTATTATACGCTAACCTATATTTTACATATATACATAATTGTATGCGTATGTACTCTCAATCCAAAATCCCAATTAGTTATTTCCATGAGTAATTACACGAGCCACTCCTAGGGTCCCAATCCTAGCTTTTCATTAATACAGCTACGTACTCGCCCTGGTAATTCACTTCTGGGTACTATACTTCCCTCAAAATTTTCATCATTTATTACTAAAATATCTCCTACTCACATGCTTCACAAGTGTCTACACCTCTCTAATTACAGTTATTCTGTCCATATGCCGCATCCATTAGCTCTTGATAATAATTTAATGACTTCCAATTCCTCAAGCCATATTTCTCACGAGAGCGGTCCTTTCCCCTTTTAAGGCCTCGAGAATTAACATAACACCCTTAGGTTATGCTTGCTTCAATACATACCCATCAACAAAGAATATCAGCTATCCAACCCAACACCACGGGAAAAGCTTACGTCGAAAATACATCAATACCATCTCCACATAAAGAATCCCTTAGGCGACTTAAACCCTTAACTATTAAGCCTTAGATGCTCACATTCCAGGTTCTAATAGCTCGCTCCCATCAATTTCCTCCTTTAGCTTCTCGTTTCTTTTTTTTTTGGTCCATTTGGGGTCCTATACCCCTTTTCCATATAGCTTTCTTGGCTATTTAACCACTATCACCTTCACTCGAGGCTTCTCCCTTATCTGTTATCCACATCGCACATCCCAAAACTCCATATATAGACAACTTTCAAGTTTTATCTCCATTATATTTTGTGACGACTTCCTCACCGTGCATCCTTAAACCTATCGGCTCGTCTAACTTGACCACTTATCTTAAGTTCATCAATACACAATACCCAAGTTCAAATTTACAGCCATTCCTCAAATTTCTTGTAATTTAAACTCCTTAGAATTGCAATGCAACTTGTTTCCATGTCATTTGTTCTCATTTTGTACACATACATATATTTATGTGAACCGAAATAATGAACGCCCATTAAATTTTCCTAGGTCAGGCCACTTAAACTTCCCATTTCATGTCATAATCAGTCACATCTTACAAATATGCATCTTTCAAAAGTTACATAGTAACAAAAACACTTTTCCATTACATTCCCAATTAGAGCAACAAACTTTCACTCCTGCTATTATAGACTATAGTAGCACCCTCACTATGCAATGCTTTCCTCATCCCCAACAACGTGGGATATTACCTCATGTGCTAAGCAATCTAGGTATCCATCGTTGCCTACGCTTGATTCAGGTTCAATAGTTTCCTTCCTTTGATAAGTCGGTCCCCACTCCCCGGCCTCTAATGGAATTTCCCCACAAATGGTTTTGCCTTCGGCGAAGTCATGAGGTAGGGTCTAACAAGGTTCATATAGCTCGGCTTGCTGCCTCACTGCGCCAGCAAAATCATCATAATGGAACCGAAGATGCATATCCATCATTAGGACTTTAGTAAGCTATCCCAACGCTTCATTCATGAACTTCCTTGTGAAGAAGACATGCTTCTCCGAAAGGCCCCATAGGGGTTCACGTGTACCCAATTGAAATACTGTTTCTACTCAATCCAGGTAACTCACCACGGGCTCATCCTCTCGTTGCCTTCCTCCATGTACTAAGAGTAGCTCTTCCTCCCAGCGATGCCAAAGCAAATTTAGTTCCCCAAGACTTGGGTCTGGCATTCACCATCTCGGTTCTCCAGAATCCATGCTAAGGTGTTCCCAAAATCTGCACGAAAGGTTGAATGTCAATTTCCTTACCAAAGTAGACCACTCTTCACCCAAGCACCATAATTGGAACACATACGCCTAATTACTAATACCCTTCTAGCCATTCCTACGGGATGACAAGGATACTTACATATATATATATATATATATACACGTATATAAGAGGGGTGTTCTAACCTTGACCTCAAGTTAGGGGCTTCTTGCCACGAGCACCCCTTTTTCTCATTCCTAGCCATTTTTGGACATTATTCAAATACACTTCGAAATTTTGGACTACTAATCATAGTCCTAACTTTACCCATCACTCCTAGGTGTACAGAGACTCCATTTACTCCTAACTTACGCTCTGATACCAAAATTATAAGGCCTGCTTCTGAATATTCGAAAGAACGTCTTTACATAGATGATATAGAACAAAACTAAACTCAATTAACAACTCATTTCATTTCTAGCAGCAAAAATTAAATTAAGGTTCAATTACATTTTCAGAATCTCATAACCCTAGGCTCAATGACCATACAAAATAATAAGAGACTCAAATGCCAATAAACATAATAGATTCTCATCACTATAAACCTCACCAAATCACTAACTAGGATATTTGAAGTTAGGACGCGTCTCCGTACACCACTATCCCTAGACTGCAGTCCTACTGGACTTGCTCCGAATAACAGTCTTTCCTTTACCTAGAATGCCAAAGAAGATCAAGTGAGCCACAAGGCTCAGAAAATTCGAGAAACAATGGACAATATATAGGATCCAAGAACATGATGACACCAAAAAGAGTAATCAATGACTCCACAATTATATACAAGATTCATAATTCATGAATTTATCAATTCAACTTACTACATCATGTCACCATGTATCACTATGTAAATGCGCATAAAATTTCAATATCATTATCAATTCTCACAGGCTCGCAAGCCATCAATCAATACATGCAAGAGTGCATAATTTCTTTATCAATATTAATTTCCCCGGCTCTCAAGCCATAAATCGATGCATGCAAAAGTGCATAAGTTCTATAAAATCTCACAAATAAATATAGAGCCAACCTGCCGAGCTATGGCCACCTCGTCCTGCGCCAGATGCTCTAGGGTATCCTTTCTCCCTTCGCGCAAAATAATAGGTGTACAAAACATATATGTATATGTCACATGTACATGTATGAATTTGTCAACCACATGTATTTAAATTCTTATTTCTCAATATTCATTCTTTCAACACCATTTACCCATATCGGGTATTTTACCATCATCAAATAATTCAACATATCTTATTTCATAACATTTACCTCGATTAAGATGTAAATTATAACACATAAATAATTTTGGAAGATGCTATTTAAGGTTAAATCTTGATTCACCATTTGAGGAGTAATATAGATTTAATATGCTATATTTCCCATCATAATAATCTTCAATGATTCATTTCATAATTATGCTAAATTGACATTGATATGTATTTTGAAAAATTAAATAGGGTATTTGGATTTTAGCATATATATTCAAATATGGGAAAGTGTATTCGGATGGGTTATGGCCTATTCGAATATGTTGGATGAGCATTAAGTGATATCCGAATGGTTGAAGGTGTATTCGGATGTCTCTGGGAGTGATTGATAGTGATATCCGGATATGGGGAGATACATTCGGATGTTAGAAGTTAAGAATGTGAGTGATATCCCGATGCTGCAGTAGCACATCCGGATATGGGCTAAGACATCCGGATGCACCATGTTTCAGAAATTCAACTTCGACAAGGTTTCGTATTTTGGGCATAACTTTCTTGTCCAAACTTCAATTGAGATGATTCAAGATGATATGAAAATCCAAGAAAAAGATCTACAACTTTTATGTTTTGAGTTTTCATATATTCGGTTTTAATGGAGGTCTAAATTTGGCTTGAAGTTTGCTTCTATTGCGTTATATTCGAATGTGAATATACAATTCGACAGCGTTTCGTATTCTGGGCACATCTCTCTCGTTTGAACTCCGATTGAGATGATTCAAAATGATACGGAAATCTAAGAGAAATATCTACAACTTTTGTGTTTTAATTTTTCAAATAATCGGGATTCATAAAGGTCGAAAATGGGCCTGAAATTGTTGTCATGGTGAACTATCCGAATAAGGCTATCTTTGGAGGGTAGTATTTGGATGGGTTGATATATATATCCAGATGAGACACCCACTCATCCGGATGTCACTCACATGGCTTCTCAAAACTCATTCGGATAAGCCATTTTCTATTCGGATGATTGAGAAACAATTCAACATCTTGTTTACGGAGACGACGATTTATACATATATATATATATAACACAAGCAATACCTATGGGCTACACCATTTCGAAAGAAGATTGGTGAAAACAATCCCAATGGAAAATAATGACAATTTGGGGTGATTCAAAGCTAGGTTAGAAGGAAATATAATTGGGTGTATATATGTATATATATATATATGAATAGTAAATTTACAGAGAAAGAAGAAGAAGATTAGTTCAACTAATCATCTAAATGCATACTCTTATGATCAAAAGAACTCTCGAATGGAATAACAAAATGAACATAAAAGAGTGGTGTGAGGAGAAGAATTTGCCTGATGAAGAATCCTCCGTTGAAGCTCCAGACGCAAAACAAACAGTGGGAGAAGAAGATGAAGGATATGAAAAAGAAGAACGGTTGGAGAAAAAGTTGAAGGGCAATGCAGCAGTGGGGGCCAAGGAAGATATGCAAATCAACACTAAAATGGAAACAAGCATAGTGTGTAGAAGGAAAGGGGCTGTGACACTAGCTCTGTTCGCCAGTTTTTCAAAGACTCAATTGTCCCTACTTTTTTTTTTTATAACAAATAAGCTTTTTAGGGCATTTATGACCTTTGACATTTATTTTTTTTTATTTTTCGTTATTCTTTTTCTTATTCACACAAAGTTTTAAATTACTTCATCATTGGGCTCAAGCCCAACCCAACAATTATACAACCCACCTGATAAACCCATAGACTCATTAACTAATTAATTGAGGCCTATTTCATTATTTCCAAATTTATTAAAAATTATACCCATATACCTATTTTCACGATTACATGAACCACAAAATAAAATTATATAAATCTAAAATTATTTCTATGCCATCAAAGAGATTTATCATCAAGTATTAAAATACTTAGACCCACATTTAAAATGCCATTAAATTTCCATCAAGTAATAAAACACCTAGACCCATTCATAATATAATTAAAATTCTAAACACATCTCAATGGCCCAATTCATTTGGACTTTTCCCACATTTTTGAATTCCATTTGGATGGGCTACCAAATTCTTATTTCCACTTACATTTTATTCCATCAATAAATAAAATATATATATTTTCAATGCTCAATTAATTAAAGCAAAAATTTTGAGTCCAAAATAAAATACTCGAAAATGCCTAGACCCCTAACGAGTTGTTACAGTTTCTCCCCCTTCAAAGAATTTGGTCCCCAAATTTGCATCTGACCACACGAACAACTGGAAAGGAAATGTTTGAGCTCATCCTCAAATTTTCGAGCAACCTCACCCTGATTGTGACATTGCCATCGACCATTATAAACGGATTCAGTCTATACTCATATTCAATCTCTTATCATTCTGTAATGTTCAATGATATTTTCTCATGACACACCTTGCGCATGACCTTTATGGTCTAAAGAAAAATCAATCACATGCTAAGGATCCATCACATACTTTCTTATCGTTAATACGTGCCACATCGAATGCAAATTGGCTAAACAAGGCTAATTTATATGTCAAAGGTCCAATTCGCACTAGGATTCTCGAATTTCATTAGACACGAAAATTTCCTAATGTTCTACCTTAAGACTAACAAATTTCCACCTCAAACTAAACATCATCAGTTAGTTCAGATTCATCTAATACTACAAGACTAGGCACACATCAACATCTAGACCTACATCAGTTTTAAAAATATTCAAAGATTTTTCACTCCTTAAACTTTTCAAAAGATTCACTTTTACACCTAAGGAAGAATACCCAAAATCTCTCCAAAATATCCACCAACAAAGAAATAAATATCAGGTCCTAGACAAAAAATAGGAATCACTAGAACAGACCCCAAAAAGACAGAGAAAACAACCTACAACCCATGGGAATCAACTTTAACACAGGCATCTATGGAAAACCTCCAACCCATAACATAACATAGGATTCATAAAACACTCTAGGTTACCAACCTAACCAAATCCATTAATGCCTAACATGCTTGACTTTAACAGCCATCTTATGACCAATTGTGCCCTAGCCTTTTTATGCCTAGACTCCAAAAATAAACAACCCTACCAATATACAGAGACTTAACAATTTACTAAGACTTTTAAGTTATTCCATACCTTCTCCTCGGGCCTTCTTTTCTTCTTTTTGTTCTGTCACATGCTGAAGTTTCCATGGCCATTAAACTCTTTAAGTTTCACCTTAATTGATACCATCTCCAGTTTGGTTCTTCAATATCTTGCAAAGGAAAAATAAAGAACCAACAGAAAAGCAAACGCATAAAACGCAATAGAAAAATAGGAAACAAGCCAGGGGAAATGCAGGCCAATAGACAGTAACACAGAACACATACAACAACAGAAATGTAATTGAGAACAGTGAAATGATTAGATTGCAATGCTTCCAAAATACACCAAGCAATTACACACAATCAACCTCACAAACTTTCCCAAACAGACAAGTGATTTATACTTCCAACATGGAGTAATTCATGCTTCAATCCCTAATTAATCTTGCAATAAATCACATAGAAACATGAGGCAAAAACAGAAAATAGATTGAAGAGAAAGAAAAAAAAATGGATGGATTAATCACTATTCTTTACACTTTCACAACCCTTGCAAAAATCAACAGGAAATACCCAACAACAAGGAATCACGGCCTATGCTAATAACTCAACAAAAAAACAATCAAGAACAGCAACACAGGGGCATAACATATATCACACAGCTACAAGAATAGTAACTAAACACCGCAACGATGAACAGAACCAACAAAGCTTAAACGAAAATTTTAAAGCATACAATTGGACTAACAAAATTAAAAGAAAGATTTCATTCATTTGATCTTTATTCTTGATTATTAGATGCCCTCAGGTTGGAAACAAAACAACACAAAAATTATGTGGCAGAAAGTCAACCCAGAAAAACAAAACCAAAACGATTCAAGAGTCATAGCTTCAACCAATCGATGGATAGCACACCACGATCCAATCAGTATATTGCAGATCAGAATCGACACCAACGAATTGAAAATGCCATTCGCTGAACATCATGGCCTTCGGATCTACCGAACACCTCTGTTCTTGATCTCCATTAGGTCAAACACGAGTTCTGGGATCGTTCCCGAGCTTCTCTATTCTCGGACTTCTCCGATGGCTATTTTCAGTGTTCTTGGATCTCCTTCAGAATCTATCTTCGAGTGGCTCTGATACCATTTGTTGAGAAATCTCCTATGAACAAACACACAGCCACAAGTCCAAGACCAAGAGAAGTACCAAGATCCACTAATCCGAATATAAAATGAATAACACAATGTATATACGTGTTCGGATCAAATTGATCCTACTCATGACAAAGGCTTTGCCTCTAGTCAATCCACTAGAGATTTTGGTGATTACAACAACAAGATTACAACCGAACCCACAAGAATTGAACTCTTATAGTATTGTAAACAGAAGCAAAAACACAAGAGTACAAGATCGTTCCAAGAATGAATTAAAGTAACAAATACAATACTCTAGCTTCTCAATACAAATCTCACACGCCTCAAGCGATTTCCAGAGATTCAAACACAAGACCTCGCTTTGTTCTTCTTCTTTGGTTTCTTGCTCCTCCTCGGTTTGATCTCTCTCGCTCTGTGCATGTTCTTCTTGCCGATTAGGGCTTGCTATATGATTTTCCCAAATCATTGCTTTATATACATGGGTCAAGGGATACGATTGAAATTAACATAAAAGAGCAACAAACTTGGGCTTGGGCTTGTTGGCCTCCGGACACCAACGACCCAACGCAGCTTCTGTATACCTCTCATAAGAAAACTGGCCCATTTTACATATTATAAAATGATATGCAAATGCCCATGAAATTCAAATATATATGATATAGAAATATAAATGACAATATTAATACATTTTGAATCACAAATCCTAAGACCTACATTGTCAGCATTCCTTTACATATTAACAAAATAATCTTCAACTAAAAGTTGCAAATTACAAAATTTAAATTATTTATCATTCAAATAAACAATATAAACCATTCCTTTGCAAATTGTAGAACAATAAGTACCTTAAAACAAAATTCTCCCAACTGTTTAACTTTCTCATCCAATTCCTTCTCCTGTTTTGTTACCAATTCTTTCCTTACTTCGGTTTCTTTTTCCTTTTCAAGTCCAAAATATGGCTCTTGACAATGCTATATACAAAAGATGAAAAATAAGTTATTCAAATAAACAATTGTAAAAACAACCAGGATCTCAATTCAAAAAAAAAAAAAAATAGTTTTACTTAACAAATTTTAATAAAAAATTAAATAAAAAATTGTTAGCTAAATAAGATTTGTTGGTCCCTTAGGGTATGGTCACTCAAGAGTGGTAATGAATTGAGTGATTAAAATTTTTAACAATTTTAACGAGAATTCTTAATTAATGATTTTATTAGAAAATATATTTAACAAATGTCTATGAATAGTATTTGTGATTGATAGTTTATGCAAGTCACAAGATATAGAAAAAATAAATAAAGTGAGACAATAGACAATTTATAGTGGTTCGGTGTCTCCACACACACTTATTCCACTCTCCCAAGGTATAACCACCATTAGAGTTCTACTAAACCAATCTCACCAAGGCTTTCTCCTTGACTCACTTTGAAAACTAGATACACTCCCAAATTACAACAAGTTCTAGGCAACCACTAACACCAAATTTTTCTCCCTAACTCACATTGAAAACTAGTTACACTCCTAAATTTAATGATTCTAAACAACCAATACAATCCACAATAAAAGTTTATGTGAATACAAATATTTGTCCTCACTTGGACACAAATAAATAAGGAATTAAAAAAATATATACAAAGCAATGTAAATAAATAAATAAATCAGTAACCTCAAGTTTGGTGGAGAAATTTATAGTAGACTTGAAGCGTTTTTCTCCACTTGCCTCGATGGATGAGCAATGATGCTTTGAAGAGCTTTGGTTTACTTGGATTTTTACTTAAGAGCGTTTGAGAGTTTTTGGATGCTTTGTATGTGTAAAATGTATAATTAATGATCTTCAAAACGAGCTTGGGGTATTTATAGGCATTTGCTAAAAGTATTGTAGTATACTGTAGTAATGGTCAAAATACTTTTAAATAAATTTTTATTTTACTAAAAAAATAATTTTAATGAAAAATACCAATTTTTATAATACATATACTATGTCAAAATATTTTATAAAATAATCAAAAATAATTAGGTACTACAATTAATATATTTATTCAAAATATCATTTTTGTTTAACCATCAAAACTTAATTAAAATTTGAATAGAACAAGTTGGCTCAACAAGATTTAATTGGGTATATGGTTTTCTCACTCAATAAGTTCATCCTCTTGTGTCTTATTTTTTATGGTTGACAATATTAAAGATATGAGATCTCTAAGTGTCATCTATCTTTCCTTCTCGAAATTTCAAGCTTCTAATGGGAGTTCCTTACAAATGTTTACCCCCCTATCCAAAGAAATATTTGAATGTTCACAATTGATAAAGGTTGTAACCTAGAAAAGATGATATATAGTTATGGTATCAATTCCTTCATTATATAATATTTTAAAAAATGGACATGTAGATTGGAAATATAATTTTCACTTTTAGATGAATCTCCTCTAAATATTTGAGGATGTGATCTTTCTCTTCAATTTGATATGATAGTTCAGTTATTTTCATCCTCAAAACATTGATTTCTAGAAATGATTTCACGTCGATGACTTTCACTAGTTCCAACAAAATAGAAAAAAAAATAAAAAACACAACTTTCAAAATGACTAGAATTCGAGAAAAAGAAATAGATGAGAACGGATATATATATATAACTGTATTAATCTTTCAAAAATCTTGCTAAAAAAAAAAAAAGATGTGAACTAATATATATAATAGGGAAGGTAATAAATCATAAATAAAATAAATACAACATAAAACAGTTCACATAAAAAACCTTCATTGTGTTAAATGATTGAACAGGTGGATTGTGGATGTTGCAAGGATGTTAAATGTTATTTAGTTCATGCTATTTTCTTAGCATCCATGTTTGGATTGTAACTACTCGAGGACAAATTTAATTATACTAAATTATGTGAATGAATGGTGAATGGTTGATCCATCACTTCATTTATAGTCTCAAAATTACATGATTGACAAGGATTTGAACCTTACTTCAAATTAGAGCATAAAAGGTATGTTGGAACTTCAATCTTATTCGTCGATAATAAGCTAGTAGTCTCAAACTAATTAAGGATCTACAGGCATCATATCTAAAATGGAACTCTTAGAGAAATGAAGGTAATTAAGAAGAGGTGAGAACAGATCCAAAAGGGAGCTTAAGAGGTAAAGGTACTTGTCACTTGTAACTTTTCTACCTTTGCTCTCTAACTTTTGAATGGTATAGGTTTCACTTAACCCTTAATATACTGATTTTCCTTTTGCATGTATGTGTCTAGTAGCATAAGATTGAAACAAAAACAGGTGAAGAAGTGTCAAGCTAAATCGAGAAGATGTTGGCCGAAAACTTTTTAATTTTTTTTTAATAGTTTTTAATGCATGTTTAGTTTGAATCTAACCCCTTGTGACTAGATATTATATTGCATGTTGTTTGATTACACCAAAAGACAAGAAAATGAGTGGCCAAAGTTTGAAGTTACTTGGAAGGGTTCGATATTGCACAACTAAGGTAAGTGATCTTTTGTGTTTAATCTCAAAGCAACTTACAATTAGAAGTTGTTGCATTTTGCTTTGAACTAACTTTAAGTAACATTAATGTTCTTCTCGATGTAAAGGATTAATGTAAATCAAGCCACCAATCAAGAATAATAAGAGAGACATTTTCAATTGAATTTGGGTTATCTATATTATGCCAAGTATGTACCCCTTGAGTGATAGGGAAGACAACACTCATCAAGTGTCGTACTTGAAATTTTGGAATTCTGAGTCGAAATGTAAAAATGGCCCCCGAATCATATTTAAATTTTATTTTTTATAATAAAATATAAAAAAATAAATAAATATTCATTTAGACAGGGTCAAAATAGTAATTTACAAATATTCATATAGACACAAGGATAAAAAATAAATAAATATTCATTTAAACACAGAGGAGAGAGAGAGTTCATTCTGCAGATTTTGGATTGGGGGAGTAATTTATATATGGGCAAAATCGTCATTTAGACATAAGGACAAAATAGTTATTGTCTCTCAATTTTATGAGCCCCTTAAATTAACCTAATTTGTGAACCCTGAAACAATGGGCTTACGAATTGCACTATAGGTCCGGGCCTGCACTCACCCCGAATGGTGAGTGATCATTTGTTACTTATTTTTAAGCTTAATATTCACATATATATATATAGATATATATATCTTGAGAGTGATGGGATCTCAATCATTCCTTCTAGGTAGTGAGTGATCATCTACTACTTATTTTTACGCTTAGTATACATATACAAATCCGATAAGTGAAAGGATTTTAATCGCTCTTTCTGGGTGATAAGTGAGTGCTTATTTTTTCATATGTATGTTAGTGTTAAATGATTGGACTTTTATTGTGGAAATCATTGTTGTGAAAATATGTAGTCTATAAAAATGGTTGAACTCATATTATTTACCAAAGAACGTCAAAAACTTTAAGCTAAAAGAGAACACAGTTTTGTTCACAGAATAGTTTTTAGGATTTGTTCAATCGATCTAAAGTATCTTTGACAAAATAAGTTCACACAACAAGTTCTTGCATGTAGAATCATCTTTCGTAAAATTAGAGTGTATTTGGTTGCACAAATTTACCATGAAAAATATGTAATTATTACACTTTTTTATGGAAAACAATCAAACACTCTTAACTTTTTTATGGAAAAATATGCATGATACAAACATTTAAAGTTTATTTTCATGAAATTCATTTTTTAAGGGGGTGGAGTGATTTTTATTTTCTAGACAATATTACCTAGAATTAAATTCTAAGTAATGTAATCAAACACATTTTTTTAATTGCATTACTTAGAATTTAAGGTGTGTTTGATTTCTAGGCAATTTAGTGTATCTTTACATCCAAATTAACAATTTTTTAAGAGGTTATTTTTTAAATTATATATCAATAAATTGTACATGAGATGAGTATAAATAAATAAATGTACATTAGAAAGAACTTTGAATAGTCAAATTTACTTGTCTTGTATATTTTCTCAATGTATGGGTGATAATTGTGAACATCTTAGTAATATTTCTTTCATTCACTATTGCTTATACCTATGTCTTACTCTCGTCTAAATATGGAGTTGTAACCAAACAACTTTAGTGCAATGAAAAAAGAAATATTTAAACTTAGAACTTAGTTATTCTAAATGAGTTAAACCTATGTTTGATTAAATAAGTTTGAATAAAGTAATATTTTATAAATCTTGGACTTGATAAAATTAAGAGTTGTCATTTGCCTTAGAAACTCAAATAAAATAAACTAATTAATTTTAGACTTGCCCTTTAAATCTTTCTTTCATGGGGTTAATAACCTAATTTATCTTCAATTTTGAGTCATTTTTAAGTTTTATTCGATTTTAAAAATTATTTCAATTTACTCCTAATACTTTAAGATTGATACCAATTTTGTCATAAATTGATCTGATGTGTTAGCCTCGCTAATTTATCTAATAATTAATACATCAACAAAACAAGGTCAGTTTGCTTTGCAAATCATAAAATAAAACAAGACCCAAATTGAAATAATTATTAAAATGAAAAAAAAATTAAAAAATACCATAAATTAAAGATAAATCAAGTTATTATCCCTTAATTTAATTGCTAATGTGTTAATTATTAAATAAATCAACATGCCACCTCAATCGTCACATTAACTAGACCACAGGTTAGATCAATTTATGATAAAATTAACATTAATTTTAAAGTATAAAAATTAAATTAAAATAATTCTTAAAACAAGATAAAATTAAAAAATTATCAAAAATTAAAAATAAATCAAGTTATATTACCCGTTGCAAGTTAAAACTCAAAATAAACTTTTATAAAAAATGACATAAACCTCCTTGATATATAAAAAATAATATAAACCTCTTTTGAGGTGTCATTTTATAAATTATGATGTAATAAATATATAATAAAAATAATTAAAAAACACAAACTAACAATTGTCAACAATTGCTAAGAACCCAAACAAAATTAAATTTATCAATTTCATTCTAGAACTTAGACGCTTTTAAATTCATTCAAGATGATCTCATATGACATTTATCTATACATACATATATAGCATGAAAACGATTGTTTCTATGTTAGTTCATATATATCAACAATTTTAAATATTACATTTGTAAATTTGTTCCTGAAAAATTTTGAATGGTATGCTTTCATGTTGAAACGTAGAAATTTATGATATAATTACAATCGTAGAGCTATATTTCATATTATTATAGTACCATTTCTTTTAACAATTTATTACGCATGCACATAATTTTAAAGGCTAAAGGATATCCAGCCGCTCATCTTTCACCATTTAACTATTTTGTCACCTTAACAAGTTAAACAAGGACCTATTAGTCCCCTCAACTTCTAATTTTAAACCTATTATGTACCTTAACTACTAATTTTGTAATAGTTACGTACTTGAGTGCAGCAAGCATTGTTGCGTGAGTTGCACATGCTGTCTGATGTGGGCCCCACATCGATCAAGCCAATGAAAGAGTGCCACTTGTCTCAATCTGCAAGAGAGGAAGAGGGCCGATGGCTGGCGACGACTGATAGCCGCCTGAAACGAGACAGAAAGATAGCGAGAGCGAGAGATACAGAGAGAGCGAGAGATACAGAGAAAGAGAGCGAGAGATATAGACAAAGAGAAAGCGAGAGCGAGAGATACACACAGAGAGATGCGAGAGCAAGAGAGACCGACAAAGAAAGAAAGAGAGAGAGAGAAGGGTAGATAGAGGAAGAAGACGACCGCGGAGGAGGAAGACGCCATCGTCGCCTCCCGACCCCAATCAACGCCATCGCCCAGATCTGCCCGCCCACACCTAGTCGCTGCTATCGATGGCCCCCCAACCTCGATCAATGCCTCGAACGCTGCTAGTGACCACCGACAAAGAGAGGGAGAAAGCAAGAGCGAGAGCAAGATGAACTCATATGACATTTATTTATACATATATATATATATATAGCATGAAAACGATTGTTTCTATGTTAGTGCATATATATCAACAATTTTAAATATTATATTTATAAATTTGTTCTGAAAAATTTTGAATGGTATGCTTTCAGTTGAAACGTAGAAATTTATGATATAATTACAATCGTAGAGCTATATTTCATGCTTTTATAGTACCATTTCTTTTAACAATTTATTATGCACGCACATAATTTTAAATAATAACTTACCACATAGGCTTTCCATTATAATCACATCAACTTAGAAACAAATAAGTCAATTAAATTAAATTAAATTGCACCCAGCAATATATATGTGTATGTATATACGTCTATCATACACATATATTATAAAATATAAGGGTTTGAGGCTCAGATCTAGACCGATCACAGTAGCAGACTGAGGAGAGGGGTGACTCCACCATGGCTGCAGACTCCGGTTGCCTAGCAGTTTGTCTCTCTTTCTCTAACCCGAAAATTTATCGGGCCGCTGGCCATCCGGGTCGCCCCGCCAAAAAAAGGGTCGCATCTCCTCCAGCCAGCACCGATCTGGACTTAGAAAACTTATCATCACAGCCCCCCTTAAAAGGTAGTGTTTGTTTGTTAGCCAGGAAATAGTATTTGTGTCCTCAGCCACAGCTCAAGTTTAAGTGATTGAGTCATAATAAAGTTAAAATTCGTAACAGAAGGTCGTGAGTTCGATTCCTGTTCTTGGGCACTCTGCCAAAACCAAGAACACGAACGACGGAGAACCGCCCAAAAAGACAAGGCAACGTGCGCAAACACACACACACACACACACACACACACACAAAGGGCTGTTGATTTTAGTGATGGATCTGAAATCATCGGCATCGATTTCCGTACAGAGAGGGGCAACCACCCTCAGAACACCCCGCCTCTCTGCGCGAACAGCGAAGCCTCAATCTATTCGTTTTCTGGGACTCAATATTTACAGAGCATACGGGAGTGGGAGATGGAATTGAGATTACCTTCCATAACACTCTTTCCTGTTCCTTTCCGTTGCTAAATCTCTCCCAAACAAAGCCTTAATGCCATTCGGGACTAGGATTCCAGGAATGAAATGGAATGGAAAGCAACGGCCGATCTGTCTATTTTCTGATTCGGAAACCAGATCTTAGCAACAGAAGCCGCATTCAAACGATACAGTTCGTGAGATTCTTACCGAGTGGGGCTGTTGAGTTTAGGAAATGAATCATCGGCTCTCACGCGACCGATCGATCTGCGAAGGCAGAGATCAGCATCTTTGGAGAGGGGCAACAGCCTCCACAAATTCCCAGCTCCCCGACGAGCCTCATCCCCAATGTGGTTGCCATTTTGGAACCCTAGCTTGGATCGGATATTTGGGAAATTTGGAAAAATAGGACTGCCGGCAATGAACTTTGAAAATCTTTGCCATTTTGGAACCCTAGCAGCCTAGCTTGGATAGGATATTTTGGTTTTATATTGGTCCAGTTGCCTGTTATACCCCTGGCAGTAGGGTTGGATACTTGGTTATGGAAAAGGGTATCCAGTCATTCCAGCACTGAATCAGAGCCCAACTATTTCTTGAGCCATGTTTTGGTTAAAGAATTTACAGAGGGAAAGAAAAAATAAATAAATAATAACAACAAATAAATAATAATGATATATACGTAAAAAGTTTATGCAAAATTTTTAAGAATAAATAATATTTCTTTTATGATTTTGTTTTCAATAAATTAATTTTTATGACTTAATTTGTTTTATAGTAAATGTTAAATATTTTTATTTTGTTATAATTAATCTCACATTCAAAATTTTATTAAAAATTATAATGTAATAGATATATAAAATAGAAAATATAAAACCTTAAGGGTGTCTTTGATTGCATTATTTAGAATTTAATTTTAGGTAATATTTGTCTAGAAAACAAAAACCACATCCCCTTAAAAAATGAATTCCATGGAATGAAATTTTAAATGTTTGTATCATACACATTTTTCCATAGAAAATTTAAGAATGTTTGATTGCTTCTATAGAAAATATTGTAATAATTATATATTTTCTATCGTAAATATGTACAATCAAACACACTTTAAATAACGATTGTCAGCGATCGCAACTACAAACCCAGTAATGGAAAAAACCATATTGGCTTCTTTCTTTAGATCATTAAGTATTTTTCTTAGTTATTTATCTTTTAATTTCTTAAAATTTTTAATTAAAATTTAATAATTTCTTCTCATGGCCCACCTAATAAGAGATCACCCAAATGGGTGAAACTAGTAAACCACCCCTATAAACTATAAATTGTAAGCCTTTGCATGTCTTCCTACCCAACTTTAACCTAAAAGATAAATCAACATATTTAATTTCCAGATCTCAATCCTAGAGGATTCAAAATGGATTGGGAGATTCGCTATTATGTTGATTTAACCCAAGAAAATCTACATCGCCTCGTACCTACTAAGCCTAAGAATCTCTAAGATAATGCCAACCATCTTGCCTCGTTCAACCTACTCATCTTATGTTTTACATATCATTTCACTAATATTCCTTATTAACTTAAGCATTAGAGGCTAAATTTGGAGAACCAACCTCATTTCTTTTTACAAGTACTCTTATCAAGGCAAATTTTGGTGATTAGTCCCATACTATCATTGTTTAGCACCTAATGTGGCCCTAACTGTTTCTTTACTCTACTTGATATTACAAAGCCTTCATACTATTCAAGTAGCTCGCTACCATGGCCTTAAGACGCGACCCTACTTATAGCTAGCAAGGTGGAAACCATTCGAACTAGGAGCAACAATGTGATCCAAACCAAAGTCAGAATGTGTAACGTTTGGGGTCCACATAGCAATGTATTGTCCGATTCAGCTTGTAACCAATTCCTGATTTTACCGCTCTAGGATTTAGTCTTAAAATGCGTGTCACTATGTAAAACACTATTCACACTTATATGCCCAGTTTTCCCATTTGCATGGTCGATGTGGGATTCGTCTAAGGTGCCTACACGTACCCCCTTTAGAGACCCATCGTCTTTGCTGAGGTTTGCCCCACCACCGCTCTCAAAAGCTCAGCGGTCAGCTCTGATACCATTTTGTAACGGCCGATGTCCACATAGCAACGTATTGTTCGGTTCAGCTCTCAACCAATCCTTGATTTTGTCGTTTTGAGATTCAATCCCAAAACGTGCATTACTATGTAGAACATTCTCCTCATTTATATGCCCAGTTTCCCCCTCCCTTTGCATGGCCGATGTGGGATTCATCTAAGGTACCTACAGAACGACTCAAAAAATATGCCTCTTCACCAAACCAACTTACCTAGTTGGAGAGCCAAGTTCAACATCTCACCAAACTATTGACGACTTATATCCACTAGCAAGGTGGGCACCACCTCTAGCCAAAAAAATCTCGACAAGAAGATTGCCTATCCTAATGGAATAAAAGAGAAGCTTACTCTCATTATAATGACTAAAAGTGATAATACTCAAAACAGAAAGATGATTATGTTTGCTCATTACCTTAGAAGGAAAGAGCCCTTAGGAAAAATGACTATGACTAATGGAGAAAGAAATTGCAGATGTGATGAGGAGAAAATGAGAGCCTTGAGTTTGGGGACCAAATCAACCCCTAATCGTGCAACTATGATTGTGGTTCCCCTAAAAAGCTTTCGTATCCCAACCATTAAGCTCTATAATAACACTGTTGACATGATCAATCATGTGGAGCTCTTTTTCTCCCATATTCTCATTTAAGCTTCCACCAACGCTATGTGGTGCTAGGCTTTCTCGCCCACCCTTAGAAGGGCATGCAAGGATGTGGTACGCAATGTAACATCCCTGTATTTTGGAAAAAAATTAACTGAGATTATTTATTTATGATTTATTGGAAATTTATGGATTTGAGGAATTTAATAGGTGAAATTGAACTTTTTGTGTTTTGGAATAGGGAGACGATTGAGAGTTTTTGGAAATTTCTAGGGTTTAAGTGAAATTTCAGAAACTAGGAATTTGGATTAGTATAAATTTAATGGTTGCATGTATAAAAGTGAGAAGGCTTGTAACTTAAGATGTCGTAGGCACGTGCGTGTGGGGACTCAAGCAAAAGGTTGTGAGTTCGAGTCTGGGCAGGCGCAAAGGCTGATTTTGCTGGTTCATAGGGGTAAAACGATGTCGTTTAGGGTGCTATGGGGGTGGTTGTGAGATGCTCCCTGACGCACCACATGTCAGTTGATTGGGATGCTCCTGCCATGCCACGTGAGGCCATGTGATAACTGATGGAGCATTAATTAAGGTGTGAGAGCAACGACATTTATTCAGATAGGATTGA
Source organism: Diospyros lotus (assembly GCF_014633365.1). Lineage (NCBI taxonomy): Eukaryota > Viridiplantae > Streptophyta > Magnoliopsida > Ericales > Ebenaceae > Diospyros > Diospyros lotus. The sequence continues at coordinate 9,841,112 of NC_068344.1, read as the reverse complement.
GAATATAGGTAATTATGCCAAAACATTAATGAGAATGTAAGTAATTATAATAACACATTGGTAATGGAATTGGAATTAGGATTTCTATGTAAAAATTTGTGGTGAATTGGGAGCACACGTGGATCTGCAAGAACATAGAAGATTAATTTGATTAGATAACATGCATGATGAACTGAATATAGAAGAGGTTAGGAATTATCTGATTAGATGGCTTTGCAGAGTTAGTGATGTCAGCACGTGGAGTCTTTATAATAAATTTTGAGATAGAAAGCTCAAGATGTCTATAAATATGTGCATCTGGAGAATAAATTAGGATGTGTGAAAGTGAGAGTTGGGAGAAGCAAGCAGCAAGTGAGATTAAAGAACAAGTAGGTGCAAGAAGGTTAAAATTTGATGAAAGTTAGTTTTGTAATACTCAAAAATTTTCAAAAGACTCAAGTGTAACTTATCTTGGCCCATAAGTGAAATTCTCATGAAGTTTAGGGACTTTAAATTAATTTTTTCAGTTTTGAGTGACTGAATCAGCTGTAGGGAATACCCTGGAGCTTAGATAATTATGAAAAAGGATATGGGATTGATGAACGTCCCGAGACAGGATTTATGGTATTAAAAGAAATCAGAACCGAGATAGTTTTTGGTATAGTTGCAATTCAGTCTGAAAAATTGAATGATCATAAGGGACCTCTGAGAAGTCAACGGAACCCTGAGGGGACTCCGATTTTATGTAAGAATCAACCCTAAAGTGGTTTTGGGATGAAACAAAGGTCTTGTAAGGGCGCAAGGATGAAATCATCCTTATCAAGTAAGGCCTAGAGTTATTAATTTTGCATTTCAAGTATCGTAATGCAAATTAATTTGATGTTTGAGGATGTAATTGCAATTAAAGAATTATCCAAATGAAATAAGGATGAAATTTGGGTTCTAATGTGTAATTTCCCTCATAGCATAGTGTAATATATAATATGTTATGTATATATATATATATATCTATGCGCGTGTGTGGCCAAGCTTCTGTGAAGCTTCAATGGGGAAGATTTGTTGCAAGTTGAAAAGCTATTGGAAGTAAGATTTTTGAGGAAAATCTATAAGAAATTTGGAGCAGTTGAGATCAAAGATTGGAGACAAGATTGATGTATAATATATACATATATCTGTGCATGTGTGCATACGTATGATTGTTGGGTAGCAAGAAGCTTAATGGTTAAGCTTTACTGTAAGTGGGCTTCAAGGAGTGAGGACCAAGACACTTAAGTCGGTGGGTTTTCTATAAATAGGGGAAACAATTGGAGGAAATGGAAAGAGGAGATGGAGAAAATCGATGGCTAAGCAAATGGTCGAGAGACGGCAGCAAGCAGTAACGACGACAGAGGCTGGGCAGAGTAGTGATGGAGCTGGATGGTGTGTTGGCAATCGGCAACATCTAAAATAGTGGCCAGAAATAGTTGGGATTGGCTGCAACAAATAGGCAGTTGCCATGGCCGTAAGCAGTGACCATGGTAACACGACAGTGGGCGGCGACAACAATAGTGGTGGTGCGGCAAGGCTAGTGGCAGCAAGGCAGGCGGAGGCCTAAGCGACTGTGGCTAGCGGGTTGGCGTGTGTAAGTCAATCGTGAGTGTAACACCCGATGTTATCGGTGTTAAGAGAATAAGAAAGGAAGTAGGAAAACTTCCAAAAATACCCTTGAGGAGATGATGAATCCTTGAGATTGAGGGTGCCCTATGAGAGGGGTATTTTGATAATTTGGATAGAGAAGTCCAAAAAAGAGTATTTTGATAAATTAAAAATAATTCCTATGTGGAATTAGGTGTGTAAGTGAATAAAATTCCAATTTGGTATTTATGTGGAGATATATGGGATTAATAAATTCACAAAGGGTATTTTGAAAATTTTAGAATTTAATTCCATAAAGGAATTTAATTATGCAATATTGGGAAAATGGTGGATGTCCTATTATTTGAGAAAATAATTAAGCTTTCCCTAAAATGGTGAATTAATGTGGTAATGCCACATGGAGGACCAAGATAAAGAATTGGAAGCCAAGTTTGTGTCTTAGAGTGACACTTGGCATAATCTTAGAAATTTGAGAGAAATTATATATTAGAAATGTGGGAGCATATATATATATATGTGGATTTATGAGTTGGAGAAGGATTTAATTAAATGCAAAAAGAAATGCTAATTGGTCTTTCAAGCATTTAATGAGAGGCATGATTATATGGATTAAAAAAAATTCAAAAGAAAATGGTAAATGGTCACCATTAATGCCTTGGAAAATATGAGGTTTAAATAAATGCAAAAAGAAAATGGGAAAATGGTCCCATTGATGCTTTGGAAAATTGTGGGATTTATTTAAATGTGAAAGAAAGTGATTATGTCATTCAAAGTGGTCTCTCATTTGATGGGAAAAATGGACCAAATTAAATAAATAGAAAAGAAATTCTATTTTTGGGATTTCAAGACAAGATCAAGGGTGGAGATCTAAGAAGATCAAATGGCATGGATTGTGCTTCTTGTGTTTTCTCCAAGAGAGAAGTCTTGTTTATCAAAATGGATGGTTGAGATTAGTTTTCCCTTAAGCACATGGATTGTGCCTTTAGTGAGTGGCTAGGATGCATTCTTGAAATAGGGGGGAACTAGTATAAAATGGCAAGTAAGGAAGTCTTCTCTTCATTTGGCCATTTGGAGAAAGAAATGAAGGAGGAAGGAAAGAAAGAAAGAGAGAGAAAGAAGTCTTCCATGGAGGGAAAAGTGAAGAAAGAAAGAAGATGATGAAGAAATCAAGATGGGAGAAAATGATGTTGGGAGTTTTCTTGAAATAAAGATTTAAAGGTTCAAGAATGAGGTAAGGGATGGCCCCATGTGGTGGAGGCCTTGCATTGCATTGTAAGTAGATTGCATAAATTTTTATGTATCTCTTTGCATGCTTTACTTGTACATGAGACCTATGGCCATGGGGGTGGGAAAGAAGTGGTAGGTTGATACCTCAAACCATGTTGGGTTGTGAGGATGGAATAACCTAACCATGCTTGCATGCATTTGCCATTACATAGACTTGTTATGCTTGTATTTACTTTGCATATGCACCCTTACTGAGCTTTTGAGCTCATGAAGTTTCATCCTCCCCTTGTAGGTTGTTCTTATATCAAAGGAAAAAAGGGAAAGTGGCAAGCTTGTGGTGGGAAGCTCTTGGTGAATATTTCTTTTTGTTGTAAATTTATGGCTTATGGAAGCCTAGGTTGTGGTGTTGATTTAAGAAATGTAAACTTATTCGATTGATAATGACTTCTTAAAGCCAAAGTTATGAGTGTATTTTCTTTTGAAGGTTTGATTTTATTTTGAAATGAGGCATTGGCTTAAGGCATGTTGAAGCCTAGGTTGGGTGAAAGCCTCATTGTTGGGTGTGTTGTGAGAAGCAACCAAGATGTAAAATAAAATGATTTTGTTGGAAAATAGAGACAAAATTTTGATGAAAGTGAAGTATTTTATTTAATTTATTTTTCTAGAAAATATGGGTTTAAAAGCCCAAGGAAAAAAAAAAGAAAAGAAAGGAAGTGAAGAGGCAGCAGCAGGGGCAGCAAGCAGCAGCCCCGCGCGCGCGGGCAAGGCCGTGTGGGCGGCCGGGTGCGCCGGGCAGGGCCGCACGCGCAGGCAGGGCCAAGACACTTAAGTCAGTGGGTTTTCTATAAATAGTGGAAATAATTGGAGGAAATGGGAAGAGGAAATGGAGAGAACCGATGGCTAAGAAAATGGTCGAGAGATGGCAGCAAGCAACAACGGTGACAAAGGCTGGACAGAACAGCGATGGAGCTGGATGGCGTGCTCGCGGCTGATGACAACCGAAATGGTGGTAAGAAGCGAACAGGATTGGCCACAACAAATGGGAAGCCGCCATGGCAACACGACAGTGGACGTTGACAATAGCCGTGGTGGTGCGGCGGTGGTTCGACAAGGTTGGTGGTGCTGGCGAGGTGACGGAGGCTAGCAAGGAAGGCAACGGGGTCGGCGAAGGCCCAAGTGGCGGTGGCCGGCGGGCTGGCGCACGCAGGTCGGGCATGAGGAAGAAGGAGGAAGAAGAAAAGAAAGAGAAAAGAAAAAGAAAAGGAATAAAAAGAAAAGAAAAAGGAAAAAGGAAATATAAGAAAATGAGAAAAAATAGAGAAAACTAGGAAACAGTTTTCAAAAGATTTTAGAAAATTCTAGGAATTAATTTGGGGCTAGAAGAGCATGCCAAAGCCAAGAAATTAGTTGGGCTCGTGTTTCGAGGTTAGGGCAAGCATACTGAGAAAGCCTGAGAGGCTAAGTTAAGGTGAGTGATTTTTTTCGAAAGCTTATACATATTATGTTTTGCTTATGTTGAGCATGTTATTCACAAAGGTTGTTAAGTTATATGTAATTTATATGCATCCTGATATATCTGTACATATATTATTGCATCGATAGTCATTATTATTCACTTGGCATAAAATTGATGGCATATTGATATTTATGAATGGGATGGGATGTCGCCCTAATAGTGTAGCCGTAGGGTGTTGTCGAAACAACGTATAGGAGTATCCTGTTGCCTTTTGTACATGCTGAGATGACTACCTAGGGTTCCGTGCAAGGCTGGATTGCCAGGAAAGTTACACTAGAGCATCTATTTGTTCATGTCTGTGCATCTCATTCATGTAACGTTTTTTAAACCCTTATTAGAAGGTTCATCTTCCAATTGAGCTATGTCCATGGAACATTCAAACATTCCAGTTAGGACTTACAGCAGAGGCAAGGAAGTGATTGAGATGTAACGACTCAAGGTGATGTGTCTGGTGGATTTGGCAATTTGATTCGGTATTTTGCTTCTTCATGTAGATTCAGATATGTTTTAGTCATGTTGAGAAAATTATGTTCCATATGATGAACAGTCTTGTTAAATATAAGAATGTCATGTATTATGAATAATGTTTGAGAATTGATCAGGTAATATTGTTATGGTTTAATGTTATCTTTGAGGTATCTTTTGATTATATCTGAGGCACAATTATTCATCCTGGAGATGGTTCTCCATGTATTTTGTTTGAGGATATGATGTTATATTGTGGTACGATTTCCATGTTATGATTAAGTTTGAATACGTACCATATCAGATTTTGATTATTGCTTTCACGTTTGTAATGATATGTTGGGGGATTTTCTTTGAAGTAAGGTACTTGAGGTGTTAACAAATACATTGTGTAAAGAGAATGTATATTTTTATGTTGAGCCCCAGCATAGTGACATGCTTGGGAAAAATGGGGTGTTACAGTTTTAGTTTATCTATTTAAATAATTCTTTTGACTTGCATATGATGATAGGGGAGTACCTAGGTATGAGTCTATGGATTTTGCGGACTAAACATAGCTTGTGTTAGGGTTCATGGGAAATCATATGGGGCCACCAAGAGTCTGGGATGGATGAGATGGACAGGTCTGCATGCATAATTCATTTCATGTTTTTCTATGTTTGTTATGGATTGTGATTTGCTATGTTACATATTACCTTTATTGAGTGTTAAGACTTAGCCTATATAGCTAACCTTACAGATAGCCAGAACATAACAAGGAAAAAGCAATGGTGGTGGATGCATTACCATTGGATGTTGATGAAGGGCCGAGATGGTATCTTGCTCCAAGCAGCCTAGCTGCTAGTGGTTGAGGTTCCATATAATTGTTTACTTTGTAATTGGGGACATGGGTTATATGGTTGTATTTTTTATTTGTAATAAGTTTGTGATAGGTGAATGAGTACTAACCAAAAGGTTGAGATTTTTGACTATTTGTTGGAAAATAATGGGTTTTATGTAAGTTTGCTTCTATGACCTCAACATGCCTCTATAACAGCTCTGAGATTCCAAGCGTGTAGCCCGATTGATATTCGAGTGCCATCCAATGTCTATTTTCTTGTGGGGTTCGAGTTCTTAGCGAGTGAAGGCGGTGAAACCTAGATCCCACCCAGGGCACCCTAACCATTTGGGGCATAACCATCCTTCAAATTCAGGCGGTGAATGTGGTTGTAATTGTGGGTTACGGTGGCACGCTGAAGGTGGGACCAGAGGTGCCACACGCTCAATCTCAATCTTTAAGCAATTAAAGACTTGTTTCCTGGTCCACTTCGCACCTTTAAAGCATTATTGCAAGTCCTCGATAGCCTTGGTTAACATTAAGTAGAATCAAATGGAGCCATTAAAAGAATTTTTCACTCGCTTCAATAAAGAAGTCATGAGCATGGAAGATGTTACTCAGAAGATCACTATACTAGCATTCCAAAATTGGTTAAGAGCAAGCCCTTTTGCGTAGTCCTTGGTGAAGGCACGCTAAAGACTTTTCACGAAGATCCTAAATCGAGCGCACAAATACATTAATGTTGAGAGGGTGATTTGAAGGAAAAGAGGGTTGAGCAACCTCATATGAAAGAAAAAAATCCCAAGCAATCTTTAGATCAAATGACAAATGATCCAGGTAATAGTTCGAGATCAATTAGGTATGGAAAAAACCAAAAAATGTCTAATTCGTTTTACTCTATTGAATAATGATTGAATGGATATATTGATGGCCATAAAAGATAAGGACTATGTTCGAAGGGCTCATTCGATGAGGACACCTACCCACAAGAGAAACTGGAATAAGTATTATTGCTTCCAACAAGACCATAGGCATGACATGGAGGATTGTCAACAACTTAGAAAAGAGATTCAAGAGTTGATTAACTAAGGTTTCCTTAGCAACTTTGTGGGCAAGGGAGAAGATTGCCCTAGAAAAACAAAAACTAAGAGAATGAGCCCATTTAAGTTTCGAGACCATTAGTAAAGAAAGATCCAATCATGACCCCACAAAAGTGAGAGGGGAAGCAATTGTTGGAGGAGTTACAATACCTACTAATCTTGCTTACCTTGGCTACTTAGACTATGCCTAGAAGGAGCATTGGGTTGAGCTTCAACCTTTATAGCACACATTGACTAAGCTCTAAGAGGCTCCATCAAGGTGAAATGATCTCTTTTAGGGGTGAATGTTGGTCCCTTAGGGTATGGCCACTCAAGAAGGGGGGTGAATTAAGTGATTAAAATTTTTAGTAATTTTAAAGAGGATTCTTGATTAATGATTTTATTAAAAAATATATTTAACAAATATGTATGAATATTATTCGTGATTGATAGTTTATGTAAGCCACAAGATATAACAATAGTAAATAAAATGAGGCAAAAAGAAATTTATAGTGGTTCGATATTTTCATACACACATACTCCACTCTTCCAAGGTCTAACCACCATTGGGGTTCCATTAACCAATCTCACTAAGGTTTTCTCTCTAGCTCAATTTGGAAATTCGATACACTCTTAGATTAATAGGGTTCTAGGAAACCACAACACCAAGGTTTTTTTCTCTAGATTCATGTGCAATGATATGTAAATAATCTAGTTTGCCCGTTTGTATGGGACCCCCCGTATATGGGAAATTCACGCCTTTTAGTCCAAAAAGATTATTTTGGGCTTTTAGGCTTTTTTGTCTTTTAATAGGCTTTTACCCATGACATAACACATGATGTAACACCCAGTGTTACTGGTGTTAAGAGAATGAGAAAGGAAGTGAGAAACTTTCAAAAATGCCCTTAAAAAGGTGATAGATTCTTGAGAATAATGGTGCCTTATAAGAGGGGCATTTTGGTAATTTAGATAGTGAATTCCAATAAAGGGTATTTTGGTAAATTGAAAATAATTCCTAGGTGGAATTAAGTATGGAAGTGAATTAATTTCCCACTTTTGTAAAAATGAGGAGATATATGGGAGTAATAATTCACAAAGGGTATTTTTGGTAATTTTGGAGTAAATTCCATAAAGGAATTAAATTGTGGAGAATGGGAAAATAGTGGATATTCAATTATTTGAGAAAATAATTAATTTTCTCTAAATTGGTGAATAAATGTGGTGATGCCACATGGATGGTTGAGATGGAAGTTTGGAAGCTAAGTATGGTGTCTTAGAGTGACACATGCCATTATGTGGTCCAAGATAAATGGAGAGATTTAAATAAATGCAAAAGAAATGATATTAGTCTTTCAAGCATTTAATGAGAGGCATGATTGTGTTGGATTAAAAGAAAATCCAAAAAGAAATGAAATTAGTCATGCATTAATGGTGGAAAATAGTCTTATTAATTTAAATGAGAAAGAAATAAAAATTCAAGGGATGAGATTAATTCTTGGATTTGGAAAATGATCTAAGGGCCACCATTAAGTCTTAAAAGTTGGCATGGATTGCCAAATGGGTGGAGATATTTTAAAGAGAGATGATTGAAAGGTGGAGATTTAATCTCCAAAATAGATCAAAGGCTAGGATTAAAACCTAGCAAAGGACTTGGATTGTGCTTCCTTTGGATGGCTAAGATCTTGTGTTGTAAAGTGAGATAAAATCCAATAGTGGATATTAAGCAAGATCTAATGCCATGAATTGTGTTAGTTTGGAGGGTGAGGATTTATTCTCACCAAATAAATTCAATAGCCAGGATTTATTCTTGAAAGATGGGGTGCTAGTATAAATTGGAAAGTAAGGAAGACTTGTCTTCCTTTGGCCATTTGAAGAAAGAAAGAAGAGATTGGGAGAAACTTTCCAAGGAGAAGAAAAGAGAGAAAAAAGGAAAGGGAAAGAAGAATATGAAGAAGGTAAGTGTTCTTCCTTATGGTAGTGTAAGCTCTTTTTATTTCTCTTGATGGGGGCTTAGTTTCTTTAAAATTTGTTTCAAGGATCTCTTAAGGAGAAGAGTTGAAAGAAAGCTAGGAAGAGTTTAAAAGCTTCAAAGAATAGAAAAGATAAGGGATAGCCCCATGGGATGGTGGCTTTGCATGGTTGTAAGTATGGTTCATGAGCAAATATGTGTGCATTAGCATGTTGTTGGTGTTTAAGGACCTGTGGCCATGAGATTGTGTGGGGTAGGGTAGATTTAAGCCTCAAACCAAGGTGGTTGTGAGGATGTGAAAGCCCTAACTTTATTGCATTGCATGCATTGGCATCACATTTTATATTCATATTCATACTTATTGTCATTGCACCCTTATTGAGCTTAATAGCTCATAAGGTTTTTACCCTCACATATAGGTTGAAAAGGCATGAAAAAATCAAGGCAAAGATGGAATGGCATGTGGAGTCATGGGAATGAAGGTTCAAGACCATAGTATGGCTTGTGGAAGCCTTATGATGTGTTTTGTGTTATTGGTTGTGGCTTGTTAAGCCTAAGCATGTATTGTAAATGCTATGTATGATTTGATTTTTTTTTAAATGAGATATTGGCTTATGGTAAGTGGAAGCCAAAGTATTGGTGTAAATCTCATATTTGGTTTGGCTTTTGGAAGCCTATCTTGGTTATTTGATTCATGTTGTAATGAGACTAAGAGTGGGGTAAGGAGTATTATTTTGTGATGTAAGCTTTTTATGTAAAGTGGGCATTTTTTATGTATGGGGGATACGTGAAATCTGAAAAATTTTGGCTGAGATGGCCAACAAAAAATTTTGAGACATGGAGGCGAGTCGCGGGCAACATAGGGCGCGAGCGGCTGCGCGGGCTTACGACCATGGCCCTCGCAGTCAGTATAAAGGGGGAAAGAGAGCTTTATGCTCAAATTTTTCCCATTTGAAGATCTTGGAAGGAGAAGCCTTCCAATGGAGAGTTAAAAATGGAAGATGGAAGGAAGAAAAGAAAAGGGAAGAAGAGAGGTAAGGGAAAGTGTTCATTTCCTTGTTGTGTGAATCCCTTTTTATTTCTTTTAAATGGTAGCTTAGTTTCTTTATTTTTTTTGTTTCAAAGATCTCTTAAGGAGAAGAGCGGGAAATGAAGCTAGGAGATTCTTGAAGTTTCAAATAATGCTAAGGTAAGGGATAGCCCCATGGGATGGTGGCTTTGCATGGTTGTAAGTATGGTTCATGAGCAAATATGTGTGCATTAGCATGTTGTTTGTGTTTAAGGACCTGTGGCCATGAGATTGTGTGGGGTAGGGTAGATTTAAGCCTCAAACCAAGGTGGTTGTGAGGATGTGAAAGCCCTAACTTTATTGCATTGCATGCATTTGCATTACATTTTATATTCATATTCATACTTATTGTCATTGCACCCTTATTGAGCTTAATAGCTCATGAGATTTTTACCCTCACATATAGGTTGAAAAGGCATGGGAAAATCAAGGCAAAGATGGAATGGCATGTGGAGTCATGGGAATGAAGGTTCAAGACCATAGTATGGCTTTTGGAAGCCTTGTGATGTATTTTGTGTTATTGGTTGTGGCTTGTTGAGCCTAAGCATGTATTGTAAATGCTATGTAGTATTTGATTTTTTTTTTTAAATGAGATATTGGCTTATGGTAAGTGGAAGCCAAAGTATTGGTGTAAATCTCATATTTAGTTTGGATTTTGGAAACCTATCTTGGTTATTTGATTAATGTTGTAATGAGCCCAAGAGTGGGGTAAAGAGTATTATTTTGTGGTGTAAGCTTTTTATGTATAAAGTGGGCATTTTTTTATTTATGGGGGGATGTGTGTGAAATCTAAAAAATTTGGGTTACGATGGTTAAGAAAAAATTTTGAGTCATAGGGGCGAGTCGCGGGCAGCAGGCGTGCGGCAGGTAGCAGAGGGCGCGGGCGCGGGGGCAGCCGAGCACGACAAGCACGGGAGGGCGCACGCGGCCTGCGCGGCCAGCTCATCGTGAGGCACTGCGGGGGCCTCGAGCATGCCAACAGGCCCCGTCAGCCAATTGTTTTTGAAAAATTTAGAAAATTGGGGGATTCTTGGGGCAATTTTTGGTTGATTATGAGCCTCGAAGGAATTTTCAAAAATAAGGAGATTTTCGGGTATTTTTGGAGAAAATGCCAAAATTTTTGAAAATTTAAATTATATGAGTTTTTCCTTCAAAATTGGTAAAAATCAATGAGTTGATTGAAATGGTGAATTTTATGGAGCCCGGTGGAATTCTTGGAAAGAAGAAGAATTAAAATAAATAAAAATGGCGATTGGGCAAACTTAATAGAAATTAATTAGCCAAGTATGGTATGGTTAAAGCCCAAATGTGCTAGTGGATCCTGGGGGTAAGGGAAGGGAAAGATGAAGCCTAATTCCCACCTAGGGCGTTTCGTGTTGAAACATAGTCTGCCTTTCATGGATGGCTGGGCATGTGAGCAATTTGGTTGATTGTTCACGAGTGGCACCCGTAAGTGGGAACAAGGCGTCACACATCCCAACTACAATGATGCCCTAGTCCTTTCTATCATGTTGGGAAAGTAAAAGCTAAGAAGACTTTATCACTCATCTAAAATCTTGTACAAGAGACTTTTCCTTGACATAAGCTATAAGAGTAACTGAGCTAAGTCGAGTGTTATTAATCGGGCTCGATAGAGAAGTGTGGTTCTGTCGAAAGGCTTATCCAGTTACCCTTTTGAATAGAAATGACTCCCAAAAGGTATAGGTGGTACTTGACTTCTTGGTGGCTGACCTCCCCTCAACATACAACATGATATTAGGGGCAGGCTAATCTACATGCGTTACCATGCCAAGCATTTGTCACATGGTGATGAAGTTTCCCATGCCAAATGAAATTAGATAAGTGAGAGGGATCAATAGGTAACTTGGGAGTGTTATGTGGCTTATCTCATTGCCACCTTTAGGCTCAAGAATAGGTTCCAACCCAAGTTAGAAGGGAAACCAATGGAAAACAAGTGGGGGTTGAACCCTAGGTTAGGGGAAACATTGGAAACATGCCAATAGCACGAAGTAGACACTAACTTTATCTTAGAGGGACTAGAAGAACATAAGAGATTGAAACCAATTGATAAATTGGTAGAGGTATTGTTACGAAAGGGGCAACTTGACTAGGTGGTCAAAATAAGTGTCAACCTAAAAAAGTCAGTCAAGATAAGATTATCTTTTTACTTTGTCGATATGTGGGCGTTTTTACCTAGTCGGCTCAGGACATGCTTGGAATAGACCCTAGCATTATCACTCATGAACTTGAGATTAAGCTAGGAAGTTGTCCTATCAAGTTGAAGAAAAGAATGTTCACCCCAAAGAGGGCTAAGGAAATCAAGGCTAGGGTGGACAAACTAATGGCAGCTTGGTACATCCAAGAGGTTGATTACTTAGAAAGGCTAAACGATGTGGTCCTTATATCTAAGGGATTTGACAAGTGGAGACTTTTATAAACTTCACAACCCTAAATGAAGTGTGACCCAAGGATAACTATCCTTTATCTAGGATTGATGCCCTAATCAATGGCATGACTAGATGTCAGCTCATGAGTTTCTTAGACGTATTCTAAAAGTATCCCTAAAATGTTATTTTTGTTGAAATCATCTTAAAAGTCATATGCTTTTGCATTTTCATAACTGTTTTATAAACTCCTTATTCTAAATATAATTTTTTGTCTTTATTCCAAATTTATAAGTATATCTTACATTCAGTTTTCATAAACCATTCAGTTTCAACTTTGAATAAACTCATAAAAAGTTTTTCCAACATTAGTTTCACTGCATATAAACACTTATTTGAGATTTTGTAACTACATAGTAATTTCTCATTACAAATGTTTATTTCATATGTTTCAAATTGATTTCTATCTTTCCAAAAATGTCTCTTATATTATTTCTTAAATGCATACATCGTCGTATTAATATTTTCATGTATAAACTTATTAAATGCATAAAGTTTTCTCAAATCATTTTTTTTAAAGATCTTGTTTGTTGTATACTCATTCATGTATGTTCCATCCACTGGTACATCTATTTGTAGTTTAAAAAAATTATTTTCTTCAAATAACTTTATTTTATCATTTATTTCTCAAGATATTTAGTAATTGCAAAAATCTTCAAAACATGAAATTCACCCCTTTTGAGTAGTCTTTCACACACAAAAAGTAGAGAAATGAGAAGAAAAACTCAAAATAATAGAGTAGCTTTAACCATAAATATTGAAAGTTATTCTAACTCGAGAGATAAAAATCCCGTTAACGGTGACACCACTTTTTATGGAGTCCTAATTGAAATCATTGGGTTAAGATACTCTAATGACTTCAAAATTGTTTTGTTCAATTGTAATTTGGTGGACAATAACATAGGCTTGAACGTTGATGAATTCAACTTGGTAACAATCAATTTTAACTATTTGATGTATCAAGAAAATTGATCAATTAATGAACCCTAATTTATACTTACAACCCAAGCACTGCAAGCATGGTATATGTCTGATCTAAGAAATAACCAATGGCATGCTTAAAGCGATGTTGCTGATTGTTCCTTCCGACCAAAAAATGAGGTGGTGGGATGCGAGCTTGTGGCTGTAGGGAAGGGATTCCCGGGGGGCGGCTGGCACCTGCAAGCACTCAGATGCTTAAGTAAGTAAAAGAGTAAATTGACAAAGTATCAATAGGCTGGAGAAGAACATACCTTGCCTTTGGGGAGAGCTGACTTATATAGAAGGAAGAGAGGTCTTCCTGGAAATGCATCCTGCATTTGTAGGGTGATGGGACTGCGTATCCGGCGCGAATAGGGCTCCCTGACGGTGGTATGGTGTCGACGAGCTTCTCATTAATGTGGATGGAATCTGCCATTAATGATCTTGGAAATGCGTCCTACATTTATAGGGTGATGGGACTGGGTATCCTGCTCGAATGAGGCTCCCTGATGGTGGCATGGTGCCGACGAGACCCTCATTAATGTGGATGGAATCCGCCATTAATGAGGATGAGATCTTGAGCGAGCGCATGAGGATCTAGTATGCAATGGTAATGATTTTTTGTAGGCTGGCGCAAGTCCAGGGTCGAGCCAAGGTCGAGGGCTGAGATTGGGCTGTGATTGGGCCAAGGCCAAAGGTCGAGATTGGGCCGGTACGGTCCATAGCCCCCCGGTCGATTGGTCACAAAGCAAGTATCCGAGCTAAAAAAATAGAAAATGGTGGATTTGCTGTCGAGCTAGGGTTTCGGATATGTCCGAGAATGTTTGAGCTGATGTGGTAGCTTAACTATTGTCCAAGCTTGGGTTTGAGATATGGGGGTTCTGTTTTAAAGACTCGAACTCGATGATGCTTGATGTTAGTGGTAGTTTAGAAGGTAGTCCTCGAAACTCTTTTTGCACGCATGACCTGAGATTCGAAACGTCTGCCCGAGAAGATGTGATGATGCATGTCATTGTAGTAACGCCCCCTTACCCTAGGTGTGGTGCTTTGTTAGGGCATTAATTAGATGCCAGGTGTTGAGATCTCCATGATGGTTATTTGTTGATGGATGGTCTCCGTCCGCTGGATGTGTTTTGAGGTATCTATAAATAGGTCTTTCACCCGCTTATTCATATTTTTCCATTCGTCTTCAAATTTCTCCAATTTTTACCGCCTAAACATCCTTGCTCCTGATTGCTCATGGCGTTCGGTCTCCTTTGTCTTCTGCAAACTTTTCCATATACGGGTAATGGTTATGTCTTTGCTATTTTCTTTTCACCTTTTTCATCGTCATTTGGGCTTCGCAGGGGGTTTAGGAGAGTGACTTGGGAGAGAAGGGTGAGTTTGGGTGGTTTGGCTCTTAGGTAAGTGTTTCAAGTTCCTAGCTCCTCTTACTAGGTTTAGGGAGGTGAACCATGTAATACCCAAGATTTTTCAAGGATACAAATGAAATTTCAAAGAGGTTTGGGAAAAAATATGATTTCTTAAAAATATTGCAAAGCTGTTTAGGAATTGATAAAAGATGCAAGAAACCTCCTCTTAAGGACGTTTGGGGTCAAAATAAGGAACCTCATGAATAGCCAAAGTCCTAAATAGTTAAGGGCTCAAAATGTAAATATATGAAACTTCGGGCCAAAGAGTAATTTTTGAAAACCCCCAATGGGATCGCTTGAGAAACAAACCGGTTGAACCGATGGTTGGAGGTAATCATATCAAAAGAGATAAGAACGACACGTGGTGACACGTGATTAGCCAAAAAATCTATAAATAGGAACCTTGGGCGCCAAGCATTCCAAGTGAGGTTTGGCTTGATTTTTGGCCAAATTGAGAGATCCAAATGAGTGGAAAGGATTCATGAGAGAGAGAGGGGGGGAAATTTTGTATAAAGAAGGGGAGGAATCAGAGAAGAAACAAGCAAGAACGGGCTTCGACGGAGTTTTAGAAGCTTCACCGAAGTTTGGGCAGAAATTATCAGGAAACAGGAAGGTAAGTTCAATTTTTTATTATATTCTTGTAGAGGGGGAAGAGAGGGAGTCGTAGATTCAAACAACGATCAAATTGGAGCTAAAACAAAGGAGATATGGCCAAAAAACGAAATTGCAGCGTCACCGTCGCCGAAGAAGACACTGGTGCATATGTACACACGTCGTTGCTAGCCGCACGTGAGGGCGCATGGGGCCCCTTCTGGAGGCACGTGAGGGCATGTCCCAGCTCTTTTTCCCCTACAATTTCACACAGAAATAAGTTAGATCATTTTGAACAATCCTATGTAAAAATATTTGATGTTTGGTTTACAAGAACTGGTATTTTTCGCAGAAAAATCGTCGGATCCGCCATTAAACAGGAAAGCTTCTCCTCCTTTATTTCCTTTATGCAAGCTCCCACTCATTTATTTCTTTTATGCAAGCTCCAAATCCTCTTCTTATGTTTTTAGATCCTTACCCAAGCTCTTAACCATATCCTATGTTATTCTCTCTTTCGTTTACATGTAAGTTCCCATTGCTAGTCTTCTTCGTATTATTCTCTTCGGTATGAACAGTTTGGTATGGTTTATTTATTTGGCCTGTAACATAAATTTCAGTTGAGTCATATTCGAACTTTGAATGAGGGTTTTGATTCTTCCTCAAATTATTCAAGGAATGACACTTTATTGTTAGGTTCAGATTACGCAAGGAATTATGTCTTCTTGCCAAGGGAATGTTATGTGTGAGTTTATGGGTGTTTAAGAGTGTGGGGTATAAAGTTATTGATTATCAACCGCTAAGTCATGATAGTTGATCATTAGATGTATAAGTGCCAACTATCAGCCATTGTGACAAGCCACAGACGAGCCAAGAAAGTTGGTACTGCCAGTCACCCACCTTTGTTATTGTGAATATCATGATGTGTGACACATGGGGTTGGGTTGCATTCATTAGGGAAACATACTTTGTGTATATGGGGATGTGTGTGCATTGGCATGACTTGGTTGGTCTAAGATCCAACTTGGGTATATTAGGTGAGCAATTGTATTTAGAATTTCACATGTGTGTATTCCCATGTGAGCGTAGCATGGCCTAATGCTTGGTTTATGGGGGCCTTGACATCACATTTATGTTGCAGATGCTATTGCATTTCTTATGTATTGCATTGCATGCTGAGGAAGAGTGGTTATGAGAGGTAGGTGAGGCCCACGATCTAAGACCGTAGGGATGAGACCCACAACAACGACATGTTATGATGATACGTTATGGATGACAGGAAAATCCAATTAAAGTGATATGTTATGTATGATAGGAAAAGCATGTTATAAATGTTAGGAAAAGCCAACCAAGGTCAAGAAAAGGCAGGTCAGGAATAATGATATGGTAGCCTATATTGGGCTATTAGTAAGTTTGTATGTGGAACTTGGGTGCGAGTATGTGTATCTTATGTGGGCCCCAAGGACTGTATATGTGTTGTTTACTTTATGTTTATGCATTTAGAGCTAATACATGGCATGATATGTTGCTACATGAGCATGAAACGCATGGGGTGTGGGAAAAGTCATATTCTTAACCTGTTACCTTCATACTAATTATGTTTGCGAGCCTTACGGCTCACATTTGCTTGCGTCATTCCAGGTAACAGTAGGGCACTAAACGAGGACTAGGTAGGCGGTGCTCAAGACGGGGGTTAGATGTGTACAAAGTAGTTCCGGCCATAAGGTCCTGGTGGTGTCTTCTTGCTACAAATATTGTAATAGGATAATGTGTTAGATTCAGTAGTGCTTAATGTAATTGACCCTGATGTATGCTTAAGAATGTGTTAAGTGGTTAATGAAGCAATAACAAAGTTTTGTTACCATGACTAAGTATGTTAGCTGTTGTAATTTTCATTAAGACTCTGGCAGATGCCAACTATTCTGGTGCTTCCTTTTAAATTCCTCGGTTGGAGTTTCCAAGGAAAAGGTCGCCATGAGTTTTTGGTAGCCATGTTGGCATTGCGTCCTCAGGAAAAATATATAAATATTAATTATAAAAATGGGAATGTTACAGACTACGTCATGGGTTTCCTAGTGCTAACTTCTTCTTTTTTTCTCGAAACATTGTAAGTGTGTTATCCATGGCTGGACTGCATTCGACTTCGTATGACTGGGTGAGTGAGGACTTGGCCAAAGTCGCATCGATGTACACCACTCCTGAGTGTATGAAGCTATGAGGGAGCGGATCTCTCTCTCTCTGTGGAACTACTGTGACGACCGCTCCCACCTACAGGTATCACTAGTGAATAATCGACCGGATTACTCACTCACCAGGCTAATAACTGAAGGGATAAACTATGTTTCAATAAGAAACGCCCTAGGTGGAGACTAGACTTCATCGTTCTCTTCGTTCTACTCAAGAGATTGGTCCCAAAATAATTAAAGGAAATACAGTGGAACGGGACCTGAAACCTGAGTGAGCTTCACCTTTCTTTACTCGCCTCACAACAAGCCAAAGGTGACCCAGGCACACAAAACAACATAACACAAATCTGCTGAGTACTGGGGATTTACGAGAAATTCCATATCAAACCTCACACAATCACAATCTTGGCTCACCCAAACCACAGCCACTTATAACAATAAATCTCATAAGCACAGCTACACTATGCTAATTACAACAATCTGTATACCATCCAGTGCCCAACAACATATACATTCAATACACAAGAATATATATACATAACATATGCAGCATACAAAGCTTGGGTAACATCGCTAGTCGCCACTCCATTCTCTTGACATCATCCCTGCTTGCATTGGACTCGGAACATCTACAACACTAGATAAAACCTCATGAGTCACAACAACTCAGTAAGGGTGCAAATGAATGTAAACAAAATAATATATGAGATGCAATGACAAGTAAGTATGCATGAATGGCGAGGCATCACTGCCCTCCGAACGCACCTGTTTAAAGCATTAACCTCACATATTACCCTTAGCATGCATCTAGTCTCTCCCATGGCCATAGGACTCCACTAGACCACCTATAGAACATGCACAAACATATATTTATCAATTTTACCAGACATTTGTAAGGTCGCCACCCTTAGGGCCATTCCTTACCTGGATCGAAGCCTCTTCTCCTAAGAGCAAAATTTCAAGCTGATCTTTGAGCTCTTCTAGGATCATCGCCTTCTCTGTAGAACATAGATGCCATCACACAAAATCACAACTACATCAGAAACTAATCCAAGCCTATGTTTTTGCCATACATTGCAAAAACTACTCATCAACAATTTTCAAAAAACCCCAACCAAGGGTTTAATCCAACCAACCCTTATTCTACATTATCTCACATAATGCAATTAACTAGAAAAAAATAATTAATTTTACCTTACCAATCTAGAAGAGAAATTCGGCCAAACGCCTATACTAGCGTTGCCTCCTTAGCTGCCACCTTGTGCCCAAATTCCATTTTTTAGCCTTTGGCATGATCCTCGAGCCCAAAAATAATTTCCAGAGCTTTTTCAATTTTTTGGAATTTTTCTAGCATTTTACCCTATTTTTTCTCTATTTCCAGATTTTCTTTTTCTCTTCTTTTTTTTTTCTTTTTCCTTTTCCTTCATCTCATTCTTCTTCCTCTCGCACATGCGCATAGTGGCACCTGCTCTTGCGCGCTAGCCACCAACCACTGGCCATTGCCTAGCCTCTTTCAACTGCCTCCGCTGCCTGCTAGCTAGCTACCGATCACCCTTGATTGTCGCATAACCATTGTCGTCAGCTCCTTCATCGCAGCTGTAATAGCCTCCAATGTTGTCCTGCTTCAGTCAAAACCAGCACCATCGGCCGGCCAAGGCGGCCTCAGTCGGCGCTCGCTATGGCCGCCTCCAACAGCTTCTAGCTTTGTCGGCCACCGATCGGCCTTTCCTTGCACGATGTCGAACCACCATGGCTGCTGCTCGTCGCTTCTCTTCTAGGCCACCACTATTGCCGATGCTTTAGGTCGCACCACCGGCCAATAATTGGCCAAACGATCAGCCAACTTTCTTACGATCTCTCTCTCGCGTGCGCGCATTCTCTCGACCAAAGATCTTTCTTGAGCCCTAATCTATTTCTCTCATTTTGATTTTAAATTCACTGTTTAAAACTTAGCCTCCAAGCCATTCACACGTGCGCGCGCGCACACACACAGATATATATATATATGTGTGTGTGTGTGTGTGTGTGCATATCACACATTTACCCCCTTATTAATCTTATTAATTTCACTTAAGAATTTTAATAATTGCGCTTGGACCCTCAAAGCCTTAAATTAATTACATTAAGCCACTTAAATTCTTAATTTCTCCAAAATTAATAACCAACTTTACTCAATAAAGTCAATTTTGTCCCTGCGCCTGCACAGGACCTTTATTCCACCCGAAAATGCTTTAGCTTTGACTCACTCACAAAATCGGACCACTCCTAGGGTACCCTCAACTTCCCAGAGGTCCCTTATAACCATTCAATACAGTCAATAATTCGGCCTTATACAAAAATTATTCTGAAAACTATTCTCGGTTTGAATGCTTTTAGCATCATTAACCTCACCTCAAGACGCTCGCCAATCTCATGCCCTATTTCCTGGACATCCCTGTCCCAAGGTATTCCCTGTCATTGATTTGATAATTTTATTAATTATTTTCCAAAGCCAACTTTTTGGACTCTCTGGACCACTCAAGGTCCTTTAACAAAATAAATGGAAATCACATCTTTTCCAACACCATGGAATACTGGGTATTACATGTAATATCCCAGATTTTCTAAAGGGCTCAAGAGTAATTTTAACTTGGGTCATAGGTGAAATTATCAAAAGATTATGAACTTAAGTATAATTTCTTATAGTTATAAGTACTGAATCAACTATAGGGAATACCCCGGATTGTAAATATCTAAGGAAAATGATATGGTTTCGATGAGTGTTTCGAGATAGGATTTATGGCATCAAAAGAAATTGGATCAGAAACAATTGTCGGTACAACTAAAATACAACTAAGATTTGGGCTGAAAAATCGAATTGTCGAAGGGGACTTCTGGGAAGTCAACGAAATCTTGAAGGCGCTCCGATTTTTTGTAAGGATTAACTCTAAAGTGGTTTCAGGATGAAATAAAGGCTCGATGAAAGTGCAAAGACGAAATCATCCTTATCGAGTAAGTATTGAATTATTAATATTGTATTTTCAATATCGTAATGAAATTAATCTGGCGTTTGAGGGTATATTTGCAATTAGGGAATTGCACAAGTGAAATAGAGATAGAATTTGAGATTTAAAAGTGTAATTTTTCTATTATTATAATATAATATATAATTATATATATATGTATGGGCAGTCATGCCCTGCAACCCCATGCCTCTGCAACAACATGGCTTCAAGGGGTGCTCTTCACACAAGAAGGAATGGCCATGTTAGGGGAGTAGGTGGAAATGGCTCTAAAAGGAGAAATTAAGAGAAATGGAAAGGAGGAAGAACAAAATTAGAAAAGGAGGCGGTGGCGGCAAGCAAGTAGCGATGAAGAGGAAGCAAACGGTCGATCAGAAGAGGCAGCGAGGAGATGGAGAGATCGAGAGGAAGCAGTGGCCGGAGACGGCCATTTGGCCTGTGTTTGGTGGCCGAGAGGCAACCAATGTTGGCCGCAGCTAGCGGCAACAACGGTGGCCACAAGCAGCATGGTTGGTCGGTGAAGCAGCACTGGGCAGCAGTCGCGGTGCCACTGGGGAGTGTGACAAGACTGACGAGGTCTTGTAAGGCCGGCGGCAGCTGGTGATGGCGGCAGGAGCTGGCGGATGGCACGGGCAGGAGCTGGTTGGTGGTTGTGTGTGCGTTGTAGGAGTAGCAAGGAAGAAGAAGAAGGGAGGAGGAAGGGAAGAAAAAGAAAAAGAAGAAAAAAGAAAAAAATGGAGAAAAATAAGGAAATGTTCTCAAAAAATTCTAGGAACTAATTTGGGGATAAAGGAGTATGCCCAAAATCAGGAAATTGATTGGGCACGCATTTCGAGGTCAAGGCCCGCATATCGAGAAAGCCTAAGAGGCTAAATTAGGGTGAGTAAAATTTTCTAAAAAAATTTAGAAAATTAGAAAAGTTATTTTATGAATTGTTATAGATTAATATTTGAGAAAATATATGCAGAATATTTAGTTTGGATTTATCGAGGAAAAATATGAAGAAATAGAGGAAAATTATGACGAAATTAGGAAAAATAGAATATTAATATTCTTGAATAAATATGATGGTCAGAGTATGTTGAGGTTTTGAATTGAGTACGTTTGAAGCCTGACACGAGATATGTTTAAGGTAAGTGGTACTATTCGACTAGATTTAGTGTTATGAAAAAGGCTTGATTTGTAAGTGGTTCGACCCAAAACCCGATTTTATGTAAATGGTTTTATCATGTTGTCATGTTTTGATGTGAATATGTCTTGTAGATTGCATTTACATGCTATGATGAAATGTGCATACATTCATGATGATATTATTGGTCATATATTGTACAGGGTTTGGGATTATGAACTAGCACCGCTGCTCTACCAAGTGTGCATCCATACACCTCAGCCTGGTAAGGAGACTATAAAAACGGGGAGCAACAATTGGGTGCAGTCGACTCAAACTAAAGGAATGATAAAATTTTACATATTGCATCAATGCACTAAATATGTTTATTGTTCCCTTACTTAATTAGATGATTCATCATCTAACTTGGACTTTCCCTTGGAATATTCAAACGTTTTAAATGAAGATTGTAGCGGAAACGAGAATAAATGAGGCATGAAATTGCACTTAGCAAAGTGCATGATAAATTAATTGTATGTTATGTAACCCATGTATTTAAATTCTACTACTTTGAATTCTGCACGTTTTGAGAAATGATGATGTATAACCTTATTTATGGTTAATGTTAAAGTTAAGATTCGATTCTAGCTTTCACATTTCATGTTTAGGATAATTCTCTTTCGAGATAAATGTATGAAAATTTGGGATGGATATAAGGAATGATATGGTTTAGCATTAGTTTTGAAGGAAAAAAATTATTATCCCAGAATTGTCCTAAGTTATAACACGCCCGAGAAAGTAAGGTGTTACATTATAACTACCAACAAGGAGGAGTTATTTGTATGTCGAGCATGCCGGGCAGAGAATGGAGCTAGGCCAGGCTTCCGATGCCTGGTTCATCTTTATGTACAAGACTTTCTTCTCCTATCTCGAGTTGCAACTCCCATTGAATGAGTTTTAGAGCTTGGCCTTGACGTTTTTAAACATTGCCCCAACCCAACTGCATCCCAACAACTGGGGCTTTATGAGAGCATTTGAGATACTGTGTGGTTTTCTTGGTCGGGAGGTAAGCTTGGCAGCATTCCTCCACTTCTTCCAGTGGAAAAGGGCAAGCAATGGTAGTTGGGTCTCTCTAAGCGATGTCCCAGGGAAAAATATGTTGAAGGCCTTCGACAACTCCTATAAGAACTTCAAAGAGGGTTTCTTTAAGGTGGCTTCAACAAAGAGCCAACTTTCTTTCTTTCTGGACGTCCAGGGCTATCCGAAATATCCCTTATTTTGGCAACGCAAGCAGAGCACATTCTCGGATGCCGAGGTTAAATACGAGAGCCTAAGCTTTGAGGACCAAGCCTTTGCGGATATTTTAACCTTTTCCCCCAAGACTCTCAAAGCCTCGAAGCTTATCAAGCTCGAGGGTGATTGGAGGGAGTTAGCCAGGTATATACGTAGGTTTCTTTCGTCTTTCTTTGTTTGATATTTGTCTTCAAATGCTTACACTTGCTTTCACTTTTTCAGATGATATGGCGTCGAGATTGACTGTTGATGAAATAAAATGATGCACTGAAGATAAGAAAGTATGTGCCTCGAGTACTGGGCTGGTCATTGAGTCCGCTGGGAAGGTTGCTGGCAAGGCCCCTGCCTTTTCTCGTGCTAAGTCGGTCGACAAGTATACTAGTCGGGCCCCTGCTCTGCTAGAAAAGTCTACCTCTTCTTGGTTAGACCCTCCGATGGCCCTTAATGAGTTCACACCCGTGGTGGCAGCAGAAGAGATGATCATTGCTGAGAAGGATCCACTTCCGGTGAAGAGGCATCGGGTTAAGGCCAAAGTAAGGTTGTCGGGTCTGAATTAGGAAGTCACAGGCTCAGATTAGCAACTAGTCATGGTTGTCGAGTTGGGATCGTAGGTTGTCGGCCCGAGCTGGGACCATCGAAAAAAACCTGACATCTAGGGAAAGCTGACTTATATAGAAGGAGAGGTCCTCCTGGAAATGCGTCATGCATTTGTAGGGTGATGGGACTGGGTGTAATACCCGAGAATTTTTAAAGGACTTAAGTGTAATTTATCTTGGGGTGCAAATGCAATTGCAGGGAATGCCTTGGACCTTGGATATCTAGGAAAAATGATATTAGACTGACGAGCATCTCGAGACGAGATTTATGATACTGAAAGTAATCAAAACGGAGATAATTTTCGATATAACTAAGATATAGCTTGAAAAATCAAATGGTCGTAAGGGACCTCCAGAAAGTCAATGAGACACCGAGGGGGCTCCAATTTTATGTAAGAATTAACCCTGAAATGGTTTTAGGATAAAACAAAGGTCCTGTGAGAATGCAAAGACGAAGTTGTACTTATTGAGTAACTTGGAGTTAATAATTTTAGATTTTAAATATCATAATGCAAATTAATTTAATGTTTGAGAGTGTAATTGCAATTAGAAAAAATACCCAAAAAAATAAAGAAGAAATTTGGGGTTTAATGTGTAATTATCATATTACATAATATATAATATATATATATGTATATACAAGCGTGGTGGCTAAGTTGTTGCATCCAAGCTTCTTGGCCAAGGAAGATTGTAGATATAATATTTATATACAAGAGTGATGGCCAAGGCAGTGAAGTCAGTGGAAAGGCTATAAATTGGATGGATCTTGAGAGGCAAATGGGAAGGAAAGATTGAGAGAGAGAGAGATGAGTGAAAAGGAAGAAGATGGCAAAT
Organism: Diospyros lotus; assembly: GCF_014633365.1. NCBI lineage: Eukaryota > Viridiplantae > Streptophyta > Magnoliopsida > Ericales > Ebenaceae > Diospyros > Diospyros lotus. The sequence continues at coordinate 9,816,933 of NC_068344.1, read as the reverse complement.
AAAGCAAACAGCGGCCAAGGCTGTGCGTAAGGTAGGCAGCGAATAACAGTAGGAGAAGGTTGTTGTGTGCTCATGGTGGTTCAAACGACGATAGAAGCAAGGGTAGTGGCGGCGATGGTGGTTGGCATCTGGTGTGTTAGCAATGGAGCTATTGTTGTGGTTAGATGGTGAGTGGCGACGGTCGGTAACAGTCGCGATGATGGTTGCGGTGGTGCGCGGGTGACTGGTGGTGGTGAGCGGTGGTGAGCCTAGGTGGTTGGCGATGTTGCGTGTGATAGTGTGTGTGTGTGTGTGTGTGTGTGTGTGTGTGTGTGCTGGAAGAATGAGGAAGGAGGAAGAAGAAAGAAAAGAATAAAGGAAAAGAAAGAAAAAGAAAAAAAAAAGAAAGAAAAAGGAAAATAGGGAAAAATGAGGGGGAAAATGGAGAAAATTGGGAAAAGCTTTTGAAAAACTTCAAAAAATTCTAAAAATTAATTTGGGGCTAGAGGAGTATGCCTGAAGCCAATAAATTATTCAGGCACACATTTTGATGTGAAGACACGAATATCGAGAAAGCCTGAGAGACTAAGTCAAAGTAAGTGGTTCTATCCAAACTTAGCCTATTTTATGCAAGAATTTGGTCTATGAATGTTTGGGATTAGTATGCCCTACAAATCAGTATGATTCGTATATACAAGTACGCTCCACAAACTGTTTAACATATTGATATGCCTTGATATCTATACATCACGTAGTTTGTATTCACATGTCATGATGATGAAATATGCTTATGTTCACGATGATATTATTGGTCATGCATCGCATATGTTTGAGAGTACAGACAGGCATCGCCACTCTACCACAGGTGCTCCCATACACCTTGGCCTGGTAAGGAGGTTGTAAAAATATAGAGTAACAATAAAGTGTGGTTAATGCCTCATTGGCTCAAACGAAAAGAATGAGGACCTTTTGCATTTTGCATACATGCACGAAATATGACTTTTATACCATTATTTAGATGATTCAGCATCTAATTGGACTTTGTCGCTGGAATATTCAAACGTTCCAGATAAAATTATAGCAAAAGTGAGCATAGAAGGAACATTAATGGCACTTGGTAGAAGTGCATGATGTATTGGCTATATGTTTATGTAACTTATGTATTTAAGTTCTGTTACTTTGAATTCTGAACGTATTGAAGGATAATGATATATAACCTTATTTATGGTTAATGTTACAATTAAGGTTTGATTCTTGTTTTCCCCTATTAATTAAGTATCTAGCCTAGCTTATATGATGTATGAGTCTCATGCTAGTTGAGTAGATGAAAATTTTGAGAGTTTTGTGTTATGTTGAGATTGTTTCTTGAAAAAAAAAAAAAAAATAGCCCGAAATTTTCGAAGTTATAACACCCGAGAAAGTGGGGTGTTATAGTTGGTATTAGAGCGAAAGTAGTAAAACCCAAATTGTAGATTTAAGGGGACTATTGAAAGATCATGGATTCATAGAGCTTAAAAACTATACTTGGAGACTTAGGGATTATTGATTGATATTAGCTTCAAATGATGGAAAATATATCCCAAGTAGGGGTGAGCATTCGGTTTAACCGAACCGAACCGGCTATTTTCTAACGAACCGAACTGAACCGTTTTAAAGTGTAAAACTGAACCGAACCGAACCGAAATACTATACTAACTGATTTAACCGAACCCGAACAAACCGACACTGAATTTAAGTTAACCAAACCGATTATACACAAAAAAATCGAAAAAACCAAACCGATTATACACAAAATCGACATAACCGAAAAACCGAACCGATAATACACAAAATAACCGATAGATCAAAGCACCAAGTTGCATTCAGCTTGGCAAATTGAGGGAAAATAAAATAGCTCCAACTAATTCAAATTAGTTTCGAAACCTGAGGAAAAAAAAATGCAGCCAATCCATTACATGTTAATATATCACATAGTGATGTAAGTTACCCCTGTAGTGAAATAGGCAAATCGCCATCATGGAAATTAACAGTTGGATGTTTTAATGATCAAACGGGAGGGAGAGAGCAAGAGAATTGATAGGCGTGTTGGACACAGAAACAGAATTGGCAAATTAAACTAAACCAAGAACACATGTATAAGTTGTACTTGTTGCATGATCTTGGAGAATTCTGAAAATAGAATCTTTCAACCCTCTTCATCAAGAACTTTATTCAAGCATGCCAAGCCCAGCCTGGTTAGTAAAGTCACTGCAGATGCCTGCAATTGTAGTTTTGAAAAAACATCAGATAGTAGCTCCTTTGTCGAAGTTGTTTCAAGACAGCATCACTAGCAATTTTTAAGTACATACCCATGTCTCGCTTTTATATTGAGTTCGAGAAAACAGAATAGGATGCAAATAACAGAAACAGTAACAACTTAACTAATCAGTTAAACAGAAATAACAGCAGAAACTAACCCTACCAGAATCAACTAATTAACTAAAAATTAGGTAATCTCAACACAGCCTTCATTAATATTTGCAATTAAGCAACGGCCAGATTGAATGAATTAATCCCGCGTCGTAAACAACTAATTCATTAATTAGGTATGGGGGGGGCCTCATCGAAATAGAAATAGAAATGCAACCAGCAGGTCCTCTATTTTGGGGTCTTGAAACAAACCATAAGTAGCTGACACCCGACAGTAGAAAAAAAATGGATTGATGCCATAATGCCAAGAAGAAATCATTTAATTAAAACCAAAAGAAAACCAAAACGAAAAAACCCAAAATTGATTGGGACAAACAGTGTACAGACAAAGTTGAGTAGCATATATAGCCATATCAAAAGATTCAAAACAAACGAAAAAAAAAAATGAAAAAATACCTAGGCGTGGTGTGGTGGATGCGGAGTCGCGGACAGAGGAGACGATGGATAGACAGTGGCCAGTCGGCGACTCAGCGTCAGCTCTGAGCATAACCAAAAACAAAGTTAAGTTAGTTAACTACCACACACACACACACACACACACACACACAGGGAGAGGCGATGGCCGATCAGAGACTCACCTGTGGCTGTGCGAGGCGACGGACGGGCCGGGAGTCCGGGACAACGGAGGCGACGAAGGAATCGACTACTGAGGGCGACGGACGACGATAACGACGACACGTCGACGACGATCGGGGTTCGAAATGGTTAGGGTTAGGGTTTCGCTCTCTAGCTCTCACATCTCTGAAATTGGGTTAGGGTATTGGCCGCGCGGACGAACCGACTAAAGGCTGGGTTGGGGGGGATTGACGCAAAACGACGTCGTTTCTAAATATACAAAACGACGTCGTTTAATATATCGGTCGGTTCGGTTTCTTCGGGTAAACGGCCGAGAAAATCGAACCTCTAAACCGAACCGCTCGATTTCGCTCCTTTAAATCGAACCGGTCACTTCCAACATAAATAACCGAACCGAACCGATCGGTTCGATCGGTTCAATTAAACCGAAATACTGCTCACCCCTAATCCCAAGAGGAGGGTGAATTGGGATTAAGGGTAAATTCTTGGATAGATTAAAGACCTATTGTTTGCAGAACACTATGTTTCAAAATATCAAGGAGTTTGTTTTTAAATCAACCTTTCGTTAAGTATGTTTCGAAATCAACCTTTCTGTTAAGTATGTTTCGAAACCTATTATGATATGTTTCAAAATCTTCCTCTCTATTTTGCTTATTTTGAAACTTTTAACTTTTGAAAACGTTTCCTTTGAAAGCATGAACAATGAGAATAAGGAAGTAAAATAGTAAAGCAAATGCACACGAGATTTATAGTGATTCGGCACCCCGCCTAGTCCACTACCTTCAAGCTTACCTACTTGAAGGATTTTCAAACACAATCACTTTCACTAGTGATCAAGCACAATAAGGGTTTTACCACGGTTCACCCTAAAACCTTGTACATGATGAATTTTTATGGCTCAACTCAAACCTTACACCACAATGAGTTTTAAGGCTAAACTCAAACCTTACAGCCAATAACAAGATAAATAAAACCTATCTTTTACAGTCCAATTGATTTAATGTAATGAGATACCTTACCAAATGGCTGTACAAATCTCTTGGTTTGAGGTGAGAAGAGCTTAGAAGGATGAGACGTCAGTTTCAATTTATTTCTCCTTCTCACACCACAATGCATATCAAGGATTGATTGAATGGATCTTCTTTGAGAGCTTGTCAAAAAGATTTCGTTCACAAGTGCTTGAGTATGTAGCTTGTGTCTCTTGTATGTGTGTTCTCGTGTATGTGCTTGTAAGTGATGCTTCTTGTCTTCAAAGAACTGATATATATACTAAGAAATAGAATTTTGGGTAATTATAATCATTAGAGACAAGATGTTAAAGTAGGTTTCGAAACACACTTTATTGATTTCGAAACAACACACTTTTACACTAAGGTTTCGAAATATACATCACATGTTTCAAAACATCTAGCCTTTATAGCTGCTTATGCACTTACAGACAGAATGAATAGGAGACAATGCTTTATACCCACTTATGATTTTGTTTTGTTCTCCACTTACAAAATTTGAATTTGAAATTATGGAGTATGAAGATTAAATAAAAAGTAAGCTTTTTTAAAAAACTTTTGAATATAAAGAGAATGAAAAGCAAAAGCATCTCAGGTTTTGAAATATTCTATTGACAGAGTCGGATGTTTTGAAACATACTTCAAAAACTTATTTCAAAACATATGCAACTCAAATTTTAAATGCTCCGCTGACAGAATTGTTAGAGGTTTCGAAACATATGCTTATATATCAAATAGGTTTTGAAATATACCATGTAAGCTTAACAAACATTTAAACCTTATCAAAAGGCATTTCGAAACAGGTATAAAAACATAGCAGAATGATGTTTTGAAACATAGAAACTAAATTTTGAAACATGATGCATGAACTTTGGATTTTTCAAACATTTGAACATTCGCGCCAAACAATATTCATGCATGTTTCGAAATATGAAAATCTTATTTTGAAATATGAATTTCACATAAAGATTTTTCATTTTAAGATAGGTTTTTCATCAAATACATTTTCTCATATATAAAAAAATATGATACAACAATTTACATAGGAATTGATTCAGAACCTAAAAACTCTACTTGGAGGTTTAGGGAATAATGATTTGGAGACCTAGGGATTATTAATTTTGAGATTTAGAAATTATCGGTTACGGATGCTAACCGAGAAGATCATTTTGAATGTCAAAATGGCAAGAAATTATCACGAACAATTTTGAGTGACACTGGACATACCAGTTAGAGGTGAGAGAACCAGTGATCGAGGATTTTTGGGATAACATAGTTATATGATTAACGCAATGCTGAAGAGATGAATATTTTGTGATTTTGAGGTATGTAAGAATTGGATCATAGTGTAATCTCTTTTGGAATGAGTTTTAAGTGAATTGTCTAAGTTGTTTCCCAGTTGGTATGTGTTGATAAATTATGACGATTATGCCATGCCTTGACGAAATAAGTAAGAGGTTGAGATTGCTAAGAGAACTTGCCAAATGGCATAGAAAATAAGAATGGCTTGTTGTGGGAAGCCATTGTAAATCTTGAGGTTGAGGCCAAGAGTTTCGATGAAACTAACAAGTTAATTTGTATATTTGGAATGATGGTGTACGTGCGAATGAGGCACACACTTGTCTCAAGAGGATATGCCCGTATCATAGTTTGGGTTGCGGTCTATGAGAAGAGACATATGGGACCCGAATCATTATTGAGATTTAGGGTTTGCGTAGGTAAAAAGTTTCTTGGAAGTTCAACAATGATTGGGAATGGGGACTGATTAAACTAGTATACCTAGTCAAAAACTCAAAGCGTGAGGAGAACTCGAGAAGAGGATCTTGGAAGATCAACTTAGGCTAATCGAGACTCATAACTCATATAATCATAAGAGAGTTGAGGTCCTTAAAGTTGGGCTATTTACGAGCTCATGGAAAGAGCAATGTTAGTCAAATTATTAAAAGATGATTAAGCTCAACCTATAGTCTATTTCTGGCTTACAGAATCAAGCAAAGTTGTTAGTGAATGACCCAATGAGAAGGACTTGTCAGCACCATGTCGAATGGTGGATTAAGATCCATGGTTACAAAAAAATGGAGCTTATAGAAAATGGTTGGAAAGAACCATGTAGCCTGATTTGGTTAACTAGGGTGTCAAAGTTATGACTACTACTTAGCGTGGTGAGTGGGTCTGGGGATTTAGTAATTGTGAGAAGGGGGTGATGAAATTTTGATTTCATGCATAGGTTGGAGTAAGTTGTAACCATGTAATCCACCATTTGACATAGGTATGTGTTGGGGCGTAAATGAAATTTTTAGAAGATTTGGGGATAAAGTGAAATTTCTCAAAAATATGGGTGACCGAATCAATTACAGATAATGCTCTTGAGTTTAGATGTTTAAGAAAAATGATATTAGACTAGCGAACGTTTCAAGACAAGATTTATGACGCTGAAAGCAATCAAAACGGGAACAGTTTTCGGTACAACTAAGATACAGCCTGAAAAATCGAATGGTCATAAGAGACCTTTGAAAAGTCAACGAGACCCTAAGAGGGCTCCAATTTTATGTAAGGATCAACCCTGAACTGATTTCAAGATAAAACAAAGGTCTTGTTATGACGTAAAGACAAAACTGTACTTATCAAGTAACTTAGAGTTATTAATTTTGAATTTTAAGTATTGTAATCCAAATTAATTTAATGTTTGAGAGTGTAATTGCAATTAGAGAAAAAACTCAAACAAAATAAAGAAGAAATTTGGAGTTTAATGTGTAATTATCATATTACATAATATATAATATATAAAGATATATATATATATATGTATATACATGCATGGTGGCCAAGCTGTTGCATCCAAGCTAGGGCTGGCAATTTTGGACATGACCCGATTACACGACACGACACGACATGGAGTTAAACGGGTTAAGGTTGGGGTTAATCGGGTTCGGGTCATAAACGGGTCAACTTGTTTATGACACGATTATTTTCGTGTCTTAGGCAGGTCAACTCATCTAACTCGTTTAGACACAAAATGACATGTTTAATTAAACGTGTTAATGGGTTAACCCGAACACGTTAACACGATTATATACAAAATGACATGTTTAATTAAAAGGGTTAGTGGGTTAATCTGAACATGTTAACAAGATTATACACGAAATAACACGTTTAAAACTAAATAACACGTTTAACAGGTAACACAACACGACTCGTTTAAATTAAACAGATTAAACATGTTAACATGTGACATGACACGTTTAGTTAAGCGGGTCGTGTTGTGTTACACGTTTAATAAATGTGTCGTGTTTGAGTTTAAGGAATTTGACACAATTATTAAATAAGTCGTGTTCGGATTAGGCTGATACGTGTTATATGTGTGTCTCGATATGACATGTCTAGGACTCGCCAACACGAATTGTCACCCCTAATCCAAGCTTCTTGGTGAAGGAAGATAGCAGATATAATATTTATATACAAGAGTGATAGCCAAGGTGGAGAGGCTATAAATTGGATGGATCTTGAGAGGCAAATGGGATGGAAAGATTGAGAGAGAGATGAGTGAAATGGAAGAATGGCAGAGGAAGCAAACGGCGGCTATGGTTGTGCGTAAGGCAGGTAGCGAACAGCGGCAGGGGAAGGCTGTTACGCGCGCGCGGTGGTTCGGACGGCGGTAGGAGCAACAGCAACGGGTGCGATTGTGGCCGGCGGTTGGTGTGGCAACAACGAAGCTGCTGTTGCGGCTAGACGGCGAGCGGCGGTGGCCGGCAGCGGCTGCGATGATGGCCGCGGTGGCACGCGGGTGGCTGGTGGTGGCGCACGGTGGCGGGAGGAGGTGGCCGGCAGTCGGCTACGAACGTCGCCCCCACCCGCCGTATCTATCTCTATTTGTAGCAAAACCCTTCTCTGCTCTCCCTCTCACAACCATCTCTCTCTCCCGTCAGCCACGAACGTCTCCCCCACCCGCCGGCCAGATCTAGCTAGTATAAGGGTTTGGTGGTCTCGCCGGTCAGAGCTGCAATAAAAGGTTTCTGTTCATACGCAATTGGTACGCAGCTTTCTTTATTCTCTCTTCTTCGTGACACCATGCTTCTCAGATTTGCCAAGTGAAAAGAAAAATGTTATAAATCTAAATTTGGGGGACTCATTTGGTTGAGATTAAGAAAATGTAAAAGGAATAGACATTTCCTTAAGTCTTCGATTCTTCTGAGTTGAGAATTTTTTTTATTAGTTAGCTCCTAATTTGGGCGATTTGGCTCACGATTGGGCTGTTCCTGATATAAAGATTTGATTTGGATGGGTATGGCTACCCAATGTGGCGTTTTGGTCTAGATAGGTCTAGTTTATTAGGCAGTTTAATAATTGGGATTTATCCCAATTATCCGGAATCTTTTGATTTTGTTATAGGCATTAGCTACCTAAATCAGTTTTGGTTTGCTAACCAAATTTGAATTGTTGATCTGATCTAGTTCTAACATAGTTTCGGTTTGATTTGAGCCGTCGACATTTGATTTTGTAAGAGCTCATTTGATCCAACTTAGTTAAGTTGTCAAAACTTGAAATTTCACTAGATGAGATACCATGTTTTGAGCACATTGAAGGATGTGGAGATTTTGTTTACTTCACTGTTTGAGGACTTCAAGCCCAGCTGAAGAATTGTTGAAATTGTCTTAAATTTGCATTTGGATAACCTAACCCAAAACATAATAGAAGTATGATTTCTCTAATCAATCTGTTACTATGAATTGTGTAACATTCTGTTTATATAGAAGCCTTGTTACTATAAATTTTCTTTAACTTGTGTTGTTGGGAAGTGGAGTGCAATTTCTATTTCACATTGTTACAATAACGATACAAAATGTAGAAGTATATCATAGTTATAGACAGTGGGGACACTACTTTGTAGCATGTCTAACAAAGCGCCCATGTTCATTGTATAGACGAGACATTGTACAATGTTTCGAGATAAAAAAAAGTCTGTAAATAAAAGGAAACTGTTCAATATTTATAGTATCAAATGTGAATTTTGGAAATGGATCAAAGAAGATGAATCAAGCGGATCGTTTGGTCAAGGTGAATCCTGTGGTAGTGCTTCAACTAAATCTATAGCCAATTTTCCAGTAGAAGAATTCTCTCGCATGTTCTAAACTTTAGCTTGGATATATAAAGAAAATGACGTGGAGATTTCAATGAACATAATAGTGTCCAAGAAAAAAAGAAATGTGAATGACAATGGTAAAAGAAAGGAGCCGGCATAAATGTGGTTAAGTCTTGAAAACTGTAGTTGTATATGCATATATAATGGTAAATTGAGTAAAATTGTATATCGTGAAAATTGTAGTTGTATATGTGTTTGTAGTAGTAAAATTAGAACACAATTTTATAAAGATATGAATGTGTTTGTGGTGCATTTTCTTATCAGTGGTATCAAATTTTTGTTGTGGACTAGTGTGGAATGGTACAGATTAGAGTATTTGAAAATGAAATGAAGTGCTCGTGGAATGAATTTTTTAATTCTTTTTGCTGGACAAGATCAGTTTGGTGGACAGGTTCATCAAATGAAATACACACAAAATTGAGTGATTTTTGCAATTGATGTTCAAACGTGAAAGGTCAGTGTTGTTTTCTGATGTTGGCTACAAATGTACCCTTAAGAATGAAATTTTGTATACTTCCTCAAATTGAATCAATGGGACTATGGAAGAAACAACCCACAACTAAAAAACACTTGATACATGAACCCAATGATCTTCATTCTTGAGCTGGTGTCATACATATTACCTAACTGATATAAAAATGAATCTCCTACTAATGATCTTTTTAAATGGATACTTGCATGGTGAAGAATGTCACTAGGCTGCTCCTCCCCAAAGAAAGTGTACTGGTCCAGCACTTGCTGCTGCCCTACTAGCTTTAGTTCAGTCATGGCTTCTTGATGATGGTCCAGTTGTTCTTGCTGCTTCTGAATGTGGTTACTCATCAACTGCACCAAAAATGTTTATGGGTTAAGCTCTAAATTTCCGTTCCGAGCAAGAGTCAGACCTTTGTAATGGAGAAGTGAACCATTTAATTGAAGAATTGAATCAAAATTACAAAGTAAAATTTGCACGTTAATGAAATTGTTTTACATGCCCATGAACAAACACTGTACTCACCCAACTGTACATCTCTTGGTTCTCTAAGCAAAGACATAAAATTGTTTACATTTAGCAGTGAAACAGATACATTTCCACATAATTTTGTACCATAAATTAAATACTTAATCAGAGAGAGAGAGAGAGAGAGAGTTGTGAACAACATACAGTTCTCTTCAGATTGTCCAGTTGCTGCTGCAACAGCTGAAACTGCATTCACATCCTTAAACACAAAATACTAATTAAGATTTCTACAAATTCAAAGGTGCCCTTTCATGGGGTTGTATCCCACTTGTAGCAATTTCACATATTGTAACATCTTAATCTTCGTCAGATTCTTTCAATTTAAATATCAGAAATATCTTACCCAACTGATAATGTACCTACTCTACTTGGACAGCACTTCAATGACAATACCAAGAAACATGTAAACAGTCAGCCTTCTCAGGATCATCCATTACAACCCAATTCCATCCTTGTGTTGCATATACGGAATGTAGTAATGTGTAGCAAGACCTCCTGCAAAGTATTGACATTAATAAACATATGTAGAACATAACCTTTTTGGTATTTTTAAAAATTGAACAATGAACTTACCTTGAAAATTAAATGTATTAATTGGTAGAGACGAAGGCCTCAAGGTGGGAAATGGCAACAGTTAAATATATGGAACATTTTGCGGGATGCTTACCAATTCATTGACTTGAAATTTGGGATGTATAACTACCTATGTTTCATAGTGAACCTACACCCAAGTAGAATTTAAAAAATACAAAATAGAAAAAAGTGATAAAATGAATATGTTATAAAGTTACATACCATTAGTCTGAACAACGATTGCACCATACTGTAGATTCTTTTGTGGCATTTTATTGACTTTCTTTGTAACCGAAGACACTTGCGCATCATCGAACTCCAATTAATATATATTCCGCCTAGTAGGTTACTTGAACACTACAAACTAGTGCTTATCTTAACCCTTTTCAATGTCATTTCCAACAAGCCCTTCTTGCAAAGCTTCTTGGGCCTTCCCTTACTGCTCAAGCAATTCAGGTCCAATATATTCTAGCTTAAAGCATTCTCCGTCGCTCTATGGACGGAGCCTACTTGAACAGTGGATTGAGAAAGAAGATTAGTTCCGCTACTTGACTTCGACGTGGAAAGCTCATTTTTTTTAATTGAATCCACTCCATAAGCTCAATGGTACGGCCTTCATCATATGTTGCGAGATCAGCTACCTCGATAAAAGTTTTGCACAATTGGTCATATCTCAATTGCCCATGACTATTGATCCACCCATCATAGTTGATTGTGACCCTCGTGTAACATCTAGTCACATCTCTCCTCCACCTCCTCAATATATACCTATCGGGAAGTGATTTTGCCTTACAACGAATCAGTACTAAGAGAACATACCTACAAATAATTCCCTTAAACTTGAATAGGTGGCAGCTACAAACAAATTTGCAGCTTTCCCTCTGAAATAAAACAATAATTTTTTTTCTCTTGACACCCTCACCAACGACGACATCCTCTTCTACCTCGAACGTCATTCCTAAAGACCCCTCATCAATAGATATAAGGTCACAATACATCTTTCTGGTGATTTCTTCCTAAAATTCCCTAAATTTTGATATAGTGTAAACCGACTGAAACTGTTTTTCAATTTCATATAGTGTAATGCATGGAACCGTTTGCGAGAAGGACTAGAAATCTGCTTGAAACTCATTTTCAAGCTTATTCTTCAGTGCTTGCTCATATTGTTCAACAAACTGCTTCAACGTTGTCTTTGAATGGACAAACTCATCGAAAAATGCGTTCATACTCTCACTGGATTGGATTGTTGACATGCTTGCCCAAAACAATATTTTCAAGAAACAAGGAACCTAGCGGCCTCTATCAATGTAAAATTCAATCAACCAATCATTCTCATGCAATTCAAGTTGTTCAACCATCCCAATCCAACCTTGTTCGAATTCTTGTGAAGTTTGTGAATCATAGACTAGCCTGTGTATAGCCAAAAATATCGCACCCTTTTGAGTGTGGTTGCCAAATTTTTCAAGGAGCTTTTTCAATATATGCCACAAGCACCAACTATGTTTGGTATTCAGAAATACTAATTGGATTGCATTTCCCATAGCCTTGTCTTGGTCTGTAATCATTCCGTTAAGAGTCTGGCCTTGTATACATTGAAGTCATGTCCTAAATAGCCAAACAAATGTCTTTGTATCCTCATTCAACACTAACCCACATCTGAGCAACGTAGATTGTCCGTGATGATTCACCTTAACAAAAGGGGCGAATGGCATGTCATACTTATTTGTGAGCTACGTGGTGTCAAAGGTCACAACATCACCGAACTCCTTATATGTTTGTCTACGTCTATTATCAGTGCAAAACACATTTCTCAATCGAGACTCTTCATCCAAATTGATATTGAAGAAAAAAACCAAGACAATTTGCTTGCATTTTTGAAAAATAAAATTGTATTGCAGTCGCATCTCCTTTTCCTAGTTGTAACCGCCTAACCTTTTCAACATAATTTCTACAATCCGTTTCGATGTATGTCATCTTCTCATATCCACCTGCTTTGACAACCACTGAGTCATAGCTTTTATGTAACGAAATTCCAGCCATATCATTTTCACTTCAAGCTATCATTTTACGTGTGCACTCAATTGTTGGTTACATCGAAACAATAGGGATTTGGATGGACTTGTCTTATGATTATGCTCAAGATGGACTATGTTAATTTGCCATGTTCCAAGAATATTAGAACTTGTAGTCAGCCTAGCTTTACACCCTGTTTGAATGGTTGGTTGTGGCCTCGAAGAAGTATTTGTAGCCCTATATCTTTGGCCTTCTTGATTACATGAAAATTTCACAAAATTTCTTACCCCATCCTCACCCTTTCTTGAATTTCTTTTCCTAACTAGAAAACTTACGTTATATGCATCTCTATTGTAAAACTCAAATATTTCATTGGCATACAATTACCTCACTGTTTTCCCCTAAGATTTCATCATCCAAACCATCCCAATTCTCCCTTGAAATATCATCATCGTTTCCCAAACTTCTATCATCCACTACTTGTACATTCATTTCTATTGTCTAATCAACTTTTGTAACATGAAATTTGAAAATGCCAAACATAAATCAAGCAGGATAGAAATCAATGTAATGTCATAAATCAATGAAATTACCTGGCAAACCAATCATTTTGCTCCAAATGATTCTCTCTTCGTAAAGGAGCGTTGCCTAACGATGGCGAGTGTAGTGGCTGGACAGTAGGTGGGGGTAACAATAGGTGCAACTGCCGGCAGTGCGACGGCAAGTTTCGTGGCTGACGGGTGGGGGCTGCGTTCGCAACCAATAGGAGAGAGAGACAGTCGTGAGAGGGAGAGCCGAGAGGAGCTTTGCTACAGAGAGACAGAAACGGCGAGTGGGAGTGATGTTCGTGGGCAGCGGGAGCGAGAGAGAGAGACAGGTCGTGAAAGAGAGAGTCAAGAGGGAGAGACGGCCGACTGAGGGTGGCTGGCAAGAGAAAGAGAGAGAGAGACACGAGTCATGAGAGGGAGAGCCGAAAGGAAGGACGATCATGTGAGGGAGTGATGGTCGCCGGCGAGAGATAGATAGATAGAGAGAGAGAGAGAGAGAGAGATGGGTCGTGAGAAGAAGTGACAGTGGGAGAGAGAGAGAGAGAGAGAGAGAGAGAGAGGGGTAAGGCAGGGATAACACTGGGCGAGAAACACATGCCATTGGGGATTGCAAAGGAAAAAAAAATTAATAAAGAAAATGTAAATTATTGGGTAGCCAAAAGGGTAACCCAGATGGTAAGTGTAACATTATTCATTTTATATAATAACTTACCACATAGGCTTTCCCATACTTATAATCACATCAACTTAGAAACAAATAAGTCAATTAAATTAAATTGCACCAAGCAATATATACGTATATAAATACATATATTATAAACATATTAAGGTTTGAGGCTCAGATCTAGATTGATCACAGTAGCAGGTTGAAGAGGGGTGACCCCACCATGGCTGCAGACTCCGATTGCCTAGCAATTTCTCTCTCTCTCTCTAACCCGAATAATTTATCGGGTCGCTGGCCATCTGAGTCACCCCGCCAAGAAAAGGGTCACATCTCCCCCAGCTAACACCGATCTGGACCAAGAAAACTTATCATCACAGCCCTAAGGTAGTGTTTATTAGCCACAAAGATAGTGTTTGTTAGTCAAAATAGAAATTGAAAAAATAAAATATAAGAAATAAAAATATTTTTTATTATATTTTTTAAATTTATCTGACAATCAAATAAAAAATTAAATAACTTCTTATTTAAGTTTTTCTAAAGAAATTTATCTCTCTGAATAAACAACAACAGCAACAACATATCCGATTTTTATCCCACTATATAAGGTCGATTACATGAATTCTAGACTTCCATATATTTCTGTCTTTTATCATATCTTTATTTAAATTCATACACTTCATATTAAACTTTAATGTCTCTCCTAAAGTTATCTCTCTAAATAAATTTATCTTAATCCTTACACATAAAAATAAAATGACGTATAAGTTCTCTAGAACATACTAAAAAATTTGACAAACACTTTAATAAAAATCTTTGAATAGACAACATTATCTTGATCATTTTATATTTTGATTCGAGAAATATTTTAAGCTTATCGTGTTATCTTACTCATTTTAACAAATGCTACTACAAACAAAAAGACAAACCAACGTGCGCAAACACACACACACAAAGGGCGGTTCATTTTGGTGATGGATCTGAAATCATCGGCATCGTTTTGGTACAGAGAGGGGCAACCACCCTCAGAACACCCCGCCTCTCTGCGCGAACAGCGAAGCCTCAATCTATTCGTTTTCTGGGACTCAACATTTACAGAGCGTACGGGAGTGGGAGATGGAATTGAGATTACCTTCCATTACACTCTTTCCTGTTCCTTTCCGTTGCTAAATCTCTCCCAAACAAAGCCTTAATGCCATTTGGGACTAGGATTCATGGAATGAAATGGAATGGAAAGCAACGGTCGATGTGTCTATTTTCTGATTCGGAAACCAGATCTTAGGAACAGAAGCCGCAATCAAACGATACAGTTCGCAAGATTCTTACCGAGTGGAGCTGTTGAGTTTAGGATATGAATCATCGGCTCTCAGGCGACCGATCGATCTGCGAAGGCAGAGATCAGCATCTATGGAGAGGGGCAACAGCCTCCACAAATTCCCAGCTCCCCAACGAGCCTCATCCCCAATTTGGTTGCCATTTTGGAACCCTAGCTTGGATCGGATATTTGAGAAATTTGGAAAAAATAGGACTCTCGGTACTAAACCTTGGAAAAATAAGTCACCTTGAAAATCTTTGCCATTTTGGAACCCTAGCTTGGATCGGATATTTTGGTTTTATATTGGTCCAGTTGCCTGTTATACCCCTGGTATAGTAGGGTTGGTACTTGGTTATGGAAAAGGGTATTCCAGTCATTACAGCACTGAATCAGAGCCCAACTATTTCTTGTGCCATATTTTGGTTAAAGAATTTATAGAGGGAACGAAAAAATAAATAAATAATAACAATGTATAAATAATAATGATATATACATAAAAAGTTTATGCAAAATTTCTAGGAATAAATAATATTGCTTTTATGTTTATGTTTTCAATAAATTATTTTTTGAGTTAAATTGTTTATAGTAAATATTAAATATTTTTATTTTGTTATAATTAATCTCACATTCAAAATTTTATTAAAAATTATAATGTAATAAATATATAAAATAAAAAAATATGAAACCTTAAAGTAACGATAGTCATTGACTGAACTAGTAACTACAAAGCCAGTAATGGAAAAAACTATCTTGGGTTCTTTCTTTAGAGATCATTACGTATTCTTTCTAATTGTTAATTTTTTAATTTCTTGAAAAAATTCCAATTAAGATCAAAGAATTTCTTCTCATGACCTACCTAATAAGAGATCGTCCAAAGGGGTGAAACTACTAAACCACCCTTGGAAACGATGAATTGTGACCCTATGTCTTTCTACCCAACTTTGACCTGAGAGATAAATCAATAGATTTAATTCCTAGATCTCAATCCTAGAAGATTCAAAATGGATTGGGGAGATTCACTATTATGTTGATTTAACCTAAGAAAATCTACATCACCTCGTACCTATCAAGCCTAGGAATCTCAAAGATAATGCCAACTATCCTGCCTAGTTCAACCTATATAAGGACCCTAACCCCTACAAGTAGAAAATACTAACTTATCTTTTTACATATCATTTCACTAATATTCCTTATTAACTTGAGCATTTGAGGCTAAATTTGGAGATCTAACCTCATTTTTTTTTTTACAAATACTCTTATCAAGGAAAATTTTGGTGATTAGTCCCATAATATCATTATTTAGCACCTAATATGGCCTTTATTATTTCTCTACTCTACTTGATATTACAGAGCCTTCATACTATTCAAGTAGCTCGCTACCATGGCCTTAAGACACGACCTTACTTGTAGCTATCAAGGTGGAAACCATCCGAAATAGGAGTAACAATGTGATCCAAACCAAAGTCAAAATGACTCAAAAAATATCCCCCTTCACCAAACCAATTTACCTAATTGGAGAGCCAAGTTCAACATCTCACCAAACTATTAACGACTTATATCCGCTAGCAAGATGGGAACCACCTCTAGCCAAAACAATCTCGCCAAGAAGATTGCATATCCCAATGGAATAAGAGAGAAGCTTACTCTCATTATAAT
Source organism: Diospyros lotus (assembly GCF_014633365.1). Taxonomy (NCBI): domain Eukaryota; kingdom Viridiplantae; phylum Streptophyta; class Magnoliopsida; order Ericales; family Ebenaceae; genus Diospyros; species Diospyros lotus. Next base: position 9,799,996 of record NC_068344.1, on the reverse strand, counting down.
GACTAAAAGTGACAGTACTCAAAAAAGAAAGAGGATTTTGTTTGCTCACTACCTTAGAAGGAAAGAGCCCTCAAGAAAAACAATTATGACTAATGGAGAACGAAACTACAAGTGTGATGAGGAGAAAATGATAGCCTTGACTTTGGGGCCCAAATCAACCCCTAATCGTGCAATTATGATTGAGTTTCCCTAAAAATGTTTCATATCCCAACCATCAAGCTCTATGATAACACTATTGACCTGATCAATCATGTGGACCTTTTCTTCTCTCATATTCTCATTCAAGCTTTCATCAACACTATGTGCTGCTAGGTTTTCTTGCCCACCTTGGAAGGGTATGCGAGGATGTGGTACTCAATGTAACATTCTTGTATTTTGGAAAAATTTAATTGAGATTATTTATTTTTATTGGTAATTTGTGGATTTGAGGAATTTAATGGGTGAAATTAATATTTTTTTTTTTTTGTTTTGGAATAGGGAGATGATCGAGAGTTTTTAAAAATTTTTGGGGTTCAAGTGAAATTTCAAAAATTAGGAATTTAGATTAGTATAAATTTAATGTTGCATGTATAAAAGTGAGAAGACTTGTGTTGAGCCAACTTACTCATATTAATTAAGTTCTGATAATTAACAAAAATATTTTTATGATATAAATGTTTTCTCTTACTCATACAAAAAGTAAATTTATTTTGAATTAAAAGAAAATTATTTTTAGACACATTTTCTTGTTTTAATCATTTGTCTCAAAAAGCTTAGGTTGCGTTATCTTTACTTTTCAATTTTCAGTTTTGAATTTTGAATTCATTTTCAGTTTTCTGTTTTGGTAGTCTGTTTTTAGAAAATTAAAAACGCGTTCTCTTTGTCATTTTAAAAAACTATTTATCAAAACAGAAAATTAGAAAACGCGTTCTCTTTGAAATTTTGAAAATAATTTTTAATGATATTTTGTTCAATAAATTTGATTATTCAGTAAATTAAAAATATTTAATATTTATACATTATTAAAAAAATATCTACATTTTAAAGTTAATGAATTTTGTAATATTTTTTTTATTATAATAATAAAATATGAATAAATAAATAAATAAATGTGTTTTGTGTTTTGAGTTTTGAGTTTATTTTGGATGAAAACACTCAAAACAACTTTTTGTTGTTTTGAGTTTTCTTCATATTTTTTTTTTGTTTTCAAAAATGTATTTTTAAAAACAGTAAAGAGAATGCGTTTTCATTATTTTAGAAAATTAAAAACTAAAAATGACTTTAAAACAATAAAGAGAACGCAACCTTATATTTGAATTTTCAAATTTTGAATTAAAGGAGAATTATTTGTAGACATCTTTTCTCTTACTCATACAAAAAGTAAATTTATTTTAAATTAAAGGAGATTGTGTTTAGACATATTTTCTTGTTTTAATCATTTATGTATCAAAAGCTTATATTTAAATTTTTAAATCTTGATTTCTCATGCAAAAAGTAAATTTATTTTGAATTAAAGGTGAGACATGTTTACTTTTTATTTGAGAAAGTCTAAATATTTTTTGAATTTTAAACTTCATATTAACTCTTTCTTTAGTGACTAAAATGCTTATAACTATCCCTCCAAACTCATTTTTTGAGTATACAAGTGCTTTCATTTCATATTCAAAGCACTCGAAAGCTCTCAAACACTCTCAAGCAAAGCATCCAAACAATCTGAGACTCTCAAAATATTATTGCACATCCACCAAAGAGCCACAAGGCAAGATGAGAAAAGTTTTTCAAGTTTTCTATGACAAATCTAAACTTTTCCATTTGAAGTTATAAATTTATTTATTTATTTAAATATTATTACCTTGTATAATTTGTTCTTAATTGCTTATTTGTGTCCAAGTGTGGACAAATTACTTGTAACATTTAAATTACTATTATAGATTGTATAGGTTTCCTAAAACCATTAAAATCAAAGTGAATCTACTTTCCAAGATAAGATAGGAAAAAAAACCTTTGTGTAGTGGTTGCCTAGAACCCGTTGTAATCTAGGTGTGTATCTACTTTCTAAGGTGAGTTAGTGTGGAAATCTTGATGAAATTATTTTAGTGGAACCCCAAGGGTGATTCGACCTTGGGAGAGTGGACTAGGTGTGTGTGAAGACCCCGAACCACTATAAATTGTGTTGTACCTCATTATATTTATTTTTATTATATCTTGTGACTTACATTTATTATTAATCTCAAATATAATTTATTATATTTATTTAATATATATTTTTTAATAAAATTATTAATCAAGAATATTTATTAAAATTGAGAAAAAATTTAATTACTCAATTTACCCCCCTCTTGAGTGGCCATACTCTAAAGGACCAACAGCTTACAACTTAAGTGGTCGTATATGCATGCGTGTATGGGGGCTTAAGCAAGAGGTTGCGATTTTGAGTCCAGGCAGGCGCGAAGGTTGATTTTGCTGGTTCCCAAGGGTAAAATGGCATTGTTTAAAGTGCTATGGGGGCGACTATGAGATGCTTCTTGACATGCCATGTGTTAGTTGATTGGGATGTTCCTGCCACTCCACGTGAGGCCATGTGATGACTAATATAGCATTAATTGAGATGTGAGAGCAGTGACAATTATTGAGATGGGATTGAAAATGTAGGAAATTATGCCAAAACATTAATGAGAATATAGGTAATTATAACAACACACACAATGGAATTGTAATTAGGATTGCTATGTAAAAATTTGTGGTGAATTGGGAGCACATGTGGATCTGCAAAAACACAGAAGATTAATTTGGGTAGAGAGCATGCATGATGAATTGAATATAGAATAGGTTAGGAATTTATTTGATTAGATGGCTTTGTAGAGTTAGTGATCTCAGCACGTGGAGTCTCCACAAGAAATTTTGAGATAGGAAGTTCAAGATGTAAAATTTCAATTTTTTTAAAAGGCTTAAGAGTAATTTTAATTTGGGTCATAGGTTAAATTATCAAAGGATTAGGGGTTTAAATATAATTTCTAGCAGTTATAAGTGCCGAATCGACTATAGAGAATGCCCCGGAGTGTAAATGTCCTTAGAAAATGACATGGTCTCGATGAGCGTTCTGAGATAGGATTTATGGAATTAAAAGAAATCAGAATTGAGACGATTTTTGGTATAGCTAAATTGCAGCTATAATTTAGGCTGAAAAATCAAATTATCGTAGAGGACCTTCGGGAAGTCAACAGAACCTTGAAGGGGCTCCAATTTTTTTGTAACGATCAACCATGAGGCGATTTCAAGATGAATCAATAGCCGGTGAGGATACCGGGGTAAAATTGACTTTATCGAATAATGGTCAGTTTTTAATTTTAGAGAAATCAGGATATCGAGTGGCTTGATGATAAATAAATTATGGTGTTGGAGGGTTGAAATGAAATTAAAGAAAAACCCTAAGTGCAATTAAAGAGAATTGGTGGGGTCTTAAATGTGTAATATATATATATATATTATACATATATTTGTGCATACGCGTAAGGCGTGAGGAGTAGGGAGGAGCCCCAGATTTCTGTCTGCACACGTGATAGAGGCAAGCTGTAGCACGATGGAATTGGGCTAAGAGTTTTGTAGAAAGATTGAGGGGAATGTCGTGTGTGCGTGACTTCATGTAGTGATGGCCAAGGCTTTGGTCAGTGGTTTCTCTATAAATAGAGAAGATAAATGAAGAAGAAATGCAGAAGGAAATGAGGCAAGCAAATAGCTAAGAGCTTGAAGAGATGAGGGAAAGTTAGGAGTTGTTGGTGGTGGCCGAAAACAGAGAGTGTGAAAAAAGAGCAAATGTAGAGAGTAGCCGAGGGATTGAGAGAGATCGAATGAGAGAAAAAGAGAGAGCTAGTGAGAGCTTGGGCCGATTTCGGCCATGGTAGTGGCAGCGGGCAGCTTTAAGCTGTTGTGCAATGGCGATCGTTTTAGGGGATGATGGCAGCAAGCAACATAGCGAAGCAGCAACAACAACGCGAGAGACGGCTCTTGGCGGCGTTGTGTGTGAAGCAGGAGCGGCTGAGGCCGAGGCAGCGGCTATGGCCGTGAACTCCAGCAGCTGGATACGCGAGGTAGGGGAGGTTGCCGCGATGGCAACTCGCAATAGCGGTCGGCAGCGGTGCGTGCATAAGTAGTGGCGGCGTGCTATGGCTGGGCATGGCGGATGAGCTGGTTAAAGCTTTGTTCGTTGCAGGTAGCAGGAGCCGCAAATAAGAAGATGAATAGGAGAAGGAAAAAAAAAAAAAAGAAGAAGAAAGAAAAGAAAAGAGAAAAAGGAAAATGAAAAAAAAAGGAAAAAGATGAAGAGAAATCCTAGAAAAATAGGAAATTGAGGTTTATTAATATTCTGGAGATTTTGGCAAGAAAAATGTTTTTAGCACGAAAATCGAGGTTGGGCATGAGTATCGAGGTAATGCAAGAAAATTGAGATATCGTACAAAAATCGAGATAATGCATGAGAATCGAGGTGGTGACTGAGAATCGAGGATTTGTGAGACAATCGAGGTCGGTCATGCATTTTGAGGTCATAGCACACATACCGAGTAAGCCTAAGAAGCTAATTTAAGGTAAGTAAAATTCCCTAAAAAATTCTAGAAAATTAGGAAAGTTATTTTATGAATTGCTATGGAGGAATATTTGGAAAATATTTGAGGAATATTTACTATGGATTTATTAAGGAAAAATAGGAAGAAATAGAGGGAAATTAGGAAAAAAATAGAATATTGATTTATTGAATAAATGCGATGGCCAGGGTATGTTGACGATTCAAATTGAGTACGTTAGAAACCTGGCACGAGAATCAAGATATTTTGATATGCAAATGAGGTAAGTGGTACTTCCTAAATAGATTTAGTTTTATAGAAAATGCTTGGTTTGCAAGTGGTTCAACCCAAAACCCGATTTTATGTGAACGATTTTATCATGTTGTCATGTCTTGATGTGAATATGTCATGTAGATTGTATTTAGATGTATTGATGATGAAATGTGCATACATTCACTATGATATTATTGATCATGCATCGCATAAAAGTTTGGGATTATGGATTGGCGCCGCTACTCTACCAAGGGTGCACCCATACATCTCGGCCCGGAAATGGGGCTGTAAAAATAGAAAGCAACAATTGGGTGTGGTCAACTCAAATCGAAAACGAATGAGAACATTTTGCATTTTTCATTCATGCATGAAAATGATTTTGTACCCTTACTTAGATGATTCATCATCTAACTTGGGCTTTGCCCCTGGAATATTCAAACGTTCCAGATAAAGATTGTAGCAGGAACGATGATGAATGAGGCATGAAATGACACTTAGCAAAGTGTATGATGAATGAATGATAAGATGAATGTATGTAATGTAGCCCATGTGTTTAAGTTCTACTACTTTGAAATTTGAATGTTTTGAAAGTCCATGATGTAAGATATGATTTATGATTGACGTTTAAGGAATGATGATGTATAACCTTATAGTTAATGATGATGTATAACTCTTGCTAGGGTTAATGTTAGTCGAGGATGTATGTTATGTATTAATGTTAATGGAGAACTTATGTTATGTTTTAAGTCATGTTGAGGAACTTGTGTTCCATTGATGAATAGCCTTGGATTGGGATTAAGTTCGAGAAGCAGTGATGTAAGAATTGATTTATGATTAATGTTAAAATGTCAAGTTTAATTCTAGTTTCCGCAATAGATGTATATGATGATTCTCTTTAGAAATAAATGTATGAAAATTATGGGATGGATACGAAGAATGATGTGGTTTCGTATTAGTTCGAAAGGAAAAAAAGTTATTGTCCCAAGTTATGACGTACTCGAAAAATGGGACGTTATAGTTGGTATCAGAGCTTAAGTTTATTTGGGAGCCATAAGTGGCTCTGATATAGTTGGTATCAAAGCTTAACCCTAATTAGCGACTTAGGGATTGCTGATGGTTTAGAGATTGTTAATTTAAAACAAATGTCGAGGAAGGAAATGATAGGAATTTGAGGATTAATCTATCGATTTAAGGTTATTAGATAAATGATAGGGTAACTGATAGTTATCAAAAATGATCGAATCATTGATGGTTCGTAGAATGAAGTCCCTACCAACAGGCTCGGGGATTGTCAATTAAGATCTTAGGGGTTACTGATTGAAGGATCTAACCAGGTTAAGCGATAGAACGACTAGTTGAAATAACCTAGCTAGTGAAGTTAGGGTCCAATGATATGATTTGGATGTAAGGTTGACTCGGTAACCATGATTATGGATCCGATAGATTTAGAGATTGTTGATTTTGATCAAATATTGAGGAAGGAAATGATTGGTTTATTTGAGGTCATTAGTCGAAATACTTGCGATGAATAATAGAATAACTAGTAGTTATCAAGAATGATTGAGTCATGGATGATTAGCCTGATTTACATAGCCTAGCTATTGAGTTAGAATTAAATGATAAGTATTTTCAATTATCATTTAGTGACTCTGAGGAAGAGATGCGTGGATCAAGGACCCTAGGATTTAGGTCAAGGCAAATAGATATGATGTCAGACTTAGATATTTCTATTCTAAGGATAGGAAAATAGCATTGGCTAAGATGATGGGGTCCAAGTCCCAATGGTCTAGGGTGCGAGGCGTGCCACTAACTTGTTGAGTGAGGCTGGAAGCCTTGGGAATTAACCCAGAATAAGATGAATCGCGTTATGGAGACACGATCTAAGGAAAGACAAGCAAAATGTCTTGAATATGGATGGTGTGTCCTATTGCATCTAGGTTTATGGTCATTTTGTGAGTTGGTTATGAGACGAGCATTGTGGGGCTCGAGGGGTAGAATACCTCGGTATCTAAGATGGCAATGGGATCATGAGGTGGTCGTGTTTTGGGTGGCACAAAGGAAAAGCTACCTAACATGTGAAATGGCATGGTAGATGTGATGCATGCTCACGAGCTGTATAGGCACTACTTATGTGGTGACGTAATCACCGGTCGCATGAGGGTCGATGTATGGTGTAGGAATAAGCCTATGGGATTAGGTGGATGGTAATAGCTTGTGTGTTGGCTGACAGTAAGCGTAATGCCAAGGAAAAACTAATTTAATAGTCGTATGCTGATAGTCAGCTAGATCTAAAGAACGAAAAGCGAGAAGTAGTGGATTCTCGATAAATGAGATTTCGAGAAATAAAGCATGGCCAATTCAAGGCCTTGACAAAGAGTTATGAGGTGGCAATCTCAGTTTGAGAAAGAGATCGGGTACCTAAAAGGCAAGAGTTCCTGGAAAGTCGTATCTACCCTAAGGGAGGATGATGAGAGACCTAGTCAACAGAGGTTGTGACTACGGTTCAGTGTGCCAAGTGGGCTTGGGTTTCGAAAGCCTGTAAGAAGGGACTCGTGAAGAAGTTGTGCCTTGTGCATGGCATGGAAACTTGAATTGTTATTTGAGGTTTAAGGTATCATTGATAAAGAGTCCTTGGAAGTTTTAAGGTTCGGTTATTTATAGAAAATGATTGGAACTAGATATTGATTTGATTCGAGATCTTCAGAGATAAATTGATTTGGGATTTTCGATGAGTTTCCTTAAAGGAATGATGTTTTAAAGGCCATAGAGAATCTAAAGATTCATGATGAAACTTTAAAGTCTTTCAAGAAAAGATCTAGAAGGTCTTTGGGTAATGTCATTAAGGAAATAGAGATTGAATCTCTTAAGCTATGAAAGCTATGATCTAGCAAGGATTGGAGTATCATGGATGACGTAAGTACCTACTCGCTCTAGTTAAGTGGAGTGGTTATGGAGGGTTGTCATTGCGACTATGTAAATCTTTGACGTGCTTGAGAGAGACAAGTAATGGCAGATGTGATAGGATGTCAGATCGCAGTAGGAAAAGCCGTGTTCTAAATAGATTGAAATCAATTTGGAAATCTAAGATTTTCAATTATAGAGAATGGAACTCTTGTTGGACTAGACGGTTACTATAAGTAGCCCTAGTGGGCAAATCGAGGGATGTGTAGCTAGAAGATCACTAAAGTGATGTCAGCAAATTATGAAAATAAGAAGCCTGTTGATATGTGGTACAGGCACTCGCGGTCAGTGAAAAGCCGTGAGAAAGTTGAGGTAGTGAGAGAAAATAGCAGGATGTATTATCGGAAGATTTATTTAGATTATTTCTTAATGATGAGTTTGAAATTTCTGCTGATAGCTTGAGATTATTGAATGCTGATATATGTGTGGCTCGATCGAGGGTAAGATAAGGAAATAAGATATTCTGAAATCAACATTTTGATGATAAGGAGATTGAGATAAGGATCTAGGAATTGATGACATATTGGTGTACTCCTCAGATAGGGAGACGGGTGGGGATCGATGAAAGAAAACTTGGGAACTATTGGTTCAAGGTTGTGATAGAACGATTGTTAGAATTATGAGTCGAGAATGTTTGGCGAAGACATGGATAAATGTCAGAATGATCTAGCTACTAAGTTAGGATTGGAAAAGGAAAAGATCGGTAACCTGAGTAAGTAACTTTGGAAAGGATCGAGGACCTGTGAGGTTTGGAAATTTTGTTTAGATAATAATAATGTCACAGATTGTGTGGACTAAGAGGCTAGAATAGTACAGATAAAGTTAGTAGCACTATTATCAAGACGATTAGATACTTGGAGTCAAGGAACAAATCTGGATGAGTAATTAGAAGATTGTGAGTTGGTAAATAAACTTGTGTTACGATTGACTGGAAGTTAAGAGAGTTGATGGTCACATGTATAATATAGCTATGAAGTATGCATCTATCAATTAAGATTAGGATAATAGATCTTGTGAGGTACGATCAAATGCGACGAAAGAGATGAGATGATTTCCACAGGATAAAGTATGATTGGCATGAGATTGTGCCTTAAAGATCGAGCATGGTTGGAGTCAGTTGATATAAAATGTTATTTGAGGATCACTTTGAAAAATATGAGGACTTAGCTAAGTTATGGGTATATGGATGTCTACTAAGTAACAAGTGTTATGAGCCAACGATGCAAGGATATTAGTATTGTTCGATTTGGAAGACATTGATAGATTTCAATTGATATGAAAAGTTAGATTACGGAAGTGAAGAGTTAGAGACAGATATAATCTATTAATAAAGATTTCTTGATGAGATAGTTTGTGGTCAACTGATAGAAACTTGAGGTTATATCAGGTGATGAATCCCTACAAGAATGAGGAAATAACAGTTTATATGAAAACTCGAATAGATTAGATCAAGCAATGATTAAAGTTTGAGATGACTTAAGGCGAGGCATAGCTAGTTTCGACGACAAAAGTCATTCAAGGACATGTAATAACTAAGATAATAGGACCATTGATTTATTGTGGCAGTCTAGAAGCCTATGAAACAATCTAGTGATGACAAGATATGTGATGTTTGAGGATCCAAGGATACATAAAATAGTTTGACGACATAAAAATAATTCTTAGGGGATCAATTCGATAAAAGTCAAGATATATCTAGATCATGAACTCTTGTGTTAAGATTGGAAAAATATCAAAGCATGGTAATGACGTCGTGGGAAATCGGTAATAGAGAAGTGATATGTATAAGGATATAGATTGGATGATTAAGCAAATTAAAAATTGATGATGTGGATATGAGAGTCGCGGTCTCATTACAATGATATGTGTATTGGCTTGGATGGGAGCTCAGGTTGAGACTCGTGACCCTAGGACCTGAGTTATGTGGTTATGAGTTTTGACAAGGAAATTTGAAAGGCATGCATGGTTGACAAGTGTACTGTCTAGGGATTGATGAGTATGGTCAACCCAAAGGTTCTAATTTTGAGATGCGCGATGATAGTCCCAAGTTTTGAATGGGATATACGTGCTAGAGATCTTGTAATTAAGTGATGATTATATCTGGTATAGTCTCCGTTGGGATATGTGATTGCCTGTGAAGAGCTGCACATGATTATTTGAAATAAGGTAATGAGATAGGATCTTCCCTAGCTATTTGGCCAATCAAGTGTTAACTTCGATGATGGAATTTTGAGGTTTATAATATATGACAAATTTCAATAACAAAATTTTTGTGAGGGGAGAATGTAAAACCTCAAATTTTCTAAAAGGCTCAAGAGTAATTTTAATTTGGGTTATAGATTAAATTATCAAAGGATTAGGGTCTTAAGTATAATTTCTAGCAGTTATAAGTACCGAATTGACTGCAAGGAATGCCTCGAAGTGTAAATGTCCTTGAAAAATGACATGGTCTCGATGAGCATTCCGAGATAGAATTTATGGAATTAAAAGAAATCAGAATTGAGACGATTTTTGGTACATATAAATTGTAGCTATAATTTGGGCTGAAATATTAAATTATCATAGGGGACTTTTGGGAAGTCAACGGAACCCTGAGGAGCTCCTATTTTTTTGTAACGATCAACCCTGAGGTGATTTCAGGATGAATCAATAGCCAGTGAGGATATCGGGGCGAAATCGATTTTATCGAGTAATGGTCGATTATTAATTTTAGAGAAATCAAGATATCGAGTGGCTTGATGATAAATAAATTATGGCATTAAAGGGTTGAAATGCAATTAAAGAAAAACCCTAAGTGCAATTAAGGAGAATTGGTGGGGTTTTAAATGTGTAATATATATATATATATTATACATATATTTGTGCATGCGCGTAAGGAGTGAGGAGTAGGGAGGAGCCCTAGATTTTTGTCTGTACGCATGATGGAGGCAAGCTGTAGCACGATGGAATTAGGCTAAGAGTTTTGTAGAGAGATTGAGGGGAATGTCTGTTAGGGATACAGAGAGTATAGATGCGATATAGAAATAACTTACTTGATACAAGAATATATATCACTTCTAACCCGCTACAGTATAAGAAACGTAAACTACAGTACTTAACCACTATTATAACAATTGATATTAATAGCAGCAAAAGCTTATAACCAGCAACAACAAAGGAACAAATGTTACCAGACCAGAACAGCAAAGTGAAGAATACGATTGAACAGCAACGCTCGCAGCTAGAATGGTAAGAAATCAGAAACAAATTTCTAAAACGTGGAAGAGTTAGTAACAAAAGTAGGTTGAGTCGTGCTTTGCGTTGTCCTGAAGACAGTTAGCGCCCTGCACCGGCGGCAAGCAGACTACGGTGACTATCTCAGTAGGATGAAACAACCTCTCCGGTGAACGGCAACCACGAACAACTGGAGCTAGCAGAACTCAAGACAGGCTTACTCTCAGTGATGAAAAACTTGAGGAAAAACAAGCTCTTTCAAAGCTCAAAGAAGAAAACAAGTCTCAAAACTCAATGAAAATCAAGTCTCTTCTTCACAAACCTCAAAGAAGTTTAGGGAAATATATATAGGCTTGATGAACTTGGGAACCAAGAAAAGCTTGAACTTGGAGACTAAGTAAGACTAGAACTTGGAGACTAAGCAAAGAAGAACTTGCTAGGAAAGTCACCAAGCTTTTAGAGGAAGAAAAGCAAAACCTGGAAGGAAAGTCACCAAGCTTCTAGAGGAAGGAAAACAAAGCTTACAAGGAAAGCCCCCCCCCCCCCCCCCACACACACACACTCACTTCCAACAATCCCCCACATGAGTGTGTGTGCTCAAAAATTATACAAAACGACATAGAGTCACTGAGAGCAAATAGACAAGTTATGCATCAACAAGGTGTCTTTTGGACCTGAACCTTCCTTAGTGAATGTCTATCGAATTTATCGAAGAAATAGTAAGACTAGCTCTTGAACTATCCTTCTAAAGGTAAATCGAGATATTAGACATCACACACAACATGTCTTGGCCCATTTAGTTCTATACGATTGTGTCAATTTTGGTCCTAGACAGCATCCTGGGTTTCATGAGAGCTCTAGAGAACCCAAGCCATTGAATAGTTCTCATAGAAGCGACCCCACTTCTACTCTCATATAGGGAAGCATTGACTAAGAGTACCCTGTCACTACTCCTCTTATATCAAGATATCAACCTTCCCTTTAACGTCGACAGGACATACTCTTCAATTTCTGAGACATGGGGAGAAACTAAAAGTTTCATAGTGTGTCAACTATGACTTATTCCAGCCAGTTGGCCAATTTAGCCTAGATCTTGGGATGTCCAGTCAACTAGGTTTGGTTACCACTAAAAAAGTCATTTTAAAGGCTTTAACCCCATTCCCTTCGATGTAAATTTGACTTGCTCACGAGTCACTCCTTTCATTAAAGGATCAGCTAGATTTTCTTTCGACTTCACATAGTCAATGGAGATTATTCCATTTGTGAGCAACTCTCTGACAGTGTTATGCTTGCGCTTAATGTGTCTTGACTTTCCATTGTAGACATTATTCTTAGCCCTTATTGAGGCAGCTAAGTTGTCACAGTATATGCAAATGGCGTTAACAGGCTTTGGCCATAATGGAATGTCTTCGAGGAAATGGCGAAGCCACTCAGCTTCTTCACCTACTTTGTCTAGAGCTATAAACTCTGACTCCATGGTTGACCATGCTATACACGTCTGCTTTGAAGACTTCCACAACACAGCAGCACCACCTAGGGTGAACACATACCCACTGGTTGATTTAGTCTCTAAGCTATCGGCGATCCAATTAGCATCACTAAATCCTTCTAGTACATGTGGATATTTTATATAGTGTAATCCATAGTTCAGGGTGTACTTCAAGTACCTAAGTACCCTAACCAATGCACCCCAATGGTCATGCCCAGGATTGCTCGTGTATCTCGCTAGCCTGCCTACGGAGTAGGCGATATCAGGTCTAATACAATTCGTGATGTACATAAGACTCCCAATAACTCTGGCATATTCCAGAGAAGATACACCTTCATCATGATTTTTCTTCAACTTTGAATTTGGATCAAACAGAGTAACTGCTGGCTTACTCTCGAAGTGACCAAATCTTCTCAACACTTTCTCTATGTAATGCGACTGAGAAAGAGCATACCCTTCAGAATTCCTTATTATTCGAATTCCAAGAATGACATCAGCAAGACCGAGGTCTTTCATGTCAAAATGTGATTTCAAGATCTGCTTTGTGGATTGTATAACACTTCGATTCGTGCCTATTATCAGCATATCATCCACATACATGCATACAATGACACATTCTTGGTTTATGATTTTCACATAAACACATTTATCGCACTCATTTATCTTAAATCCATTCGATAGCATTGTGTGATAAAACTTCTTATGCCATTGTTTAGGCGCTTGTTTCAATCCATAAAGAGACTTTACTAGTTTACAAACCTTCTTTTCATGTCCCTTTATGACAAACCCTTCAGGTTGTTCCATGTAGACTTCTTATTCTAAATCTTCATTCAGGAATGCTGTTTTTACATCCATTTAATGTATCTCCAAATTGTATAACGCTGCAATAGCAATTATCATTCTGATAAACGTGATTCTTGTCACCGGAGAATATGTGTCAAAGAAGTCTTGTCCTTCTTTTTGACGATAGCCTTTAGCTACCAACCAAGCTTTGTACTTATCAATAGTACCATCGGTCTTTAATTTTTTTCTAAAAATTCATTTGCACCCAACTGGTTTACACCCAGGTGGAAAATTGACTAATACCCAGGTATTGTTTTGCAAGATGGAATCCATTTTATTATTAATAGCCTCTTTCCAATAAGGAGCATCAGGAGATGACATTGCATCACCATAGGTTTGCGGCTCATCTTCTAACACAAAGGTTAGAAAATCTGGGCCAAAGGAAGAGGCCTTCCTTGCCCTTTTGCTTCTTCGAGGCTCGATGTCAATTTCCTGCCCATCTTGGCCTTTTGAAGAAGTTGCTTCATGAGTTCTCTTGGAATCACTTGCACTAGGTTTATCTCCCTTAAAAGGGAAGATGTTCTCAAAGAACTCTACTTCTATAGATTCTAGAATCGTATTGACATTAATGTCAGGAATTTCTGACTTCGTTACCAGGAACCTATAGGCATCACTATGCGAGGCATAGCCTATAAAGACGCAATCAATAATTTTTGGACCAAGTTTAGTCCTTTTAGGTAAAGGAACCTGCACCTTGGCTAAACACCCCCACACTTTCAAGATTTTGTAAGATGGTTGTTTACTATTCCACACTTCATAAGGCGACTTGCCCGACTTCTTATGTAGAATTCTATTTAATATAAAATTTCAGTAAGCAATGTTTCCCCCCACAAATTATGGGGTAAACCCGAACTATTTAACATGCAATTTATCATATCCTTCAAAGTTCGGTTCTTCCTTTCAGCTACACCATTTTGTTGTGGTGTATAAGGTGTTGTCGTCTGATGGATTATACCATGAGATTCACAAAACTCAGACAGAGTTGATAATTCATACTCACCACCCCTATCTGATCTAAGCACTTTAATTTTCTTTCCCAGTTGATTTTCAACTTCTGCCTTAAATGTTTTAAAAACATCAAAGGTCTCATCTTTACTGCGTAGTAAATATACATAGCAATATTTACTACAGTCATCAATGAATGTGACAAAATAATTCTTTCCACCTCTAGTGGGAGTACTTTTCATGTCACAAACATCACTGTGAATTAGGTCGAGTAATTCACTATTCCTTTCCACAGATGAAAATGACTTTCTTGTAAACTTTGATTCAACACAATCTTCGCATTTGTGTCCCTTATCAATGTTAAAACTAGGTAATAACCCTAGATTAACCATTCTTTGGAGGGAACGATAATTGACATGTCCTAATCTTGAATGCCAAACATCACACGACTCAATAGTATAAATAGAAGAGTCATTCTTATTATTTTTCTTAGGCACTTGGGCATGTAAATTCAACTTGAACATGCCATAATCTAAATATCCCCAACCCACATACATTCCCCCCTTGGTAAGAGTAAACTTATTAGACTCAAAAATGAGTTTAAACCCATTTTTGTTCAGCAGGATTCCAGACACCAAATTCTTACGAATCTCAGGCACATGCCAAACATCTGTGAGGGTCAGGATCTTGCCAGATATCCACTTTAGCAGCACCTTGCCCTTGCCTTCCATAGTCGAGGCTGCGGCATTTTCCATGTATACCTTTTCGGTGCCATCCATCTTCTCATACATTGAGAACAAGCATCTATCCTTGCAAATGCGCCTTGAAGCACCCGTATCAATCCACCAGCCTTTGGCGTTATCAACCATGCAGACTTCAATGATGACTGCAACGAGCTCATCATCTTCCACCATATTGGCATAAGAAGGCTTAGACTTGCGCTAGTTGCTACCAGAGCTTTGACCCTTCTTGTGTTTGCAATCTATAGCCCTATGGCCTGTCTTACCGCATACCCAGCAGGTGCCTTGAATGCGTTTGTTGGCAGGGGTCTTCTTCGATTCCAGTGACCCGCTTACTCTCTTACCTTGCTGCTTCTTAGGCTGAGATTTGAGAGCCTCAGCTAAGTGAGCCTTAGCTTCATATCTATCCGAGACTTTATCTCCTTTGCGATTGTCTTCTTCAATTCGAAGACGAAGAGCCAGATCTTCCATAAAACAGCTCCTTGCGCTTGTACTTGAGATAATTTTTGAAATCCTTCCATGAAGGCGATAGCTTCTCAATCACAGCGGCAACTTGGAATGGCTCATTGATGACCAATCCCTCGCTATGCAAATCACTAACGATGATCTGCAGTTCCTCCATTTGGTTGACCACCAATTTGGTATCAACCATCTTGTAATCCAAGAACTTGCCCACTAGAAATTTCTTAGTGCCAGCATCCTCAAGCTTATATTTCTTTTCCAAGGCCTCCCACAATTGCTTGGAAGTAGCATACGCAGTGCAGTACACATTGTACAGCGGGTCGGCCAAGCCACTCAGAATATAATTTTTACAGAGGAAATCTGAGTGCATCCATGCCTCCCTTGCAGCCACAGTCTCTATGGTCATATTCTCTTCCGAGACAATAGGGTAATCCTCTTTGAGGATGTGGGCTAGATTCAGCGTGGTCAGATAGAATAACATCTTCTGTTGCCACCTTTTAAAATCTTCACCATTAAATAGTGGTGGCTTCTCCACATGTGGGGTTGGCTTGGCCACGGCTGAACCGAGCCCTTGCATAATAGCTATTGCAGAAATAGTGGCAGTTGGCGAGCAAAGACCCGAGACAGCAATAGGGGGCGGGTTTGAACCCGAGGCAACACCACCAGCAGCAACACTAGAAACATCAGCAGGAGTAAGGGCATCCATCTTTTCTAGTCTCTCTTGCTAACTGTCTTCAGATTGTTAGGGATACAGAGAGTATAGATGTGATGTTATACAAAAATAACTTGCTTGACATAAGAATATATATCAATTCTAACCCGCTACAGTATAAGAAACGTAAACTACAATACTTAACCACTATTATAACAATTGATATTAACAGCAGCAGAAGCTTATAACCAGCAACAACAAAGGAACAAATGTTACCAGACCAAAACAACAAAGCGAAGAAGACGGTTGAACAGCAACGCTTGCAGCTGGAATGGCAAGAAATCAGAAACAAATTTTTGAAACGTGGAAGAGTCAGGAACAAAAGTAGGTCGAGTCATGCTTTATGCTATCCTGAAGACAGTTAGCGCCCTGCACCGGCGGCAAGCAGACTATGGAAACTGTCTCAGCAGGATGAAACGACATCTCCGGTAAACGGTGGCCACGAACAACCGGAGCTAGAAGAACTCAAGACGGGCTTGCTCTCAGTGATGAAAAACTCGAGGAAAAACAAGCTCTTTCAAAGCTCAAAGAAGAAAACAAGTCTCAAAACTCAATGAAAATCAAGTCTCTTCTTCACAAACCTCAAAGAATTTTAGGGAAATATATATAGGCTTGATGAACTTGGGAACCAAGAAAAGCTTGAACTTGGAGACCAAGTAAGACTAGAACTTGGAGACCAAGAAAAGAAGAACTTGCTAGGAAAGTCACCAAGCTTTTAGAGGAAGAAAAGAAAAACTAGGAAGGAAAGTCACCAAGCTTCTAGAGGAAGGAAAACAAAGCTTGCAAAGAAAGCCCCCCCCCCCCCCCACACACACTCACTTCCAATAATGTCGTGTGTGCGTGGCTTGATGGAGTGATGGCCAAGGCTTTGGGTAGTGGTTTCTCTATAAATAGAGAAGAGAAATGAAGAAGAAATGTAGAAGGAAATGAGGCAAGCAAATAGAAGAGAGCTTGAAGAGATGAGGGAAAGCTAGGAGTTGTTGTTGGTGGCCGATAACAGAGAGTGGGAGAAGAGAGTAAATGTAAAGAGTAGCTGAGGGATTGGGAGAGATCGAATGAGAGAAAGAGAGAGAGCTCGTGAGAGCTTGGGTCGATTTCAGCCATGGCAGTGGCAGCAAGCAGCTTTAAGCTGCTGTGCAATGGCGGTCGTTTTCAGGGATGATGGCAGCAAGCAGCCGAGCAAAGCAGCAACAGCAGCGCGAGAGGCAACTCTCGGCGACGTTGTGCACCAAAAAGGAGTAGCTGAGGCTGAGGTAGTGGCCATGGCCGTGAACTCCAACAGTTGGATAAGCGAGGTAGGGGAGATTGCGGTCATGGCGGCTCGCGACAGCAGTCGTGGTGCGGTCGGCGACGGTGTGTGCATACGTAGTGGCGGCGTGCAGTGGCTAGGCATGGTGGATGAGCTTGTTGAAGCTCTATTCGTTGCAGGTAGCAGGAGCCGTGAAGAAGAAGATGAATAGGAGAAGGAACAAAAAAAGAAAAGAAAAGAGAAAAACAAAAATGGGAAAAATAGGAAAAATATGAAGAAAAATCCTAGAAAAAT
Source organism: Diospyros lotus (assembly GCF_014633365.1). Taxonomy (NCBI): domain Eukaryota; kingdom Viridiplantae; phylum Streptophyta; class Magnoliopsida; order Ericales; family Ebenaceae; genus Diospyros; species Diospyros lotus. The sequence continues at coordinate 9,782,277 of NC_068344.1, read as the reverse complement.
AGGAAATTGAGGTTTATTAATATTCCATAGATTTTGGCAAGAAAAATGGTTTTGGCACGAAAATCAAGGCTGGGCACGAGTATCGAGGTAATGCACAAAAATTGAGATAATGCATGAGAATCGAGGTGGTGAGCGAGAATCAAGAATTTGTGCGGCAATCGAGGTCGGTCATGCATTTTAAGGTCAGGGCACGCATACCGAGGAAGCCTAAGAATCTAATTTAAGGTAAGTAAAATTCCCTAGAAAATTAGGAAAGTTATTTTATGAATTGCTATAGAAAAATATTTGAAAAATATTTGAGAAATATTTAGAATGGATTTATTGAGGAAAAATATGAAGAAATATAGGGAAATTAGGAAAGAAATAGAATATTGATTTATTGAATAAATGCGATGGCCATGGTATGTTAAGGATTCAAATTGAGTATGTTAGAATCCTGGCACGAGAATCAAGATGTTATGAGATGCGAATGAGGTAAGTGGTACTTCCCAAATAGATTTAGTTTTATGGAAAATGCTTGGTTTGCAAGTGGTTCAACCCAAAACCCAATTTTATGTTAACAATTTTATCATATTGTTATGTCTTGATGTGAATATGTCATGTAGATTGTATTTAGATGTATTGATGATAAAATGTGCATACATTCACGATGATATTATTGATCATGCATCGCATAAGGGTTTGGGATTATGGATTGGCGCCACTGCTCTACCAAAGGGTGCACCCATACACCTCGGCCCGAAAATGGGGTTGTAAAAATGGGGAGCAGTAGTTGGGTGCGATCGACTCAAATCGAAAATGAATGAGGACATTTTGCATTCATGCATGAAAATGATTTTGTACCCTTACTTAGATGATTCATCATCTAACTTGGGTTTTGCTCTTGGAATATTCAAACGTTCCAAATAGAGATTGTAGCAGGAACGATGATGAATGAGGCATGAAATGGCACTTAGCAAAGTGTATGATGAATGAATGATGAGATGAATGTATGTAATGTAGTCCATGTGTTTAAGTTCTGCTACTTTGAAATCTGAACATTTTGAAAGTCCATGATGTAAGATATATATGATTTATGATTGACGTTTGAGGAATGATGATGTATAACCTTATGGTTGATGATGATGTCTAACTCTTGGTAGGATTAATGTTAGTCGAGGATGTATGTTATCTATTAATGTTAATGGAGAACTTATGTTATGTTTTAAGTCATGTTGAGGAACTTGTGTTCCATTGATGAATAGCCTTGGATTGGGATTAAGTTCGAGAAGCGGTGATGTAAGAATTGATTTATGATTAATGTTAAAATGTCAGGTTCGATTCTAGCTTCCGCAATAGATGTATATGATGATTCTCTTTAGAGATAAATGTATGGAAATTTTGGGATGGATACGAGGAATGATGTGGTTTAGTATTAGTTCGAAAGGAAAAAAATTTATTGTCCCAAAATTATCCCAAGTTATGACGCGCTTGAAAAGCGAGGCATTACACAAGATGTCTATAAATATGTGGATGTGGAGAATAAATCAAGATGTGTGAAAGTGAGAGTTGGGAGAAGTAAGCAGCAAGTGTGATTAAAGAACAAGTACGAGAAGGTTAAAATTTGATGGAAGTTAGTTTTAGTTTACCTATTTACATAATTCTTTTGACTTGCATATGATGACAGGGGAGTGTCTAGGCATGAAGCTATGGATTTTGGGGACCAAACAAAGCTCGTGTTAAGGTTCATGGGAAATCATATGGGGCCACTAAGAGTTCAGGATGGATGAGGTGGACAGGTCTATATGTATGATTCATTTCATGTTTTTATATGTTTGTTACGAACTGTGATTTGCTATGTTACATAATGCCTTTATTGAGTCTTAAGACTCTCCCCCCTATAGATAGCCAGAACATAGTAAGGAAAAGACAGTGGTGGTGGATACATCACCATTGGATGCTAATGAAGGGCCGAGATGTTATCTTGCTCCGAGCAACCTAGTTGCCAATGGTTGAAGTTCAGTATAATTGCTTATTCTATCATTTGGGACATGGGTTATATAGTTGTATTTTTTGTTTGTAATAAGTTTGTGAGAGGTGAACAAGTAAGAAGCAAAGGTTAAGATTTTTTACTATTTGTTGGAAAATAATGGGTTTTATGTAAGTTTGTTTCCATGACCTCAACATGCCTTTGTAATAGCTCTGAGATTCCAAGCGTGCAGCTCGATTGAGATTCGAGTGTCATTCTTTGCCTATTTTATTTTAGGGCTCGAGTTATCGACTAGCGAAGGCGGTGAAACCTGGATCTCACCTAAGGTACCCTAACCATTTGGGGCATAACCATCCTTCAAATTCAGGTAGTGGTCGTGGTTGTAATCGTGGGTTACTGTGGCAGCTCAGAGGTTGGATCGGAGGCGCCACACGCAAAACCTCCCCCATCACTCAACCCTCAACTTTGAGCAATTAAAAACTTGTTTCCCAGTCCACTTTGCACCTTTAAAGCATTATTGCAACTCCTCGATGGCCTTAGTTAAAATTAAGTAGAATTAAGTGGAGTCATTGAAGGAATTTTTCACTCAGTTCAGTAAAGAAGTCATGAGCATTGAAGATGTTGCTCAGAAGATTACTATAGTGGCATTCTAAAATGGGTTGAGACTTGAGAGCAGGTCTTTTTATGTAGTCCTTAGTGAAGGCACGCTAAAGACTTTTCGCTAAGATCCTTAGTCGAGCGCACAAATACATCAATGTTGAGAAGGTGATTTGAAGGCAAAGAGGGTTGAGCAACCTCATATGAAAGAAAAAAATCCCAAGCAACCTTTAGATCAAACGAAAAATGATCTAAGGTAATAGCTCAAGATCAATTAGGTATGGAAAAAGTCAAAAAATGTTTAATTCCTTTTACTCTACTAAAGAATGATTGAATGGATATATTGATAGCCATAAAAGATAAGGACTATGTCCGAAGGGCTTATCCATTGAGAACACCTACCCACAAGAGAAATTGGAATAAGTATTGTTGCTTCCAATAAGACCATAAGCACAACACGGAGGATTGTCAACAACTTAGAAAAGAGATTCAATAGTTGATTAACTAAGGTTTCCTTAGCAATTTTGTGGGCAAGGGAGAAGATTGCCCCAGAAAGACAAAAAGAAAGAGAATGAGCCCTTCTAAGATTCAAGATCATTCCTAAAGAATGATCCAATCACTACTCCACCAAGGTGAGAATGGAAGAAATTGTTGGAGCTACAATAGCTACTAATCTTCCATTTCTGGGTTACTTAATCTATGCCTAAAAGGAGCATTGGGTTGAGCTTCAACCTCTATTGCACACCTTGACTAAGCTCTAAGAGGCCCCATCAAGGTGAAATGATCTCTTTTAGGGGTAAATATTGGTCCCTTAGGGTATGGCCACTCAAGAGGGGGGTAAATTAAGTGATTAAAATTTTTAGTAATTTTAAAGAGGATTCTTGATTAATGATTTATTAGAAAATATATTTAACAAATATATATGAATAGTATTCGTGATTGATAGTTTATGCAAGCCACAAGATATAACAATAGTAAATAAAATGAGGCAAAAGACAATTTATAGTGGTTTAGTGTTTCTAGACACACCTACTCCACTCTTCCAATGTCTAACCACCCTTGAGGCTTCACTAACCAATCTCACCAAGATTTTCTCCCTAATTCACATTAGAAACTAGATACACTCCTAGATTCATAGGGTTCTAGGAAACCACAACACCAAGGTTTTCTCCCTATATTCATGGGCAATGATATGTAAATAATCTAGCTTGTACGTTTGTGTGGGACCCCCCACATATGAAAAATTTACACCTTTTAGCCCAAAAAGATTATTTTAGACTTCCAGGCTTTTTTGTCTTTTAATGGGCTTTTACCCATGACACAACACATCCCAACTACAACACTGCCCTAATCATCTCTATCATGTTTGGAAAGTAGGAACTAAGAAGACTTTACCACTCCTCTGAAATCTTGTACAAGAGACTTTTCCTTGACATAACTATAAAAGTAACTCAAGCTGAGTTGAGTGTTATTAATCGGGCTCGATAGAGAAGTGTGGTTCATGTTGAAAGGCTTATCCAATTACCCTTAACAATAGAAATAACTCCCAAAAGGTATATGTGGTACTTAACTTCTTGGTGGCTGACCTCCTCTCAACATACAACATGATATTAAGGGCGGTCTAATCTATATGCATTCCCATGCCAAGCACTTATCATATGGTGATGAAGTTTCCCATACCAAATGAAATTAGATAAGTAAGAGGGATCAATAGGCAACTTGGGAATGTTATTTGGCTTCTCTCATTGCCATCCCTAGGCTCAAGAATAGGTTTCAACCCAAGTTAGAAGGGAAACCAATGGAAAACAGAGAGCCTAGGTGGGGGTTGAACCCCAAGTTAGGGGAAACAGTGGAAACATGCCAACAGCATGAAGTAGCCACAAGCTTTATCTTAGAGGGACTAGAAGAACATAAGGGATTGAAACCAATTGATAAGTTGGTAAAGGCATTATTACGAGAGGGACAACTTGACCAGGTAGTAATTTCTCATTGCATATGTTTATTTCATGCATTTCAAACTAATTTCTATCTTTCCAAAAATGTCTCTTATGTTATTTCTTAAATGTATACATCGTTATATTAATATTTTCATATATAAACTTATCAAATGCATAAAATTTTCTCAAATCATTTTTTAAAGATCTTGTTTGTTGTATGTATAATCATTCATGCATGTTCCATCCCCTGCTGCATCTATTTGTAGTTTAAAAAAGTTATTTTTTTTAAATAACTTTATTATATCATTTATTTCTCAAGATATTTTAATAATCACAAAAATATTCAAAACATCAAATTCACCCATCTTCAGTAGTCTTTCACACACAAAAAGTGTAACATCCCGCTCGAGCGATAGGAAAAATCGGAACAACTTACCCTGATGGGCCTACACGAACTTCCCAGGGGGGTCACCCATCCCTGGATTACCCCAAGTTAAGCACACTTAACTTGGGAGTTCTTTGCCAACATTCAGCCCAAAAGGTATCCAACTGGTGTTGTTTCCTTTCTTACACTATCCTCGATATATTCTAACTTCTCTGGGCTCTCAGGGTATTACATTCTCCCCCCCTTAAGCACATGACGTCCTCGTCATGCGACCTTACAACTGGTCCCAGATCTCCCCCCGTGCATGGCCGATGTGGGATTCGCCTAAGGTGCCTACACGCACCCCCCATAGGAGCCTCACACCCCCCTCGGGACTCAGCCTCCTCGCTGAGGTTTGCCCCACCACCGCGCTCAGAGGCTCGGGGGTCGGCTCTGATACCATTTGTAACATCCCGCTCGAGCGATAGGAAGAACCGAAACAACTTACCCTGATGGACCCTACACGAACTTCCCAGGGGGGTCACCCATCCCTGGATTACCCCAGGTTAAGCACGCTTAACTTGGGAGTTCTTTGCCAACATTCAGCCCAAAAGATATCTAGCTGATGTTGTTTCCTTTCTTACATTATCCTCGATATATTCTAACTTCTCTGGGCTCTCGGGGTATTACAAAAAGTAAAGAAAGGCATATGTCTTGAAGGTTGACGAATAACAGATCTAGGCTTGGAGGTTGACGAATTCAATTTCGTAACAATTGATTAATTTTAACTATTTGATGTATCAAGAAAATTGATCAACTAATAATCCTAATTTATACTTACAACCCAAGCACTACAAGGTATATGTCTGATCTAATAAATAAACAATGGCATGGTCAAAGTGATGTTGGTGATAACAGTTATGGTGACAAAAATGCTTTAATAAGCAATCAAGTTGAGATGAATAGTGGGTAATCCTTGGACATAGAGCTATCGTCGAGAAAACCACCATGCATGCCATAGAATGTCATTGATATAACTGTTCTTCATCCATAAATTTCCTAATTAGTTATATTTAATCATTCAAGACATAGAATCTAATAAGAATATAATTTCTTGTAGATTGATTCATGGGGTCATCATGACTTTTGGTGGATTATTAATATTTTTAGAAGGTCTCTAGGAGTCATCAGTTATACACTTAGGCTAATTTTGTTACAAAACAGTTAAATATGTGTCTTTCATTGTATTAAATGATTGAACAAGTGGATTATGGATGTTGCAAGGATGTTAAATGCCATTTGGTTCATGCAATTTTTTTAGCACTCGTGTTTAGATTATTGTAACTACTTGAGGACAAATTTAATTATACTAAATTGCGTGAATAAATGATGAGTGGTTGATCAATATCACACTTCATTTATAGTCTTAAAATTACATGATTAACAGGGATTTGAACCTTACTTTAAATTGGAGCATAAGTGTAACACCCCACTCTCTCGACCATGTTATAACATAAAAAAATTTGAATATATTTTTTTTTCTTAAAACAATCTTAACATCATATTAATTTTCAAAATTTCTCATTTACCTACCTAGCATGAGAACCATCATATATCATAAATGCTAGGCTAGTATTGATGTTTTACACTTGATATAATTTTGATGATGAAAAACAATTGTATTTTGATGATGAAATAAAGTTATGAGATTTCAATGTTAAAGAATTTTATGATTCAAAATATTCTTTTTCATGTTATCATTTATCGTTTCAGTTTTTATAAAAAGGATAGTCGACTATGTGTTTCATTCTGTTGACTATGCCTGAGAATAGTCGACTATGCTGTTAAGGATAGTCGACTATATTTAAGGATAGTCGACTATGCTGTTTTCATCTGTCGACTATTTTTCAGTCTGTCGACTATCATGTAAGGATAGTCGACTATGGCTTTTCATCTGTCGACTATTTTTGTTCTTAGAATTCAAAAATTTCTTCACATTTTTACAATAGTCGACTATGTAAAAGGATCTGTCGACTATGGGATTTTTGTGTTATAAGATAGTCGACTATGCGTTTTTGTCTGTCGACTATGTTCTGTTTTATTTGTAAAAATAGTCAACTATGCATTTTCTTCTGTCGACTATATCTTTTACAGAAAGCTTCCAACGGCTAGTTTTTCAACTCCAACGGTCACAAACGGCTACATTTCTCTTCAATCTTTTGGGAAGCCTATAAATACAAGTCATGGATGATCAAGAGAAGGCTAATGGATGGAAAGAAAATTATTTGAGCTTACATCATATACACATTTGTATTTATATTTACTGTGCTTTAATTTTCTCTCTTCAAGGCTTTGATCTTCACTTGTAATTATTCATTTCAAGCCTTGTATCATTTTTGAGAGACATTGTAACTAAGAGATTCATCTCTTAGATTCTCTCCAATTGTATACTTCTTGTTTTTCCTAGCTTGTGTAGCTAGAGGGCCTACTTGGTTTAAGTAGGAGGTTGTATTTCCTAGCTTGTGTAGCTAGAGGGCCTACTTGTGTAAGTAGGAGGTTTTAGTGAATTGTTTTAAAATCCTTAGTGAGAGCTAAGGTAGTGGATTAGGCTTGGTTTAAGCCGAACCACTATAAATCATTTGTCTCATTTATTCTTCTTGCTTTACATTTGTCATTTTATATGTTCTATGTTTTAAATCACTAAAACCTCAATTAAGTCAAAAAGTTTTCAATTTCTATCAAGATTTTTAAAATATCCAATTCACCCCCCCTCTTGGTGTGTGCCATAACACCTACTGTTCTAACAGTATTCACCAATAGTGGAAGCATGAATCAAACCTAAGCATACATCAAGCCATATTAATAATGCATGATCATTTTGGACATATCCCATGATACAAGACTTTTCATCAACAAAACATAGGTTATACATCGAATCTATATGACTTGAAACATAATATAACCAAATCTTCATGAATAAGCAGAACATCGAATCTACACGTAGAATCCATCGACCACGTCATCACGTGCCTCGAACCCTAACTTTATCATTAACCATAAATAAGGTTATACATCATCATTTCTCAAAACGTTCAGAATTTGATATAGAAAAACTTAAACACATGAGCTACATAACACTTAATCATTACATTTTGCACTTTGCTAAGTGCCATATCATGCCTCATTCATCCTCGTTTTTGTTACAATCTCCATCTGGAATGTTTGAATATTCTAGGGGCAAAGTCCAAGTTAGATGATGTATCATCTAAGTAAGGATACATCATTCATATCTCATGCATGTATGTAATGCAACATAACATCATTTCTTTCGTTTGAATCAACCGCGCCTAACTGTTACTTTCCATTTTAACAGTCTCATTATTAGGTCGAGGTGTATGGATGCACCCTTAGAAGAGTAGCGACGCCAGTCTCTAATCCTAAATCCTTATGCGTTGAATGATTAATAATATCATTGTGAACATATGCATAATTCATTATCAATACATGTAAATGCACTCTACATGATGCATAACATAACATAGCATGTCAATATGATAGAATCATATGCATAAAACTGGTTTTGGGGTTGAACCACTTACCTTTTGCACGAAGTTTAGAGCACCTCAAAAAATGTGCATCGCCTCGATTTGCGTGCTCGACCTCAATTTTTGTGCCGAACTTAAAAATCACTTAACCTCGAGCCACAATATCCCTAAACACCATATTTATTTCAAAGGAACATAAATATCTATTTTTCATAATTTTTCCATGATTTCTTCTATTTTTCTCCCATTTTCTTCTCTTAATATTCCAAATAAATACATTCTTAAGCATTTTCTCCAATCTTTTTCCACAACAATTCATAATATTCTAAAAACTTTAAAAGAAAATTCTAGAACTTACCTCGATGCTTCATTTGCACACATAACAAGGCTAATCGTTGCTGATACCAAGAAACTAGAAAGGCAAATACCAAATTTTTTTGCACAGCCCTCTAGATCTCCGTTTTTTAAGAATTTTAAGATTTTTTCCCAATTTTTCTGGCCACTCACATGCCTTCACGCGTCACCACAATGCTACCCACGCGCCCCCTTTTGTGACTGTTGGATGGCGCGTGTATCACACGTGCCAGTCATCTTTAACATCTAGCTTCGCCAACAGCTACATCCAACCTGGTTTTTCAATGATTTCTCCCTCGTTCAAGCTCCGTTTTGCCTTCCGTTTGAACTTATGCCTTCTTCTCTTCATTCTCTATAGGATTATAGCTTCAAATTCCTTGATCAAAGCTATTTTCTGAATGCTCAAATCAGTTTTTCGGCGAAACTCGATTTTCCATCGAAGCTTCATATCTCCCTCATCTCTCAACGAAAATTGCTCAAATTTTTCAAAAATGCTCCTTTGAACATGGGGACCAAAAGCCCCTTATCCCTTTCCCTCAATTTCTTCTCAAACTCTCGGATCTAAGAGTCTAATTTTTCAAAGCATTCGGCCTTCTCTATTTATAGGCCCCGAGCTTCCAAATGTTCTAGGCTACTCAAACCGATTCCTCTAAGGATTCTACCTCTCCTAGATCGACCCAATCGTGTCTGAAACCGACCACAAAACAAGATTGCATTGCTTTCAAAATTCGACCAAAAGTTTGGTCGAATATCTTCAAAATCCCACCACACGGTCAATGTTGGCCCAAGCCTAGCCTAGACACATCCCCGACCATCTCTCTTGGATTCCCCATGGCCAAAATCGACAATCGGCGACCAGCAAGGTTGCTGGTCGGCCATGGCAGTCATCTCATTGTTCAAGTTGCAAAAATTACACTTTAACCCCTCTACAAATTTTCATTTCCACTTTGGTCATTTCCTTGAAGCCCTTGATCTTCCTAATAGTTCCATTACGACCCTCAAGATCTATACCTTTCATTTCATCCCCGAAGATTTGGGAATAATGTCTTTTCGACCTTCCTCGAGCAAAATTAAGAAATTACACTTAAGCCTGAATCTATATTTTGACCGTAAACCTTTTCGTGTCAACCTAAAACCACTGAAGGGTTATTCTACATACTAAATATGAACTTCCTTGGGGTTCTGTTGATTTCCTAGAAGTCTCCTACAACAATTCAATTTTTAGCCCAAATCATAGTTGTACTGAAAATTGTCTCTGACCCAATTTCTTTCGATACTATAAATCATGACTTGATATGCTCGTCATTACCATATCATTTTTCTTAGACATATTGGCTCTAGGGTACTCCCTACAGTCATTCAATTGCTCATAACTGTACTAAAATTACTTTATAACCTTAATTTACTTGAAAATTGCATTTTTACCCTAAGATAAGTTACTCTTGAGCCCTTTGAAAATTCTTAGGTATTACAATAAGAGGTATGTTGGAACTTCAATCTTCTTATTCGACAATAATCAAGAAGAAGATTATTATCGAAAATGGAACTCTTAGAGAAATGAAGGTAAATATGAAGAGGTGAGAAGAGATCCAAAATGGAACTCAAAGAGGTAAAGGTACTTATCACTTGTAACTTTTCTACCTTTGCTCTCTAACTTTTGAGTGGTATAGGTTTCACTTAACCATTAGGGGCATTTGGTATGAAAGAAATTTTAAAATTCATGGGATTTATAATTTTTGAGAATGCTCTTAGAAATCTTTGACTCGTAGGATTTATGCAATTCTATATTTGGTTAGGTTTAAATATTCTCAAAAATGTTGAGTATTCTTTTCTAAAAATTTTACATTCTTATGTTTGGTTTAAATACAACATTCTTGAAAAATTATGTTCTTTTTCCCAAATTACCCTTATTGATTTTTTTGTTTAAAAAAGATAAATTCCTTCTACTATATAAAATATTAGGACCCACAACATCATTAGAGAATCAAAAAAATGTCATTTTTTTATACATTATGTATGTATATATATACGTGTGTGTATATATAATATATATACATAATATATATATATATATGTTTGTATGAATATATACTTTAATATATATAATATTTTATAATAAATAACATAAATATATTACATATATATAATATGTTTGCATAGGATTATAAAAAGATAAGGGGTGTTTTAGTTTTTTTTTTTTTTGTTAAAAACATTCTTTAGTCCATGAGAAACTTAAATTCTCAACCCCCATAAAAATCTTTTTATGGAAAAATTGCTTAAAAATCATTCCCAAGAATCCTATTTTCTAGAATTCTTTTTATAAAAAAATTATACCAAACATAGGAGTATAGATTCTCAATCTAACATTTTCAAAAATCTTAAAATTTCTTCGGTACCAAATGCCTCCTTAATATATTGATTTTTCTTTTGCATGTATGTGTCTAGTAGCACAAGATTGAAACTAAAACATATGAAGAAATGTCAAGCTAAACCGAAAGGTTATTGGCCGAATTTTTTTTAAATTTTTTCAATAGTTTTTCATGCTTGTTTAGTTTGAATCTAACCCCTTGTGACTAGATATTATATTGCATGTTGTTTGGAAGGGTTCGATATTGCACGACTAAGGTAAGTGATCTTTTGTGTTTAATTTGCAAGCAACTTACAATAAGAAGTTGTTGCATTTTGCTTTGAACTAACTTAAAGTAACCTTAATGTTCTTCTGGATGTAAAGAATTCATGTAAATCAAGCCACCAATCAAGACTAATAAGATAGACATCTTTAGCTAAATTTGGGTTATCTATATTATGCTGGTATGTACCCCTTGAATGACGAAAAAGTCAACACTCACCCTGAATGGTGAGTGATCATCTGTTTTCTAATTTTATGCTTAATATTCATATATATATATATATATTTTGAGAGTGATGAAATCTCAATCACTCCCTGAGTGATCATTCGCTTCTTATTTTTAGGCTTAGTATACATATACAAATCCTGTGAGTAAAGGAATCTTAATCATAACTCATTTTTTAGTTTTATGCTCTAAACTTAAATGGATATGAGTAGGAATAACAATTGCACCGAAATTGTTGGAATCGAACTAAAATCGAATCGGTCAACACGGTTAAAAATCGTTTGACTGAATAATGGTTTGGTTTAGAGAAAAATCGAATATTGTTTCAATGGATATGGTTTGGTTATAGTTTTCACTAAATCCAAACTAAAATTCGAATCGAAACCGAACCAAATGTGTGAGTAACCGAACCAAACTAAACCGAACTGAATATATATTTATATAATAGATATTTATTTATTTAATATATTATATTTACACATAATATATATATTGAGTAATGCATTTTTTTACAAGTATTTTAACTAATGCATTACAAATATATAAAATATTTAACATTTATAAAGTAATTAACAAATAAAAATAAAACATAATCTTAAATTATTTTATTTTTATCAATCAAATAATTATATCCAAAAAGTTTGAAGTTAATTTATAACTTTATGCAAGAAGAAGATAACTTTATTAGAGCAACTCCAACGTTAAACACTAAATCCAGCGCTAATTTGGTATTCAACAGTATTTTACACCAAAATTTTTAACACCAAATTGGTGTTCTCTAATGTATAACAACAAATTGGTGTAAAAGAGAATCATTAAAGAATATTCTATAAATAAATATTATTTAACTTAGCATAATATAAGAGTAGAAAGCATTTTATTAGCATTTTATTTTTAAGCCATGTTGTTGTTGTTTTTATTTTAAACTTTTTTTTCTATTTTCATCATGTATGTTTAATTTAAGTTAACCGAAATGTTATTACTTTTTATTATATTATTGAGTTTTTGCATTAAGAATATTTTCTTTCTATTAAGTAATTATTAAAATAAAAAACTTTCATATACATAAACAAAAATAGTTTATTTAATATTAATATGGTATTTATAAAATATATTCAATATTATACTCATTTTATAGATCTTAATAAAATATTTCTTATCGGTATATATTTTCTATAACAATTTAATTTATATTTCTAATTATTAATCAAAATATACAAATATAATAAAAGTGATAAATGATATAAAGGGAATAAGTTGTTTTGAAGTTATACAAAGAATAGTAAAATTGAAAATAAAATAAAAAATAAAATTTGGTGTTGATGAATAGTATAACACCAAATTTGGTGTTATACTATTCACTAACACCAAATTTGGTGATTGAAAGTTAAGCCCAACACCAAAATTGTGTTTTCGTTGGAGAGCTCTTCAGCGCCAAATTGAAGTTGCTCTTAGAGTTGTGGAGTTATCAAAAAATTTTATGAATGTTATTTGCAAGAGTTTATTTTTAAGGACGAATTCATAATTAATATAAATGAATATAACAAATTTGTTTTTAGTCACTTCACAGAAAAAAAAACGTTTCTGGACTCTTAAACAAACTAATTGCACTATCTAGCCACTTTTATGTACAATACCTAAAATACCCTTAATGAGATTTTAAAATGGAAAGGCCACATTACCCTTAGCCTCATTTACCAAAATACCCTTGTCTCTTTCACTTACCTTTCTCCTCTCTTCCAATATTCACGCTCCTACATTCTTCTTTTCATTTTGTCGACTTTCTTCTCCATTGGCGAAACCATCAAACTTAACCATTCTTCCTACATTCAATCTTTTGCTTGTTGGGTCATTTAACTTCTTCATCAATCATCGTAGAGACCTCATTGAAGCCACATTCACGAGAAGTTTTCCTCTCCAAGAAGCATTCAAGGTATTGATTTTGATTTATATTTGTTTTGTTTTTCAAAAGTACTTTTTGTGTTGATATTGCTTATTTAAGTTGTGTAGAATAGTTGTAGTTGTGAATAAAATATTTTTGGTAGATATTCATTCCAGATCTATGTGAAAAAAAAGAATTTCAGAAAAGGCACACAGCCATCGAAATTTTCAAAAATGAGACACAGTCATCGGGCTTAGTTGGGGCACAAAGCCCAATGAGATCCCTATCGGGCTTCGTATTCATCGGGCTTTGACCCAAAGCCCGATTACCATCAGGCTTCATCGTCGACGAAGCCTGATGGGACAAGTCCCATCGGGCTTCCGTAGAGTGATGAAGCCCGATAGTCCGTATATCCCATCGGGCTTCATAGCATACAAAGCCCGATGGGACCCCATCGGGCTTTGTCAGGAGATGAAGCCCGATAGGACCAACTAAGCCCGATAGGCTTCCCATTGGCCTCTGCCCCACGAGACTTGATGGGTTGGCAATAAAGCCCGACAGGACTTTTTATCAGGCTTAATTGGCCAATGAAACCTGATAAGAAGCCCTCAGACAGAACTCTCATGTGTGCAAAAATGTGATAAAATAATTTTTTAAAAATTATGTTAAAATCCTCCAATATTTTTATAAATTTTTTTAAAAATTTTCATAATCTTTATTTTAGTTATAATTAGAGAAGATTATAGTAATAATAAAATTGTTATTTTGTAAGTAAAAAAAATCATGTATTTATGTTGTATAAATTCTCTTTATGAATTCGTCCCATTAAATAGTCTAACTTCTTACTTTGAATCTTGTAGCAATGGATAAAGTGCCGTTGGTAATTATGTGGAACGGGGAATGGAACGATGATAAGTACACTGGGGGTAATAAAACGTGTATGATGGCCAATAAGAATGCGACTTTTACTCAATTAACTGATATTGTTTACACAGTAACGGGAATTGATAAAACAAGGTAAGACATCAACATTCATTTTTTAATGGAACCATCATGCAGTCTTCCAGCCACTAAGCTCCCTATCAAGGACGATTATGGTGTTGAGTTTGTTATGTACGAAGGAAGTAAATATAAGGTGATCTATGTTGATATGATTCATAGAGGTGCTGGAGTTTGTAACATACATAGTGAGCCGCAATACCAATTTCCTTCAAATAGTGGTGGTAATCAGGATTCAGGTGTTGACGTTCCACTTACATCAGCACGTAGTCCACTGCGGAATGATGATTTTGGTATATATGGTACGGCTGGTTTGTCAGATGATGCTTCACACACAGATGATGATGGTGATAATGAAACAGATGATAATGGTGATGATAACAGTGGTGATGACAATGGAGGTGGTGGTGAAGGAGGAGCCAGTCCGGATTATCCAGAAGTAAGATTTTCAGGTTCTCAATTTGAGGACAACCCTTTACATGGAAATTGGGTTGTTCCTGGTGTAGAAAATTATGCAATTGAGGCAACGCGACCCGAAGTGTTGATTCCTTACCAGGGTGATATTTTTTATCAAGGCGCACTATTTAAAAGTAAACAAGAATTGATTTTGGCGTTTGGAAAATATTGTGTTGATGTGAAAATAGACTATCGAATCAGACGTTCATGCACGGTTCGATTTGAGGTTGGTTGCAAAGATGTGAATTGCAAGTTTTTGCTTCGTGAAAGATGCAGACCTGGTTGTACGTTTTGACTTGTGGTGAAGTTTATGCCGGGTCACACATGAGTCCGGACATCTACGATTCACATTTTCAGAGTATGAAGGCTATTGTCATCGGGAGTTTGTTCTCACAACGAGTGGCAATTAGTGAATATACACCTGGAATGCTAATGGGAGAGCTGCTTGAGCAGCATGGTGTATAGATCATGTACACTAAATCTTGGAGGTCTTTACAACATGCAAAGAGACTTGCTTATGGCAATGCAGATGAGTGATTTCAGCAGCTACCCTTATATTTTCACATGTTGAAAGAAACAAATCCCGGCACTATCACGGCAATAGAGACAGATGAAAATAATCGTTTCTTGTATTCATTTTTTGCTCTTGGAGCTTTACTTCAAGGTTTTCGATCTTACATAAGACCGGTTGTTGCTGTTGATGCCACCCATTTGAAAGGTAAATATAAAGGCATGATTTTTGTTGCCACTTGCAAAGATGGAGAGGAGATGATTTATCCCATCGTTTTTGGATTTGGGGATGGTGAGTCTGACAGATCATGGATTTGGTTTTTAAGAAAATTGAGAGAAGCTGTTAGCATGTCGGAGGATTTGGTAATTGTATCCGATCGACACCAAAGCATTGCGAACGCGATGAGCCTTGTTTTCCCTCATGTCCCACATGTATTTTGTTTCTTCCACCTTAAGCAAAACCTAAAGAAACAATGTAGATAACGAAAGGATGTGATGGAGACATTCTACTGTGCAGCATACAGCTACACCTAAGTAGAGTGTGATACACACTTGGCAGAAATTCAATTGATGCATCCTCAAGCGCATCTAACATTAGTGGAAGCAGGAATGGAAAGGTGGTCGCGTGCATATTGTTCGAGAAGAAGATATTCCATGATGACCACCAATATTGCCGAGTCTCTCAATAAATGCATGATGAAAGCACGTCGGTTGCCTATAATGAGTGCACATGAATTTTTGAGACATATGCTTCAAAAATGGTTTAGCGACAGATGTGCTACTGCTGATAGGATTGTAACTGAGTTTACCTCCGCTGCATTGGCACATGTCAACTTTGCCCATAGCAAAACATTAGACCGAGGATGTAGTGTAGTTCCTATAATACACGGAAACAAGTTCCTCATGAAACATGCAAAGGAAGGCGATGGGATCGTTAACATTGATGCAAAAACATGCAGTTATCGTAAATGGGATCTTGATCAATTACCGTATCTTCATGCAGTTGCTACTGGCAGGTATCATGGTTTGACTTTATTGTTCTTATTACATTCATTGTTTAATGTGATATATTAACACTCTATCTTGCTTTGTTTATCGTACGTGACAGTTTCATGCAGGTGCACTATAATTCGTTTTATCATCCATATTACACTGCAAGCTGGGTCAAAAAAGCATATGAACTTCCCATCAATCCGGTCCCTAACAAGTCCGCTTGGGTTATTGTTGCACATGTTAGAAGGGTGGTTGTACACCCACCCGTACAAAGAAGACAACCGGGTAGACCAAGAGAGGGTCGGATTCCTTCTAGTGGGGAAGCTCGTCGAAGGAAAAAATGTGGAAAATGCAGTGCACAAGGGCACAACCATCTATCTTGCCCTAATGAATGGTCTTCTTCCATTGGAGAGTCGAGCACAGCCGCTACTACTATAGAATCAAGAGATGCTGCCGTGGCCACTACAAGAGCAAGTCGAAAATGCAGCATTTGCAAAGAGGCTGGACACACTCGTCGTCGGTGCCCTATACAGTTGAGCAATCAAGGTGATGATAATTTTGGCAATGATCTAAACAATCAATAGAGATGAACTCATTCAGGAATGATAATGTCGTCACTTATGTTAATTGTTAGATTGTTTGAAGAATAATGTGATTCCTTACTTGCATTTACAGTGTGAATGGATTTATTACTGACCATATCCTTCATGTATCAGCAATGCTCAAAAATCACTTCCACAAGAGAAAAAGGATCACCAAAAGGCTTCTTCTAAGATATCATCAATCAAAACTAGTTTTTGTCATTCTCCACCAGAAATGAATGTTGTGTTTTACATTATTATTTGAATTCAAAATATTTTAGCAATTGTAATCTTTCGGTTTCCTTAATTTAAACTTGTAATTGATTATTGAAATGTGGTTGTTTGTTGATGGAGAGAGAGAGACTGAGTCTCTAATGTAGGTTGAATGGCCTGAAAACAAAGGAGATTCTGCCAAAATTTTCTAAAATTCAGTGATTTACTTGTTTTCAAACTATTGGGAAACTAGGAAAAAACACCAATACAAAAAAAAGAAAAAAAAAAAAAGCTTATCGGGCTTCGTGTGCCTACAAAGCCCGATAGGGCATCATCAAAGCCCGATAGGCTATTTCTTCCTCTCTCTTTTTTTAATTTTTCAATTATTTTTTAGGTTCAATTACCACTAAAATGAGCTCTTCTAAGGTTTTTCGTGTTAATTAAACACAAAATGCACATCAAACAACTCTATACATCACATTAGAACTAAGGTGGAATGGATGGATGATTAAGTGTTCCTCCTTCTATCTATCAAGTGTTGTTTAAATTGGACCAAAGAGATCTTAGCATATTCTATAAATTAAAATTTGGAATAATGAGTAAGTGATTTACTTGTTTTCAAACTATTCTAGAAAAAAACACCACTACAAAAAAAAGAAAAAAAAAAGAAATAGCCTATCGAGCTTCGTGCGCCTACAAAGCTCGATAAGGCATCATCAAAGCCCGATATGCTATTTCTTCCCTTTTTTTTAATTTTTCAATTATTTTTTAGGTTCAATTACCACTAAAATGAGCTCTTCTAAGGTTTTTCGTGTTAATTAAACACAAAATGCACATCAAACAACTCTATACATCACATTGGAACTAAGGTGGAATGGAAGGATGATTAAATGTTCCTCCTTCTATCTATCAAGTGTTATTTAAATTGGACCAAATAGAACTTAGCATATTCTATAAATTAAAATTTGGAATAATGAGTAAGTGATTTACTTGTTTTCAAACTATTCTAGAAAAAAACACCACTACAAAAAAAAAAGAAAAAGAAATAGCCTATCGGGCTTCATGCGCCTACAAAGCCCGATAGGGCATCATCAAAGCCCGATAGACTATTTCTTCCCATTTTTTTAATTTTTTAATTATTTTTTAGGTTCAATTACCACTAAAATGAGCTCTTCTAAGGTTTTTCGTGTTAATTAAACACAAAATGCACATCAAACAACTCTATACATCACATTGGAACTAAGGTGGAATGGATGGATGATTAAATGTTCCTCCTTAATCTATTAAGTGTTGTTTAAATTGGACCAAATAGATCTTAGCATATTCTATAAATAAAAATTTGGAATAATGAATAAGTGATTTACTTGTTTTCAAACTATTCTAGAAAAAAACACCACTACAAAAAAAAAAAAAAAAGAAATAGCCTATCGGGCTTCGTGCGCCTACAAAGCCCGATAGGGCATTTTCAAAGCCCGATAGGGCATCATCAAAGCCCGATAGGCTATTTCTTTCCCTTTTTTTAAAAATTTTTAAATTATTTTTTAGGTTCAATTACCACTAAAATGAGCTCTTCTAAGGTTTTTCGTGTTAATTAAACACAAAATGCACATCAAACAACTCTATACATCACATTGGAACTAAGGTGGAATGGATGGATGATTAAGTGTTCCTCCTTCTATCTATCAAGTGTTGTTTAAATTGGACCAAAGAGATCTTAGCATATTCTATAAATTAAAATTTGGAATAATGAGTAAGTGATTTACTTGTTTTCAAACTATTCTAGAAAAAAACACCACTACAAAAAAAAAGAAAAAAAGAAATAGCCTATCGGGCTTTGTACGCCTACAAAGCCCGATAGGGCATTTTCAAAGCCCGATAGGGCATCATCAAAGCCCGATAGGCTATTTCTTCCCACTTTTTTTTTTTAATTTTTCAATTATTTTTTAGGTTCAATTACCACTAAAATGAGCTCTTCTAAGGTTTTTCGTGTTAATTAAATAAATTAGCCTATCGGGTTTCGTGGCCCTACATTTTATCGTTCTTTACATTTAGTTAATCAATTTTTTAAAAAATTTAGGCAGAAGCTCCCCTGTTTTTTGACAATAAACCTGCATTAGAGAAGTCTCCCTGTCCAACAACAAACTACCTCCACAACCACTTATCTCACCAACAACACAAAAACACATATCATCAAGAAAAATAGCCACATCCTAGGTATACACTAACTACTTCTATCTAGTTCAAATCACACCACTTTACAAAAGAATACATTGATATATCTATACAACAGTGCTATGTCTATATAAAAAAATTCCTATCTGCCTACGAAGGGTACGAATATCCGGAGTTGGTTGCATCTGCCACTGATCCTCATTATGCGTCAAGATGTCATGGGCGTATTTTAAAATAAGGCACCCACAACTATCCTTGTATTAGATATAATAATCAATTGAAAAATAATCATATTGAAAAATTCAATTGACTCTATAATAAGATTTTAATTAATTAATTTACTCGTCCTGTTGTTGAGGCACCTTCTGAGGATGAATACTCTCCACCTCCCATTCACTATCTGAAGTGGCAGTTTCGATTGCTTGGGAGTAATATGCACTGCTCTTCAGCATAATAGGTAGGAGGCTTGCCAATGGTTGTACAGATTCTACTCGGATCGTCCGGCTGTCTTTGTTAGTGGCGTTGGAGTCATATATCACAACTTTTCTATCCTTCAAACAAATCTTGACCAGAAACCAATGATAATTCATGTAATTACACGGGACCAAAACTTGCATTTTTAAAGATGTGTTAGTCATACGGAAATAAATACATCAATGATAACATTATTAACACGTACGTAGTCGACCGTCCACCAAGGAAGGTTTCCGTCAATGCTCCCATCAACGAAACGTGCCCACTCTTTCGGGACAATCCCCGTAGAAGGCACAAAAACTGTCCTAGTGTCCCCGTATGTTTTTTTCCAAAAATCTGCTATAGACACCTGCAACCAAACAAAAAGAAAATAGAACAATAACCCGGTCGACACACTAAATTGAAATGCAACAAAACAAAAAATACAAGAGTAATTTAATATGCTTGGAGAGCTCACAAATAGCCCGGTCGACATGATAGCATAATTCTTATCGTATTGTGGATGAGATTGTGCACGTCTTAAGCAACACATGTAACTATCAATGTGTTCCTCCCCTAACCATTCGGTTTCCTTCTCTATGCGCTAGAAGTCGACCGGGGATAGATTGAGCACGTAACCAGTGTCATGACTACAATAACCAAGAATTAGAATTTCTAAAGTTAATAACGTATTGTTGTTGTAAATAGAAAAATAATACAAGTTACTTACCAAATATCTTCTTTAGAGGTTATGAACTCAATATAGCCCTTAGGGGGGTTAAGACCATCATCCCCCACTTGGTCAGGAACTGATGACACTGCCTCCAGGTCTGCCTCATTCGCTAGGACATCTTTCTTTCTCTTCTTCGGTCGGATCGGATCAGTGTAAGAAGATTTTAAAAACTGCGATGGTTGTTTCTCTCGCATAGTACGTTTGCTGACTCGAACCGTTTCATCTTTTAACTGTACGATATGTGATTCCATATAAATAACTAGTTATTACAACATGCATTTTTAGAATGATATGTAAAACGTATAAATAAAAGTGAATTAAGAACTTACCACAGATGTAGATGTCTGGCCCTGGAAATCGTGATGATCAAGATCTATCTGATGAGCACCCAAGTGCTGCTCATCGCCATCATCATTGTGAGATGGGGAATCCTTAATAGACGGGACACGTAAATGAGTGGATAGTGTTGTAATCTGTTCTCTCATTTGACCCATTTCCTTATCAAATTGTGTCCTCACCTGACTGATTTCTTGTTGCATCCATGTCCTCAACTGATAGATTTCATGTTGCATCCATGGCCTCAACTGGCAGATTTCCCCATCTATCCTCCGCAGCGTTTCCAACGTTAGATCAAGCCTCTCGGTTAACTACAAAAGGCAAAAAAAATAAATAAAAAATAAAAAACTTACTACAAACAATTACAAAAAAAAAAAAACATTATTATAATAAATATACCCCATCCTCATACTGTGCGTGATGCGGACCGTGCTGCCCAAATCTTGGCCTCCTCTCTTCATGTACAACCTCTTCCTCTCTCTCATCATCTCTATGTATCCTACCCCCCTCCTCCTCATGCTCGCCCTCCCTACCTCTACCCTCCTCCTCCTCATGCCCACCCTATCTACCTCCACCCTCCTCCTTCTCATGCCCTCCCTTCCTACCTCTACCCTCCTCCTCCTCATCCCTGCCCTGCCTACTTCCACCCTCCTCCTCCTCCTCATGCCCACCTTCCCTATCTCCACCCTCCCTACCTCTACCCTCCTCATCTTCCTCATCCCCGCCCTGCCTACTTCCACCCCCCCTCTTCCTCCTCCTCCCCACTCCCTATTTTGTAGACATCGACTCCAACTGAGTGTCGAGGGTTATATGACCTCTAAAAATCAATCTCTCACTCAGCATCGATGGGATCTAATGTCGTAAACGATCCTCGTGCCTACAAAATTGTATTTTTTAGATAGATATTACATAAATAAAAAGAAATGACACATTCTAGGTCACATTTACACTTACATTCATCAAACATTCCTCGTAATTTTTTATTTTTGGCCTTTTATTGCACAACCATTTCCTGCACCTAGGAATGGTGACTGATTCGGGTAATCTGACGGCCCATTTATTTTCAATATATGGGAATGTCTCGATCAACCACCACTGTAAAAAGAGCAAAAAAAATTATAATAAAAAAATATAAAATAAAATAAATTAAACAAACGTTAGTAAATTCAAATTATATACAATGTATAATGTAATGTAATACAATACAAAGAGACCTATTAGTGATTGTACCTGAAATGCCCACACAAAACCATAAATGTTGATTTTCTTCCCAACCTCACTAGTCAGCTTCTCCTTCTTTGTGGCCAAACGAATGTAATGTAGACTTTGACTATAGATGTACGTCCCCCAAGGGAACGCCTCAAATGCAGGTAAATCCTCGATCAGAGTCCACATGAAATCCTCAACATATGCGCGCTCATCATGGCCCAACAATAGTATATTGATCATAACGATGTAAGTTAGTTTCAGGACATCCTCTGTTCCCAAGTCATTTCTTGTAAGTTGTAGTTTTATGTTGTGCCCAGACACAAATCGCTCTCGTGGAAATAGGCGTGCCTGTAAACTATTTGCCTCACACAGTCCTGCTTTAATGCTTTCTTTATCAATGCGGCCAAACCGAAGTCCACTAATAAGGATGAACTCCTGTCTCCCATACCTATATGGTGCGCCGCCAATCTCAAACCACATTTCATCGTGGCGGGCACCAACAAGTGTTACCTCCCTAACCAGAACTTGAAGTAGCAGTTGTGGTGCAGTCATCATTTGTGATAGAGGCATCTGCAAGAAGTGACCTAATGGGCCCTGCACGAATCTATCCAACAATGCATATTGGTTGAGAGCCTCACAAACTGCCACGAGATGCTTGATCCCACAATGAGTAGTGAGTCGCGTTCCCTGTGGTATTACTCGGTGAGTGTGAACATAAGTAAATTCTCTAGTCTGTTGATAAACCATCTGTAGGAAAAAAAAAACATAAAAAATTAAAATAAATTAACAAAGAATCAAATAAAGAATTTGAAAAAAGCTAAAACTAATATAAGAAAAAAAAATAATAAACTAAAACATACGTAAACCAATCATTGATGCCGTTAGTTTTATTAATTATTTGTGGAGATCCTTTTTTGGAATTAGCAAAATAAATTCAAATATTTGTATGACAAGACAAAGAAATTAAAACTTGGAATTAGATTTTTTTTCCGGTTATTTTCCTATATTTGTATGACACTTTTTCTTTTGTATTCAAACTTGTATTTGTATTTATTTATTTTTGTATTCTAACATGTATTTTAATTTTTTTCTATTTTTCTTCTGTATTTGTATAATTCTTACAAGTTATTTGTACTTGTATGAATTATAAGTTAGCTGTATTTTATCCAATTAATAATTTTTTTTTAATTTTCTTCTGAATATTAAATTTTTGACATATATGGCCCTATCGGGCCATATCCGAGCCTTATCGGGCCATATTCGACCCTATCGGGCGGCTCGGATATGGCCCAATCGGGCCATATCAGAGCCCTATCGGGCCATATTCGGCCCTATCGGGCGGCTCGGCTCGGATATGGCCCGATCGGGCCATATCTCCGAGCCTTATCGAGCCATTTTGCCCGATTAGGCCCGATAGGGCTCGAAGAGATCCCTATCGGGACATATCTCCAAGCCCTATCGGGCTCTGCTCGACGATATGGCCTGATAGGGATCGGCCTATCGGGCACTATATGGCCCGATATAGGGCTCGACCGAGCCCTATCGGGCTTATAATTGAAAATGGCCCGATAGGGCTTAGGGCGGAAGCCACCGTCTTCCTCGTAGAAGACGGTGGCGGCGCCCAATGTCGGCCGTGTTACCCGACGTCGGGAGTGACGCCCCGACGAAGCCCGACGGTGGGCTTCGTCGCAGACAACCAAGCCCGATGTCGGGCTTCGTCGCCCTTGTCCGGCGAGATTCCCCAACAAAGCCCGACAGTGGGGCTTGGTTGTTTGCGACGAAGCCCACCGTCGGGCTTCGTCGCAAACGAAGCCTACTGTCGGGCTTTGTTCGAGACGAAGCCCGATGACCAGTCTTCGTTGCTGGCAACACAGGCGAACCGACGACCATGTCCACCAGCCCCAGCGTCAACAAATCTTCACCAAAATCACACAAAAAAGCATACCTTGTTTAGCGATGATGAGATCGACGTCGTTGGTAACGATGGCGGTCGGTCATGGCGGCGGTAACGGCAGTTGTCAGGCGGCGGTCAGGCAGTTGTAGTGAGAGAGAGGTCAACTGGTTGTAGTTGTGAGGGTTGGGTACGGTAAGGGTATTCTAGTATATTCCGAGTTTTGTGGGTTTAAAATTGTGAGGATATTTTGGTATTTAACTTTTTTTAATTTTTTTTTATTTTTTAAAGAGAATTATGGTCAAATCTGGTCAAGTGGCTATATGATACTATTAGTTTGTTTAAAATGTTAAAAAGGTTTTTTTTCAGAAATGTGACTAAAAAGGAACTTTGTATTTGAGGGGTTGTTATTTTTTGCAATTTCCACTTATTTTTATTTGTTGATATGAATCAAATTAAAAAAATCATGGTTAAAATCGAAACTGAACCGAAATCAAATAATTTGATTGTGGTTCTTAATTTTTAAAACCAATGGATAATGGTTTGATTTTGTTTTTAGTAATTTAAATTTGATTTGATTATGATTTTGACAAAAATTAAAATGAAATTCAACCATTGCCAACCCTAGATATGAGTGATTGTAAACTGATGAATCTACTAACCCTGGTGCTTATTTTTTCATATGTATGTTAGTGCTAGATGATTGAACTTTTATTGTGAAAATCATTGTTGTGAAAATATGTAGTCTATAAAAATGGTTGAACTCATACTATTAGCTACCAAAAAATATCAAAAACTTTAAGCTCAAAGGGTAACACAGTTTTGTTCACAGAATAGTTTTAGGGTTTATTCAATCGATTTGAAGTATCTTTCGCAAAATAAGTTCACACGACAAGTTCTTGCATGTTGAATCATCTTTCGTGAAATTAGTGTAAACTTACATCTAAATTAACAATTTTTTAAGAGGTTATTTTTTTAATTTATATATCAATAAATTGTACATCAGATGAATATAAATAAATAAATATACATTAGAAAGAACTTTGAGTAATCAAATTTACTTGTCTTGCATATTTTCTCAATGTATGGGTGATAATTGTGCAAGATCCTACAATGTAATATTTCTTTCATTCGCTTTTGCTTTCTTACTCTAGTCTAAATATGGAGTTCTAACCAAATAACTTCAGGTGCAATAAAAAAAGAAATATTTAAACTTCGAACTTAGTTAATCTAAATCAGTTAAACCTATGTTTGATTAAATAAGTTTGAGTAAAGTAGTATTTTATAAATCATGGGCTTGATAAAATTAACACTTGTCGATCTCTGTAGAAACTCAAATAAAATAAACTAATTAATTTCAGACTTGCCCTCCAAATCTTTCTTCCATAAGGTTAATAACCTAATTTATTCTCAACTTTGAATTATTTTTTAATTTTATCTAATTTTAAAAATTATTTCAATTTAATCCTAATACTTTAAGATTAATATCAATTTTATCATCGATTAATCTAGCGTATGGCTCAACTGAGATGACATGCTGATTTATCTAATAATTAACACATCAACAAAATGACGTCATTTTGCCTTACTTTTACTGTAAATCATAAAGTAAAACGAGATCCAAATTAAAATAATTTTTAAAATGAAATAAAATTAAAAAATAACTCTTAAGTTTAAAATAAATCAAGTTATTACCCCCTTAATTTAATTGCTAGCGTGTTAGTTATTGGATAAATTAATACAGCACCTCCACCGTCACGTTAGATGAACCACACATCAAGTTAATTTATAATAAAATTAATATCAATCTTAAAGTATAAAAATTAAATTAAAATAATTCTTAAAATAAAATAAAATTAAAAAATTATCAAAAATTAAAAAAAAAAAATCAAGCTATTACCCGTCTCCCATGTTACAAGTTATAACTCAAAATCAACTTTTATAAATGCGTACATTACCCACCTAAAACACCTTTGCAATTTAACAAAATGACATAAACCTCCTCCATATAATAAAAATAATTAAAAAACACAAACTAACAATTGTCAACCATTGCTAGGAACCCAAACAAAATTAAATTTATCTCTTTATGATGAATCTAAATCCATTCTTCAACTTAAGACAGTTAAATTCATTCAATATGAACTCATATGACATTTATTTATACATATATATATATATAGCATGAAAACGATTGTTTCTATGTTAGTCCATATATATCAACAATTTTAAATATTATATTTGTAAATTTGTTCCTGAAAATTTTTGAATGCTATGCTTTCATGTTGAAAAGTAGAAGTTTATGATATAATTACAATCGTAGAGCTATATTTCATATTTTTATAGTCCCATTTCTTTCAACAATTTATCACATAATTTTATATAATAACTTACCACATAGGCTTTCCCATACTTATAATCACATCAACATATTAAATTGCACCCAGCAATATATATGTATATATATACATATATCATATGCATGTGACGGTTTGAGGCTCAGATCTGGACCGATCACAGTAGCAGACCGAGGAGAGGGGTGACCCCACCATGGCTGCAGACTCCGGTTGCATGGCAGTTTCTTTCTCTCTCTCTCCCTCTAACCCGAATAATTTATCGGGCCGCTGGCCATCCGGGTCGCCCCGCCAAGAAAGGGGTCGCATCTACCAAACCAACACCGATCTGGACCTAGAAAACTTATCATCTCAGCCCCTCCTAATGATGGTGTTTGTTTGTTAGCCAAGAAGTAGCATTTGTTATTTAAGATAAAAATTGAAAAATAAAATATAAAAAATATTTTTTATTATATTTTTTAAATTTACCGATAAAAATAAAATAAATTTTTATTTAAATTTTTCAAATAAATTTATCTATAAATTTATTTTAATCTTTATAAATAAAAATAATAATGCATGTATTTCTAATACATTTAAAAAAAAATTAACAAACACTTTAATAAAAAATTTTAAATACTTCTCAACTTTATTATAACTATTCTACATTTTTATTTATGATTTCAACCCTAGAGCAACTCTAAAGGGAGTTATCATTTTGGGATACTAAATCACTCATTTGCAATTTTGAACACTATTATGACATCCTTGAATTATAAATCTATTCCCACGACAGATGCCAAAATAGGAGTGTTATTTTAATATTTTTGATTAAAAAATATAACTAAACTTAATGGTTATATTTTAACAAATATAATTTTCATAACAGTCGTAATTTATTAGATATATTTTTATAGTTAAAATTTTAAATCTTAAATTTTGTTCGCTGAAATTCAAATTTCAAAATTTAGCCATCAAAATTGAAATTTCAAAATTTAACTACCAAAATAAAAATTAAAAAAAGTAAAATTCTTCTAAAAATATGATAATTTTTTTTCATGTTTTCATCCATCTATATTATATTCTCTCTATAAATTCAATATCCCATTTCTCTTTGACTATTTATTGTCTCATATTTTCATTCATCTATATGAATCGTTATCCTAATATTTTAGGAGGGATCCTCAATATTGAGGAAGAAAATGATGATGAATTGGATATGTTGTATGTTATAATCAGAAGGTCAGAAAGGTTTAATCATGGATAGATAAGAAGGCATCGCGGTTCCGTTCCAGGCCACATAACAATTAGTCGTGGTAGAGTTGAAGGCCACGAAAGACTACCACAACTATTTTGCTACACCTTGTGTATATGAATGTTTTTTTCAAAGGAGTTCCGAATGAGTTGTCATCTTTTTCTCCAAATTATAAATGAGGTTGAACAATATAATCTATACTTCATCCAAATAACAGATGTCGTTGGAGTTCTTAGTTTGTCATCCCTTCAAAAGATAACAACTGCTTATAGAATTCTTGCTTACGAAATACCGACAAATTCTGTGGATGAATACATCAGAATTGGAGAAAACACTACCATACAAAGTTTGAGAAGATTTGTGAAAGTTGTTATTGTAGTGTTTGGCGACCATTACTTGAGGCCACCAAACAATACCGATATTACTCAATCGCTATAGACGGGGGAACAACATGACTTTCCCAGCATATTAGGGAGTATTGATTGCACGCATTGTAATTTTTCCCAGTATACATACCTTGTAGTATACATACATTGCCATGCAGTTAGACAATTTTTCCACTTCCAATGCATACAATCAATACTCCTTGACATGCTGAGAAAGCCAAGTTGTTCCCCGTCTGTAGCAATCGAGCAATATCTCTATTGTTTGGTGGCCTCAGGTAATGGTCGCCAAACACTTGAATAACAACTTTCACAAATATTCTCAGACTCTATATGACAATGCTTTCTCCAATTCTTATGTATTCATTCACAGAATATGTTGGTGTTCTGTAAGCAAGAATTTTATAAACAACTGTTATTTTCTGAAGGGATGACAAACCGTGAACTCCAACGACATTTGTTATTTGGATAAAGTATGGATCGTATTATTCAACCTTATTTGCAATTCGAAGAAAAAAATGACGACTCATTTGTAAGCTTCTTCAGAAAAAAAAAAACATTCATATACACAAGGAGTAGCAAAATAGTCGTGGTAAAGTATTTCTTGGCCTTCAACTCTACCACGATTAACTATTCTGTGGCCTAAAACGGAACCATGATACCTTCTTCTCTATCCATGACTAGACGTTTCTGACCTTCTAGTTATAGTATATAACATATCCAATTCATCATCATTTTCTTCCTCAATATTAAGGATCACTCCTAAAATATTAGAATAACGATTCATATAGATGGATGAATGAAAATATGAGGAAATAAATAGTCAAAAAGAAAGGGAATATTGAATTTATGGAGAGAATGTAATATAAATGGATGAAAACATGAGGAAAATGATAATATTTATAGATGAATTTTACTTTTTACATTTTTTATTTGGTGATTAAATTTTAAAATTTTAATTTCGATGGTTGAATTTGAAATTTGAATTTCGACAAACCAAATTTGAAATTTTGACTATAAAAATATATCCGTTAAATTATGACCATTATAAAAATTATATATGTTAAAATATAACCGTTAGGTTTAATTATATTTTTAATAAAAAATGTTAAAATAACACCTTTATTTTGACACCTGTCATTAGAGCAAATTTATAATTCATGAATGCCATAACACTATTCAAAGTTGCAAATGAGTAATTTAACACCCCAAAATGGTAACTTCCTTTGGAGTTGATCTTACCATGATATATTCCTCATTTTAACAAACACTATCACAAATAAAAAAAGATAAGACAACATGTCTCTAGGACACAAGTCAAGTGGTTGGGTCACGATAAGCTAAAATTCACACCAGTAAGTCGTGGGTTCAATTCATTGCCCTGCATAGTAAGGTAAAATCTTCACTTAACAAATTATCTCATCTGTCGAAATTAAAGAAGACATGAGTGGCAGAGGACCACCCAAGCACAGTAATCCCAAAAGACAAGGCAACGTGCACAAACACACACACACAAAGGACGGTTCATTTTGGTGATGGATCTGAAATCATCGGCATCGATTTCGGTACAAAAAGGGGCAACCACCCTTAGAACACCCCGCCTCTCTGCATGAACAACGAAGCCTTAATCTATTCATTTTCTGGGACTCAACATTTACAGAGTGTACGGGAGTGGGAGATGGAATTGAGATTACCTTCCATAACACTCTTTCATGTTCCTTTCCATTGCTAAATATCTCCCAAACAAAGCCTTATTGCCATTCAGGACTAGGATTCATGGCATGAAATGGAATGGTAAGCAACGACTGATCTATCTATTTTTTGATTTAGAAACCAGATATTAACAACAAAAGTAGCAATCAAATGATACAGTTCGTGAGATTCTTACCGAGTGGGGCTGTTGAGTTCAAGATATGAATCATCGACTCTCAGGCAATCGATCAATCTGCGAAGGTAGAGATCAGCATCTATGGAGAGGGGCAACAACCTCCACAAATTCTCAGCTCCCCCACGAGCCTCATCCCCAATGTGGTTGCCATTTTGGAAACCTAGCTTGGATCGGATATTTAGAAAAATAGGACCTTCAGTACTAAACTTTGGAAAAATAGGACACTTAGAAAATCTTTCCCATTTTGGAACCCTAGCGTGATCGGATATTTTGGTTCTATATTGGTCCAGTTGCTTGTTATACCTCTTGTAGTAGGGTTGGATACTTGGTTATGGAAAAGGGTATTCCAGTCATTGCAGCACTCAATCAAAGCCCAATTATTAGGGATAGAATTTCCCCTTCCTTGAGGGAAATTCTATTTGCAACCATACTTTTTGTTCTTCGCAACCACTATAACTAAAATATTAGATTTTACTATTTGCAACCACATTTATTACTTTGTGCAACCATTTATATTCTAAACATACCCTCCAAACATTCATCCCTAAAAAAAGACACCCTATGTGCATCAAACCATCTTCTTCTTCTTCTTCTTCTTATTCTTCTTCTTCTTCTTCTTCTTCTTCTTCTTCTTCTTCTGACCACTCGTCACAGACCACCGACCTCTCGTCATCGCCCTCTTCGCCAAAGTCACTTGCCTCGCCCACCCTCTTCGTTTGAGTCCCTCGAAATTGCAGAACCAGGTAAGTAATTTCATTTATGTTTAAATTATTATTGAATATAGTTTATTTAAATTGAGAAAAAATTAATATAATTATTTTTTTCAACGTAATCGACTCACATTATATTCTCTCGGTCGTACCATGTCAAGTGCAGAGCCCGTATCTCTCGATACATGGAAAGCGACGTGTATCGCCATATATGCTATTCTATCTTCTCTTACGGGCTTCAATCCATCCCCACCGTATGATACTGTCAGAGCCTCCATATCTAGTACATCTCAACCCCTGAATCAAGTTCAAGATGAGCAAGACTAATTCAACCACAAGGAGCATGGAGCATCGAATGATTTACTTATTCTTATTAGTAGGTTTTATTTGTTGTATTTCCAAGGTGGATTAAGTTATTTAAGTTATTTGTAATAATATATTATTGTTAGTTTTAATTTAATTTATGTACAATTTACATTTAACTAAAAAAATAAAAATTAAAGCAATTGAAGAAAAATTAAAACAAAAGAAATATAAATTTTGATGTAATTTAAAAAAAAAACTAAAATTAAAGCAACTGAAAAAAAATAAAACTAAGGAAAAATAAATTTTGATGTAACTTTAAACAATACTAAAATTAAAGCAACTGAAAAAAAAATTAAAACTAAATAAATATAAATTTTAATGTAACTTAATAAAAAACCTCACGTTACATTATTATTTTAAAAAAATAAAAAGATATTGGGCGCTTACCCCCGAACCTCAGAGTTCGGGATTCCCTCAAATCCTCGAATCTCTGGGTTCAGGAGTTGGGATGCCTCGAACCCCAGGATTTGGGGCATCTCCCAAGCCCTAAACTACAGGGTTCGGGGGTCCCTGAATCTCAAGATTCGGGGATTTGGAGAAGCCCAAACTCCAGGGTTTGAGGTATCCCCAATCCCTTGAATCCCGGGGTTTGGGGATTTGGGGAAGTCCCGAACCCCAACATTCGAGGATTTGGGAAGTCCCAAACTCTGAGGTTCGAGGGCATCCCAAGCCTGAATACTTCTATACAAAACATCACATATTCTATACACAATAACAACTATAACTAATACAACTATAATTTTATAAAAAACTTGATAAAAAAATAAAAATATTTAAATCAATAACATTTCCACACATTTTTGTCATCCTTCACTTAAATCAATAACATCACATTCACATTTTTGTCATTCTAATGAATATGGGACTAATTGATCACCAAACTAAATAATCATTTATTTCAAAGTTGAATTCTTATTCTCATAATGCCAACAATGGGCAAAGCAATCTACACAATTCATATCAAGTTCTTCGACTTGTACTGATTCCTAGATGAAGGCCAACCCAGTCACAATTGATGCTAATAGTGCCAGCAAGCTGCTAGTCAATACAAACTCAAGAACAAGAACACACAAGCAAGAGAAAATGAAACTATCTCAAATGTTGCCATCCTACAAAGAGCCTGCCTTGATAACTGTGGGTAAACCTCCATGCCTGGCATGTGGCAATAAACTGTTACATCAATGTAACAAGTCTGACTTGACTTATTAAGGCTCCCCCTTCTCAGATTCATCCAGGGTTGGCTCAATCATTGCCTGGCTCAAGTGGAGGGCTCCACTAGAGAGAACCTCCATTGGAGACAACACTCATATTGTAATACCCAAAACTTATGGGGGTATTTTTAAAATAAGAACAAGGAAGGAAACACGAAGCTTTAAAGAAATCAGTATCAAAATAGCCCAAGAAAATGATCGAACCAGCCAGAGGGAATACCCGAGAGCTTAGATACCTAAGGAAATAGGTATATCCCTTAGGAACGCCTCGAGATATGATTTGTGACACTAAAAAAAATTGGATCAGAAATAATTTTTGGTATAGCTTAGGATCAAGCTGAAAAATTAAATTGGCGTATGGGGCTTTCGAAAAGACAACGAAACCTTCAAAAAAGTCAAGTAGTACATAAGAAACAACCCTTTAATGGCCTCAGGGTGAAACAATAAGGTTTCGCAGGCAGAGCATAGGTCTAGGCCAAAGTGTAATTTTTAAAAATTCCTGAGGGAAGTCGAAATGACATTGTTTCTTAAACTTCGGGGGTGAAATGAGAAGTTTAGAATGTGAAGGCCTTAACAAAAGTTTTGGAAAACCCAAGGGCCTTGTGAAAAGGACCAAAATGTATTTTAAAAGTTGAGAGGGATGAAAGTGTAATTTCAAGAAAAAACCTCCATGGCCGACCAACCCATCCCATCCATGGGAGACCCGAAGAAGTGGCTGAGGGGCCTTAGAGTAAGGCCAAGACAAGCTTCTTGGCCGACAAATGGCCAAATCATCATTGAAATTGGCCAAAAGTGGCCGAAAGTTTGGCCACTTTAATTGAGCTTTTGAGAACATTTTCGGTTGTTTTGGACTGACCTATGGCATGGGAAGATGCTAGTGATCTTGGATGAAGCGAGATTGGTTATTTTGTGGGTCGAATTCGAGTATAAATAGAGGATGAAGAAGCCAAGGGTTTTAAAAATTTCAAGCTCAAAATCAAGCATATTAAAGGGAAAATCGAGCAACAAGGATAAGGGGCGTTGGTTCTTGTGTTGGTGAGGATCAATTTTGGAAAATTTGGAGGGTTTTCGAGTGCATTTGATCAGGTTTTGAAGGGTCACCGAAGTTTGAGACTAGAGGTTTTAGATGAGGCTGTAACCCCCGATTGGTAAGGGTGTTCAAAAAAATCGGCTAACCACGAAAACCAGTTGAACCATGCCACACCGCACCGAACCGCGCAGTGTTTTTGGATGAGCGATTCGGTGCGGTTGAAAAAAAATTGCAAATCACAGTTTGAGATTTAAAAATTGGTGGTTCGATTTTAAACCGAACCGCCCGAGTAATATTTTAATAATAAAATAAATAAAATAAAATATAAAATATAAAAGGGCACATAACCTTAATCACGTCAAATTTCAAGCCTTTTGTTTCTTCTCTCTACCCACTGCCCAACGCCGCATGCCTCCAACCCACCAAGGACTCAAATGGGATCTGATCTGCCAATCTCATTAGCAGCAGCTGCCTCGTATTACTAGGATAATAATTCCCTATTGATGGAGTTACCCAATTTGGAGTAGTAATAGATGATGCTTGCAACTGTTCCTCTATGTGTGGGGTTTCAGATTCTTCTGCAATTGATAGCTGGGAAAATTCTTCTTGAAGAGCATGTGCAATGATCTCATCATTCTCTATACTACACTCTGTACTGTAATTATTTTCTTGAATGTACTGTTCACGGGAGATGTTCATGCTATGATGGCTCCAAGAGAGATCCGGAAGTACCAGAAGAGTACGAAGTTGTTGATCTATAAGCTTTCATTCTAGAAGCTTGTGAGGGAGAACATGCAAGACTTCAAGGCGGATCTTAGGTTTCAAAGCAACGGTGTGTCGGCCCTCCAGGAGGATCCAAGGCGAGAGAGCTTGATTCAGGTACAATTATTCGATGATTTTATTGTTCTGATATTCGCTTTGATTGGAAAAAAAAAATCTTAGAAATTCTCGTAGTAAATTCCAGATCTGTTCTTCTATTTTCTTGGACTTTCTAGTTGAAAGATTAATGCAAGATCAGTGTAGTGTGTTTGTTATTTGCTTTTTTTGTAAACATATGGATTTGGAATTGATGTTTTAGCTTATTGGTTACTTGCTTTGTTTGTGATGCAGAGTAGCCGATATGTCTTAGTTTTAGATATGTGTTTGTTTCTCTGCCAATATTACATCAAACCGCGGAAATTGCACTGCAAATTGCGATGCGGTCTAGTGCGGTTTGGTTTAATGGTAAACCGCACATGCAGTTTAGCGTGTTAAAAATAGTCTAAACCGCCCAAACCGCACAGTGAACACCCCTACCGATTGGGGTATCTCCGAGCATCCTTTCAAACAACCAAGCCAACCATCATGATCAACTAAGGAAGAAGATCAAGCCTGAAGAAAAAAACCAAGCTTTCCGATGTTCCGGCGCAGGAGAAGACAACCGACGCATGAAACTTACGTGCCAATCAACACGCGTAGCCACTCACCCTAGTGTGTGTCGGCGCATGGCCAATCAGGTAATTTCGATTTTTTTTTTTATAATTTTTCCAATTTTATTTTAGGAATTATTGTAAAAAAACATTTGAAGAAATATTTACGTAGGTATTTATTTTGGAATATTAGTGAAGAAAAATAGAGAAAAATAGAAATAAATTGAGAAAAATAGGGTTTAATATTTATTTGAATAAATATGGTGAATAGGATGCTTTGTGGCTCAAATTAAGCGATTGTGCGACTTTTGAGACTTAGCACACAAATCGAGATAGTCCATGCTTTTCGAGGTGACTTAAACCTTAAGTTAAAGTGAGTGGTTTTCCTCAAAAGCTTGTATATGATAAGATTGCTTATATTATGTATGATACTCATGAAAGTTATTATCATTTTGTCATACTTGCTCATATACTATTGCATGAAAACTCGTGATTTTTACGTGGCACGATATTATTAGCATATTGATACTCGTGCATGGGATTGGGATGTCATCCTAATAGTATGGCCATAATTCTCTGAGGGCAATGATGGAACAACGTTAGGATTATCCTGAAAGCAAGTCGGGATTCTGCCAAGGATTTCGTGCAGGACTACTAGGCCAGGGAAGTTACACTAGGGCATATGTTCATTCACGTTATTACATCATGCATTCATGTAACTTTTATTTTTACCCTCACTTAGAATATTTATCTTCTAATGTTGGACATATGTCCCTGGAATATTCCACATTCCAGGCGAGTCGAGCAACTGGAAGGGCAAGGGTGTGGTTGAACTGTTTAAGCATAATTGTGATAGAGGTTATTGTAGGCCTTGTGTAGGGCTAATTTCCAATCATTTTCGTTTATTTATGTTATGTGGTTTTTAATGGTTATTGTAATGACATGACGGGGCAAACCATATGTATGGACTCGTGTATGTTATGATCTTTAAGGTTCCGTTTCTCGTTTCTGCTAATGATTATGTATTTCATTTCCTTAGTCTCATTTTGGGAATGTTATTTCTATATGAATGTGTTGAGGATTTTAGCTTGATTCATGTATATATATATATATATATAAAAAAAAAACCTAGCATATAATACAACGCCCTGAAGAGGCTAGGGCAGTACACCTACCTTAGGACAAGCAGCTTGAGCATTGCACAATTTGAAGTTGCCCTGAATCTTTTGATTCAGGGACTACTTGAGTCCCCCAAATCGAAGGATTCAGGAGATCCTCAAGTTCTCGAATCTTTTGGTTCGAAGACTCAAAGAGTTCCCGAATCGTTGGATTCGGGACATATCGACTCCCTCGAATAAGATTCGGGAGATCCTTGAGCTCTCGAATCCTTTGGTTTAGGGCCCATCAACTCCCCTGAATTTTCGGTTAAGGGACTCAAAAGTACCCCGACACTCAACCTACCTCACCTATTGATTCAGTGTGATTAGATAAAAAAAAAAAATTCAAAGATACAAAAAATTTTCAAATACCTCAGAGACTTCATCTTCAATTGATTTATGTCGTTTCTTGCCGGAACATGAATATTTGTTATCTTCTTCATCAAACTCTGACATAAATATTTACGTATAATAATCTTCCATGCCTGACAGTACTGGTAATTGGCTATGGCGAGGAGAATTGGGATGAGCAATGTTCGGTGTTAAATAATAGTGGCTGTGCAATGCTCGATGTTGAATAATAGTGGTTGCGTTATGTTCAGTTGTGGGTGAGTAAAGTGGCTCTGGCAATGGTGGGTGAGAAAGTGGGTGCACGCGCTTGAGGAGTGATGGTAGTGGTTGAGCGTCAAAGATTTAAATGAAAGGCAAATATGAGTTTCATCTTAGAGTATTTTAGGATTATTAAAAGTGGGTTACAGAAAGCAAAAAGTGTGGTTGCAAATAGAATATGGGAAATTTTATTCGCAACCACGATTTTAGCTCTACAGACACTTTCCAATATACCTAAAATGGCCTCAAGTAAAAATTTAATTTTACCCTTCATCTTCAATGCTCAACCACCCACATTACGCAACCACCTGACATTGTGCTTTCTTCCACCGGCTAAACTCTGTAATTTCTTCTCACCCACCGTCGCAATACTTATTAGCAATTACTTATTATTTTATACCTACCATCGAAAAGCTATTTTCTCCTAAGGTCTCTCATTCCTCTTATTTCATACCCACACCCATACTCAGCCATTTTCTCTCAGAATATCAGCGAGTCGGCCATTTTCTCAACGAGTCGAAGTTACCCATGGATTTCTACACTCAAATGTTGACGACGAACTAGGAAGAGTTTGACGAAGAAGAGAACAACTACTCAGAAAAACAACATCACCCACAAGTAAGTAAATTTGTATGTATTATTAGTGTGTATTTGTAAGAGTGTTGGGGGATTCCGAATACTAGGGTTCGAGAATCTCTAGGTTTCCCAAATCTCATGGTTCGGGAAATCAATGTATTCCCAAATCATAGGATTCGGGAAGATGGTTCTTCCCGAATCCTGGGATTCGGGAAGCACCTTAGGATTCGAGAAAGGCCATGCTTCCCAAATCCTGTGATTCGGGAAGGGATTTGGGAAAGCTTCTCAAAACCTGGGATTCGAGAATACCATTATTCCCGAATCCTAGGGTTTGGGAAGCATGGTGTGTCCCGAATCTTAGCGTTAGGGAAATCCTTAAATTTTAATTGGTGTTTTATTTTATTCATTTTTTCTTATAGCAAGAAACCAATTTTGTAATTCACCAATCATTTAATGTTATTCAATAGTTTACTACTAATCAGGTATGATAGATTTTTAATAAATTTTTTAAAATTATTATTTTAATTAGAGAACAAATATATCTAAATTTTTTCTTCTATTAACTCTTTGATACTAGAGAAGCACTGATTAGATGGGCTAAGAAAATGGAATTGTGATTGTGATAAAGAGTTTAGAATCTGGGGTCCCTGGAAAAAAAATTAGAATTCGTCTTGCTTGTGAACACAGTGGGAAGTATAGATCATGTGAATTACACAATCATGCACCATCAACTCAATTGGAGGGTCATTCATATGCAAAGAGGCTTAAAGAAAAAAAGAAAGTAATTTTGAAAAAATGTCTGAGAATCTGGTGAAACTTAGAAATATTTTGATGACGCTAAAGGCAAAGAATAAGGATAATGTCACTACTATCAAAACTATATATAATCCGCATCAAAGATACAAACTTATAAAGAAATGTGGTAGATTACAAATGTAACAGTTGATGAAGAAATTAAGAGAATGTAATTATGTGGAGTGGCATAGAAGCGATGGATCAATAGATTGCATTACAGACTTGTTTTGGGCTCATCCGATGTCTATAATTTATTAAAAGTCTTTCCACATGTGTTAATAATAGACTGTATATACAAAACTAACAGGTATAGGTATCCACTCCTTGAGATTGTTGGTGTGACATCGACTGAGTTAACTTTTCCTATTGCATTTGCATTTATGAATCATGAATACGAGGATAACTACACATGGACTATGGAGAGATTAAAGAATTTGATGGGACCTAATACATTTCCAAGAGTGGTTGTCACTGACAGAGAATTAGCATTAATGAATGCAATACATAAAGTATTTTCAACTACGACCACCTTATTATGTAGGTGGCATATATCAAAAAATGTGCTTGCTAAGTGTAATAAATTTTTTGATAGAAAGGAGACATGGGAGAAGTTTATGTTAGGTTGGAATCTTCTTGTTTTTGCCTCCACTAAGATTGAGTATGAACGTCGACTTTATGACTTAATGGTTGAGTACCATGCATATGATGACACACTTGATTATGTGACATGGTTGAATGTTTATAAAGAAAAATTTATTGTAGCGTGGACAAATAAAGTATTACATTTTGGCAGTGTTACTACTAACAGGTATTCTTTAGTAAAGTCAAATGTTATCCTTACTTGTTTTTATTGTCATATCTCTAATTAATCTAATACATCAATATGCTTTTGTTCAAGGGTTGAGAGTGCACATGCAAAGCTGAAGAGATATCTTGGATCATCTCAATGTGACTTTGAGTCATCATGGACAATTATCAACTCTCTTATTGAGTTGCAACATGTAACACCCAGTAATCCTAGTGTTATGAGAATGAGAAAGGAAGTAAGAAAACTTTCAAAAATACCCTTGAGGAGGTGATGGATTCTTGAGATTGAGGGTGCCCTATGAGAGGGGTATTTTGGTAATTTGGATAGTAAAGTCCAATAAAGGGTATTTTGATAAATTAAAAATAATTCCTATGTGGAATTAGGTGAATAAGTGAATTAAATCTCAATTTGGTAATTATGTGGAGATATATGGGGTTAATAATTCACAAAGGGTATTTTGGAATTAATTCTATAGAGGAATTTAATTATGGAAAATAGGGAAAATGAAGAATATGCAATTATTTGAGAAAATAATTAATTTTTCTTAAAATGGTGAATTAATGTGGTAATGCCACATGGAGGGATGATATTAGAACTTGGGAGCCAAGGTGGTGTCTTGTAGTGACACATGGCTTAATGTAGTCCAAGTTAAATGAGAGAATTAAATAAATGCAAAAAAAAATGATTTTAGTCTTTCAAGCATTTAATGAGAAGCATAATGGTGTTAGATTAAAAGAAAAATCTAAAAGAAATGAAAATGGTCAAGCATTAATGTTTGAAAAATATGGAGATTTTATTAAATGAGAAAGAAAGCATTTATGTCTTTCAAAGTGGTCTCTCATGTGATGGTTGGAAAATAGTCAAAATAAATTAATTGGAAATAAAAAAAAATTCAAGTGATCCAATGGTTGTGCTTAAGTCTTGAAAGGGCAAAATAATTCAATGGATGAGATTAAGCAAGATAAAGGGCACATATATTGTGCTTCTTGTGTTTTCTCCAAGAGAAAAGACTTGTTTATTGAAATGGATGGTTGAAATTTAGTTTTCCCTTAAGCACATGGATTGTGCCTTTAGCGAATGGCTTAGATTCATTCTTGAAATATGGAAAACTAGTATATAATGGCAAGTGAGGAAGTCTTGTCTTCCTTTGGCCATTTGGAGAAAGAAATTGAGAAGGGAGGAAATAATGAAGAAGAAAGAAAGAAAGAAAGAAATAAGATGATAGAGGAATCAAGGTAAGTTATACTTTATTCTCTTTATTTTTGGTATGCTTGTATGCAAAAATTAAGTGGCTTGTAGGAATGACATTTTAGATGGGAGAAAATGATGATGGAAGCTCTCTTGAGAAGAGGATTTCAAGCTTCAAAGAGAAGAAAAGAGGTAAGGGATGGCCCCATGGGAGGTTGGCCTTGCAATGGGTT
Organism: Diospyros lotus; assembly: GCF_014633365.1. Taxonomy (NCBI): domain Eukaryota; kingdom Viridiplantae; phylum Streptophyta; class Magnoliopsida; order Ericales; family Ebenaceae; genus Diospyros; species Diospyros lotus. Next base: position 9,742,277 of record NC_068344.1, on the reverse strand, counting down.
GTAAGTATGTTTCATAAATGTATATATTGCATTTGACATGTTCTTTTATGTTCATGAGACTTATAGCCATAGGTTAGTTTGGGAACATGGTTAAAATGGTGGGTTGATGCCTCTAATCTTGGAGGGTTGTGAGGGCAAAGAAATCTAGCCACACTTGCATGCATTTGACATCATATAATCTTGTTATATTCATATTTATTTTGTATTGCACCCTTATTGAGTTTAAGGTTTTTACCCTCACATGTAGGTTGTGAAAGCATAGTAAAGTAAAGGCAATGGTGGAATGGCATGTGGAAGCATGGAAAGAAGATCCAAGTGTATATTATGGCTTTTGGAAGCTTATGTGTTTGGTTTATGTAATGTAATTTGTTTGTTAATTGAAGTGTATGTTGTATTTAGACAATGAGATATTAGCTTATGGTATGATGAAACCTAGGTTGGGTGAAAGTCTCATTTTGGTGTGTGTGTTCTGGGAAGTACTAAGAAGTTAAATCATATGATTTTTTGTTGGAAAAATAGTGGGTGTTTGATGTATGTTGTGGAAGTATCAAGAGTATTCTTTAAGCCTTAATTATGGAGAAATAGAGGCAGGAATTGAATGAATATGAAGTATATTTATTTAAGTTAATTTTTGGAAAATTTGGGTTAGGAAGCCAAAATAAAAGAAAAAAAAAAGAGAAGAGAAGAGAAAATAAGTGAAGAGGGAAGCAAGCAACAGCGACAGCAGGCCCTGGGGGCATGCTGGGCTACGCGGGCGATGGCGACAGCGGGCGCACGGGCACGCAGCCGCACGCGGCGCTCGGCCAGCCCACGTAGCCAGCGCCCAGCGAGGCCCCGAGCGCTCCAACAGGCCCTGCCGGCCTTTTTTTTTTCAAAAAATTGGAATATTTGGCAATATTTGGGGCAATTCTTAATTGATTTTGGGCCCCAGAGTAATTTTCAAAATATCAGGATTTTTCGGGTATTTTGGAGAATAATGCCGAAATTTTGGAAAATTGAAAATTTGAGTTTTTCCTCCAAAATTGGTAATCAATCAATGAATTGATTTTAATGGTGATTTATGGAGCCCGATAAAATTCTTGGATGTAAAAGAATTAAATATAAATAAGAAAATGACGATTGGGCGTCTTCATGAGGTTTCTTTTTAACCGAATGCGGTGTGGTTGAAGCCCAATTCTGCTAGTGAATCCTAGGGTTGAGGGAAGAAAAGGATGAGCCTAGTTCCCACCTAGGGCGTTTCGTCTTGAAACATGGTCCACCCTTCACCAAAGGCCGGGCAAGTGGACAATTCGGGTAATTGTTTATGAATAATACCCATAAGTGGGAGCGGGGCGTTACACAACATATCGATATCAAGGGGTCTTTTGAGGTACAACATAATTTCAAGCCACAAAGTTTTAGAGAATTGAGAGGTATTATATCAAGAAATGTAATGAATATGGTGTTAAAGCAAACATAGATAGATCAGAAAATTGGGGTGGATAAGGTTGCATGTGGATGTATGATCAAAAGCACACATGGTTAATCTTGTGCACGTGAAATTGTAGAATTGATGATGTAGGGATGACCAATTCCTTTATCATTTGTGCACCCTCATTGGACAAAATTAAACTTGGTGCAGACTGCTGATGATTTGTCATCCCCGCTCACTATTGATCCAAAGATAGAAAGTATATATAACATATTCCAGTCAGAACCAGTAGCAGGTAAAATCGTATTGAAATAGAAGTTGAGAGAATTAATAGATCCAACTACGACTTCATTGATGCCACCAAGCGTGAAAGTTCAGACAAAAGGTAAGTCATCATCAAAGAATAAAATTTAGGTTGATACATCCACTCGACATGATCCATCATACTTTAAAATAATATAGTCTGGTCATGACAGTACATCTCCAACAACACAGAGCTCAATTAAGACACTGAATGAAGGTAAACTTTTATTTTATCATACCAATGTCAAACACAAATTGCTAGGCTATGATGCTTCATTCCCATCAAATATACAATATTTTATACACAATGTTGTTAATGTGGAGTCGGATGGATATTGCGAGTTCCGTGCTATTGTTACGTTACTTGGAATGAGCGAGGACAACTAAGGGGATATTCATATGAATCTGATTGAAAAGTTGCATACTTTTCGTGATGAGTATATAGAGTTACACAGATCTGTTATGCATATAGATGAGTTAATGCACACACTTTCTTGATTTGAGTGCATTGCACCTCGCCAACATTGGATGATTTTACCTGACATGGGCCATTTGATTACTTTAAAATATAATGTTCTCTTGATTCATTTGTCTCGGATGCAGTGTCTTACGTACCTTCCATTGAGATTAGCCCCCCCTTCAGTGATACAACATAGGATTATTACTATTGGTTTTGTGGATAATTGTCATTTTGTGCAAGTATTATTATTTAATAATTTATTTGTGTATTTATATAATTATGTTATTATAAGTTTGCTATTAACAATTTTGTGTTATTATTTTGTCAGGTGTTTCTTAAATCAGGCTCACCAATTCTTCCCGTTGAACGCAACTAGCATAGATATCGATATAATATTGCACCTGAATGAAAAACACCATATATAACTCGAATTCAAGCTTTTTTGTCTCCTATTGACAAAAATGTTATTACACAAAATGTTTTTGATTTAACTGATGAATGATCAAAATTTATAAATGTGTATGTTTTACATTATTTGTTCATAGTATTTCTTTGTTAGAACTCGGGACATTCCCCGAACCCTAGTGTTAGGGGGCATTCGGCTTTCCCAAACCCAAAATTTGGAGATATTTTATTTTTTATTTTTTAATTAATAATAATGTGTTGAATTTCTTTTTTAAAGTTTCATTAATTTATTTCTTTAGTTTTAGTGTAAATCATAATAAAATTATATAAATCACAATAAAATCTAACAATAAATATTAAAATTAAATATTATTATAAGTTATAATCCACAATCCAAAGTTATAATTTGCTAATACAGCGAATAACATCTATAAGCAATTCTCGATACTCGGTGGTAGAACTAGTCTTGATGGTCGAAATGAACTTGAACTTGATTATCTTGGAGGTTGAGATATACAAGATGTTAATGCTCCAACATTATTAAATGGATTGAAGCCACCAAGACATGATAGAATAGTATTTACTACAAGACATGTCTCTCTCCATGCATCAACAAATACATGCTCTACACTTGATATGGTCTGGTCGAGAGTATATAATACTAGTCGATTATGCTGAAAAAAATAATTATATCAATTTTTTTTCAATTTAAATAAACTAAATTCAATAATAACTTAAATATAACTTACAAATTTACTGCTTCAGCAAGACTGACTATATCTTCTCCATCTTTATCAAATCTTGATCGACGTATAGGATTTTGTATAAATGCATGCATAATACGTCCATACCACGTTAAATAATCATGTGTAAATTACCAAGGAAATGCAAAAAGTCTATCATATCGATATCCTGACAATAAATGAATATCCCACCGATTCTAAGTATCATTAATAAATGTATAAATTACTTGATATGATCTCGCACCCGCACCCCGTCTAGCTTCAACAGGAGATAATGGGGGTGGATGAATAGTCTGCACATACCCAAACTACCGTAAAACCCTCTCAGGATGATATGGTTCTATAACACTTCCACATTTTAGATAACCTGAGAAAAATGTAATATTTGGTAATAGGTGATGTGCATGAGCCCTCCAATACGGTATCCAAATGACCTGCAAATATTATTTATTTTAAAATTTAATTTTAGAATATATTAATTAACTTCACAAATCATAATATATAGAATAAATACCTCATCTAGTGATAAAGTATCAATTTGCTCCCTAACAGATTGTAAAATATCAGTATCATGAACAGACATCTAACGGAGAGCCCGTGGCTGCTCGTCACTGTATAACAAGTTGTATCTATTTCTAATAAATGGAAAATATTCGTATACCCATGTTTGTATATTTGATATAAACAATTATTAATATGTGTTAAATATATGATATAAAATTATGAAATTGAAATAATTACCTCAAGTAATGTAAAATATCCAGCAATGCCCTTCACCTTTCGTCTAATCACAATGTCAAGCTGTCTATACAAATATGCTAAGTAAGCAGCTCCCCATGCATAATTATCGATCATACTTAAATCATCCAATAATGTCAAATACGCGACTTGAACTAATGTACCACTCTTATCTACAAATAAGATATAACCTAATAAAAATAGCAGATACACTCTACTAATATGTTGAATCTCTTCATTTGAAATTGAATTTGATAGATGTATAAATGTTCTTTTCAATCAATCTAACTTCACAAATAGTTCTCGATTTTCTCTAATATGTTGTGTTGCTGAATCTATTGAAATCCCAAGTAACCTACATAATAAATCACTAGCTTTACTACCTGTCAAATGATGAGGGACAGATATAGGCATTCCAGTTATTGAGATTTTCAAAATAGCAGCCATATCATATAATTTTATACTCATCTCTCCAAATGATAAATGAAATGTATTCATCTCTCTGTAAATGCTAAGACGATAGTATGATTTGTATATCGATAAGTACACTCTATCAAAGGTGACAAACTAGATCCTGTAACTATATCACGAACATGTAATTGATTATCTAATGGCCATTCAGGAATTTTAATATACCTCTTTCCTGTTAAAAAATTAAAAAAACGTAAATATTTAAATTATAAAAATAAATTTACAAAAAGAAAGTTTAATATAACTTACCTCTCCGACCCATATTGCAAATGCAACATGATTTTTAAAACTTTTTAGAATGGATGGATCCTGAGGGACCCCAGGTAATGGTTTAGAAATATCATCATACTCAGAAGGAGATGGTTGATCTTGATCACTGTCCCGATGCTCGAGAACAACACTAAATGGTGAGGCATAATTTGCCTCTACTGCCTCTGAAATGGATGGCTGACTAGCACCATCAAGTCTTCTCCTTCTCATGGATCCAGTAGGACGCTACCGAAATGAAGAAGAAACAGCTCGCTCTATTTCACCTCTTCTATCATGTACCATAGCTATAAAATAACAGAAAAATACTACAAATATAATTAAAGAAAATTATTAACACTAAAATTACACTTAAAGAAAATTATTAACAAGCAGCCTCCGCCACCGAATTGTGACCCACAACTTCTGCCACGACCACCAAACTGGGGTTCAGACCCATCGCCTCGAAAGGGCACTGAACCGGGGTTCGAACCCATCTCCTCGAACCCAGGGTTTGCGGCCTGGGCCATCTCTTCCAAACCCCAGGGTTCAAAGGCATTGGCTATCTTCGAACTCCAGGAGATGGCTAGTGCCAACGAACCCTAGGGTTCAGAGACCATGCTGCCTCCAAAATCCTTAGGTTCAATGGCAATGACCGATTCAAACCCCAGGGTTCAAAGGTCGCCATCGCCTTCGCCCTTTGAACCCCCTAGCTCAAAGGTGGACTCTCCGTTTCCAGTCGCTATGTTGAAACCTTCGAAGCAAAACAGAATTCAAAAATTACCTGTAAACTTAGTATAAACTTGGTGAGATGAGGTAACTCCGGTAACAAACAAAAGCGAACTGGGCGTAGAACAAAGAAGACGACACCAATAGAGAAGGGGACGGTGAGTATGTATGGGTTATGGATGTACGCGATGTATGAGATATATGTGGGAGAGGGTAATTTTGGAATATAAGTGGTTGTAGAAGAATAATAAAAGTGATTGTGAAGAATAATTATTAAAATTATTTTAATTATAATTGCGAAGAGTTAAAAAGTGGTTGTAAATAAAATTTCTTATAGAATTTTTCCTTCCTTTAATCCTTTACTATTATAGGAAGGGAAATTATATTCACAGTCACGTTTTTGCTCTTCGCAACCATAATTAAAATGAATTTAATAAATACTCATCACAACCACTTTTATTACTCTTCTGTAGCCACTTATATTCCAAAATTATCTCTCTCACATATCTCATACATTGCGGTGGCAATGGCTGCTGGGTTCAGAGGAGGTGGCGGCCTTCGAACACTGGAGTTCGGATCGGCTACCACCACCCTTAGCACCTCCGATTGGGTTTGGAGGAGGTGGCAGCCTCTGAACACTGGATTTGGATCAAGCACTGCCACCCTTAGCGCCTCTAAATCGTGGAGTTCGAAGGCATTGGCAACCTCTGAACCGTGGAGTTCGGAAGTGGTCTGCACTTCCAAACTCCAAGGTTCGAAACCACTGGTTGCCTCCGAACCCTGAAGTTTGGAGGCACTGAGAGCCTCCGAACTGTGGAGTTTGGAGGCAGCCTACGCTTCCGAACTCTAGTGTTCGGAGGCATTGGCTACCTCCGAACTCTAGAGTTCGGAGATGCTGGGAGCCTCTGAAGTTTGGAGTTCGAAGGCTCTCAATTTATATTTTATATATTATATAATATAATATATTACACATTTCAATTTGCAAGGACCCTCCACTATTTTAATTTGTAGTTAAGTTAATATAATGCTACAATATGTATATAATATATATATTATGATAATAATAATAATTATTATTATTATTAAGATTGCTACCTCCGAACTCTGAACTCTGAACTCTGGAGTTCGGAGGCTCTTAATTTTCGTTTTATATATTATATAATATAATATATTTTATATTTTTATTTTTATTTTATATATTATATAATATAATATATTACAAGCACGAACCCTCCACTATTTTAATTTGCAGTTAAGTTAATGTAATGCTACAATATGTATATAATATATATATTATGATAATAATATTATTATTATTATTAAGATTAAAAGTAATTGAGAGTCTAATATTTATTTAATAAGTTATTCTCAAACTTTTAATTAGATATGTTGGTGAGATCTTATTGAGTTAAGATGCAAGTGCATATAATTTATAAGTAATTGATAATTTTATAGTTAATATTTATATTTATTGATAAAAATTTATTAAATCTATATTGCATGTCATGCTTATAATTGTTAGATGGACAAATTTATCACTTTGTAGTGGAAGTAATTCAAATGGATAATGACATTTTTTTGAATCAGTGTATTTGCATTTTATTTTTCTTATTTGTTTTTTCTTTTTTTGATGGTTTATACTTCCCATTGCGTTCACAAGTAAGACAAATTATAGGTTTTTTTCTAATACTCGTAGATTCTAAACTCTTTATTACAATAACAATTCCATTTTCTTTTTTAACTTTCTTAGTCCATCCAATCAGTGTTTCTCGAGTATCAAAAAGCTAATAGAAGAAAACATTTAGATATATTTTTTCTCTAACTATAATAATAATTTAAAAAAACTTTATTAAAAATCTATCATACCTCATTAGTAGTGAATTGTTAAATAATATCAAATGATTGGTGAATTACAAAATCAATTTTGCTGAGATATAAGAAAAAATGAATAAAATAAAATACCAATTAAAAATTCGAAAACCCAACTTCCCGAACCATGGGATTCGGAAATACAAGCGTTTCCCGAATTCTGGAATTCGAAAAATCCACTAATACATATAATATTTACTTACACACTAATTCTGAAAATCAAGAATTCTTTGGAGTTTCCAACTTCCCAAACCCTAGAAACACACACTAATACATACAAGATTTAGATTTACTTGTGTGTGATGTTATTTTTTTGAGTAGTTGTTATCTTCTTCGTCAAACTCTCCCCAATTCGTTGTAAACATTTGAGTGTAATAATCTATGTCTAACTTCGACTCGTTGATATTATGAGAGAAAATGGTTGAGCAATGATGGGTGTGAAACAAGAGAAATGAGTGACCTTGAGGAGAAAATAGATTTTCAATTTTCGATTGTGGGTATGAAATAATAAGTTATTACGACGGACGACGGGTGAGAGGAAATTACAGAGTTTGTCGGTGGAAGAAAGTACAATATCAAGTGGTTGTTTAATGTAGGTGGTTGACCATTGAAGATGAAAGGTAAAATTGAATTTTTTTCTTGAGACTATTTTAGGTGTATTAAAAAGTGGTTGCAGAGAGTAAAATCGTGGTTACGAATAGAATTTTGCTTACTGGAATACCCTTTCAGTACAATGACTGGAATACCCTTTCTCCCCGCGAATATCCCAACCCTACCTCCAGGGATAAAACAGGCAACTAGACCACTATAAAATCCAAAATATCCAAAGCGGGCTAGGGTTCCAAAATGGCGATCAGATTCAGGATGAGGCTCGATCGGAGAGCTGGGGATTTGCGGAGGCTGTTTCCCCTCTTCGTAGATGCCGATCTCTGTCTTCTCAGATCGATCGGCTTCATCTGAGAGTCGATGATTCAGTTCTCAAACTCAACAGCCCCTTTCGGTAAGATATCTTATAAGCGGTCAAACCGCTAAGCCAAACACAATAATAATAATAATAATAATAATAATAATAATAATAAAGAACATCACGATCTGTTTTGTTTGATTGCGGTTTCTGTTCGTAAGAACTGGTTTCCGAATCAGAAAATAGATCGGCCGTTGCTTTCCGTTCTTTTTCTTTTCTTTCCATGAATCCATTCTATTTCTTAGTAATGGAAAAGGACGGAAAAGGGTAGAATGGAAGTATTGCCATTCCATGCTTTCTTCCAAACGTACTGTAAATACGGTGGCCCGGAAAATGAACCCGATTGAGGCTTCGCTGTTTCACAGAGAGATGGGATGTTTCTTGGGGGTGGTTGCCCCTCTCTGTGCTGGTATTCGAAGCCGATGATTTCAGATCCATCTCCAAAATCAACAGCCCTTTGGGTGTGTGTGTTGGCGCACGTTACTCTGTGTTCGTGCATGTACATATACATACATACATTCATAAATATATCAGCATCTGCTTTTTCTTCTTGTTCTGTCCTTCAATTCCAAGTTCTTAAAGGGGCTATGATGATGAGCTTCCTGGGTCCAGATCAGTGTTGGCTTGGTGGGATCCGACCCTTTTCTTGGCGGGGCAACCCGGATGGCCAGTGTTCCAAGAAATTACTCGGGTAATATGGATGGAGATGAATAGCATGTTTTGCTTACCCTTGTGCGGACTCGCTGTATTGTGGAGGATAAAAATCGAACTTACAACCATCGGTGTGAATCTGACATATCGTTTATCTTACCGTTGGACTATATGCTTTGGGGCTGTTTACTGTTTTTTAAAATGGCTTTCAGGGGGTGTTTGGCTTAGTGTTTTGAATACTTATAAGGTATTGGTAAAATTTAAATATTGAATAATTTTTTAAGTTATATATTTTTAAAAATTAAATAATTTAAATACTATCGAGTTTAAATATTATTTTTGATAATTATAACACTACAAGAAAAAGGGGTATTGGCGGCGAAGTTTTCCCGACGATTTTAATAATCGTCGGAAAAACACCACAATTATCGGTGATTTGTAGAACCGCCGGTGATGAGTCAAAAGACCGACGATTTTAAAATCGCCAGTAATGGGATACACATCTCCGGCGGTTTTAAAAAATCGTCGGTGATTTTTGAAGCATAACCAGCGGTTTAATAAAATCGCCGGTTGTGTTTACCCATCCTCGGCGGTTTTAAAACCGCCGGGGATAGGATTATATAAGGCCCTGCGCGCACCCAGCCCAATTCTCTCCTGCGTGCACCCGGCCCAATTCTTCCCTTCACCCCATTCGATCTCTTCCAAAATCCCCCCTGCAAACCCTAACATTATCTAGCTCGCGCCTCGCTGCCTCCCTCGATCGCCTTCGCTGCCTCCCTCGATCACCCTCGCTCGCCTCGCCTCGCCCTCCCTTGCTCACTCTCAGTCGCTCTCGCCCTCCCTCGCTCACTCTCAGTCGCCCTCGCCCTCCCTCCCTCGCTCTCTCTCAGTCGCTGTCGCTCTCGCCCTCCCTCGCTCACTCTCAGTCGCTCTCGCCATCGGCCTCGCCCTCGCCCTCCTTCGCTCACTGATCAGTCGCACATGCAACCAGAGAAGTGTTGATTGGAATTGGGGTAAATTACAGTTTGATTGCTCTGCGGTAGTTGTTCTTCCTTGATCAGGTTTGTCTCCAGCTTGTGTATAATGTATCTCTATCGTTTATTTATCTGTCTATACGTATGAATCTTGCGTGTTATCCCAGATCCTCTGTTTATCGGTTGAGATTTAGATGATAATTCATTCTATTAGATCATAATTATTGATCAACATTGTTGTTTTTAGAGTTAGTATTGATTGGAGTAAAATTGATTTAATCATTTCAATGATTTTTAATTTTTGTTCTTATGTTCTAACGTTGAGTTTCTTATAAAATTTCCTCCACTGATTCTTCAGCATTACATATAGTTCAAAATATTGGAAAAAAAAAATCATGGATATTGATTATTGAGAAACTAGAACTGTGATGCTTAGAATCACTTCCACCAGAAAACTTATGAAAAATGTTACACAGTATTGACTGGAAATTCTTCTTACCAATGGGTAGACCAAATTAAAAGGATTGTATAAGGATATGGTGTGAGAGTGAATCTTTAGAGTTTGTTTGGTGAAAACTTGAGAGCACGAGATGACGTGTTTGATTAACTAATTATAGTAGATGTTTCTAGGGAGTGTCTCAGAACTCACCAGAAAGTTGTTTTTGTTAGATTCAAAGTTGTAGTTGTATGAAGTGAAAATTATATGAAAAAATCAGAACCTAGCTTACTTCTTTGATTCCAAAAATAACCAAAACCAGAACAACAAAATCCGTGCACAGAAAAGTCCCAGGTTTCAGGAGGTGGCATAAGGGTTCCTAATCATTGTTATTGGATTACTTAACATGGTAAAAAATAGTTTATAGATACAGGTAAATGATATATTGATTTTCATGCTGTACTGCAGGTTGGGAGTGGTGGGATTATTGGTGTATGAGAAAATTTGGGCTTTAGTATGCCTCTTGGCACTCTGATCTATTATGTTTTTGACTTTCTTCTTCGCCATAGGGGCCTTCTTAATCGGGTCCTGAAAAATCGAAATGTCTGTTGCAGATTTGCAAGGATAGTTAAAAAACATGACAACTGCATGAAAAACTATGTTGTAATAGAATTACATAATATGTTGTGATAGAATTAAGTTAAGGATGAAATAAGATTAGTAACTTAATTAAATTAATAATATTATATGATATTTGATTTACCCGAGGTCATACTTTGTCTTGTTTAATTTAAAAAATATATATAAATGTGATATTAATTTGTATTGATTAATTAAAAGAAAACCCAAAATAGCACTCAATAAAAGTGATTAATTTGTGGACCTGCCAATGCGTGGGAAGAACTTTCATGATTGCATACTTTGTTTGATTGGCGAGACGACGCTAGAGGGAGTATATGGGTGGGTTTTGGGGGCATTTTCCGGGGGAAATTGTTTTGAACAAATTTCTAGCCATTTTTCCTCAAATTCTTTGAAATGCTCTTTTGGAGTCCCACCTTTTGATGTCTCTTTCTTTTGCAGCTTCTCCCTCAAAAAACATGCTCTTTATTATTGGACCAGGCATGAGCCTCTCCCTCCCTCCCTTCAGTCAATCCCTTTGAATTATGCCGCTTCATTATGTTTGAACACTCTTTTAGTTTTCTGCATTTTATCTCAAAACACTTATTAGTTTTAGACTTATTTTAGAGAAGCAAAATTAATTGTTTTTACTGGTTGGTTTTAAGAATAACTAATAGCTGTTATCTGGCAATAAAAATTATTCTGTAGGATCAACAGTGATCTCCAACTGTTCATTCTTTGATGTTTGTGGTTCTAAAAACAAACAAACAAACAAACGTAACAAAACAAAACAAAAACGAAAAGGGAAAGCACCGCAACAAACCAAGTTCAAAATATTCATTTATTTTGATGTTTATAAACAAGAAAGAAAAAACAGGTAGAAAATATAATCAAATGGGTCAAAGAATCCGCAGAAGAATAACCATCTCCTACTTTATTGAAGTCCAGTCTAAACTCTGGGGGGGACAAAAAAAAAGTCTTATTTCTACTGTTTCATAGAGAGAGAGTGAGATGCAATCTAGCTACTTTTTCTCGATATGGGTAATTGGGTCTTCGACCAAGTTGCTTTGACATTGCTCCTTCACTATGCGAATCAATTTGTGTTATTTCTTTCTTTATTCTGAAGAATTGTTCATTTTGAATAGGGGAGCCTTAATTCACATCAGATGGCTTTGCTATGTTATCTTGAGAGCCTTAATATTTATCAAATTACCATTGCTGAACAAGCAAAATTATACGACAGGAGTTGCCCTAAACATTTTCTTTGTTTTGAAGATGTGGTGTTGCATTTCTTAGTGTTTATGTTTATAACCAACATTTGAGTGTAGGTTGTAGGGAATGCGTGTGCTGAAGGAGCTTGTTTTAATGCATTCCCAAGACATGAGTTCTGTAGCTTCACAAACACGGTTGAGTTTTTTGTTTTTTGGGTTTTCCAGTTTGGTCAATGATTTTGTTTGATTAGCAAATCCATGTTGCATACATCCAAATACTCTCTTTGGTAGCACAATTAATGATTAATGGTTTAATTAACCATTCTGTTTAGTGCCTCATCGTGTTACTAATTATGGATTATGTTCAAAATATTATGAAGGTCCTCGCTGGTTTTGAATCAGTCTCAAAAGTTTTTCGCTCTTGGCTTGCTTACAGTTACGGCTTACTTGGCCTTTTGGCTCTCCTTCCCTGATCTCCTATTTGATGGCTGGTTCGTGTTATGGTATTTAGGTTGGCTTTTCTTGTTTCCTTGACTGCGGCCCATCCAGGTCATTTTTCTACCATCCATTTGTAGCTTAAAAGCTAATTTCATTTACCTAATTAGCTTCTTTGCTATGAGCATGGATCTTGCTTCTTTTTGCCTGCCTAGATCCATCTAATTCTTGGAGATTGGCATTTGGTCTTTTGATTGGCTGGAAGCTTGGCAATGTCGCTTTAATTCTGTTTTGGGACATTTGCCCCATGTTTGTGTTCTGTTTTGGGGCTGGTCTTTTCTTGTTGGCTCCAAAATTGCTCCATCTCTCTCGGAACTGGTGTCTCTCATGCTAATATTGTAATTGTTTGAATATTATTAAAGCCATTACTGGTTGTTTTAAACTGCCGGTAATAATATCATTACTGGCGGTTTTTAACCGCCGGTAATATTTTCTGACGGAGGTATTTCCGACAAATAAAATTACCGTTGGTAAAAATTTTATTAGCAGTTTTTTTACTTTTTTTCCAATTAACGTTTAATCATGATAATGTTTAATTTTTAATAAATATATAAGTAAATAAATTATACAAAATTTAAATTTTAGTAATGTTGTAAGTGATCAAACAGGTAAGCAAACAGCCCCTAGGAAGGTAACCCCCTTAGTTTTCTTTGTCACTCGGCAACCGATGGCTGCAGCCATGGCGGGTCAACTCCCCCCTCAGCCCACTGATCAGTTCGTATCTGAGCCTCAAATGAGTCCTTCATAACAGCATCTGTTTATAAGTTATGGATGGTTTTTGCAAAGATGCGCGAGCTGGACTAAGTTTTTGTATATGGACAAAAGCCGAAAGCAAATCTGGAAATTTTCTATGCTTGTAGTCAGCATTTAACTATCAAAATCAGCCTCATATTGGACCAAACTATCATGAGCCAAAAAGCATTTGGGCCCTCTGTTTCTAATTGTTTCTGAATTTTTGTATTCGTTGTTTAGAATTTGTTTGATTTAATTGTTCTTCTAATTGTTTAAAATTGATTTCTATAAGGAAAAAAAAAATCTGAATTTGCTTTTTTCTTTTTTTTCAAGAAGTTGGAGTTTCTTTTAGCTGATAGAGACGGCTTTCAATAAATTAAATCTTTAGACTTAATTGGATGGTCAAACTTAAATATGATGGATTTTCGTGAGTATGTTGTTTTGATACATTCTTTGCAACTTTCACAGGATATAGTAGTTGAAAAAAAAGGAATTTATGATTGATGTCATAAGCAAAAATTTAAAGAAGCACACAAACAACACCAACAAATGGGTTGTATTGGACGAGATATTAGGAACACTAATTGAGCATTTTATATTTGGGAGGGATAAAAGTTTGAACTTTCATAGGTCATGTCGAAACACTATTGAGCATTTTACCTTTGAGAAAGAGAAAAGTTTAAACTTTTTTTTTTTTTTATGATAAGGATTTAGACAATAAGATGTTTTGTTTTTGGCAATGTCGTAGTGTTCGATACAACTTATAATACCAAGTCCTTTATGATTTTTGTTCCATTTATTAGTGTAAACCATCATGGTCAGACCATTATATTTGAGTGTAGAATGTTAGTGATGAGATGATCGAATCATTTGTTTGGTTGTTCTTGAAGTTTTTAGAAATCATGCCAAACCAAGTGGCCCCAGTTGTTATAATTACTGATCAAAATGTTGCAATTTTGTACCGAAGTTTCGATGGTGGTGTTGTTTATTCTGTACCGATTTTGCCTGACATATTTTGAATAAGTTTTTTAAAAAATCAACGCAATGATGTATAAAGAGTAGTATCACATGTTAGTGAATATCATTAAATAGTTTAAATCGTTCGAGGATTTTGAACAGTGATGGATTGAGATAATGCAGATCAATAACTTGGGTTGCAATGAATGATTGATCAAAATGTATGAAATACACAGTTAATAGGTACCAGCGTATGCCAAACATGTATTTTGTGTAGGAATATCTAGCAACTAAAGGATTGAGAGTATTCATTCATTTTTGAAGAAATATGTTACCAGAAATAACTCGTTCATGGATTCCATCACACATTTCAATAGGGCGTTAGCTCATCAACGCCATGAAGAATTAGTTGCCAATTATATTGATCTTAGTGAACAACTAAGGTTGAGTTCAGTTGTTATGTTGGAGTAACAAATGATACAGATATATATAAAGTATATATTTGTGTTGTTTCGAAATGAAGTTGAGCAAAACAACTTCTACATATGTTTAAAGAGATCAAGCTACGTAGATGTTAAGGTGTACATCGTGGAGTGTTTCTAGCAAGGGAAAAATTTTGATAGGCATCGAGAGTTGACTTATTACCAAGAGTATGATTTCATATCGTGCAGTTATCGAATGTTCGGGTTTGACGGTCATCCATGCTGACACATGTTATTTGCAGAAAAAACAAGTGTTGTTATTGGAGAAATATATTTTAAGATGGTGGACAAATAATGCAAATGTTGAATTCATACACGAACTTTTGGCTGGTTTATCAGTCGAAGATGGTTCTAGTCAGTCATTAATGACAAGGCATTTGTTACTATTACACAAGATTTCGTTGTTAGTCGATCACGCATCTTTAATAGATGCTTACAACACTTTTCTATTAGATGAATTCGAAAGTTTGCATATTAGGCTTAAAGATATTGACAACAACAAAAATATTGGGATGAGCAAGAATATGAGCAAAATCCACAAGGAGATCTAAGTGGTATGTGATCCAAATGTTGTTAGAGCGAAAGGGTGCAGGAAGCGATTAAAGTCATTGAAAGAGAAGGCAATGTCCCAATCTAACATCAGGCAAGTCTTCTTGTGCATGTTCTGCTAGATTTGGACATTGCCTTCTTTTTTGATGACTTTAATCGCTTTCCACGCTCTAACAGAATTCGGATCACATACCACTTGGGTCTCATCGCGACTTTTGCTCCTATTCCTATTCATTTTGATATTTTCGTAGTTGTCAATATCTTTAAGCCTAATGTGCAAACTTTATAAGTCATCCAATAGAAAAGTGATGCGAGCATATGTTAAAAACACATCATCGACCAACAACAAAGCTTTGTGTGATAGTAACACATGCCTTGCCATTAATGACCGACTAGAATCATCATCAATTGATAAACTAGCCAAAGGTTCATGTACAAATCCAACCTTTGCATTCTTTGTCCACATTTTTAAAATATATTTTTTCGATAACGACACTTATTTTTTCTTCAAATGGAACAACATGTGTCACCATGGATAGTTGTCAAATTAAAAACATTTGACAACTACATAATATGAAATCATACTCTGGGTAATAAGTTAGGTCTTAGTGCCTATCAATTTTTTTCCTTTGCTCAAAACGTTCCACATTGTACACATTAACATTTACGGAGCTAGATCTCTTTGAACAAATATAGAAATTGATTTGCTCAACTTCTTTATGGAACAATACAAATATATGTTTCGTGTATATATGTACTATCTATTGCTCCATTATAACAATTGAGGTTAGCATTGGTTGTTTATTGAAATCAATATGGTTGATAACTAGTTTCTCATGGCATTGATGAGCTAATGTCTTATTGAAACGTGTGATGAAGTCCATCAATGAACTATTTCTGTTGATATATTTATTTAAAAATGAGTGATTGCTCTCAACCCTTTGAGTGCTAGACATTCCTGCACTGAATACATGTTTGACATGAGCTAGTACCCATTGACCGTGTATTTTGTACATGTTGATCAACCATTCATTGCTGCCCAAATTAGTGGTCTCCATTATCTCAGTTCATCATTATTCGAACTCCTCGGGCGATTCAAACTGTTTAATGATATTCACTAGTCTATGATATTTTGTTTCTTATACAATATGTCATTGATTTTTTTAGAAAATTTGTTCAAAATATGTCACTGGCAAAATCAGTATCAGTGCAAACTGAATGGAAACACCATTGAGATAGCTTTTGAAATTACAGCGTCTTGATCAATGATTATAACAATAGGGGCTGTTTGGTTTGGCATGACTTCTAGGAACTTTGAGAATAGCTAAACATGATTTGATTGTCTCAATAATCTGCAACCAAGGATAATCATTTGGTCATGGTGGTTTACACTAATAAATGATGCAAAAATCATTGAGTACTTTTTGGTGTTGTATGAAACACTACGACATCCCTTAAGAAGACATGAGCCTTTTTACTCAGAATCAGTTCAAAAACAACGAAACATCTTATTTTTTGAGTTCGTATTGTAATTAAAGAAAAAGTTTAGACTTTTCTTTCTCTTAGATGTGAAATGCTCGATTAGTTCAGTGTCATGACCCATTTGTTCCTAATGTAAATCGTTTTCATGGTTCCTGATATTTATCTCAATATAATCTATTGATAATGGACTGCTCGACTCTATCTTCATGAGTCGCAATTGTTGACATGTTGATAGATTGGCTTTCAAAAATTATTGTGCAAGTGTTTTCTTTATGGTCGAGACATTTCAGTGTAATCTTAACAAATGTGTGAGTAGTCAAACCATGGTTATGTTTCTCCAAAAATTATCTAACCACTGAATTATTGCCAGCTTGTTATTTCACCATCGACAATCTAGCATTGTACCTAAACTCGTGTATGTCTATGGTTTCTTTTGCTAACTTGTGGCACATTTTTACGGCACATTTGATTGGTCTCGTTTGTTTTTCTTTCTTTAGAGCAAATAAATAACTTATATATGATATATGATTGTACTTGTTTTCTTATTCTTTTTGTTGTTCGTTATTCGAGCACTAAAACTCGGTTCTCGTGCATGCATTGTAAAAAGTGTACGCCATTTTGTGATTCAAATTCCTAACCAATATTCGAAATTCGACTAATGAAAACTTGAGTAAGATATACATTATGAGAACTTTGTGATTTCATCTCTACAAAAAAAAGTTTTTCGGTTAGGAGTAAAGTAACATATTATGACAACGCAACATATATGAATAAATTAATTACAAAGTAATGTTTCAATATTAATAGTAAATGATAGGGTTTTAATATTATTAGTAAATAACAATGTTCATTCGGCAAAATGAGGGAGGTAAAATTTAAATAAATTTTTTTTATGTGTTAGTTAATTAATAATTTTTCTAAGTCAGTGAAAATTAATGCTCTAAAATTGGTAAAAATTAAATGTAAATAAGTGTTATTTAAGTGAAATGAAAAATAAAAAAAGATATAGATAACATATTGAAGGTGGTGGCAGACTTAATAAGAAGAGATGAAAAATAAAGTTACAGAATGAAGGAAAGTGAAATCTTACGGGTTGGGATCTAATTTGGGTGGGGGGGTTGTTACGTCAGCATCAGCAGGCAATAGCTAGTAGGGGTCGTTATATAGAGTTCGATGGGTTTACTAAGCCATTTACAAAAAGGGGGTAAGAAGACAATTTTGCTCCCGCCCATTGTTGTTCTCTTCTTGTTTGTTCGTCTCTCTTCCATGATTGCTGTCTTGTCGCGCTTTGTCGCTCTGAGCCCATAGTCTCGCTGTCCTTGTGTCGTCTCCGTCGCCTTGCCTCGCCATTGTTGTCGTTTTGTCTCGTCGATCGTCGTTACATCTTCAAGATGCAGCAATTGTCAGCGCAGCGAGGTGAGGTGACGGAGGCGACGCGAGGGTAGCGAGACGGCGGCCATGGAAGGGTGACGAGCAAGCAAGGAGAGAGCAATAGCGGCCCAATTTGCAAAGTGGGCGGAGTAAAATCGTCATTTTATCCCTTTTCAATAGGGCAGTTGGTGAGTCAGTCAAACTCTCTAGACTTTTCCTAGCTAATAGACAGAAGTCTTTTGTGTTGGTATTAAATGAGGGAGTGGAGCATTAATTGAGTGAGTAGATGCATTAAAAGTCTTTCACCTCAATTGAATTATATTATATATATTTATAAGCTTAAACGGTTGAATGTATCCATCCTCCTCGGCATTGCATATATTTATATATCAAGGTAGAAGTTTTTGGAGAAAAAGCAGAGAACTCTGTGGAACTAGCAGCCTTTTTCTTTGGCGAAGCAGTTCGCAGTGACTAGCGGGCAAGGTGTTGCAGCGACAGTCACCGACGAGCAGCAAGTGGGCAATCGAAGTTGTAGGCAACTGGTGAATAGCGAGCAATCGGCTTAGTGAAGGAGTTGCGGATGGCCAACAGGCAGTTGCAGCGGCGAGCAATTCGATGAAATTTTAAAAAAACACACATCTCATAAAATTGTGTATTTTTTTTTTTTTAAATTTCGTCTCATGAAAAATACAAGTTTGAGAAACTCACATGGATGTGTGTATTTTTTTTTTTTAAAAAAATCATCTCCTTAAAAAAATGGTGGAATTCAATACAAATCATATATATATGATACTTGAATGCTTAAGCAATACATTATCACATCACATGCAATAAACTGATCTTTGTAATGAGAGAAATGGAGTTTTAAACTCTTATTAATTCAATCCATCATTATTAGGACATTTATCAGTAAAACTTTTTAAGGCAAAACTTTTGGATAGAAATATCACTTCAAAACTTGAGTTTTTTTAAAAAAATTCCTCGCGCTTTTCCCCAAAAGCCACTTTGCCACTAACCATCCTCTAGGCAACCTTAACAACTATTGTTGTTGCTGGAAGCCATTATTAGCCATTCTTAGGCCATCAACGACCGTTGTTGCTACTTCTCACGGTTCGAAAAAGGCTAAAAAATATTAAAACCACCTCACCTCTTCATCTTTTTTAGTGACCAAAAATCTTCGTTTTCTCTTATTTTTTCCTTTCTCTTTGTCACTATTTCTCGTTATGCTTAAAGAACAGAGACAACCATTAGTATTTATAGATGATGGTCCCTTGTTTCATCCTATCAAAATATTGTTTCCACAGCTATTGCCCATAGCTTGACGACTTAGTTGTCTTCTTCAATCATCTCTATCAGCCTTTATATTGTCGCATCGTTTACCTCCATCAACAATCCGACTCCAAGCTTCATCGTCCTTTTGTTGTAGCAAGTATTCCATATTTGCATATACGTGCATACATCAGCAATATTTCATTAATTCTTGGTCTTATTTCTTTAGGTTTCACAAGATTTCTTCATCATTCTACATTTCCAATCAGTTGCAATCGAATCCAAGCAAAATTTCGAATCAAATTTGGTTGATCCTTGAATTTGCCTAATAGGCTAGTTGGTGCTTCCCTTTGGCTTTCTTTAGTTCTGTTAACTTTTGGCTTCAATATCTTGCTTTTTTTGTGTTCTAAAATTGGTGTAAAAAATATCATGTTTTTTTCCATGCCTCCTCTTAGTATCATAAAATAGTTTAATCCGATTCGTAATCATTTTCTTGGAATTTTGACTCAAAATAGCTCGACCAAATTGCTCATCTTGTCTTAGACAATTTTTTTTCAAAATCTTTTATTCTCGATTATTTTCAATTCAAGGGTCAATTGTGAAATTCGAATGTACCATCGTGTTCTCAGTTATGCTTACTTTGACACCAATTTTTTGCTTCGTTTCAGTTTGAACCCATTGAATTTTAGTCGAGTTCAAAGTAAAATATTTCACCAACCTTTTGTGGATTTCAACAACTCCTTAAATTAGCAATGACCTACCTTACTTAATTTAAAACAAATTATAATAAGGACATTACTTTGTGAATTCATGTTTTGGCTTTCATTGATTTCTCTTAAGGCTAGATAATTCGCCAAATTATAACTAAATCCTTTCCGGGTCTAATTTTAATTAATTTAAAATTTATTTTTAGAATATCCATTTTTTAAAAAAAAATCGAGTATTATATCAACACCCCATAAAATATTTTGTACTCTTAATTTCCTTAACTCTTTGCAATTTCTTTTAAAAATTTAGGCTGTTACATTCAATTCCTCTTAAAGAAAATTCATCCTCAAAATTTTATTGGTCTTATAACCAAAATCTTGAGATTAACCATTATGAGTCCTCAACTCATATCTTGAATCTTTATCTCATCACGTTACTCAATTTGATTGCCTTTGACTACTGTCACAGTCGGCCCACCAGAGTACCCAATAGCATAGGCAATTCGTGAGAAGGTCGCTAAGAAATGGAAACAAATAATCCCAACAGTACTTTCTGATGTTTTACACTTGTAATTAGTTTTAATGATGAAAAATATTATTTGGTTTTGATCCCTAAGTCATGAATCAAGTTTATGGTTTTTAACAAAAATCACAAGTTTATGGTTTTTAACAATAATCCCAACAGTACTTTCTGATGTTTTACACTTGTGATTAGTTTTAATGATGAAAAACATCATTTGGTTTTGATCCCTAAGTCATGAATCAAGTTTATGATTTTTAACAAAAATCACAAGTTTATGGTTTTTAACAATAATCCCAACAGTACTTTCTGATGTTTTACACTTGTGATTAGTTTTAATGATGAAAAACATCATTTGGTTTTGATCCCTAAGTCATGAATCAAGTTTATAATTTTTAACAAAAATCAATTTCAAGTATCTAAACCGAATAATCTATAATTTTTTTTCTAAGTCTGGAAGATTAGTACATTATAAGGAGACATATGAAAATGTTTTCATTTTGAAAAATTATTTTTCGATATTTCAATAGCTAACATTCATTGGTGTTAAAATGATTTTTAACGAATTTTTCAAGAAATAGAAAGTGTATATCTTGGAGGTGGTAAAATCGCAAAATCTTAAGTTTGTACTAAAACCCAAATTCTACTTTCTTATTGTTATGGATTTTGATTTTCTAGATCTTTTTATTGAATCCAAATTAGGGGTACTTTCTTATTTACATTTCTTATTTCTAGATATTTTTATTGAATCCAAAACCTAGAGAAGATGGTGAAAATGATGTAACTCAAAATTTTGAAAGGATTTCAATAAGACAAAATGAATCTAATTCTCAAGAAAATGATCCATTTGAAGAAGAACAAGAGCAGCAAGTAGAAAAAGAACCAACATTTCCAAGAGAAAGGAAATATGTCAAAAGGAATGAAATCATAGGAGATCCATCCAAAGGCATTAGAACTAGATCTTCCATTAGAAATGAATGTCAATTTGCTGCCTTCCTATCTCAAGTTGAACCCAAAAATATTAAAGAAGCTCTTGAAGATGAAAATTGGATTATAGCCATGCAAGAAGAATTAAATCAATTTGAAAGAAATGGAGTTTGGAAATTAGTGCCAAGACCAAAAGATTATCCTATTATAGGCACAAAATGGGTATTTAGAAATAAGATGGATGAAAATGGAGTTGTAACAAGAAACAAAGCAAGGCTAGTGGCTCAAGGTTATAGCCAAGAAGAAGGTATTGACTTTGATGAAACCTATGTCCATGTTGCTAGATTAGAAGCCATAAGAATGTTGTTAGCATTTGCTTGTTACAAAAATTTCAAGCTATATCAAATGGATGTTAAGAGTGCTTTCTTAAATGGATATATTAATGAAAAAGTCTATGTAGAACAACCCCCTGGTTTTGAAAATCACAAGTATGAAGATCATGTGTTTAAATTGTCTAAAGCTTTATATGGTCTAAAATAAGCCCCTAGAGCATGGTATGAGAGACTTAGTAAGTTTCTCTTAGAAAAAGGATTTAAAAGAGGCCAAATAGATACAACCTTATTTATAAGAAGTCATGATAAGGACATCTTATTAGTTCAAATATATGTAGATGACATCATCTTTGGATCTACAAATAAATCTCTATGTGATCAATTTGCAAATCTTATGCAAGGAGAATTTGAGATGAGTATGATGGGTGAACTTAAGTACTTTCTAGGATTACAAATAAAATAAGAAGAAGAAGGTATATATATTTCTCAACAAAAGTACATAAGAGATCTTCTCAAGAGGTTTGATGTTCAAGATTGTAAACCTATGGCTACACCTATGAGTAGTTCTCAAAGCCTAGACAAAGATGAGTTAGGCAAGGCTGTGGACAACAAGCTTTATAGAAGCATGATTGGCTCTTTGTTATATCTAACAGTCAGTAGACCTGATATTATGTTTAGTGTGTGCTTATGTGCTAGGTTCCAATCCAATCCCAAAGAATCTCATTTAAAAGCAGTTAAAAGAATCTTGAGATACCTAAAAGGAACTGCAAATCTAGAACTATTTTATGCAAAATCAAATATTTTTGATCTAATAGCATACACTGATGCAGATTATGATGGATGTAAAATAGATAGAAAAAGTACAAGTGGCTCATGTCAATTCTTAGGAAATTGTTTAGTATCTTGGTCAAGTAGAAAGCAAAATACAGTGGCTCTATCATCTACTGAAGCTGAGTATGTAGCAGTTGAAAATTGTTGTGCTCAAATATTGTGGATGAAATACCAAGTAGAAGACTATGGCATAAGACTTCATAACATCCCAATAAAATGTGATAATACTAGTGCTATAGCTTTAACAAAAAATCCAGTGTTTCATGCAAGAACTAAACATATAGAAGTAAAACATCACTTCATTAGAGACCATGTTCAAAAAGGAGACATAAGTCTTGAATTCATAAATACAAATCATCAAGTAGCAGACATCTTTACAAAACCTCTTGATAGAGAAAAGTTTGAATATTTTAGGAGTGATCTAGGACTAATTATAACATGAGTAAGTGTGTGGTAATTGATTTCTTTTCTTATTCCTGTTTATATATATATTTGATACGGCCAAGATTCAAATCTGTCAAATCAATATAAAATCTATTGACAGAATGCTTTCGGGCCAAAATTTATATGTGATGTTTGGGGCACATCTCTGTAAATTAATCTGTTTAAATCTTAAATATAGTCGACAGCATTTGTGCTGTTGTCGACTAAGATGTTGTGAGATTGCTAAGATAGTCGACAGAAGGCTCAGCCTAGTCGACTATGCGCTAAGTATAAAGCAAAATCAGTCGACAGCTTCATTGTATCTGTCGACTATTCCTTCAGTTCTTTTAATAATAATAGACTATACCTCTCTCATCTGTCGACTATACCCTAGAAATTTAACACAATAGTCGACAAAACTATATCATTTGTCGACTATCATATCCCGCCTATTTAAAGAATAGGCGACTATTGGCTTTCTTAAAACCCTAACTTCTCCCTTGTGGCCGATTTGCTCTCTCCTTCTCACTTTGAAAGTGTCGATTTCCATCTCTTCTTGGCATTACCGATCGCCCATCTCTTTCTCTAAAGTGCCAAAGCTCTAAAAATCACCCGCTTCTACTAGACTATATTCAAAAATCGTTTTCTCGGTCATATTCCGAGATCTCTCTTGCTCTCTCTATCTCAAGTTTTTTTTAATGGCGCGTACCAAGAACTCGGATAAGGGAAAAGGAAAAGGGAAAGGAAAAGAGAAGGTATCGGGTTCTTCAAGCCGTCCTCCATCTCAACCGAGGCCTCAACTTCAGCTTTTCATTTCTGAGGGACAACAAGAAAGGTATTCCATTCATTTTGAGTCCCGTGAAGTCCTTGTCGGTCAATATTTGGATTTATCATTTCTAGACACCATTGGTTTTCCATACATTCAAACGTTTAAGGACGTTGGTTGGTGGGATTTTCTAACAATTCATAGATGCATATATGAAGATGCGGTTAGGGCTTTTTATTCCAATGCTGACAATACCTATCACAAAAGAAAGTCGGATAAAAAGTTTAGGACCAACATTAGGGACTCTCATATGGAAATTACTTTGACATTAATCCACGATCAGTTTAAAATTCCTTTAGAAGGAGAAGAGTATGCTTCTTGGACTCAAGACTTTGTGTAGGCTAGTAAAGAAGTCATAGGAGATGACTCTCTCACAACTAAAATCACTGACACGTCAAGTATGGACTTAAACACTAGGATTCTTCATCTTATTTGTTGTCAGATGATCTACCCTAGAAATGGAAGCTTCTCTCTTGTTACAAGAATTGACTTATGGCTACTCCAATGCATTAAGGCTAAGAGAAGGCCAAATCTGTGTTTACTAATGATAAATCTGATGATAGACTCATTTTCCACCAAAACTAGGTCACTTCTCTATGGTATGGCAGTCAATGTTTTACTGGATAGTCTGGTTGGGAACATGGACAGTGCTAGAAAAGTATATCTCAGTCTCTCTCAACACATAAATGACAAGACACCCATTAGAATTGGCTATGCAAATAAAGATGGTGAATGGGTTAAAGCTGACAAACCTGAAACCCCTAGAAAGAAGAGAAGATCAGAAGGACCATCTTCATCTCATGAAGATCTAGTGGTTCAAGGTATGACAGATCTCAAATTAGATATCTCTAGAGTTGAAGCCAGTCTGCAAGAATTCAGAGAAGAAGTCAGGATAGATCTACAGAGTCTTCATCAGCAGCAAGAAGATCTATCGTCTCAGATGGGGCAGCTTATTCAGATGCTTTCCTCTCAGTTTCCTCCACTTGCTGCATCTCCATCCATTCCATCAATTGCTTCTCCTTCATCAGCTCAGTCTTCTCCTTCTTCCATCTCTCCAGATGTTTAGATGATGCCCTCATCATACATTCCACTTTACTTTTGCCTTATGTATGCTTATTTTAGCAGCTTTACTAGTTATTTTTGTTCTATGGTTTGTTGAACTCAAGCATCACTTTATGAATGAATGTTTTAATATTGACATTTTTCTCTTATTTAATGTATGTTTCAATCTGGCTGAATGGTTTAGTTGAATTTCTATGTGCAGCTTGGTTTAAGGGGGAGCCTTAGTGTATTTCAAAAAGGGGGAGTATTCTTTTTATTTGATATTGACAAAAAGGGGGAGATAAAATGATGAATTGATTTTCATAATTGTTCATAGTTGTTTTGTCATCATCAAAAATGGGGAGATTGATATTTTACTCTTAGTAATAAAATGGTTTTGATAATGACTATATGAAAATTAATCTCTATAATATGGATTACATAAATGAGAAAATAACTTTTATAATATGAAGCAAGGCATGGATTATGTAAATGAGAAAATAGCTTTTAATATGTGAATTGTGAAGTAAGGTATGGATTATATGAATGAGAAAACAAATTTGTAATGCATGAATTTTGAAGCAAGATATGAAATCCTATAGAAGAAATATTGAGTTTGGTTGAGTGATATTTATTTTAAAAATATACTTTTGATAATCTCAACTTGCCTTAAAAAAGATCAAAATGAGGATTTGTTAAAGTTTTCTATGTTTTCAAAAGGATAGTCGACTATGTGTTTCATTCTGTTGACTATGCCTTAGAATAGTCGACTATGCTGGTTTGATCTGTCAACTATGTGAGGCATCTGTCGACTATTTCTTAATCTGTCGACTATCAAGTAAGGATAGTCGACTATGGCTTTTCATCTGTCGACTATTTTTGTTCTGTAAATTCAAAATTTTCTTCACATTTTCACATCTGTCGACTATTCACTTGCATCTGTCGACTATGGGATTTTTGTATTAAAAGATAGTCGACTATCTCTTTCTGTCTGTCGACTATGCTTAGCTTTATTTGATAAAATAGTCGACTAACCCATTTTCTCTGTCGACTATGTGTTTCACAGAAACTTATAACGGCTAGTTTTTGGCGCATTAAATGCTTGCCCAACCACCCACAACGGTCCAAAATTCAAACTTATCCACCATCAACTATATATAGGTGGTTGAAGATGCATTGAAAGCTGCTGAAACACATTGAATATCTTAAACGATCGTGCCTTCACTGTTACATCGAGTTTTAACTTTTCTCTCTGTATTTTCATTTAAGAGGCTTTGATATTTTACTGTTATATTACTTTTAAGCCTCGATCTTACATTTAAAGAAAGAGCTTGTAACTAAGAGTTGTACTCTTAGAATCTCCATTTCATTCTCTGTATTTTTCCTAGCGGTAGCTAGAGGGCCCATTAAGTTGGGAGGTTGTAAGTTCCCTAGTCAAGGACTAGAGGACTTGCTCGTATTGAATAGGGGGTTTGAGAGTAAAGATTGGTTTTAAAATCCTTAGTTGATAGCTAAGGTAGTGGACTAAGCTTGGAAAGGTGAACCACTATAAATACGTGTCTTCACTGCTTTCCATATTTTTCTTGCTTCCTTTGCATTTCTGTTTCTACTGACTTTGAATGTTCATTGATAAAATTCCATATTTACTCTTCACCATTTGAAAGTATCTTTGCTTCTCAAATTTTTTTTTTTTAATTATACCAATTCACCCCCCCTCTTGGTGTGTGTCATATAAGTTCAATTCTATTAGTATCATCAAAGCAATTAGTGAATTTTTATCTTGGAAAACTGTCAACAGTTTGTTTCAAGATGTCGATAGTTTTATAGAAACTGTCGACAGTTTCAAATCTTTCTCTCTGTATTTAAATGTCGATAGCTCCTGCATAAAAAATGTCAACAGTTCTTCATCAAATGTCGACAGTTTATGTCCCAGACAATTTTCAACGGCTAGATTCTCCACTGTTCAAGTCTCCAACGGCTATATTTTTGAATGGGCTCGAGATGCTCTATAAATAGAGATCAAATGGATGAATCAAAACAACCAAGAGATCAAATGGATGAATCAAAACAACCAAGAGAGATCATTACAAGCTTACAAGTGTTTATTCTTCAAGTGCTTCATCATTTCATTTGTTCTTCATTTTTCTCTCTAAAGGCTTTGTTTATCATTTGTATTATCTTGTTCAAGACTTGTGTTTATATTGAGAGATCTTGTAACTAAGAGTGTTTACTCTTAGATCCTCTCCTTTTATTATTCTTGGTTTTCCTAACTTGTTGCTAGAGAACTTGCTTGTTTAAGCAAGAGGTTGTGATACCTAACTTGGTGCTAGAGGGCTTGCTTGTCTAAGCAAGAGGTTGTAAATTCCTAACTTATTGCTAGAGGGCCTATCTGGAGAGATATGAGGTATTTAGTGGATTGGTTGAAAAATCTTTAGTGAGGAGCTAAGGTAGTGGATTAGGCTTGGTTTAAGCCGAACCACTATATATCGTTTTGTCTCTTGTTTGCTTGTGATCTTCCTTTCATTTATTGTTCCAAGCATTTTAATAATCCTCACTTGCACTAAAATCTCGTTTTTCATCAAAAGGATTTTTAAGTTCAATAAATTTTTACAACCCAATTCACCCCCTCTTGGGTATTAGTGCCATTGCTATTCAAACCTAACAATTGGTATCAAAGTCTTGCTCCTTGTTTTTAGGTCTAACAACCTAATGAGAGATCCATGGCTCTTAAGGAAGGTTATCCTACTAATATGGCACCTTATTTTGATGGCTCATATTATGAACATTGGAAAATAAGAATTTGTGTTTTCATGACATCCATTGATTCCTATTTGTGAAATATTGTGAAAAATGGTTTTGTTTCAAAACCAAAGTTGGAATGGAATGATCATGACAAAAAGAATTTTTCTTTAAATATTAGCTAGAGCTATGCATATTTTACAACATATCTTAAGTGATGATGTTTATGTTAAAATTTCTAAGTGCACTAATGCTAAAAATATATTAAATACTCTTGATTCAATCTATCTTTCTAACAAATGTTGTGAGCATGGTGATGAAAATGTGCAGGGTGAAAATATTTTGAATCAACAACAAATAGAGGAGGAAGAAATCCCAACATCAAATATGTGCTTCATAGCTCAAGAAGAAGAGGTAACCTCCACTTCTACTTATGATGAATGTGATGATATTGAGAATGGTTTTTCAAAAGAAGAGTTGTTATATGCTTTTGATGAATTGTGTGTTAATTTTGAAAAACAATGTTTGAAAAACAAAACTCTTCAAAAACAATTGGATTTATTGTCAAAGGAATTGGAAACCTTAAAATCAAAGAATGAATATTTGCTTGTTTCCAATAAAGAATTTTCAATGGAAAATAATTTGAAAGAAACTAAATTGAAATCTCCTAATGATGCTCTAAATAAGAAACCTATTTTAAATAAAGAGATTTCAAATTCATATGATCATGACAAAGGTGTTCAAAATTCTTATAGTCAAAGAGCTAATATTAAGAGCTCATCTTTACACACCTCTCATGACATTAAATGTTTTAATTGTTGTAAATTTGGCCACATTGCATCTTGTTGCCCTTTTAAAAGGAAATCATCTAGTGGTCCAAAAATGAAATGGATTCCTAAGGGAACTAAGATATCTAATATTTCTTATGCTAAACCCCAAGAATCCAAGTATGTTTTGAAACCTAAAAATTCTTATTTTAAGAGGAATGTGTATAAGGATAAAATAAAAACAAATTTCAAACAAAAATCCTTTGCTTCACATTCTAACTATTGGTATCATCTTAAACACAAAGGTTTTATAAGAAACTATCCAAAGATTTTTAAACAAGTATGGGTTCCTAAGGGAACAACTCTATGCTAACAATGGTAAACCCAAAGTAGTTTGGGCACCAAAAGCTTGTGGATAGGTATTTTTGTAGGTTGCTTGTCATCCAAATGAATCTCAAAAAGAAATCCTTATGGATGAATCAAGCATGAAGGAAAGGGGGATGAAAAAGAGAGTCAACCCCAAATGATGCATTTCCATCCAAGAGTAAGATTTTATTAAACAAAATCTTAGTGGTATGTTTCTATCCCTTTCTATTCCTAAATTCTCTATGCTTATAAGTTTTGATGATAATGAATTGTGAATTTGCCCTCTATGATTTTTTGTTGAAAACTTGTATTGATTTCTATAATTAAAAGAGAGTTATAATGTTTTGATATATGTATTGAATAAGGGGAGAATAAAATTTGTTGATATGTGCTAAGAAATGTTGTCTTGATAGATAATCTTAAGCACAACCTAACTAGCATACACCAATCGTGTGACAGAAAATATAAAGTATGCTTTAATCCATGTGAAGTATCTTGTCATAAAACAAATGAATAAAAAAGAATAGATAATAGGACAAAGAATGTACTCAAACTTATATAGTGTAGAAAAATGCCTAGTTTCAACTATCTCTCAAAATACTTAAATTGCAACACATCTGTCAGATAATTACTCACTAATCATTCCAACCATAGATCCAATATTACATAACATCTAAAAAAGAAATCATAGAATATTCAAGGGGTACAATATCATTATATAATCCTCAAATCTAATTTACCTTCATAATGCTCAATGCCGATGTCTGTCGAACACAACCGGTCCAAGTTCATCAATATCTCCAGCGATGCTCGAATCTAGTTCTGGAATAGGGTTGGTTTTGGGGGGAATTTGATTTCGAACATTTTAAAGGTTTGCATAAGTGTCTGCAAACTCCTTCAAAAAGGCTGGATATTTTTGTAGGTTGTTAACCTAAAAATAACACATAATTAGAAAATTATGTCTAGAAACTCAAAAAGATTAAGGATTTAGAGTTCATTATACCTGCTGTTGGATGACAAGAATTTTAGATACACAACCGTATGTCGGATCTTGAATCCTAGCTTGAGCCTCATATAAGATTGTAGCAATAGCCTTATTACGGTCTCTTACCGAAAGATGGCTCAGAAGATTGAAGACATTTTTGGTGCTGAAAACTTTGTGGATAGCCTCAAAATCAGTATTTCCTGCTTCATTGTAGAAATAAGGGGCAAAGATGCATCCTTCGATACATCTTCTTCTCAAGTGCTTGCAAGCATCGCATGGAAAACCCAATCTTGACATGATCTTCTAGTTGTTTCTAAAGAAAATGAGAAAGGATAAGCTGAAGAATTCCTGGAACCTAGAAATGCACACAGATGATTTGAAAACCCCCAATCTCATTCCAATCTCCAAATTTTCTAAATTCCTACCCCAACAATATTCCTTTGAAAGATTGAGGTGATTTATAGTCTCTTTCGGGTTATAAACCCATTTTACCAAAATTTTGAGAAATTATCCACGAAATACAAACAATTAGGTTTCTACGCAAACCCTAAACCATCACAACAACCCCCAATATAAATAAGATGTTGCTAGTGAAGGCCACAACTTAGTTAAACCTCAAGACCGTTGAATGGCACGATGAGGTATCAACCGTATAAAGACAATCCTTTTTAAGCAAGCAATAAAGTTGAATTTGAAGTGCAAAGAGACAGTTTTCAAAATATAAACAAAGAAATTTTGAAATAGAAGTTTATTTGTTTTATATGTTTCGTAATGTGATATGCAGATTTCGAAACCTAAGATTCTATTCTGTAAAGATATGCTTTGAAAGACTCTTTAAGTGATGAATCTTTTGAAGCGAAATGAATGAATCTTACACCATAAAAATAAAAAAATATGGATGATGACAATGTTTATATTCTGCAACAGCTATAACTACTCTACACCTTTTCGAAAATCCCATTTGATATGAAATAATCTCAAGAATGATTCAACGATCATATTTGAAAGAATCGTTATAAGGAAAAATTCATGACTTGTTTGTGAACTTACTGTATGTGCATATGTATATATATACTGTCTGTTAATCATCTAAGATCAAGAACAAAGAGTCTTGAATAATCTGGGAACAAATGCTTAAAAAGAAAAGATTATAGGGAGAAGATCTTGCCTTACGATTCTTGACAGGATTGAACCCAACTCTCCTACGAAGAACTTAACAAAAGTTTCTATGATCCGAGCCTATCATTAGAACCTCCAAGCCAAGGAAGATAATATATCTAAAAATGGGCTAGATCTAACGATTGAACTTTCGTAGATCTGGTTTTCTTTCCAGCCAGATTTAAAAAGCACACTGCCCATCGCCGCCAGCCACCATAGCTAGCATTTCCCAACGATCCAAGGCCACAAGGCCACTACTCGACTCCCTTACCCCCTTCGACCACTATACCCAAAAATCAGCAAAATCTAACGGTCAAATCTCCGTAGATCTAAACTTGAAGTTTCGGGTGATCAGAGGCAGTCGCCACCAACCACCGTAGCCAGTGGTTTCCGGTGATCAAAGGCAACCACCTGGCATCCAAGGGCCCATTGACCAACATACTCAAAAACAAATAAGATCCAATAGCTGAAACTTCATCAATTTAAGCTTAAAATTTCAATCAAACCAAATAATTCATATATACGTTTACATCATAGATGGGTGCGAGACTTACCTCCTTGTTGATCGGAGTAATGGAGATGAGCGACGGACGGGAAAGCCAAAGAGAGGGTTGGAGCGAGCCTAAGAGACACTAGAGATGAACAAGTGATAGATCGAGAGAGAGAGAGAGAGAGAGAGAGAGAGAGGCAACCAAAAGCAGAGCATCTGGTCGTGCGTAGCAATTCCGCCACAGCATCTAGACACGCGTAGTAAATTTCGGAAAGCTGTTTGGAAATGTGCTGAGAAAAATCTGAAAAGTTGTTCGGATATTAAAAAAAAATAATATAGAATCTTTAACAAAAATAAATAAATAAAATAAATAATAATAATAAATCAAATAATAAAAAATAAAAATAAATAAAATAAAAATAAAAACGTGATAATTTTCAAGACCTTAGAATAAAAACTCATAATATTTCAATAAAATATGATAATACAGGTGCTATAGCCCTAACAAAAAATTAAGTATTTCATGTTCAACACATTGAAATTAAACATTATTTTATTAGGGATCATGCTCAAAATGGAGATTTGAAATTTAAAAACACAAATCATCGAGTGGTGGATTTATTCACAAAACCCCTAGATAGGAAAATATTTGAATTCTCCAGATTCAACTAGGAAGGATTGTGTCTTGACATTCTTGAAAAATGTGTGCTTCATTGAATATGCTCAATAAATGTGTGTGATATGTAAAATTCTATATCTTTTGAAAATATATATAAATTTTGTGATTTATGATCTAAATTGTCAAAAGCCAAACTTATTTTGCATTTTGGCTATAATAAGACATGCATGTATATGCTTATTGGGCTAATTGGTATTTACTCTTGTGTATTACTTGAGTAAGAAATTATGCTAATTAAATGATCATCTTACTTCTTGTATACCTCTATATGTAATAATCTATATCTCTTGTATGAAATATGTCATAGCTTGGCATATGGAAAATGAATGTCCAATCATTTGAGATAAGCACTCAACTTATTCCTAACCTCTTTGGCACTTAGACTCATATGATGTTGGATTCATATATTTACCCTTTTGTTTTGATGGACATGGAAGTTAAAGAATGTTTAAATGCAAAATGGTATATTTTGCTCTTGATGTGTGGTTGCAAGTATAGCTATGATTATCAAAAGAGAAATGTATGTTCTTAAAGCATATCCTTAATGTTTCTTGCATAAAATCTTCCATAACTTGTTTGGTTTTGAATGACCACTTATCCTTTGAATATATAAAAAATAAGTACATGTGGTTCATTCCTACAATTTGTGGCTCTAATGTAATTCTATTAATTGAATATAATCTATCTCTTAAGAGAAAGTTTTAAATTTCAAGTTGTATGACTAATGTTTATATCATATTAAGGGGGAGTCTTAATTGATAAATTTGATCATTTAATGTATATGCCTCTTATATAATGTTAGTTGAATGAGTGACAATCTAGAATGATATATTTTGGTTCTTATATGGTCATGAATATGGAATGTGATATCAAAATTTTTGAATTATTTGGAGACTATTATGGCCTCTTATGTGAATGCCTTATGAATGCCACTGGTATATGGATTATGCACATGTATATGAATGACTCATGATGACTTATGATTGGTTATGCCATCTTACGTGGGAACTTGTATTATGATTTATGAGCTTATTGATTCTTGATTCTCTAACCTTGTTGGTTATGTAATCTAAAGGGAGAGTTTGTGAAATCTCATATAAGTACTCCTACAACTCAACTATTTTTAAGTTCTTGGTTTAAGGGGAAGTATCTAAGTATGGTTGACTTGTTCTCTAATCGTATCAGTTTAAGGGAGTGTTTTAAGTTTAAATTTCTTGAAAACAAACCTTTTTGATTTATGGAAAAAAGGGAGAGAGATTTGTTGAAATTGATTTTAGGTTTTGTTATCATCAAAAAATGGGAGATTGATAATTTACACTTGTGATTAGTTTTGATGATGAAAAACATCATTTGGTTTTGATCCCCAAGTCATGAGTCAAGTTTATGGTTTTCAACAAAAATCAATTTCAAGTACCTAAACCGAATGATCTATAATTTTTTCTAAGTCTAAAAGATTTGTACATTATAAGGAGACATATATGAAAATGTTTTCATTTTAAAAAACTATTTCCCGGTATTTCAATAGCTAACATTCATTGGTGTTAAAATGATTTTTAACGAATTTTTCAAGAAATAGAAAGTGTATATCTTGGAAGTGGTAAAATCACAAAATCCTAAGTTTGTACTAAAACCTAAATTCTACTTTCTTATTGTTATTGATTTTGATTTTCTAGATATTTTTATTGAATCCAAATGGGGGGTACTTTCTAATTTACATTTATGTATTAAAGTAAATGGAAGGTAAAATATAAATAAAACAAAATGAGGACATTTACTTTCTTCAATATACTGTTGACAGTTCTTCATCAAATGTCGACAGTTTATGTCCCAGACAGTTTCCAACGACTAGATTCTCCACTGTTCAAGTCTCCAACGGCTATATTTTTGAATGGGCTCGAGATGCTCTATAAATAAATATCAAATGGATGAATCAAGACAACCAAAAGAGATCATTATAAGCTTACAAGTGTTTATTCTTCAAGTGATTCATCATTTCATTTGTTCTTTATTTTTCTCTCTAAAGGCTTTGTTTATCATTTGTATTATCTTATTCAAGTCTTGTGTTTATATTGAGAGATTTTGTAACTAAGAGTGTTTACTCTTAGATCCTCTCATTTTATTATTCTTGGTTTTCCTATCTTGTTGCTAGAGGACTTGCTTGTTTAAGCAAAAGGTTGTGATACCTAGCTTGGTGCTAGAGGGCTTGCTTGTCTAAGTAAGAGGTTGTAAATTTCTAGTTTATTGTTAGAGTGTCTATCCGGAGAGATATGAGGTATTTAGTGGATTGGTTGAAAAATCTTTAGTGAGGAGCTAAGGTAGTGGATTAGGCTTGGTTTAAGCTGAACCACTATATATCGTTTTGTCTCTTGTTTGCTTGTGCTCTTCCTTTTATTTATTGTTTCAAGTATTTTAATAATCCTTACTAACATAAAATCTCGTTTTTCATCAAAAGGATTTTTAAGTTTAATAAATTTTTACAACCCAATTCACCCCCTCTTGGGTATTAGTGCCATTGCTATTCAAACCTAACACTTTCATGATATTTTACTAACATTTAAAAGTATAGAACTTAACATTCATACAACATCATCTAGTAACATGTATGGTTAGGGCTTAGCTACCCATACAATACAAAAAGCATAGGTGGCATGAAGAAAAATTACATCAACACAACTATTTCCTCATGCCCTGTCGAAAATGAAACAAAACACTCCCAGATCCTCCGCCTGAGGAGAATTTGTACACACTACGCATCTCTCAACATCAGATGTGGCTAGACTCATCGCCCACTGCTGCTTTGCCCTTATCTGGATTGACACAAAGTAAACAAATTGAGTTACAAGGTCCAACAAGTATAATTTACAAAAAAGTAAAGCAGTAGGAAACAATGAGACATAAATAGACATACAACAAATCTATTTTACCATGCGTGATTACAGCATGCATTTCTAACTCAACAATATCTTATGCATCATAATGACAGATGCTAGGAGACTAACCCACGATCTTATACTTTTTTCTTTTTAGGATATCTTTTTTCTTCCCCTCTGCGCAAAATAGTAAATGCGCTAATATACATATAAGTATATCATGCATGTGTAACATGTATGTGACTATGTTATGCCTCATCTAAATTTGATCTATAACGCCCCTTTTTTTTAGCGCGTTAAAACTCACGACAATTCTGGGATAATAATAATTTTTTTTTTCTAAAACTATTACTAAACCATATCTTTTCTCATATCCATCCCACGATTTCCATTTATTTATCTCCAAGGAGAATCATTATAAATATCATATGCAGAAACTAGAATCGAACCTAATATCATAACATTAATCATAAATCAGTTCTTACATCACGGGAACATAAATTTCTCAACATGACTTAATACATAATATAAGTTCTCAACTAACATTAATCTTAAATAGGATTCTACATCATCATTCCTCAAAACGTTCAGAATTCGAAATAGCAGAATTTAAATACATGAGCTACATAACATACATTCAACTCATCATACAACTCATCATGCACTTTGATAAGTGTCATTTTATGCCTCATTCATCCTCATTTTTGCTACAATCTCCATCTAGAACGTTTGAATATTCTAAGGGCAAAGCCCAAGTTAGATGATGAATCATCTAAGTAAGGAAACAAAACATTTAATGCTCATGTATGTATACAATGCACATTACATCATAACTCTCGTGTTTCGGTCGACTGCACCTTAAGATTACCCCCCATTTTTCCAGTCTCCCTGCTAGACTGGGGTGTATGGGTGCACCCCTGGCAAAGCAACGACACCAGTACCTAATCCCAAACCCATGTAACGTATAACCATGAATCTCATCATGCTCATATGCATATTTCATAAATCAAAACATGTAAATGCAATCTACATGACATACTCACATTCAGGTATGACAACATGATAAGATCATTTACATAAAATTGGATTTTAGAATCGAACCACTTA
Organism: Diospyros lotus; assembly: GCF_014633365.1. Classification (NCBI taxonomy): domain Eukaryota; kingdom Viridiplantae; phylum Streptophyta; class Magnoliopsida; order Ericales; family Ebenaceae; genus Diospyros; species Diospyros lotus. The sequence goes on along the minus strand of NC_068344.1, from coordinate 9,705,943 downwards.
CAAACCAAGCATTTTCATAAAACTAAATCCATTTGAAAAGTACCATTTACTTTCTCAAGCTTATCGGGCTACCTCGATATTTGCATCTTACCTCGAAATACGTGCATCATTTCGATTTGTGTGCCAATCTCAAAATTCACACAAATCACTTCAAATTAAGCCTTAAGGTACCCTAAACATCATATTTATTTAAATAAGTATTAAAATCTATTTTTTCATAATTTCTTACATTTTCTTTATTTTTCTCTCTATTTCTTCCTATTTTTCCTCAATAAATCCAAACTAAACATTTCTCAATTATTTTCTTAAATATTATATTATAACAATTCATAAAATAACTTTCTTGAATCTCTGGAATTTTTAAAGAAATTTTACTCACCTTAACTTAGCCTTTCAAGCTTCCTCGGTATGCGTGCTCTAACCTCGAAGACCAAATTAATTCCTAGATCTTTCTAGGATTTTCTCCATTTTTTCCTATTTTCTTCTATTTCTTTTCTTTTCTTTCCTTCTTTTTTTTTTCTTCTTCCTATTCATCTTCTTCCTCCCGCACATGCGCACAGTGCCATGCCTGCACCCGCGCATGGCACCAACCACCATGGCCGTTACTCTAGCCGCCATCACCTTTCAGCCCCTAGCCGGCCGCTGCTCGCCACCGCTCGACCGCTATTGCCTTCCGCCCCATCGATCATTCCAGTTCCGTCGCCTACTCGCCATCGTGAGATGGCTGCTGCTACACAGCAGCCACCATGGCCGAAATCGGCATCTCTTACCGTTTTTGCCACCGTCGCTTGGTCTCCGCTAGTCGCCAACAACCTTGTCGCACCGACCACCGCCGCTTCCTGTCGTTCGTGGCCACCATTTGCGCGATTGAGCTTGCTGCCATGGCCGCTTGCCATGGTGGCCAACTCCGGCCACCCTTTGCTTCCCTCGTCGATCTCACACACACTCTCTCTCACAATCTTTTAAGCTAATCTCGGTCTCCCTCTTCTCATTCGGCCATTCACTGCTTCAAACCTCTCAGCCATTTGCTTTTTCATACACACACATCACATATATGTATATATTTGTTTTATATCACATAATCAAATAATTCTCCTCTCAAATCATGCAGACAATATCTCATCCCAATGCCTTAATTGGTGGTAATTTGTCTCTCAATCATACATATTTGTCCCTTGTGTCCCATGGGAAAAACCATTTTTATATAACACTATATATATATATATATACACACACACACTAATTACACATCTACTCTCATTAATTCTCCTTAATTGCACTTAGGGATTTCGATAATTGCAATAAAAATTTGATAATAGCTCTTGGACGCTTCAAGACCTTAAAACAATACCCTCAAGCCACAAAATATCTTGATTTATCAAAATTAATAATCGGCATTTACTCGATAAAGACCGATTTCGTCCCAGTGTCCTCATCGGGACCTTGTTTCATCCTGAAACCACTACAGGGTTGATCGTTATGAAAAACCGGGGCCCCCTCGAGATTCCGTTTATTTTTCAGGAGTCCCCCACTATAATTCAATTTTTTAGCCTAAATCATAACTGTATTTTAGCTATACCGAAAACAGTCTCGATTCCCATTTCTTTTAATACTATAAATCCTATCTCAGGACGCTCGTGAAGAACATATCATTTTTCATAGACATTTACACTCTGGGGCATTCTCTGCAGTCAATTTGGTATTTATAATTGTAAGAAATTACACTTAAGCCCCTAATCTTTTGATAATTTTACTTATGGTCCATGTTAAAATTACTCTTGAACCCCTTTGAAAAAATCTGGGATATTACATTCTCCCCATTTGATCATTTTGTCACTTTTCTTATAATTGTGTACTCTTTGTGGGCACATACTTGATAATTCATTCTCGAACTCCCAATTGACATTTAGTAAGAATTACCATTTGGATGTTCTCAAGTTAGGTCATTTAGTGAACTTATTCACTAATGAGCATCTACACACTTGCATTAGTGTCACCACACAAGTAGCTAATGAGATCAACTACCCTCCTTATAAGTATACATAGTGTGTACCGGTCTTGACGGTATTATAGAGGCCCCACTTTATAGTCCTATGATCAGGAATAGTTTAAAAATAAAGCATCATTCATTTGATCTCATTAGTATAATCTCATCATAATTCGATTGGCATCGCTACACTCTTTGGGGTTCATCTAAATGGGAAAACATAAAGATGAATGTATTGCCAAATATTAAAAGAAAAATAATTTTATTAATCAAAGATATGTCCGAGATTAATAGGAGATACAACTAACTCGCAACTCTTATGATTGGCTCCCAGGTTACAACTCTATCAATTGTAATTGGGAGATTTATCTCTCAGATCATCTCTTCTAAAAAATTCATTGTATATTGCCTAACAAGATTGTTAGAGAGCCTATTTTGTAAGAGTATAAGGTTATAATTTTATCGGTTGTGCTAAAGGGCCTATTTGGAATCAAGTAAGAGGTTTTAGTGGTTTTTGAAAATACTTAGTAAAGAGTTGTAACATCCTTGACTTTGAAAATAATTAATTTGTGGGTTTTAACATGATTTATTGAGTTATGTGTGGTTTTGATGAAATTAATAAAAAAAAATAGTAAGACACTGACAAGTGTCTTGAAACGAGATTTATGACGCTGAAAGAAATTAAAATGGAGACAGTTTTTGGTATAGTTGTGATACAGCCTGGAAAAAAAATTAAATGATCATAAGGGATTTCCAAAAAGTCAATGAAACCTTGAGAGGACTCCAATTTTATGCAAGGATTAACCCTGAAGTGGTTTTGAGATGAAACAAATGTCCTGTGAGAACGTTGGGACAAAAATGTACTTATTGAATAAGTCTTGAGTTATTAATTTTGGATTTTAGGTATCTCGATGGGAATTAATTAAATATTTGTGAGTATAATTGCAATTAGAGAAAATACCCAAACGAGATGATGAAGAAATTTGGAATTAAACGAATAATTTTTTGGGATATCATATTACATAATATATTATATAGTTATAATATAATATCTAATTATATATATATATATATATACGCGTGTGGCCAAAGTCTGTGGGTGAATTAAATGATTCATATATGAAACAATGGGCTATGCTTGGTGCCCAAGACTCGTGTGTGTGTGTGTGTGTGTGTGTGTGTGTGTGTCTATATATATATATATATATATATGGGTGGGCATTTAAAGCAGAAATCAGAAAAGAGAGAGAGAGCAGGGGGTTGAAATCAAAGAGAGAGATGATGGTCGATCGTGGGATGGCCAGTGGTAGCCAACCAGCATCCACGGCGACGGCACGTGGTGGCTTGGAATGGTCGAATTCAGCCATGGCAGTAGCAGTTTCAAGTTGTGTAGCAGCGGCCATGGTAGTGATGGACAACGGTAGTAACAATCAACAGGTGCACGACTGTCAGGGGCAGTTAATGGTTGGATGGTATGGTCATTTTCGACGGTTGAAGGCAGCCATAGCAGTAACAAAGCTATCGTTGCAGCAGTTGGGCGGCGCGGCGGAGCAGGTGTAGTGGCCGTTGGCGAGGTTGGTGGCGACTAGAGAGGTCGACGCAGGTCGAGCAAGGACGACAGCGGCGACCGATAGGCGCAGAGGTGGCCGAAGGAGTAGCAGTTGGCACGCAAGGGCTGTTCGTGCATAGGGGAGAAGAAGAATGATGTAAGAGAAAAAGAAAAAAAGAAAAAAAATAAAAGAAAATGAAGAAAAATAAGAAAAAAATGGGAAAATTTTTAAAAAATTCTATGAATTAATTTGAGGGCTAAATGAGCATGCCGAAGTTAGGAAATTATTTGAGCATGCATTCTGAGGTAAAGATTTAATATGTTTTGTGTATGAATTACTTTTAGCATGGTTGTATAAGATATTAAGGGAGTGCCTAAGCATGGGGCAGTGGATTTCTAACCGTGAGAGTCTTAAGATGGGGTCATAGAGGGAACCACTAAGGGTCACCTAGAGCCTGAGATAGGTGCGATGGATAGGCTTGCATGCACTGTGCACTTCATTTCTATCTATGATGTTATGCTCATTAATTTATTGCATTGCATATTGCCTTTACTAAGTCCCCGAACTCACCCTTTTATTCCCACTAACCACCTAGATGTCACGGAATCCAGTAAGGGAAAAGCGGTGTGTGTCGACGATCAGCCAATTGATGAGTGTGGTAGTTCGTGATGGAGTGCAGGTCAAGTGGCTTGTAATTATCACGTTTAGTAGTCGTGTCGAACCCTATCTGTGTATGTTGACATATGACCAAGCTTCCAATAACTGTTGTTTGTCTGTTGGCTTTTATTTTATAATGAACACTATGTGTGGATCGAAAATATGTTTATATTGCAACTTATTAATCTGCTTATAAGGCCTGGTCAAAAGCGAGACTCGGGTGAATTTATGTTGCCTATATATTTTAAACCTGACTTCTCAACAGTCGGAGGTGGCGAAGCCTAGACCCCACCCAAGCCACCTGTATTATTTTAATACTTTATGTTGATAGAACATAGCCGTTATTCGTGATAGGCCGAGGTTGTAACTGTGAGTTACGGTGACATCCGTAGTAGGGGCCGGGGTGTCACAAGAGTTAATGTAATAGATTAAATCGGTTGAGCCGAACTACTATAGATCGCTTGAGTCATTTTCATATTTATTGTTCATTTATTCAAACCTTATAAGTATCATCTTATACTCATTATCTTATTGTACTAAAACCTTATTTGTAAGCAAAAAATTTTCAAAGCCTCAACAATTTTTAGAACACTTAATTCACCATTCCTATTGGATGTGCGATGCCATTGTTTACACAATCTAATAATTGATATCAGAGCAGATTGCTTTGCAAAAATTCAATTTCAACTTTACACCACTCCATTGATGAAACGAAGTATTCTAGTGAATTAACATATTATGTGAAAAATATTTTGTTTGAGTTGATTGGACTCAAGTTTACTTGAATGGACAAATCTCTCTGTCCATAACATTTTGTAGACTATAGAGAGCTATTCTCTATCATATCTAATTCACATGACTAGATAAAACTACATACTCAATTGGATGGATAATACTATTCGAACACCTGATACCTTTCAATCGATTTTCAGATATACTATAGAAAGAATACTTGATTGTATAAATTCATGTATTTGATTTTTTATGTTATCACTCAAATATATCATTCATAGCGGTCGATTTGATAATGACACGTAGAACCTTGTTATTTGTTCTATCAATGTATTCGGCTGATGATAACACTTATTCGACTGAAAAAATGATACTCGAATAAGTACAAGTATCAATTGATAATTGTCAAATATATTTTTAAATAATAATTGAAATGTCAATAAATATTCTTTTAGATCTATAATTTAGGGAATGTATTTTTAAACATATTTTTAATAATTCAAACATTCTTTTTAGGATTTGTTTAAAGATATTTAATTCATTTACTTTTAGCATATTTACATTTTTAGTTTATAGGTACTTTTGGTGATTAAATTTTTTTATAAATGAAATATATATGTTGTTGGTTAAGAAAACCAAGACAAAAAATCACATCACGGTGTGACAGGAGAGAAAGATAGAGGGGACACAATACATTATACATAGTGATAGAAAATAGAAAAAGAGAATGAATATGTGCAAGAGAGAAGAAAATTGTAATTAACTCCTCGAGTGTCACTCATCTATTAGAGTAAAATGATTATTATGTTACTTTACTTCGTATGACAGTTAATTTAGTATTATAATTTATTAATGATATCAACAAAATATTTGGGTAAAAAAATATAAGTAAAGAAATTATATTGATTTAAAAAATTATTATTAAATAAAGATAAATTAGCATATGAATAAAGTTTGGTGTCACGTGATAACAAAATTTTTACTTAAAAAAGAGAGACTGTCGCGCAGCCTCCCTTCTCAATTCATCGACTCCTTCCTTTGATCCTTTACTATTACAGGAATACCCTTTCAGTACAATGACTGGAATACCCTTTCTCCCAGCGAATACCCCCAGCCCTACCTCCAGGGGTAAAACAGGAAACTAGACCACTATAAAATCCAAAATATCCAGAGCGGGCTAGGGTTCCCAAATGGCGATCAGATTCAGGATGAGGCTCGATCGGAGAGCTGGGGATTTGCGGAGGCTGTTGCCCCTCTTCGTAGTTGCCGATCTCTGTCTTCTCAGATCGATCGGCTTCGTCTGAGAGCCGATGATTCAGTTCTCAAACTCAACAGCCCCTTTCGGTAAGATATCTTATAAGCGGTCAAACCGCTAAGCCAAACACCCTCTTAGCAATAATAATAATAATAATAATAATAATAATAATAAAGAACATCACGATCTGTTTTGTTTGATTGCGGTTTCTGTTCGTAAGAACTGGTTTCCGAATCAGAAAATAGATCGGCCGTTGCTTTCCGTTCTGTTTCTTTTCTTTCCATGAATCCATTCTATTTCTTAGTAATGGAAAAGGACGGAAAAGGGTAGAATGGAAGTATTGCCATTCCATGCTTTCTTCCAAACGTACGGTAAATACGGTGGCCCGGAAAATGAACCCGATTGAGGCTTCGCTGTTTCACAGAGAGATGGGATGTTTCTTGGGGGTGGTTGCCCCTCTCTGTACTGGTATTCGAGGCCGATGATTTCAGATCCATCTCCAAAAATCAACAGCCCTTTGGGTGTGTGTGTTGGCGCACGTTACTCTGTGTTCGTGCATGCACATATACATACATACATACATATATCAGCATCTGCTTCTTCTTCTTCTTCTTCTTCTTCTTCTTAATGGGGCTATGATGATGAGCTTACTGGGTCCAGATCAGTGTTGGCTTGGTGGGATCCGACCCTTTTCTTGGCGGGGCAACCCGGATGGCCAGTGATCCAAGAAATTAATCGGGTGATATATATATAGATAGATAGATAGATAGATAGATAGATACAAAGGATGCCTGGCTTACCCTTTTTCTTAATCGGGTGATAATATCTTGCAAGTCGTCAAACTGGTAAGGCAAACACCCCCCTAGAAAGAGGTGCTTGGCTGCCTTCACTTTTCGAGTGCGATTTTGTTCACCCCCTTAGTTCACTCCCTTCAACGGGTGAACATAACCCCCGTTAGTTTTCACTAGCGGGGGTGCTTAGCTGCCGTCAGTTTTCTTTGTCACTTGGCAACCGATGGCTGCAGCCATGGCAGGTCAATTCCCCCCTCAGCCCACTGATCGGTTAGTATCTGAGCCCCGAATGAGTCCCTCCATAAAAGCATCTGTTTATAAGTTATGGATGGTTTTTGCAAAGATGCTCACTAAGTTTTTGTATATAGACAAAAGCCGAAAGCATGTCAGGAAATTTTCCATATGCTTGTAGTCAGCATTTAACTATCAAAATCAGCCTCATATTGGACCAAACTATCATGAGCCAAAAAGCATTTGGTGCCCTCTGTTTCTAATTGTTTCTGAATTTTTGTATTCGTTGTTGAGAAGTAAGGCTGATTTATTTGTTCTTCTAATTGTTTAAAATTGATTTCTTCTTAAAGGAAAAAAAAATTCTGAATTTGCTTTTTTTCAAGTTGTAGTTTCGTCTGGTTGATAGAGACGACTTTCAATAGATTAACATCTTTAGACCTAATTGGACAGGCAAACTTAAATATGATACCTTCTTTCGCAACTTTCATAGGATATAGCAGTTGGAAAAAAAGGAATTTATAATTGATGTCATAAGCAAAAATTTAAAAAAAGGCCCACAAACAACACCAACAAATGGGTTGTGCTAAGAGAGATATTTGGAATCATGAAAAGGATTTAGGTTGTGAACAAATGGGTCATGACCTGAAACACTAAATGAGCATTTAACATTTGAGAGAGAAAAAAGTTTGAACTTTTTCGTTGATTACCATATGGATTGAGATAATAGGATGCTTTGTTGTTTTTGAACTGATTTTAACTCATATGCCTTCTTTAGGTATGTTGTAGTGTTCAATACAACCCACAACACTAACCAATACTTGATGATATTTATTCCATATGAGTTTTTGAATCATGGTATCTTGGGAAACTCATATAAATGTGTATTTTTTTAAAAAAAAAATCCTCTCATGAAAAACACAAGTTTGAAAAACTCACATGGATGTGAAACTTATTTTAAAAAATTCATCTCATGAAAAAAGCAGCCAAATTCAATACAAATCATATGATACTTGGATGCTTAAGCATTGCATTTTCACATCTCATGCAATAAATTGATTACATATTTGGTTAGAAGATGTCGAGGTGTAAAAACAATTTCTGCATATAGATTTTGTCATCCTTTAGCCGTGGAGAGCTTAGTCGGCTCACACTAAGCTGGGGACATTGAAATCGTTCGCGAATTTTCTGTGCTAAACAAAATTTACACGAAGGTGAGTGAGAGTTATAACCGTTCTTCACTGCTAATTCATCTCATGAGCGCTATCAAACGACGGGATTAAGTGAGAGGCAAGAGGCTGAAAAATTGCCAACAACGCTTGCTGGAATACGCTAACGGAAACTCGTTGGAGGAAGTTGCTGGCAACTCTTACCAGTGCCAAAGTAGCCATCAGAAAATAGAATGTTGGACCTGTCGGCAACACTTGTCGACCATTGCGGTTCATTATTTCACCGAACTACTCGTCACTGCAACTCCTTGCCTGAGCAGATTGCTCGCTGCTCACCAGTTGCCTACAATTCTGGTTACCTGCTTCTTGTTCGCCAGTGACCAGCGCTGCAACACCTTGCTAGCCTGTCGCCTTGAATTACTTTGCCGAAGAAGGCGGCTGTTGGTTCCACCGAAGGTGATGGTTGCCTTTCGTGCGCGCTCACTCGCTCTCTCTTCATCTTCACAAGATATTCTAACAATCTTTAAGTGACGTTTAGCGCTCTCTCTTCATCTTCTTAAGATATTCTAGCAATTTTAAGCGACGTCTAGCAACATATTGGCAATGGAATCATTTCATTGTGAAAGTTATTATAATTAATAATTATCGTGTAATACAATTTTTCTATCACAGAACATCTTAACTGAGTGAAAATTATGAAATAATAAATTCACAAATTCAGTAAGTGCGCAATTAATCTTAATCAACATGATTAGATAATATATCATAAAGCTCTTTTCTATGATTGATATCAAAGCCAAGAATTAAACTCTTTTCAGTTGTATCCAATCGTTGCATGTGTTACATCACTGCAGCCCATACATCTTCCGATGTGTTCACAATTGAGATTTCACCAATTATTGGTGCAATACCACCAATAATTGCTGCATATATAACTAATAATGAAGGTATTCCAACAATTGAAATGATTTCAGGAGATCACCAATGTACAATAATTGGCGTTTTTCTTTCAACTCAAAATAGTTTTTAATCAATTTAAAAAATCTCTTTTATGACATGTTTGAAAAAAAACATTACAGAAAAACCTTTAGATATTTAAATGAATTCACTATGAACAAACCCAATGTTTCAAAGACTTTTTTACATGGACAGAGATGGAGTTTTAACCTCTTATTAATTCAATCCATCATTATTTAGGACATTTATCAGTGAAAACTTTTTTATAAGAGAATCTAACTTATAATAATAATATACTTATAAAATTTTAGGTTTTGGAACTATAATGGATTGACAAAGGCATTAAAAGTTATAGTGATGACAATGTACATGATATATAAACTTCTTATAACTATTATGACAAACAAGGTGATAATAAGTGTTTATTATTTATCAAGTGAATTTAAGTTACTTGATTCAGGAGGACATTCTAACCACCCATCAATAGCAATGTACTTTTCATTTATCCATTAAGTCATAGAGAATAAGGCTTAATGCATTCTTTAATAAAAAAAATGATTTTAAGGGCTTGTATTAAAATGTGCTCACTTTTTATCCTTAGACTAAATTAATTTGTACACATTTTGTCCCTGACTCAACAGTCGTTAATAGAGGCACTAAATTTACATCGTCAGCACTATCACATCATGTCACATCACTCATATTATTCTTGTCAGCACTATTACATCACCACACATATATATATATATATACATATACACACATATATAATCTATATATATATACATGCATATCCAGCCATGGCCACCGCCATAACTGGGCTTCTGACCGCAATCATAGGGCCCAGTCATGGTTGGGTCCGAGAACCCAACAGTCGCCTAGAGCCATGGTCATAGCCATGGCTGGGCTTCCCGACCATGGCCGCTAGTTTCCTTGACCATAGGCATTGATTCTTGGGGGTTGGGAAACCCTGAACCTTGGTCCTCGACCCCTACCCCAGGTTTTCCCGACCTCCAAAGGTTGGAGAACAGATTTGGGCAAGAGAGAGAAAGGGAAAAAGGTATCATGTTTGGTCGAACTTACCAGTTTGGTTAAAAACCCGATTTGGTGGATGGTCGGCGGTCACCCAGATTTGGCAGAGATGAAGCTTGGTCAGAGGTCGCGGTGGTCGGCTGTCGCGACAGAGAGAAAGAGAAAGAGAAGGATGAGGAGTAAAACGACAATAGTGGTCGTGATGCAGAGGACGACGACGACTGCTATGTTCGAGGCGACTGGCAGTGGTTGAATTGACCAGAGGTAAGAATGGTCCAGAATGAAGACAAAGTGAGAAGGGGGAAGAGGAAAACCTGGGCTCCATGACCGCCGGCAGCCATGGCTGACTAGGTATGTGTATACATATATATGTGTGTATGTGTGTGTATATATACGTGATGATGTGGCAGTGACAAGGATAATAAGAGTGACATGACAGTACTGACGAGGCAAATTTAACGCCTCAATTAACAAATGTTAAGTCGGGGATGAAAAATGTACAAATTAATTTAGTCTAAGAATGAATAGTGAGCATCTTTTAGTGCAAGTATTTAAAGCTATTTTTTTTATTAGTCCAATGACGAAAGAATGCATTAAGCCTAGAGAATAATGACATAGCCACATATGCATGCCTATTATTGAAAAACAAATTTAAATGTAATAATCATAAACTTCATGTTTGGACATAAATTTCAAGGATATAATGTAATTTATACTAATTAAACAATCTCGTGCGTATTAAAATGTAAATTGTAACGTGGTGGTGCAATTTAAAGAAAATCAAAAGGCATATGCTTAGTAAATAGAAAATAGCATGTTTATGTGCAATAAGCCAAAACTTTTGAATAGAAATGTCATTTCAAAACTTGGATTTTTTTGAAAATTCAGCGCACTTCCCCCTTCCTTCCCCAAAAGCCACTCTGTTACCAACCACCCTCTAGGCAACCTCAGCTACTATTGTTGTTGCTGAAAGCCACTATTAGCCATTCTTAGGCCATCAGCGACCTTTGTTGCTACTTCTTACTATTAGAAAAAAGGCAAAAAAAATATTAGGACCACCTCGTCTCTTCATCTTCTTTAGCGACCAAAAATCTTGATTTTCTCTCATTTTTTCCTTCCACTTCTCACTCTTTCTCGTTGTGCTTAAAAAACAAAGACAACCATTAGTATTTATAGATGGTGGTCCCTTGTTTCATCCCATCGATATTGTCTCCACTCCTACTACCCACAGTTTGATGACTCAGTTGTCTTCTTCGATCATCTCTATCAGTCTTTATATCGTCACTTCATTTACTTCCATCAACAATCCAAATCCAAGCTTCACCATCCTCTTGTTGTAGTGAGTATTCCAAATTTGCATATACGTGCATACGTCAGCCATATTTCATTAATTCTTGGTCTTATTTCTTTAGGTTTCACAAGATTTCTTCTCATTCTAGATTTTCATTCAGTTGCAATCGAATCCAAGCAAAATTTCAAATCGAATTTGGTTGTTCCTTGAATTTTCCTAATAGGCTTGTTGGTGCTTCCTTTTGTCTTTCTTTAGTTCTATTAACTTTCGGCTTTAATATCTTGCTTTTTGTGGTTAAAAATTGGTGTTAAAAGTATCAACATGTTTTTTTTTCTTTCCATGCCTCCTCTAATATCATAAAATAGTTTGATCTGGTTGGTAATTGTTTTCTTGGAATTTTGACTCAAAATAGCTCAACCAAATTGCTCATCATGTCTTAGACAACTTTTTTCATAATCTTTTAATCTTGATTATTTTCAATTCAAAGGTCAATTGTAAAATCCGAATGTATCATCGTGTTCTCGGTTATACTTACTTCGATACCCATTTTTTGCTTCGTTTCAATTTGAGCCCATTGGATTTTATTTGAGTTCAAAGTAAAATATTCCACCAACCTATTGTGCATTTCAACAAATTTCAAGTTTAAAAACTTTTTAATTTTTTTTGCTAGTTTTTTAAGAACTTGAGTCTCACAAGTTTGTTGTAACCCTGTTTATGATATTTATTATTGGATTCGACCCAATTTGATTAGATTTGAACAAATTTTGCACTCAAAGTTGCTCCTTAAATTAGCAATGACCTATCGTACAATTTAAAACAAATTACAATAAGAACAATTCTTTGTGAATTCACGTCTCGGCTTTCATTGATTTCTCTTAAGGCTCGATAATTCACCAAATTATCACTAAATCCCTTTCAATTCTAATTTTAATTAATTTAAAATTTATTTTTAAAATATTCCTTTTTAATTTTTTTTTGAATATTATATATTATATCTAACACCCCTTAAAATATTTTGTACTCATAATTTCCTTAGCTTACTCTTTTAAAAATTTGGAGTATTATATCAAATCCCTCTTAAAAAAATTCATTCTCAAAATTTTATTGGTCTTATAACCAAAATCTCGGGATTAACTATTACGGGTCCTCAACTCATATCTTGAACCTTTATCTCATCACGTTACTTAATTTGACTACCTAAGACTATAACCACCTAGTTTCAACTTATATAGTCGTTACATTAGCCACCTTCGTTAGTTTATGTTTAGTTCAAAGTTTGGTTTTTTATCCACATTGACCACTCTAAGAAATAAAAGACAATCAAGAGGGGAGTGAATTGAATTATTATTTTTTTTAATTTGAAGTAACTTTATGCATAGAAAAATATTTAACCTTTTTAGAACTTTTGAAAAATAATGATAAAAATATCTATAGAAAGACTTAACTTCAATTGATTAAGGAAATAATGATGTGAATATGTTTTGAGTGAAAATGGAATTTTCAAGATCAATTTTAGAACAAAAATTGTAAACTGTAAATGCTAGAGATAAAAACCTGACTTGCTGAAATGTAAGGTAAAAGTAAATAATGCAGCACATATAAAATTTATAATGGTTCGGTTCAATCAGTCTAGTCCACTCTCTTGGCTTCTTACCAAGGATTTCAACAATTCACTATAGCTTTTACAAGATAAAATTAAAACATTTGCTTTTCAATGGTTCAGTTGTAACCGATTACAAACAATTTTTATAAGGAATAGTTGGAACCTCTTACATTGTGCTTTTTATGGGTTCAAGCACTAACTACAACAAGATAAGTGAAATATACAAATTTAACACTTTGAAAACTTTTACAAAATTGAAATAAAAAATATTTGTAGATATCACACACACACACTCTCTCTCTCTCTCTCTCTCTTGTTAGTAGAAGATATATACTTTCAAAATTCTTTGACTCTAAGGTAGGAGCAGGAAGAATTCAATAATATCATGTCGACGTTCGGAATTAGTCGACCGTGATTCGTTGGCCCGTACTGGTGTAATGAATCCGAGAGACAGAGAATGGGTTATCTGGTTCGATTTGTTAACTTGTCGGCCGGTCCATGCAAAGTACTCTGATGCTCAAGTGAGTAAACGAGTAAGTGAATGTAGAGTATCAGCAAGTTGACAGAAAAAACATACCAGGGCTCTCAAAAGAGCTGGTTGATATATGGGATGAAGAGATGTCCTCTTGCATGTACCGTACGTTTGCAGGTGATGGGACAAAATATCCGACGTCGACGAAAATGCCCATGCAACAGTAAGGTGCCGACGGGATCCTCATTAATGTGGATGAGATTAGTCATTAATAAGGATGAGATCCAAGGTGGACGTGCGGAAATCCAGACGCGACTGTAATGATGTTGTTGCAAGGGGCTAGGATGGGACTGACATAGGCCGATCAAATGGGCCGAGAAGACGGGGCCAGATTGGGCCTAGATGGCCCAGCTGGGATAGCCCCTAGCCCACTAATATTCTCTGGCACATGACCTTCTCATTATGCGAGCTAATTGGCTAGGCCGACGAACTGCAAGAGTCACTCGATCTTGCTCGAAGTGTAGTTGGGAGCTCGCTCGAATAAGCTGGCGAGCCAGAGGCATTGTTGAGAGCTCGCTTGGCCCTGTGATCCGAGCTCGGGCTCAGGTAAAGTGCGAGCTAGCTTCGATAAATTCAACTCGAGGTCTACTGGGTCTCATGCGATTGGGTCGGTCCGCTGAGTTAAGCCCAACCCATAAGGAGTAGAGCGGGAAATACCTGTAATAATCACCTTTTTCTTTAATCACTCATTCATTTTATACTTGTTGTCAAGAGAATGATGTCTACAAGAAACAACTTTTTTTCTCCTAAAAAATAATCATTAGAATATTCAAAAATCAAGATAAAAGAATGTGAGAAACTTTAGAGCACTTTTAGAGCCTTAACGGTTAAAACTATGCATTAAATGCACTTGCAACATCGTGCTCGTCGCCCTATGTAGCAGCGCATTCATTGGACTAGCAGCGACGGCCACAATGTTGCCTAACAATGCCCATTTCACTGTTACTGGCGACAGTAACAGTGCTGCCTAGTAGCGCCTTACTCGCCGTCATCGGGAGGGTCAACGGTGTTGCCCAGCAGCATTGTGTTTGGTCATTGGCGCTGCCTAGGCCTGCCAGATCTTCTCGGATCTAGCAACGGCATAGGCACCAGATCTAGAATCTAGCACTGCCCAACATCGTCGATTCTCAATCGATGGCATCGTCAACTATGCCAATCTGGATCTCAACGCTGCTGGCATTACCCAGAGGCGCCTGACCAATTTCCCAGCGGTGGTTAACGACACCGGATCCGATCTTCATAATCTAATCTCATTCGACAATATATTTTTTAGGTTTTTCAAAACACTGATTTATGTCCAACAATCATATAAAGAAATCTGAAAAACGATGACTCTGATACCACTGTTAAAAAACTTAGATTTGATCATGCGTAACGGAATAAAATTTATTTTTAGGTATCACATTTTTCAAAATTTTACGATTTACAAAACAAAGGAAAAACAAAAGAATACCTATTAACGAAATTTGAGTTATATCTTGGGTCACTCGTCGTTAAATCCTTCACGTGCAGGATTTCGAGTCGATTGACCCGAAACCACATTTTCCAAGAATGTCTCAAGAAAAGTAAAAAAAAAATTGAAAAATTTCTAACTGAATTCTGAATTCACACCCATTGATTTAGGGTTTATGGTCCTATTTATAGGGAACCATATGAAAACCCTAAGCGCTATTGGGCCGAACTTAATGTGCTAGCATAAAGCCCGATATGATTAATATAATTATATAATTATTCTTATTTATTTAATAAATAAATGCGTCAAAATTTGTAATTTTCAAAATTACTAATTTATCTTTGTTCTCTTTGAAAGTGATTTTTTATTAGGTGAGATTTTTTGGGTTCACAATTAAATTAACAAGGAGAATAATTAGTTATTATTTCTCATAAATCATGAGTGACATTTAGTAATATGTTATGATTACCTAATTTAATATGAAGCGCATATAATGAAAATTTTACTATGATACTGTGCAAAACAATCCTTCTATCATTCCATATCTCGACAAGATACGAGATCATAGATAGTAGGTCAAATCTCTTAATATTATCATATAACCAAATTTGAAATCAATCTTGACTAATATGACATAACATATGAAAGTCACATTTCATTGCCATATTACCTTGGCCAAAAATTTATCGTCAAATAATTATCAGATCGCAAGGATATCCTCCTCGCAAACCTTGACGTGATAGGTTCCATGTCTAATGCATATATACCTCATACACCATTGAATTAGGCACATAAGTATGTATAATCATTCCTAATCAGAACAACCATATAGTATTGTTAATATCCTAATCCATCAATACACAGATATCTATATCATCTTAGGTCTAAAGACTAGTTACACATTCGTAGCTAACATTAAATCATTGACCCGTGAGGAAGAACCTATGTGATTCAATGTTAACAATCTCGTTCAGTGAACTAGTTCTTATAATGAGCACCCACTTATATTTCTTTCACATCTCATATAAAATGGCACGAGACTCACCAACCTTAACTTTCAGTATCTCATACTGAACAAAGGGGAAGAAGATGTGCTAGCATTTACGAATTGCTACCATTCAGGTTAGAAACTTTACAGTTAGGAACTTGTTTATAATACAACGAACCAGTGTTCTAAAACGCATTAGGCACTAGTCGGGTGCCAAATTGGAGCCTAGGAAAACTGTTCTTTTTTAACTTTTTAATGTAATTTGATGTTATTTTCAAATAAATCAAAATTGAAAAGACAAATGAAATAATGAAATTAAGCCTAAGAAAATAAACTGTTGTAGATTAGTTCTGGATTCAAAAAGGCAGAAGTAGCAATAATGCAACATAAACCTACAATGCATTATGTGCAAACTGTGTTAGGTCACAAGTTTGTCCAACAATTAAAAGGAAACAAAGTAAAATTATTTAAATAAAATTTATATTATCCAAAATACACATACATATCATATCCGAAGAATCTAACTATCTAATTGGACTTATTCCTCTCCATATTCTTCCAACACACGATTTTCATTGGACTCAAAATCAAATTCATTGATTTCTTTCTCATCTTCTTTTTCTTCTGATTGAAAATAATCTTCATGAAACTCTCTCACCCCAGAACTTTTTCAAGGTTGAAGCATCTCGTCTGCTCCGGATGCTTCACCAACCATTTCTCAAGTGAGCCTTGTACCAAACTCAACTTCATGGGGGGAAGAGACGACAATTGTAGTGGCAGCGACAAAGGGGGAAGAGTGAGAAGAATTAGGGATTTAGGATTTTTTCTGAACACTGTTGAAGTATCACACAAAATGGGAAATGGGGGATTTCTCTAGGGATTTTACTAATTAGGTCGAACGACATTGTTTTGTGCTTTAGCCAAAACGACTTCATTTTGGCTATTGAATCGCAAAAACAAAATTATTCAACCCAAGCAAATGGGTGCCAATTGGGCCCAACGCCTAAGATGCCGATTAGCATGAATTCGCGATTAGCCCGGGGTCGCCTAATGCCTCAGCACTGCCTAGGCTACCTTTTTGAACATTGCAACAAATCGTGAATTAATCGTTATTCATATTCTTAATGCTTAAATATGATATCCATTCATTATTATACTAATGGATATATATTTAATTTAAATCATATTACAATTTAAATTTAAAACATAAACTTATCATTCAAATAATATTTAAAAAATTATAAGATTGAGTCTCTTTGTGTCACTAAAATTGGTCTTAATGGCTCATATCCAATAGAGGGGCATTAAATGAGCTCCAAAACTAGTTATTGGCAAAGTTTACGAGAAAAACAATCGATAGATTCATAGAATCAATCAACAGGTTAGTGCAAAAATTTGAAAAACGATCGGCAAGAGGAGCAAAAATAGTCGACATGCTAAAAAATAATCAACTATTCATATGCAGTGGCTATCCACCGCACATGGTCGAGAGCCAACTTTTGACCGATCAACCAGCTATTAAAGCCCATCAATAGCAAGGCTAAAAATAGTCGATCGTTTCTTAAAACCGATCAATAGTTTGTCCTTACTTTTATTCTGAAAGCATCCTTATCATAGAACATGACTTGCATTAAAATTTTACATAAAATAATTATCATTAAAATATTCAAAAACAAACCCAATAATCTCTCATTTTTTGATGATGACAAAATTTTAATGTTTAAAAGAACATTTACAATAAATATTCCACTAAATCTTCTCCCACTTTTTGTCATTAGTAAAAAGAATAAGATATTTAATACCACATAAGCATATGATACCAATACAAAGAGAATAATCTTCTCCCCTTTTGAAATTTTTCATTCCTTTGAGAAATAAGCTGTCAAGAGAGAAAACTTCCTTGACTTTATACCTAATGCCTAATGAATCTTTATGATAGATAGCTACTGAGCATGCCTTATACCACTAAAAATGTGTGCATATCTATATAATAAGACATGATGGTTTTTGAAAATATCTTAAAAGAGAAACATTTCAATGGCTGGGATTATTTTTTATACATTTGATGGCTGGGATTAAAAATTTTTCCGCCCACAGCAACCGCCCACAAACAGGCTAATACATATACGCGCGCACACACACACACCCAGCCACCCACCCACAATGGCCGATTCTCTCCCTTTATACATCACACACATACCTACCCACCCACAATACATATATATAGAGAGGGAGAAAGAGAGTAAGCGGACACGAGCTAATACATATATACACCCACCCACCCACAATGGCCGATTCTCTCTCTCTATACATCACACACATTCTCACCTACCCACAATACATATTATATATATATATATACAAAGAGCAAGCAGACACAAGCTAATACATATATACACACACACACACCTGCCCATCCACAATGGCCGATTCTTTCTCTCTATACATCACACACATACCCACCCACCCACAATACATATATATATATATATAAAGAGAGAGAGAGAGCAAGCGGTGGCCGATATATATACAGAGAGCAAGCGATGGACGGTGGGGTCAATTGTAGCGGCGATGGAGCCTGAAGCAGGGAGCGGCTAGAGGTGGGCTCACGGTGGAGAGCCGATGCAGCTCCTGGGTGCGACAATCGGAGGCGCGACCGATGGCAGTCGAATGTGGCGACCCTTGGCGGCGAACGGTTGATGGCGGTCCGTGCACGTAGGTAAAGGCGGGGGAGGTGGCCCGTAGCGACGAACAGCTGATGGCGACGACCAAGGATGACCGGCGGAGGCCAAGCCAGCGAGTGGCTGGTGCTGTGTGCGGGTGGTGGCCGTGCGTTGCAGGAAGAAGAAGCGAGAGGAAGAAGATGTATTTTGTGTGTGTATGTATGTATGTATTCTGTGTATGAATATATGTTAATGTATTTGATTAATTATTTTTTTTGTGTGTATGTATATTTATGTATTCTGTGTATGTATGTATTCTATATATTTATATATGTATATATACACATGTGCTTTTGTGTGTAACTCCATTTTATATATTTCGTATAACTCTTTTTTTGTATGTATGTACGTATGTTAATATTTATTAGATTAATTAAATATATCGCGTAAACCATTAATCAAATTTTATGATGAAATATGTTAGTAATGAAGCAAAAAGAATGAGTATGACATTGAGTTGAGCCATGATTTATTTTTTAATTTTTATAGGACGATTTCTTTAGTTTTTAATTTCTTATTTTAAATTAAAAATATCACTATTTTATGTTAAAAATAAAATTATATTATTATTATTATTATTATCTATTAATTACATCCTCGTATACTTTAAAAACTAAACCCAAAACCAACTAAATCCTTTATCAAAACCCAATTTACCCATAAGCCCACTTAACCAAACAAAAAAAATATTTAATATATTATATAACTAAAATGTATCAGGTAAACTGTCAATCAAATTTTATGGTAGAATATGTTAGTGATAAAGCAAAGAGAATGAATATGACAGTAAGTTCAGCTATGATTTACTGTTCAATAAAAAAATAAATTTATCATGTAGAACGATTGTAAATAACTAAAAACAGTCTCTTTATAAAATAAAGATAAAATTAAATATAAATAGAACGATTGTTTTGTTTTTATAAATTAAACTAAAAACAATTTTTTTTAGGATGATTTCTTATTTCAAATTTAAAATATCACCATTTTATGTTAAAAATAAAATTATTATTATTATTATTATTATCATCTATATAATAAAGTAGAAGAATATTTAAAAATATGTAAAATATCTGAGAGACACATTTCAATGGCTGAGATGAATTTTAAATATATATCAATAGTTGAGATTAGCTAAGATAGATAAATGATGTTTCTGCCTATTCACTCCACTCACTGCCTCTCTCTTATTTTGTCTCTCTCTCTCTCTCTTACAAATCCATTCATCCACCCCTTTACTCACTGCCTTTCTCTATCCTTCTCTATCTCACAAACCCACCCACCCACACCATCGACAGGTGCGACGATGGCGGGGGGAAGGGAAGGTCGATTGTGGGTGGGGGACCGGCGGGTGTAACAACCACTCACTCCCTTACTCATTACCTCTTTCTCCCCCTCTATCTTTCTCTCTCACAAACCCAGCTACCCATGCCGTCGACAGGTGCGATGGTGGTGGAGGTAAGGGAGGGTCGACGATAGGTGAGGGGCTGACGGGTGCGATGGCCACTGCTCCCTCACTCACTGCCTGTCTCTCCGACTCTCCCCCTTTGTTGCACCCTCTCTCCCATTCCCTCCCTCACTGCCTCTCTCTCTCCCTCTCTTTTCCTTTCTCTCACAGACCCACCCACCCACCCACGCCAACGTGAAGAAGGGAAGGGAAGGTCGACGGCAAGTAAGGAGGCCGACGAATGAAACGGTGATAAGAGGGGCAGGAGGGATGACGACAGATGAGGGCAAGGCATTGCGAATGTTGGCAGAGACAGAGGGGCGATGGCAATCCGAGATGACTCGTGAGCCCCCGACCGATCGCTGTTAGGGGCCCTTAAAGCTCCCGACTAACAATTATCTAGGACTCCAATTGTCCTCGAAAGCGACTGATATGTATTGTTTGATATTTATTTTTTAATTTAATTTTTTATTCAATGTTTATAATTTTTTTATAATATTATTATATTTTAATCTTAATATTATTTACACTATACTTTTAAACGCTAATATATACTTTTGAAAAGAGAAGATAAGATGTCCCCCCCCCCCCCCCCCCCCCCCCCCAACCAACCAACCAACCAAATGATATTCCCTCTTTTTCTTAGAGACACATAATTCATTCTAAGAAGATTAATTTTTCAATTTCAAAATAAAATTTAGAGCACAAATACCTTAATTTATCTATTCTTTGAAAGAATAAAAAATAGAAAACTAAAGAAAAACAATAGAGGAGAATTTTATATCTAACTATATGAAGTGATCCCCTATTCCTAAAATGCAAACGATAATTCAAGCAAGAATTTAGCAATCCAAATTCTTTTCTAGAATCAAGTTTTAACTTTAAGATCATCAAGAACAGATCAAAAAGAAATAATTTAAACTCACCTTTAATGTCTTTATTTGAAAATCTAAAAAAAATAATTTAAAAGACATGAATATTTCTCCACCTATTAATATCAAGCTCTATAAATAAAAAATAATTCATCCAATAAAGGTAAGACTAAAACTCTATTTATACCACAATCTTTTTATTTTGCCCACACTCTTATGCAAAATTAACTTAACCATCAAGGGACCTGTGCTAGAGATATCCTGCAACCCTAATCTTCCTCTTCCCAAAATCAATGATATTAACTGATAATATCCACAAGAAGATCCCATAGAAAACAATCTACTTACGACCTGATCTGAAGGGCGAGTGCAATGCCAACTCAGAAAAACATTTCTTCCACACAAGCGCTTATGCAAATTTCTTGCAATAATCAACCAAAATTAACAAAAGAACAAAAATTGTCTCTCTTCTTTCTCTGAAACAAAAAACAAAAGAAGTCATTTTTAAACAAACAATGTCGAATACGAACACTTCTCTTAGAATCAAACCCACGTAACAAAGCTAAAAACAAACATATATGATAATACTAAGAATATTTCTAAGAAGATCCAACTGAACGATGAATCATTTTAATTCAAAATAATTCTTCAAAAAGCAAGCAGTCATCAAATGATGGCCAAATATAGGCCTTTCTCAAAGCATAAGCACAGAAAAATTCAGGATTTAGATGCCCTTTGGGCAACTTTTTCTTTCAGTGCATAAACTTGATCAAGCATCTTTTAATTAGCATCCACTACTTAGAAATAAAAAAAGTTAATTAAATTAACACCTACTAAAAATATAAAATTGCACATAAGGACCGATCGACAGGTTAACAACATGTATAAGAGTGTGTTCATTTTGAGGCTCAGATCTAAACTGATCACTGGGCTGAGGAGAGAGATTTGACCCTGTCTCGGCTGCAGACATCGGTTGCCAAGCAACAGGAGATCAAGTTTTAATCCGAATATTAAAAATAAGCACCCTCTTAATCCGAATATTAGTCGAAAAAATAAGCCTAGCCAAGCACCTTCCTTAGGTAGCGTTTGTTAAAATGAGTAATGTATCAGCCGAACAATCTGTTGGATCACTGGGCATCCGGGTCGCCCCGCCAAGAAAAGGGTCCGTTCCCTCCCCAGCCAACACCGATCTGGACGACCCAGATAAATTATCATCACAGCCCCTTTATGAACTCGGAATAGAACAAGAAAAGCGAGGACGAAGATGGCGATATATATATCTATCCATATACATGTACATATATGCATGCACGAACTACAAAGTACCGTGCGCCAACACACACACCCAAAGGGTTGTTGATTTTGGATCTGAAACTGAAATCATCGGCGTCGAACTCCAGCACAGAGAGGGGCAACCACCCTCAGAAACATCCCATCTCTCTGTGAGGTTAGCGAAGCCTCAATCCCGTTTTGCAAAAGTTTAGTACCGAGAGTCCTATTTTTGCAAATTTCCCTCTCTTCATTAACCGAAAAATGTTTTCTACAACGGAACAACCACGATACTTTCCATTCCATTCCTTTCCATTATGAACTGACTTTTCCAAACAAAGCCTCAATGCTCAGAAAAGGAGAATAGAATGGAAAGCAAGGGCAGATTTGTTCTTGATTCGGAAACCAGATCTTAAGAACAGAAGCCGCAATCAAACAAAACAGATCTTTTTTTTTTTTTTTTTGTGGGCTAAATAGACACATGAGATTCTTACGGAATGGGGCTGTTGAGTCTGGAACTGAATCATTGGCTCTTAGCCGATCAGCCTGCATCTATGGAGAGGGGTAACAGCCCCCAAATTCCCATCTCTCCAAGCGAGCCTCATCCTCGATCCCTAGTCTGGCGTTGATATTTACTTTTATAGTGGCCTAGTTGTCTGTAATACCCCTGGAGAAATCATTTGGAGGGGAAGGGTATTCTGGTCATTCAGCACTGAACGAGAACGTTTGGGCCTGGGCCCATTACGCTACTGGTTTCGTCTATTCCTTCTGATTGTTCATGTCTTATGTTTGTTACAAAAGAAATTGGATATATTTATATTTAAATTTCATACACCATATTTATACTGGAGAATGTAACTCATAAATAATAATATATTGATAAATTATTTAATATTAATTGTTTAAATAACAAAAAATACTTATATATATGTATTTAATGCGATGATAATCCACACAAGATTAAAGTGGCCCATGTTAGGCCTTTTAGTACAAATACCAAATTAAAACCAACACTCAATCCATTGAAAGGGAGCCTAAGTTAGAAACCTTTGCTCGCGATGTCAAGCTATAAAAGATTTAAGGTCTACTCTTTTTTGGGTACAAAAGGTGAAGTCCCTCACCTTAAGAGCCCCCCTACACTGCTTCACGCACGTGAGAATGGTTAATCACGATAAATAGCAGCGCACCAGGTATGAGGTACAGTGCATGGTACCTACAAGGAGCCACCCCCATAGGAGAGTAAAACTTCCACATTGCAACTGCCATGACTCGAATATGTATCCTTAGGTGTAATCTGTTACTTGAGAACCAATTGTGCTACGCCCATGGAGGCTAAGATCTACTCTTTTTATCACTAAGCTTCATAGTTATTTCTTTCTCTTAGATTCACAATTTATATTAATTTGAGCATCAAAGGGCCTTTCCAAAGACAAACTTGAGTAGTCTTAACCTCAAGTTTGGCTAAAAAATGTGATCACTTCGACTGACAAAGTGTTGGTCATTAATTCAAACAATGATGGTGCAATTTGTGACATCATCAATCATGTCATTTGTGGGAACGACTTACAACAAAAGTTTAGATTGATGGAGAATCACTATCAAACATCATATCTCCATTTTTTCTTTTATCAATTTCACACCCATTGCAAGCTCCCTAGTCAAGACAAGTTAAAAATCCCTTAACCCTAACTTGTGATGCTTTTCATTGTTGCCTTATTGCCATAGTTCAGTCTCAGTCATCTAATTTCACAAAAACCATTCCATTTTGAGCACACATATCCACAATGATCTTGGAGATGTGCCAATCGATTCATCATTCCTCACCATCATCACTTAGGCAAATCCTATTAGTGTTAGTTTCTTAATACTATATTTAGATTATATCTAGTATGTGTAATAAGGACTAATGATGTATTATTGTAAATTAATAAATTATCATATTTTCATTCATAACTCTTATTTCGTATATGAATGAGTCCCTAAATATTCTGATAAAAATCTTATTCGTAAGTTATTAAGAATATGCGACAAAGATCTTTAGTTCAAGATTTCTTGATGTGATTCCCAATCCTCAAATTTATCAAAAGGGAATATGATTAATCGATTATGAACTGATACATGGACTACTATCACTGATTAGCATGAGATGTCAATGATAATGAATGGTGAGTCATATGCAATATTGCATGAGATGCAGATAGTAAACATGTGGGTAAATGTTAGTTGAATGTCTACTAAATGTAACGCGTGTAACATCTCACATGACTAAGAAAATTAATGATTTGTTACTGGTTTTCAATTGTGAATCTGGTCTTTTGACTAGAGGCAATAGAGTTGTTTTATACATTGGTGTTAAGGATTTACCTTTGAGCGGAACTATTTGATGTAAAAAGTAGGAATGCTCTCTATATGGTCTATGTGCAGTGGTGTATAGAGACAGATGTTCATTGATGGGATCCATTGACTTCCAACGTGAGGTGAACATCCTATGTCGTTTTAGTTGATTGTGGTTAGAAAACTGTTAGCTAGGGTGCACACTATCAAAAAAAGAGTTTTTGATATCAGAAGGAGTTTTCACACCATATTGGATTTGACATAGTTATTAAGTCATGTGATTTTAGTTAGTCCATAGCTTTCACTCGGTCAGGATGTTAGTTAATGGAAGGATTATAGTACACTATAATCGAAAGCCTAAATAAATTTATGAGATGTATTGACTTGTTTGCAATTAGGATTGTCCTAAATCTATGCCAGAGGACACTTAGGATCTTTCAGAGTGTTTTGAGGAGATGGAGATATTCTCATAGTAGATTAAAGTGTTCAATCGAAGTCAAAGAGTTTGACATATTCTGATTACTATATGGTTGTGAACCTAGAAAGTCACAACACATTGGATTAGTGATCCACTATTGTTAAGGTGTTCTTCGTCATTAAGGAGTTGATGATTTTGGATGTTGTTAAGAGTTAACAAAAAGGACCAACAATTAAGAGTTAATGGGCATGCTATTAAGAGTTAACAGGGATCTTGGTTCCATTAAGAGTTAATAGAAAAGCTATTAAAAGTTAATAGCGAGGCCTAGATGCAATAAATTGAAAGTTAAAGTTAGAGACACAAAGAAGTTAACAATTACTTTTAGATGATCGACTATTTTGTTTGAATAGACTAAAACGATCGACAATTTTGTGAGTGAGATTTCACCTGCATGCTTCCATCTTTTGTTGCCATTCTCATCATACTCTTTACAGAGCATTAAATGAGGAAAGAACAAGGGAGATTAAAAGGAGAAAAGAGAAGAGAGATTATGAAGTACGAGCATGCTTATTGGGGTAACTTGCATTTATGCTTTAGCTTCTTCTAATTTTCCACTGCTAAGCAAAAAAATATATAATAACT
Source organism: Diospyros lotus (assembly GCF_014633365.1). Classification (NCBI taxonomy): domain Eukaryota; kingdom Viridiplantae; phylum Streptophyta; class Magnoliopsida; order Ericales; family Ebenaceae; genus Diospyros; species Diospyros lotus. The sequence goes on along the minus strand of NC_068344.1, from coordinate 9,680,016 downwards.
AGATTATAAATATAGTATAATATATATAAATATATAATAACTCAAGAGAAACTATAGCATTCATCAATATAATCGATGAGATGGACGAAAAAAAAACACAAATATATAAACTTTAATTATAGGTCAATTAAATCAAATACATATTGTGTCAAACAAGTTTGTGAACAGAAGATCTACAAAATAAGATATTAGTGTAATATAATTCAAAAAATAAAATGCAAAAATATACACAAAGTATATGAAGGCTCAGATATGGGCAACAAATCACCACTTAGGTAACTCCAAGAATAAGACCACCAAGCCCCAATGAAACCCAGCCCCGAATCGCCCAACCGTCCTTCTCTCTGCCGAAAGCATGGCTAACATACGTAATGGGCTGGGCTTCTCCATTTCTTGAGCAAATGGGCTTATGCCCATTTTGATGTTTTACACTTGTGATTAGTTTTGATGATGAAAAACATCATTTGGTTTTGATCCCCAAGTATCGAGTCAAGTTTATGGTTTTCAACAAAAATCAATTTCAAGTAAGTTGTTAAAATGAAAATCAAAAAGATTTGATGAAAAACCAATCTTAAATATGAAAAATCATTTATGTTTATCTCATCTTTCAAAACAAGCTTTTCATATTTTGAAACATGCATGAAAGGTTTTGGTTTGAAATTCAAATATCTGAAAAATCCTTTAGTTCATGCATCATGTTTCGAAACTCCTTTTGGTAAGGTTTCAGTATTTTTCTAAGTCTGGAAGACTAGTATCTTATAAGGAGACATATAAGAAAATGATTTCATTTTGGAAAACTATCTCCCGGTATTTTAATATCTTCTATCCATTAATGCTAAAACGATTTTTAATGAATTTTTCAAGAAATAGAAAGTGTATATCTTGGAGGTGGTAAAATCGCAAAATCCTAAGTTTGTACTAAAACCCAAATTCTACTTTCTTATTCTTATGGATTTTGATTTTTTAGATATTTTTATTGAATCTAAATGGGAGGTACTTTCTTATTTACATTTATGTATTAAAGTAAATGGAGGTAAAATATAAATAAAAAAAATGAGGACATGTCTTGAAGGATGGCTTTATCTGTCAATAGATTTCTCTCCATCTGTCGACAGGCCTTATATTTTTTTGTCCATCTGTCAACTGATAGAATGCTTGCACAAGGAACTGTCGACCGGCTCATATGATCTGTCGACCGATTTTTAAATATTTGCTAATTTGTCGACCGATGCCTTGCATCTGTCAACTGTTTGTGTCGTAGAAACCCCCAACGGCTAGTTCTTCCACTCACCCAAAGTGGCTCTTCCACTACCAACGATAAGATTCATGAATGAACTCTCAAGGGACTATAAATACAAGTCAAATGGGTGATTCAAACCAAGCAAGAGGATTGATTTCAAGCTTACAAGTGTTCATTCTTTCAAGAGCTTCATTGTTTCAATTGTGCTTCATTTTTCTCTCTAAAGGCTTTGATTATCATTTGCATTATCTTGTTCAAGCCTTGTATTTATATTGAGAGATCTTGTAACTAAGAGTGTCTACTCTTAGATCATCTCTTTTGCATTATTCTTGGTTTTCCTAACAAAAGTGTTAAAGGACTTGCTTGTTGAAGCAAGGGGTTGTATTTCCTAGCAAGATAGCTAGAGGGCTTGATTGTTTAAGCAAGAGGTTGTAATTTCCTAGCTTGTTGCTAGAGGGCCTATCCGGAGAGATAGGAGGTTTTAGTGAATTGATTGAAAAATCCTTAGTGAGGAGCTAAGGTAGTGGAGTAGGCTTGATTTAAGTTGAACCACTATATATCATTGTGTCTCTTATATGCTTGTGCGCTTTCTTTCATTTATTATTTCAAGCATTTCAATAATCCTCACTTGCTTTAAAATCTTGATTTTCTTCAAAAGGATTTTCAAGTTCAATCAAAATTTTAAAACAACCCAATTCACCCCCCTCTTGGTGTTGGTGCCATTGCTATTCAAATCTAACACATTTCTCCTCTAAAGAGATAGTAAATGGGCTTATGGAGTTTAAATTGGACTGCCAATAAGTGGTGATATGGGTTAATGTTTCAATCACGGGCTGAAGCCTATGAAGATTAAACTTTCCTAAAAAATCATCGTCGTCTTGGGCCTTATTCGGAAATACGTGCTAAGAATCATGTGTCAGATAAGTCAAAAACTTCCTGTGTTGCCATATCTTGACCAACTAGAGATAAAAATGCATGAAGATATGTAAGACACTGGATTCATGACAAATATATCAATACGACATTGTATTTTGAAGTAATTAAATGGCCCATGTCAGGTAAAGTCATCCAATGCTTGCACGATGCAATGTCATCAAAGCAATACAATATATGCAGTAACTTATCCACACTCATGTCTGATTCATATAATTGCATATACATCGCACGAAAAGATTGCAACTCTCCTATCAGACTAAAACGAATATCTCTCCAACTGTGCTCACTCATACTAAGTAACCCTGCTATCGTGCAAAATCCGTAATGTCCATCTAATTCTACATTAACAATACTATGCACGAACGGTTGTATTTGTGGTGGGAAACAATCATCATACCCCTTGAGTCATACCCCTTGAGTCGATTGGTGTTTCTCTTGGATACCCGTGTTGTTAGGGATGTATTGTCTTGACCAGATTGAACTATTTCAAACAAGGACAGATCACGTTTGGTGGATGTATCAATCTGAGTTTTCTTCTTCGATGTTATCTTACCCTTCATCCTAACTTTCATGGTTAGTGGCTATAGTGAAGTCGTCTCTGGATTAACTATTTCTCTCAATTTTTGCTTTAATACTAGCTTCACTGGCTCCAGTTCTAAATAAAACATTTTATATATACTCTCCATCTCTGGCTCAATTATTACCTGCGATGACACACCATCATAAGCTGACTGCACTACCTAAAACTTGTCCAATGAGGATGCACAGTTGACAAAGGAATTAGCCATCCTTGTACCATGAACTCTGCAATTTGATGTGCACAAGGTAAACCATATGTGCTTTTAATCACACATCCCTATGAAACTTTGTCTATCCCAATTTTATGAGACAGTTGTGATTGCATTAGCACCATATTCAATGCACTTCTCGATATAACACCTCGCAATTCTCTAAAAATTGCTGGCTTGAAGTTATGTTGCACCAACGTTAAGCTTTTTTCAAACGACCCCTTAATCTCTATATGTTGCAACTCAATAAGACTGTTGATAATTGTCCATGATGACTCTAAGTCACCTTGAGAAGATCCAAGATGTCTCTTCAACTTTGCATGTGCACTCTCAGCCATGTTCGTAGTAGCATTGCCAAAATGCATTATTCTATTTGTCCATGTTGCAACAAATTTTTTCTTATAATCATTCAACCATGTCTTTCTCACATAATTAAGTGCACCCTTATATGCATGGTACTCAAGTGTTAACTCATACAGACGATGTTTATACTCATCCTCAGTCGACGTAAAAACAACCAGGTTCCAACTTAATATAAATTTCTCCCATGTCTCCTTTCTATCAAATAATTTCTTACATTTGGCGAGCACATTTTTTGATATATGCCACCTACACAACAAGGTGCTCGTGGTTGGAAATACTTTTTGTATTGCATTCATCAATCCCAATTCTCTATCGGTTACAATTACTCTTGGAACGTATTATGAGTCATTAGACTCCTTAATTTCTTCATTGCCCATGTGTAATTATCCTCATATTCATGATCCATAAATGCGAAAGCAATAGAAAAAGTTAGCTCAGTTGACGTCACACCAACGATCTCTAGCAGTGGATACTTATATCTATTAGTTTTGTATGTACAGTCCATTATTAACACATGGGGAAATGTTTTAAATAACTCTATAGCTATTGGATGAGCCCAAAATAAGTTTGTCATACAATCTGATAATCTATCACTTCTATGCCACTCCACATAATCACAATCTTTCAATTTTTTCATCAACTGTTGTATTTGTGATCGACCACCTTTATCCATGACTCTATATCTTTGCCATGCATTATATATAATTTTGATGGTACTCACATTTTTTTCATCTTCTGCCTTTAAAGTCATCAAAATATTTCTAGACTTCACAAGATTGTTAGATATTGTTATCATAATTTCTTTCTCTTTCTCTGTAAGTCGGCCAGCATATGAATGACCCTCAAGTTGAGCTGTTGGTAAATGGTTGTACAATCCACATACAACCTTCAACATCCAGTGTTCATTTGAAAATTTAACACCAAGTAACTCAAATGGACAGCCACACTTTTTAGAACCTGTCGTCCTACGTTTTGTTTCTCCTATTGTCTCATATAATTTTTTTGATGATTTATACTTTCCACTCCGTTCACAAGCAAGACGAACTCTAGGTTTTCTTTCTATACCCCCAGATTCAGAACTCTTTATAACAATAACCATTCCATTTTCTTTTCCAACTGTCTTAACCCATTCAATAAGTGCTTCCCTATTACTGAAAAACTCATTACTAACAAAAGTTTGACTAACATCAAACAATACGACATTCTCATTCTCTAAATTTTGATGATCAAATCCCTATTATCAAAACAAAAATAAGATACATAAATTAAAAATGGGTTTGGCATTAAACAAAATATGAATAAAATATATAAATTAAAAATAACAAGATTTTATATAAACAAAAGAAAAAATATAAATTTAAAAACAATGTGGGACAGAATGGAATCGCGAGTCGAGAACCAGGAACCACCGACCCGATCCGAGGTGACCCGAAGAGGGTTCCCGACCGCTCTTGGGTTCCTGACTGTAACGCAGCGAGTCGGGGGACCCTCAGGTTCCCGATGCCTAACAGTCGGGGAACCTGGGTATCCCTGACTAGAATGCGTCAGGGAAGCTCGGGTTCCCCGATTGCAAGCAGTCGCCCTCTACTCCAGCTCATTGTAATGGATTCTGATGATTATGATTCTCACTGTTTTCTAGTTAATAGCATGGAGGAATCTAAAATTACAAATAAAATGAGTTATCAGAACATTTACGTGCTGCTGTTGCAGTTCATTGTAGTCCACAAGATGCTGCTCATTGTGCACGACCTGCTGCTCATTGTCATCTTCTCCATAATCTTCTCCATAAAACTCTTCCCATCTCATCAATTTTTGGATATTATCATCCATTATATGTAGAGAAAAGTAGAAGAACAGAATTAAAACTAACAGAAACAAGGTTGGGAGAAAGTAGTTAGGTAAGGGTAATAAAGGGTGGTTTTTAATGAAGGGTAGTTGAGGAAATATAACTACGGGTTGTGAAGAGTAATTCATCGGGTTGCGTATAGAATTTCCTCCCACCAAATCCTTCAATAATTTTAAAATACCTATTTTAGCCCCTACACAGCACAACCCATTCTATTCTCCGATCACCCTAGCCGCCGCCTCACGTCTCTCTTTCTCTCCCGCACTATACACCCACAAACACATATATATATATATATATAAACGCCATTGCTGGCCAACCCACACACACAGATATATATATATATATATATACACACACACACACACACGAAAATATGGTCGCGGCCATGGAACCCAACCATGACAGCAGTCGGGGAACCCAAGGTTCCCCGACTGGCTCGAGTCAGGGAATGTTGGGTTCCCCGATTGCCAGCAGTTGGTGAAGATGGTTTTATTTTTTTTATTTTAATTAAATTTTTTTATTATAATAAAATAAAATTAAAAAATTAAAAAAAATAATACAAATAAATAAAATCTAAATATCTATATTTTAAGTAATTATAAATTAACTAATTTTAAATTTTAAATCATCGTAATTAAGTGTTGAATTTCTTATACTTAAAAAAATTAAAATTAATTTATTTATTTTTTTAAAAAAATAATTAATTTATCTTATTGAATTAGGTAAAGATACATATATTTAAAAAAATTATTTTAAATGATGATAGGATTTTTACATATAGGATTTTTAGATATTATTATGTGTATCTTTAAAAGTTACTTAAAATGCAGATATTTAAAATTTATTATTTGTATTATTTTTTTAATTTTATTTTATTATAATAAGATTTTTTAATTAAAATAAAAAATTAAAAAGGTCTGGCAGTCGGGGAACCCAGTGTTCCCCGGCTCGGTGTAATTTTGTAATTAATATTATTTAATGAGTGTAATATTTATGATTTTAATATTGAATTTTATCTAAAATAATTTTGTTTTTGTTTTCAAAGCAAAAACCTTTAAATTTCTATTTTAGATTCACAGCAAAAAAAAAAAAACAAAAAACCTTTTGACTTCAATAAAAATACTTGTACAATTTTAACAAAATATCATTAAAAAAGCTCATGAAAGTGTTTTGATTAAAAAAAAAAAACACATTATTAAGGATAAGGAAGAAAAAATCAAATCAATCAAATTGTGATTTCTTAAAAGTAGTAGTTGGTTGTGCTAGTTAGTTATAATTTAACGATTTTAAAAACTACTCAAATGGTTTAGTTTAAGTTTTGTGTAATGTTCTATATTACATTCTTACTTAAAAGTGATGCTTAAGATATGTGCAAAGGTGAATTTGAATACATAAATAGGGTCCATGTGAGTTTTCTTGAAGTAAAGTAAAGTTCAAAAAAATATAAGAAAGTTGTTTTGGGTGATTCTTGCTAATTAAATCAAAAGATATTGAGAAATTTATAGGCATCGAACTGAGTAATTTGGGATCGCTTGTGAACTTTGTGAGCCTCCATCTTGCGTTTGCGCTCAAAGTGGTCATGGCGATAGCTATGCCTCTTCCTATGAAGGTCTATGTAATCTCCTTGAGACTTAACACGTCATTCATCAGATACAAGAACAATCAATCAGTAACCATTCGCAAAAGATCGACATCAACAACAACAACAAAATGGAGATTGAGCGAAAAAGAGAAACCCTAAGATAAAAGCATCAGTTGAGAAACGAACCATGGTACGCAACGACGATCCAAAATCTTTACTAAAGAAGAAGAAAGAAACCCTAGCTTTTAATTATGGTGCCAAGGGTTTTAAAAGAAGGTGGATCGGGTTTTCAACCTGGTATCCAATCCAAATAGGCATCGAACTGACCCGTCGGCCTTCCTTATGAGATTTTTGTCATATGATGATTCACAAGGACCACTCATGTAATTTAGTATTTGACTTTACAAAAAAATATTTTTTATATGTATTTGGTCAATAATTTGTAAAATTAATTTTATTAATAATAACATTATTGGAAAGTATTTTTGTAATTAATATTATTTAATGAATGTTATATTTATAATTTTAATATTGATTGGTGTAATTTTATCTAAAATAATTTTGTTTTTGTTTTCAAAGTAAAATTTCTATTTTAGATTCACAGCAAAAACAAAACAAAAAAGCCTTTTGACTTCAATAAAAATACTTTTACAATTTTAACAAAATATAATAAAAAAAAGCTCACAAAAGTGTTTTGATTCAAAAAAAAAAAAAACACATTATTAAGCATAAAGAAAAAAAAAACAAATCAATCAAATTGTGATTTCTTAAAAGTAGTAGTTGGTTGTGTATTTTTATTTTAGATTCACAGCAAAAACAAAACAAAAAAGTAAAGGCTGTGTATTTTTCTCCCTCTCGAGCTTCTCTATCTTGGCCTCGAGAGACACTTTCACCGCATTAAGCTGCCCCCGAAAATCTTCATGTTGCCCCTTAAGCTTCATGGCAGCAAGGGAGAGCTGTAAAACAAGAAGAGTTAGCTCAAAAAAAAAAAAGTTGAGAAGCCAAGAAAGTAAAGGCAAAACTTACCACGAGACTATACCGAGCCATGAAATCGTAAAGGGCCGGGCCCTTCATCCCTTCATTATCTAGTTGTTTGGCGCCTGAGCCCAAGAGTGTGGGCATACAATCCAGGAGAGCAGTGAAATAGGTCCCTCCCGGCATAGTCTCCAGGGTCGGCTCCTTCTCGGGGACTTTAGCTTTCTTCCCCCTATCATTCTCCCGTTGCTGGTCTAATGTCCTTTTTGACCCAGCAACGGGAGTGCTAGAAGCCTCCCTTGCGACCTCATTCCCGCAGGTTCTGCCGAAATCGTGATCATGAGGAGTAAAAGCTTGCTACTCTTGTCACGGTTGGGACCATTTTTCCTGTGACGATTTTTGTTGTCGATGCCGTGATTGGGACCGTTGCTGTTGTTATTGTTGCTGAGGTCGAGGCCATGGTGGTGGTTGCTCTTCCCTCTCTCCTTGCGAGCTTGAGCTCAGAGTTGCAGAAGAAGTGGCACTCGATCTGGCCCCAGACTTCTTCGACATGGTTAGGCTCAGGTTCACCGTGTTTTCTTATTCTTCTTCCCCATTATTGTTCGTCCCAGGGATTTGGAAGACGGATGGAAGGACCTTCACACCCAAACCCCCGATGTGATTCCCTTTTATAACCCCAACGTCAAGAGGGGGTGCGAGCTCGTGTTCTCTAGGCAGCTCGTCGGTAAGCTCGAGATCTTCAAAGCCAGACCCCGCGGCAACTAGGTTGTTGAGAATGCCGAGTTCGTCTGCTAATAAGCTTGGCCTCCCGCCTCCCAAATCTGCACAACATAATGAGAAAGTCAGGATTTTCATAAAACATAAAAAAGAGAGCCCGTGCGAACTGATATGCCCTTACCAGGGGTCAGTGCGAAGTTAAGGGTTTTGAGCGATGAAAGCGAAGGGCAAGAAATGAAGAACCAACTGGACTTATAGTCACCCACGTTGAACTTTCCCTTCACTCTACCCTGAGGAATGATGATTTTATATTGAGAAGAATGAGCTTTCATGAAATACAACCCGTCTTTAGCATTCTTAAAAGAAAAAAAAAAAACCTGATAAGTTTTGGAGAAGGGGGTGGAAAGTTTATTCACAAGGAACAAAAGGGTTAAAGAAGTGAGTTGGGTATAGGAGTTTGGGGTCAACTAAAAAGGCGCGAGCTTTAGGTTGTTCAAAAGTTTGAGAAGATAAGATGCAACAGGGAGCCTAAACCCAGACTCGAGGTGCTAGGGGCTTATGGCTACAAAGCCGGTTGGGGGGTATGGCACATGGTAGTTCTCAGTGGGGATATACACTCGACAACCTGCTGAAAGGCGGAACTCTCGAGCACAAGTCGCCACGTCATGGGGTTTGGCTTTGGAGGAGAACCTCTTGAAAACCTCTCACCCCTGACGCCCTTTAGCGACCTCCTTGGTTCGCGAGGTCACTTCCTCAATGTTATGTGTCTTCATCATGAAGCAATCTTCAGAATTTAAGGTATCATCTTCTTCTACGATATGGTTACGGCGCTTTTGACTCGAGATCTACAGAGGAAGAAAAGAACAGTTAGGCCATAGCTTGCGGACCAAACCTGAAGAACCGGGAAGAACCTAAAGGTGCTCCCTACTTAACGGGTCACGCGCTTTACAACAAGGTGCCGCCTAAGGTGGAGGGGCTTTGACTGCAAGCTCGGTATTCCATAGAAAGCTAATCCTAAGGTCTTTGGGCCTGAAGGCTCGGTGGACGCCTAATAAATCGATTCAAATCGGTGCACTAGAAAACAAGAAGCACCATCGATAGAATCAGGGAGACCAAAGGACCATCGATGGTTAGCCGACGATGGACGAGCTAATAAAAGGAAAAGGATGGAAAGGGCTTACCTATCGGTGAACTCCTGGTTGTTGTGGTAACCGGGAACAAGCTCCGGACAGTGATGGATGCTTGAGCAACCGTGGTTAAAAAAACCTTCGTCATAGAAAATGCTTCGAAGGAGAAGAAGGCAAGAGCAAAAAAAAATTCAAAGTTGCATGAAAAGGGAAACAATAAGGCCTCTCTATTATTTATACTTTCAGCTAGAATGATCTCGGTCGTCAGATCAAAACGACTTATGGCATGCTCTGGGTCCATTGGCCTCACGATGGTCTATGGGCCCCTCAATGTAATCATGCGTTGTACTAGGGAAACGTGCACAATAAATGTGCTCCAGACAAGATATGAGACATGAAACGACGTGATTTGAAGCGATTGGGCAGAAGTTCAAAAGGTGAATTGACAGCTGGAGTAAACTAGCAAAGCATCAGCTCCTAGTCCGAAGATCGCACAGTGAGCTAGGGGGGCTTGTGTTACTGGTATTTCCCGCACTACTCCTTATGGGCTAAACTCAGCCCACCATGCTGGCCCAATCGCCTAAAGAAGCCCAGTGGGCCCTAGCTGAGCCCGTCGGAGAGAGTTCGCATGTCGCTAGAGCCCCAGCTGAGATCGCCAGATCAGGCGAGCTCCCGGCGATATTTCCAGCGAGCTCCAGGTGACGCTTTCAATAATACTTCCAGCGAGCTTCAGATGACGCTTACGATAATGCTTCTAGCAAGTTCCTAGTGTCTCTCCCATTTCGCTATCCTAACTGGTTAGCTCGCATGCCCAGAAGGCCACAGAGTAATCAGTGAACAATATTGGCTCGGAGTTATTTTGTTTGGGCTGCCAAGGCCCAATCTGGCCCATCTTCTCGGCCTATTCTCTTGGCTCACTCCGGTCCCATCTTGGCCCTTGCAATAACAAAATTACGGCCGCTTATGGGTTTTTGCGCGCCCGCCTTAGATCCCATCCTCATTAATACAATTTCAGCTCAGGTTTCCATCCAAGCTCACTATATGGAAATAATATAACATAATGTAATAGTAGGTATGTTGGGTGACATTCATTAATTTGCATCAACTCATTATTTTCTCGAAAATGTAAGATAATATCTCTCATTCCACTAACCTTTATTCCATCACCCGGTATTACAATGGCAATCTCATCTACAGTTGGTAGTTATACCGACGTCGATCAGTTTTTGAATTGTAATGAAAATGAGCAGGTAGATTGTGTCCTGCCGAGTCTAATTGATGTAATATGACATGAGCCTGGCGAAATTTATCTACAAATGCATTGACTTGAAACAAACTATCCTGAATAGTTTTAAGAACATCCCTTCTCAAGTTAAGATTTCTACGATTACAAATTTCTAAAGCTGAATTAGGGTCATAGATATATAGTTGAGCATAATTCGCATCCTGCCCTAGTTGTGGTTGTAGTGATCATGTTCGATGTCGTAATTCCCCATGAATTGTGAATGATGTAAGGCCCCTTCCACTGAGTACTCTAGGATCCAATGTAGCACCAAGACTCATAAAAGCATTAGTTATATTGTATACTCGAGTATAACTTCGAAAGGATTTAGATTGATCATTATTCCCATCATACAAAGCCTAAAGTGGTGGAGAAGGTGTAATAAGTAAGGGTAGCCTAATCTTTCCTTCCAAACAGCAAGTTTTGAATAAGGGACGCTTCATAGATTATTTTGTCAATTTTTCATCCATCCAATGTAAGGCTGAACAACAAAGACATAATACATCCATCTTGCTAAGATAATGGCGGCAAGAATCTCTGTGTTCTCGAGCATCAATTGATGTACTCATAGACATATCTTCTAATTCATCATCAATACATAGATTTTCTTAAAGAAATCGATTTAGAGGAGTAGACCTACGAATATTTGTGCAAAAGAAAATTTCTGTAAAACAAAATGATATGAGTAAAAGTATGTATTTCAAGATTAGACACAGTAGTTTATCGATTCCTTTGTGGAGCTAAAGATGTACTTGGCATAGAAAACGAACATGTAGAATGATAGGTAACCATTGTTCATTTTTATTCTGATTGAGAATCTTTAGTTATTGTTTCCCATTCCAGACGAGCAGAATCGCGACGAATTGGTGTTAAAGAAAGTTGTCTTAGTTGAACACATTCTTCGAATCCCTCTTGTTCTCGTTGCAAGTATTGAAATTCAAAGTATGACTTTTCATTTTTTTTACGCTCTCGCTATGCACATTAGGCCAACGCAGCTTTTGATATTACATTATCTTTTTGTGCCTAAAATGAAAATATTTTATCATTTGTGCAAAAGTAAACTATTTCTTATTTATTTCCTTTCTTTTAATTTTGTTTTATATTTTATTTATTTTATGCATTTAATAGTGTCATCTTTATTTTGCACATGTATCAATGCAAAATAAAATAAATAAATTTTAAAAACATATACAAATAATAGTAGAAAGTTATAGAAAAATGATAGAAAGTTACAATCATTCTACAAAAACAACATAAACAAAGAATTCATTTTATACCCTCATACCACTTAACATGTATTTGTCATTCTCTAGTCAGAATGAGCCATCTTTTCTCATCGCAGGCGTTGTCCCAATTGATATGCAGAACATGACTTTTGATTCTTTTCACGTTCTCACTGTGCATGTTGGGCCAATGCAACTTTTGATAACACATTATCATTGTGTACCTAAAATGAGAATATTATATAAGTAGGTGCATAAAATGTGAAGATTATCCCCTCTCTTGCTTTGCTTACATCATGGATTTTTTCTTCCTTTTAACTGACTTTTCCTCTTCACTCGATTGAGTTGTTAGTCATATAAGAATCAATGCATGCATTGATGAAATTTAAAACACATGAAGTGCACAAAATTGCAAACTCACTATGCACTACGTTGAAAAGGTATTTAACGTAACTATTAGATAATTGGATACGTAAAATGTGAATATTAGCGTGTAATATTTTTTACACGCTAATATTCTTTCTGTTATATTAAATGTTATTTTTGTCTTTTTCTTCTTTCCTTCAAAAGTTCTTATTATGTACAAATGCATTAACATGTTGTATAAATGCTTCAGGAAAACATTTCACATTCAATAAAAAGAATTGAATAAATATTTGAAAATGAAACTTTTAAAAAATGTACATAAAAAAGAGTATAAGACACTATGCAATCTATATAATCTCGAAAAGAAATCTATATAATCTTCGAAAAAGAAAGTTTTAAAAATTTTTGAGAAACCATACCACAGGATGTGCATTTTTCTTTCATTTGCTAAAAGAGATGGCCTTTGATATTGCTTTGTCTTTGCCTATAAAAAATAAGTATAATTTATTGTAACGTCCTGCTCCCACTTATGGGTGTTACTAGTGAATAATCAATTAACCATTCACTCGCTAAGCTAATAATGAAAAGACAGATTATGTTTCAATAAGAAACGTCTTAGGTGGAAACTAGGTTTCGCCCTCCCTTCACTCAAGGATTCGGGGACATATCGAAAGGACCTTGCAGAAATAAACCCGAAACTTTGGTGAAGTGTCACCCTTCTTTTGCTCTTCATAAAGAGTCAAGGATGATCTTTCCTAGGATTCGACAAAAATAAGCAAACCACACTCGCTTAATTTAACTATGTCTCAAGACCTTAATTATTAGAAAATAAATTTTGATTTAAGTATTAACATTTCTCATTCTCAATAGCCTTAGAAAATACTTGGGTTAAACTCTTCTTGAAAAATTTAATGAATTTTTCCTTAGCCAAACCTCTATTTATTTTTCTTTTTATTTATTTCAAAAATACACCAAATTTTCATCATTTAGGGAGTAAGTTTTTGAATTTCAAACATAGTTTTCTCATCCATTTTTCTCACATTCAAGGAAAATACTATTTTTTTTTCCAACATATAGGAAAATTTTCCAAAAATGCCTCAAATTTTATATTAATTTAATAAATATTTTAAAGGCTCAATCTCACATTTATTTTATTAAATAAACTTGTTTTTATCCTTGAAATTCTAGGAATAACAAAAAGAATTAAAAAAAAAATTAAAAATAGCATCAAAGTGGCGGCAGCGGCCCAGCCGCGCCTGCTGTGCACTGCAAAGCCCGTCGCATGCGCGTGCGCCTGTTGTGCTCGCCAGCTGGCCGCAGTAGCCTACTGGCCCCCCTTTTTTTTAAACCATGCATTCCAGAATTTTAATTTACAAAAATTAAAACATAATCCTCACATTGACTCCCAAAATCAAGCCATATAACCATAAGGTACTTACACCACATACACCAAATTAGGATACATACTCAAGTTTAAACTCTATCAAACTCTCAAACACCATTACAAAATATAAAGGCTACACATCTAGTCTTCCATACTCATAGTGTAACGCCCCGCTTTTCCGAGCGTTAAATAACTTAGGAATTTCAAGAATATATTTTTTTTTTCAATATAAACCATTTTTCGACAATCTCGTTTTACCTTCCCAGCATACTAAACAAGAATCAATAAGCTAAGACAGGTAATCATCATAAATACAGAAACTTAAAATCAAAACCTGATATGGTACATAACTGAATTTACTTAATCATAACATAAGAATCTGTACCATCATATCATCAAATACTTAAATACATGGAGACTTATCTGTACAATCTGACGATTCCTCATAAATACATAATTATACATGATCTTCAATATAGTATGATCTTCTAACTATGGCTAAAGACATATCATGAATCCTCACGAATGAGCATATACCGGAACAACTCACCGAACCCATCGGTAACGTCATCAATCATCTCCTTGCCATAGTTGCAAATCCTGACTGAATAGTTTGAATGTTCTAGGGGCATAACCCGATTAGAAGATGAATCTTCTAGTGAGGGTTTAGAAACATGATACATGAATACATAATGCAATAACATAAACAATCATATACCCTGGTGTAACTTCTCTGGCCCACCAGCCTGGCACAGAATCTTAGGCAGAATCCCGACCTACTTTCAGGATAATCCCAACGTTGTTCCATCATTTTCCCTTGGGGAATTTTGGCTACATTATCGGGGCGACATCCTAATTCCATGCACGAGTATCAATATACCAATAATATCGTGCCATGCAAAAATCATGACTTTTCATGCAATATGACAAAATGATCATAACTTCAATAAATATCATGCATAATGAAGCAATCATGTCATATATAGGTTCTCGGCACAAAACCATATTTAGGATAAAATTACTCACCCTTTTTCCAAAGATTAGGACACATCGAAAAGTGCATATTGCCTCGATTTGTGACTGCACTCTCACCCTGCAATTAAAACACAAAACAAAACACAATAAAAATTTTATATTTTTTTTCTTTATTTAGGTGAGAGGTTTATACTCGTCAGTGTACGAGTGAAGTTGTAGTCCAAATTTAAATTTATACTTTCTGGATGAGTCCAGGTCGTCCACTGAGAGATTTATTTATGGTAAAAGAAAAAGAATGTCACACACATGCACACACATTTAAATGGATTGATAACAAGATTTTTTATGATTTTTTTTAGATAACAAATACTATAAAATAAAGTAAGACAGAAGTTAAAATAAATACTGAACGTGAGAATATGAAATTGGATAATACTTGAGTTAAGACAATTTCAGTGTCAACCCGTTGATTCCCAAATTTTAGCAGAAAATATTAGCAACATTAATTTAATTTCAGTTATGAGGGTTTGTTATTAAATGCAATTAGAGATGATGATAGTTCTAGTTTAAGCAATCCCTATACATGATATGCGGAATTCTAATTTAAGAAACCACCATAAATCCAATTGTAATTAATACACAAAATAACTAAATTAATCATCCGAGTTTGGGTATGATAGCGTTTCCAGTTCTAGTAACTCTCATGCGTGACATGAAAGTTCTAAGTTAGACTTACGCTCCAATCCAAATCTAGTGATTTCTCAATAATTAAGACACACTCATACTGAAATTTAAATTAATGTTACTCATTTAAAACGCAGCTTTCTTTGAGAATCATTGGCGTCGGACACTGTCCTTGCCTTAACCCAAGATTAAATTTAGCTACTCATTTCCATTTGAAAGTTAATTGACAGGAATTTAAATGACGTAATTTAAATAACAGAATTTAAATTACAGGAATTAAAATAGAATAAACTAACCGGCCATTTAGGCAGCGGATAATTAAAAGACAAGAATTAAAATTGCAGAAATTTAAAGGCATAAACTAACCGGCCATTTAGGCGGTGAATAATAAAGTAACAATAAATGATATAAGAATTTAAAAGAAGAAAGAAAGGAAGTAAGATCACAAGAGAACATAATAGAGAAAATAAGAGAGAACAAAAACAATTCTCAAAGAGAGAATTCTAAGGAAACAACTAAACTTTAATTTAAAAATAATAATCACACTTACAAATGCAATCAAGTGAGCTATTTATAGGCCACAAGATGTAATACAAACCACACAATTTCAATTATTCAACTAGACATAATTATATCTAATGGGCACTCGCACACTTAAAGTTAAATGGATTTTAGCTATAATACACACCTAATATTAAATGGATTTTAGCTAAAATACATACCTAATAAAGCACTCATAAAGTTAAATGGATTTTAGCTAAAAAACACACCTAATAAAGCACTCACATTAAAAAAATAAAAATAGATTTCTATAATTGAGTTTTTAATCTTCATTATAATTAAAAATAATGCTTGGGCCTTCTCCAAATGCTATCTTCCATGGATTGCTCAAGTTGGGCCTTAATTCTTCATGGGCTTTAATTATTCATGAGCTTGAATTCTTCATGGGTTTTAATTCTTCATGAGCTTGAATTCTTCATGGACTTGAATTCTTCATGCCTACAAAAAAAAATAATTTAATGTTATTAATAAATTATATATTATATATATGTATTACACATGGCACATATATATATTAGATTATATTATATATATATTACATGCACGCATATAATGATGTATATGTATTATATATAATTTTATATATTATTATTATTATTTTTAAATTTTACTTTAGAACCTCATTTCATTCATTTTTCAATTTAAACTTGCATATAACCATAAAATATATATTAATATCTAATTTAAGCCATTTTTAAGATCAAAAGAAATGTGTAATTATAACATAATTTTTACAAAATTAACCACTAATCATATCCCCTAACTTAAACATTGCTAGTCCCTTAGCAATCAAACTATACACCTGGCAAACTTTATTCACAATAACTGTATGAATGTAAAAATTTCAAATTCGAAATCGAAATGCATAAAATCAAATAAGTAATTTAGCATTCTAAATCAGATTTTTGGTTAAAGGTCATACAATCTCAGGAATGAAAATTAGGATAACCAATACACAGACTTACTCCCTCGAAGTTTTGACTTCAAACCTTATTATGAATTTTCCCTCCAATAAAAAGGATTCCTCAGGTGTACACACAAGGGGGTGCACCGTTATAAGAGGAAATGCAGAACAAGTTCAAAATTCGGTGTCATCCCAAATACAAAGAACGTATTTTCATGAAAGAACAGGGAAATTGACATAGTTTCATGATTGGAATAATGCTCTAGATGAGTAACTTCTGAATTTAAACATGATTCCCTACTCCAAACTCGAATTATGAGATCACTGATTTATAACATCAAGAGGGACCAGATTGGGTTGTAATGGGGCTATGAGATTAATACGGGTTGTCAAAGAAAAGGTAGAGTGTGCAAAAGGTGTGTCAGGATTTTTTTTTTTTTGAAACAATTGTGCTGAATAGCTAACAGAATTTTTCTCTTTTTTTTTTCACTTTCTTTCTTCTTCTTTTTTTTCTTTCTTTTCTCATTTTTTTTAAATATGAAAATAGTTAGATAGACTAATTCCCAAAAACACACCAGATTGGACAAAATTCATATAGTTATGGGTTAAACGACGGTAACAAAAGAAGTTGTACTACAATTTGCTCAAATGGGCAAGTAATGGAAGTTAATTTAAAAAAAGAAAAAAAAGGTTTAATAGGCTCAAAATGAAAGAAATTGATCCCCCTATCATGCTTCTATAAAATGATGATACTCAGTCATCTAATTCAAAGTTTGAAACCAGTTAAATTCATCCGCTATCATACTAAACATTCAAAGCGAATTGATGTTTTGAAGTCATTGAAAAGATAAGATAAACAATAAAGCATATTTAGAGTAAGTGTTATTTCACTCAGAATTAACGGTTATTAGGCTCAAACACTCACTTGGGTAATAGTTTCCACTTCTGTTGAGGGATCATACAGTATACTAATCAGCTAATTATTGTTACCTTTTACTTTATGACCGATAACTAATTTTTAAATTTTTGAATACTCGATGAATGCAAATTACTTGTTCTAATGCATATACGTTTTCAAATAAGAAATCAATGCATTCATGTGTTGCAAACTTAACCGGCTATCAGTACATAACTCTAAAGTTTTAGGAATAACGTTATTTAAAACACACAATTTTTTTTTTTTTATAATAAGATTAGATAAAGATAACTAATTTACACAAGACCATAAGCAAACAATAGCAAACTCACAGTTAAACGTGAACCAGATAATTCATAACTAGACCTTACACCCCCCAACCTGAATTGTAGTAATAAAATAGGGTTGTTAGGAATACCTGTAACTCCACAAGTCCATAGATTTACTGTGAACTGCTAAAACTCAAACAAACAAATGAGCATATCATATAGATATATATTTATATTTTCACACCAAAATAAAAAAATTCATGCAAGTCATAAGATAAACAAAATACGTCTCAAAAGTACAAAAAGTACTCATTACTCTGCCATCTTATCATAGACTTGCTTAACAACATTCCATAATTTTTTTTTTAAACTAAAAAAAATCCTACAAATTATACAATAATTAGATGCGTCTCAAGAGTACAAAAAGTATTCCTTACTCAGCCACCTTAACAAAGAGCATTTCTCACAGTGATAAATCTAAATTAATCGGACCCCTTTGGCGCTTGTTACTAATTGCCTTAGACTAGTCTATTTGAGGCTCATGAGGATCGTACTGTGGAACATAAGCGTGTAATTTCTCTAGCAGCTCCTCAATGGTGGATGCGAAAATAAGAATCTTTCTTGCTGAGAGAGAAATGAACTCTTTGTCCACAGCCTGATTAAGAAAAGAGAGCAACCCATCGAAAAAATGGTTAAGATTTAAAAGTCCAATGGGTTTGGTATGGAGATTACTCTTGGCCCAGGAGATTATACAAAATATTTATTCAAGTGTTTCAAAACCTCCTGGTAAAGTAATGAAGGCATCTGACTGATAAATCTTACAAGCCATGCGCTCAGACATAAAAGTCGTTTCTATAAGTTGACCACGTGTAATCCCAAAAATATGTGGTTCAGCCAAAGGGATTGGCATTACACCTATCACAGATGATTTTCCAAGATGTGCAGCTTGTGAAACATAATCATTCAATCCATGACTTCCCCCTCCATATACCAAATTAATTTTTTTCTCTCCCAATTTTTGGCCAAGTTCACTCGCTACAAATGCGTAACAAATATTGCTCCCAAGTTGAGAGCCACAAAGTACACATATGGTGTTGATTCGATGAACTAACTGGCCTTCTATGTTTGTTCCTTTTGTATGCCCTGAAAGAAGTTTGGTGATCAAAAGTAGCTATATAGGAATTCAATAAGAAATAAACACAAACCAAAATCATACGTATTTATAAGTAGTTGTGATTGTGGCTCACATCTTCCTCTGGTTTTACGTCTAGAAATGGCTTAAACGCTTTCTATGAAGTGGGGATAGGCTTCCCATCCGATTTTCTTATAGATTGGCAAATAGGGTTGTTTTTAGTCAGATTTCCAAGACTATAGCGTTGGTGGTCACTTCTGAACTGAGTCCATAAAGTAAGAAGTTCTCTTTGCACTATTCCACATGGATGCGTCTCAAGAGTCAATCAGATATCATCCAAAGACTCCTTACTCAGTCCATCCTTTATGAAACTAATTTTATCTTCTCGATTTATGGACGTAAACCCCACAGATTTGCATCGTGTGTTACAGATCCATCAAGCACATTTGTAACAACCATTCATTTTTTTCGCTCTTCTTTTCTTTGCAAAACTACTCTTCCCTAAGCCTGAAAAGTGCTTAAAACTATGTGAAGTTTCGCCAGCTAATCGAACTTTTGTTTCGATCAGCTAACGAATATCTTCAGGGATGTTATAACGCATCAACAGCTTAAGTCTTTCACACTTAGCAGCATAAATTTTTTTCAAATCATTCTGCGGGAGAGATGGATAATACTTGTGAATTTTTGAGAGATAAAGATCAATTTTTCTTTTTTTCTTCTTTTTTTTAAAGACAACTATAAGAAGAAAGTAAAGAACTATAAACTTTACAAAAGGGATGAGAGTACCTGATCAAAGAATAACACAAATGAGAGAAGACTGAGCTCAAAGAAGGGTGGCTTGCCTCATACAGATATGGAGTCTCTTATAGAGCAATGGGTATCACTATTCTACACTCCACTCGAGGCATGCCATAATTGCAGGGTCGGACTTGGCGTCTCTTTTTCAACGCTTGGTGCCTCCTTTTTCAACATTTGGCAGTGTACCTCTTCCTTTATAGGGCAGTGTGATTGCACTGCCCGAGAAAAATGGCTACCACCAGCGTTAATTCTGTCTCTCTCAATTCATTTTTTTTTAAATTTTTTTAATTTTTTTTAGGGACCTTATAAAATCATATATACCACACAAGACAATATTATCGAGTCAAATAAAATTATTTGCACAATGGATCAATTTCAAACACCAATAAATCAATTCTTAAGTACACATTATCCCCCCAACTTGAATTGCGCATTGTTCTCAATCGGCAATAAAATGATAGAAGATAGGCATACCTGGCGGTTTTCAATGCATGAACTCATATGGAAAAATTTTATTTAGACTGCACACAGATAAATACTATTTGAGTAATGCAGAAAAGAAACAATTTATATATATATATATATTTTTTTTTTATATACCCTTTTTTTTCTTTTTTTTTCTTTATTTATATTTGTTTTAATGTCCCATATCTAGAGACATCCATTTAACCTAAATGGAAAGGTAGTCTTTTAACGTCAGATTCCCAAACGACATGAAACTTCCCTTACTCATCACATGATGGTGGATCATCCAAATCCACAACTCCTCCATTCTCCTCAAAACTACCCTGGTATGGTTTCAACCTATGACCATTGACTCTAAGAAATTGTCCTGACTCCGAATTTTCTATCTCAAAGGCCCCATATTCTGAGATGGACTTGATTACAAAGGGGCCGACCCATCGAGACTTCAATTTTCCTAGGAATAGATGCAATCGAGAATCGTACAAGAGTACTTATTGCCCTACTTGAAAGCTTTTTCGAATGATGTGCCGATCATGTAACTCTTTCATGCGAACCTTGGCCAATCGTGTATTTTCAAATGCCTCATTCCGAATTTCCTCAAGCTCATTCAATTGGAGCTTCCTAGATAGGCCTGCTTTAGTTAGACTCTTGTTGATCTTTTGAATTGCCCAATATGCTTTATGCTCAATTTCCATCGGTAGATGACAAGATTTACCGTATACTAGCATATAGGGAGACATTTCTAAAATTGTTTTGTAAGTTGTCCTGTATGCCCAAAGAGCGTCTACTAGTCTTAAGGATCAATCCTTACGATTAGCAGCAACAGTCTTTTCCAATATGCGCTTAATCTCCCTTTTGGCTAGCTCAGCTTGACCATTGGTTTGGGGATGGTATGGTGTTGCAACCTTATGCAGTACACCATATTTCTTCATTAATCCTACCACAAATTTATTACAAAAATGGGAACCCCCATCACTGATGATTGCTCGTGGCATCCCAAATCGACTGAATATGTTTTCTTTCAAAAATTTCACTACAGTCCTATGGTCATTTGTTCTGGCCAGGATTGCTTCTACCCATTTGTACACATAGTCAATAGCAAGTAAGATGTATTCATGACCAAATGAATTGACAAATGGGCCCATAAAATCCATACCCCAACAGTCAAAAACTTCTAACACTTGGATCGGATGTAATGGCATCATGTTTCTCCTTGACAGACTTCCTAACCTTTGACATCGATCGCAACTTGAACAGAACTTGTACACATCCTTGAACAGTGTCGGCCAATAAAGTCCACTCTGAAAAATTTTTGCAACTATTTTCTTGACAGAAAAATGGCCTCCACATGCAAGAGTGTGACAGAAATTAATGACACTTTATTGCTCATGATCGGGTATGCATCTACGGATGATTTGGTCAGGATAATACTTGAAGAGGTAGGGCTCATCCTAAAAGAAGGTTTTGACTTTTCTAAAGAATTTACGCCTATCTAACATACTCCAATGGTCTGGGATCTGACCAGTTGCCAGGTAGTTCGCAATGTCGGCATATCAAGGGAAAACAAATGATGCATGAATAACATTCACTTCAAACAGTTGCTCATCAGGAAAATTGTCATGAATTGGTTCGTCAAATTGTGTGAGATCTTGACTTGGAATCCTTGACAAATGGTCAGCCACCACATTTTTTACTCCCTTCTTGTCTCTGATTTCAATGTTGAACTCTTACAGAAGTAAGATCTATCAGAGGAGACGGAGTTTTACATCTTGCTTTGTGAACAAATACTTTAGAGCAGCATGATCAGTAAAAATGATCACTAGTGACCCTACGAGGTAAGATCAGAACTTGTCGAGGGCAAAGACAACTGCTAGTAACTCTTTCTCTGTAGTGGTATAATTCTTTTGTGCCTCATTAAGAGTTTTGCTAGCATAGTATATCATATGAGGTTTCTTATCCTTCCTTTGCCCTAACACAACTCCTACTACGTAATCACTAGCATCGCACATAAGTTCAAACGGGAGGGACCAATCAGGGGACTGAATGATAGGTGCTGAAATGAGTGCATCTTTCAATTTATCAAAAGCATTTTGACAGGCAAGACTCCATTCAAACGGAACATCTTGAGACAACAAATGGCACAAGGGCCTTGTTATGGTGCTAAAGGAAGCAATGAATCTCCTATAAAACCCTGCATATCCTAAAAAACTTCTGATGTCTTTCACATTCTTAGGGGTGGGGAGTTTTTGAATTGTTTCAATTTTTGACCTGTCTATCTCCATCCCCCTAGATGAAACGATGTGCCCCAAGACTATGCCATGTTTCACCATGAAGTGACATTTTTTTCAATTGAGTATCAGATTTGTTTCCTCGCATCTTGCTAAAACCTTTTTCAGATTCTCCAAACATGCCTCAAAGTTACTTCCATAAACAGAAAATTCATCCATGAATACTTCAACAATTTGCTCAACCATTTCACTAAAAATGCTCATCATACACCTTTGAAAGGTGGTTGGAGCATTGCATAACCCAAATGGCATGCGCCTGTATGCAAATGTCCCAAATGGACATGTGAAAGTAGTCTTCTATTGATCTTCTAGTGCAATTTCTATCTGATTGTACCCTGAGTACCCATCTAAGAAACAATAGTAGGCTTGGCCTGCTATTCTCTCCAGAACTTGATCCAAGAAAGGTAAAGGGAAATGATCTTTCCTTGTCACAAAATTGAGCTTTCTATAATCAATGCACATACGCCATCTTGTCTGGATGCGCGTGGGAATCAGTTCATCGTTCTCATTTTTTACAACAGTGACTCTAGACTTTTTTGGTACTACCTGTGTTGGACTTACCCACTTAGAATCAGAGATTGGGTAAATTATTCCAGCATCCAATAGCTTAAGCACTTCTTTTCTGACAACTTCTTTCATGTTGGGATTTAATCTCCTTTGTATTTGCCTAACTGGTTTTGCTCCTTCTTCCAAGAATATCTTATGAGTACAGATCAAAGGGGTAATACCTTGCAAATCTGAAATAGTCCATCCTAATGACTTCATGTGTGCTTTTAGAACTTCTATCAGTTGTTGCTCTTGCTGAGGTGTCAAACTTGAAGAGATCACCATTGGGAATGCTTCCCCTTCTCCTAGAAAGACATACTTCAAATCACTAGGCAATGGCTTTTTCTCAGACGTGGACTGATGGCTATCAGAAGCCGTGAGCTTACTGTCCAAGTTCCTTAATGGCTCTAAACCAGGCATCCATGTAGGCTTCTCACTTTCTTTACCTATGACTTTCACTTCTCTTATTTCCTCAAGATCTTGATTTCCTTCTTTGGGTCTTCTCATGAACTCTTCAAAATAATCATTGGTCAGTGTTTGGATCAAGTCTACCTCCTTCACTTCACTCTTAGTGTCCTGATGTTTGGCTATCCTGAAGATATTCATTTCTACAATCACGTTCCTAAAAGATAGCTTTAACACACCATTCCTACAGTTGATGATGGCATTTGATGTGGCAAGGAATGGTCGACCTAAGATGACTGGCACAAGAGGTTGAGGCCCCTGATGTGGCTGGGTGTCCAAAACAATGAAGTCTACTGAAAAGTAGAACTTATCGATTTGTACCAGAACATCCTCCATAATTCCTCGCGGAACTTTGACTAATCGATCAGCCAGCTGAAGGGTCACTCTAGTGGGTTTGAGCTCACCTAATCCCAACTATTGATACACACTGTATGGCAACAAATTGACACTAGCTCCTAAATCCAAAAGTGCCCGATCAACTTTTTGACTTCTTATGATGCATGTAATGGTTGGACAGCCTGGGTCTTTGTATTTGGGAGTTTTCAATTGGAAAATGGCGTTGACTTGTTCGGTCAGGAATGCCTTTTCATGCACATTTGTTTTTCTTTTGACAGTGCACAGATCTTTCAAAAATTTTGCATATGGCCTTTTCATGCACATTTGTTTTTCTTTTGACAGTGCACAGATCTTTCAAAAATTTTGCATATGAAGGTGTTTGTTTGATTGCATCTAACAGCGGGATGTTAATTCTCACTTGCTTAAACACTTCATATATATCTACATTTTGTTGTTCTTTTTTCAAATGATTCAACCTTTGTGGAAAATGTGGTTTGGGCCTATATTGAATTTCCTTCCCATCTTCTTTTTGTTTTTCATTTTTTTCATTTTTCTCATTTTTTTTCATTTTTCTCATTTTTTTCATTTTTCTCATTTTTCTCCACGATGGATTCATGATCTTTTGGTTCTTCCTCTTCAGCAATAGGTTGGTTTATCCTAAGATCAATTGGTTTTTCAATTATTCTTCCACTTCTTAGGGTAGTCACTGCTTGCACTTGTTCATGAGTGTTGGTTTCACTATTTGAAACTTCTACCCGGTTGGTTTGCCTAATTGGGTTAGGATTAGTTTGGGATGGAAACCTTCCGGATTCTCTCACACTCAATGTTTGTGTTACCTTGGTTAACTGGCTCCTAATGTCTTCTATGGCTCTGTTTGTTTGGTCTTGATTTTTGACAAGCTGAGCAACCTGATTGTTGATACCTGTTTGACTTTGGATGAACTGGTGCAAAGTATCTTCCAAAGATCTCCTATGAGGAGGTTGGTAAGTATTGGATGAAGAACCTTGATTTTGTTGGAAGGTGTGTTGTTTTGTAGGGAATGGAGGTTGAGAATGATTTCCAGAATCATTTCTCCAAGAAAAATTAGGGTGATTTCTATTATTGGGATAGTATGAATTGTAGTTCTGATTATTCCCATAATAGGCTCCACTCTGATTTTGATTTTGTCTCCCCTCAAAGTTGTGTGAATGATTGTTATTAGTCTGCCCATACAATACCTCCTTGAAAGCAGGTAAAGTAGGACATTCTTCAATTGAATGATCTGTTGTATCACACACAACACACACAACACACTTTACTTCCACTTGATTAACAGATTGCACCTTTTTGGGTTGCATGTTTTCAACTTTCTTTGTTAAATCAGTTAGTCTTGCATTTAAATCGTCACTCTCACTCAATTGGTATCTCCCTCTAGGTTGTGGATTTTCTCTTGAATCAAGAGCAGATGTTGGACCAACTTCCCAGTTCCTTGTATTCTCAGCCAATGTGTCAAAGAAGTGAAAAGCTTCTTCTGGAGTCTTCTCATAGAATTCCCCATTGCACATTGTAGAAACTAGCATTTTCAATTGGGGAGTGAGTGAATCATGAAAGAAATTGACCACTCTCCATTGCTCAAAAGCATGGTGCGGACAAGTGTGAAGAAGGTCTTTAAACCTTTCCCACGCTTGAGCAAAATTCTCATTTGGTTTACAGGCAAAGCTCATGATTTGTCTTTGAAGAGTAATAGTTCTATTGGTAGGGAAATATTTTTTTAAGAAAATTGTTTGCATTTCTCTCCAAGTTCCTATAGATCTAGGTGGAAGAGTGCTTAACCACATTTTTGCCTTATCTTTCAGTGAGAATGGAAAGAGTTTTAATCTTATGATATCCTCATTTGCTGTATGGTCCATGCAAGTGATACATACTTCCTCAAATTCTTTCATATGAGTATATGGATTTTCAGAATCCATGCCATGAAAAGTTAGCAACAATTGGATTGTGCCAGGTTTGAAGTTAAATCTATGATGGTTGATGGTAAGAATAATGCATGAGGGGGTTGTCTCCCTGGGAGGATGAAGATACTCCCTAAGGGGTCTGATCATCTCCTGATCAATGGGATCAGGGTCACCGTGGTCACTATCACGTGCAGACATGTTGTGTGCAAGTGGCATGTTCTCGTTGTGTTGAGACATGAGTGATTGATATTCTATAGTTCTACATGACCTAAGTATCACACACTATGCACATATAAAAATAAAGTAAAAAGAAATAGAGTTACCGAATTTATCAGGAGATGTTTATTCTTATATTTTTTTCCTTTTGTTTTTGCCTCAATCTCCCCGGCAACGGCGCCAAAATTTGACTGCACTCTCACCCTGCAATTAAAACACAAAATAAAACACAATAAAAATTTTATATTTTTTTTCTTTATTTAGGTGAGAGGTTTATACTCGTCAGTGTACGAGTGCAGTTGTAGTCCAAATTTAAATTTATACTTTTTGGATGAGTCCAGGTCGTCCACTGAGAGATTTATTTATGGCAAAAGAAAAAGAATGTTACACACACGCACACACATTTAGATGGATTGATAACAAGATTTTTTATGGTTTTTTTTAGATAACAAATACTATAAAATAAAGCAAGACAAAAGTTGAAATAAATAATGAACGTGAGAATATGAAATTGGATAGTACTTGAGTTAAGACAATTTTAGTGCCAACCCGTTGATTCCCAAATTTTAGCAGAAAATATTAGCAACATTAATTTAATTTCAGATATGAGAGTTTGTTATTAAATGCAATTAGAGATGATGATAGTTCTATTTTTTGTAATCCCCATACATGATATGCGGGATTCTAATTTAAGAAATCACCATAAATCCAATTGCAATTAATACACAAAACAACTAAATTAATCATCCGGGTTTGGGTATGATAGCGTTTCCAGTTCTCGTAACTCTTATGCGTGACATGAAAGTTCTAAGTTAGACTTATGCTCCAATCCAAACCTAGTGATTTCTCAATAATTAAGACACACTTATACTGAAATTTAAATTAATGTTACTCATTTAAAGCGCAGCTTTCTTTGGGAATCATTGGCGTTGGACACTGTCCTTGCCTTAACCCAAGATTAGATTTAGCTACTCATTTCTATTTGAAAGTTAATTGATAGGAATTTAAACGACGTGATTTAAATAACAGAATTTAAATGACAGGAATTAAAATTGCAGAAACTAACCGACCATTTAGACGGTGGATAATTAAAAGACAAGAATTAAAATTATAGAAATTTAAAGTTATAAACTAACCGGCCATTTATGCGGTGAATAATAAAGTAACAATAAATGACATAAGAATTTAAAAGAAAAAAGAAATAAAGTAAGATCACAAGAGAACATAATAGAGAAAATAAGAGAGAACAAAAACAATTCTCAAAGAGAGAATTCTAAAGAAACAACTAAACTTTGATTCAAAAATAATAATCACACTTACAAATGCAATCAAGTGAGCTATTTATAGGCCACAAGATGCAATACAAACCACACAATTTTAATTATTCAACTAGACATAATTATATCTAATGGGCACTCACACACTTAAATTTAAATGGATTTTAGCTATAATACACACCTAATATTAAATGGATTTTAGCTAAAATACATACCTAATAAATGACTCATAAAGTTAAATGGATTTTAGTTATAATACACACCTAATAGTTAAATGGATTTTAGCTAAAAAACACACTTAATAAAGCACTCACATTAAAAAAATAAAAACAGATTTCTATAATTGGGTTTTTAATCTTCATTATGATTAAAAATAATGTTTGGGCCTTTTCCAAATGCTATCGTCCATGGGTTGCTCAAGTTGAACCTTAATTCTTCATGAGCTTTAATTCTTCATGAGCTTGAATTCTTCATGTCTACAAAAAAAAAAAAAAAATTTAATGTTATTAATAAATTATATATTATATATATGTATTACACATGGCACATATATATATTAGATTATATTATATATATATTACATGCACGCATATAATGATATATATGTATTATATATAATTTTATATATTATTATTATTTTTTTTAAATTTTACTTTAGAACTTCATTTCATTCATTTTTCAATTTAAACCTGCATATAACCATAAAATATATATTAATATCTAATTTAAGCCATTTTTAAGATAAAAAATAAAGGTGTAATTATAACATAATTTTTACAAAATTAACCACTAATCAATTTGCGTGCCCGACCTCAATTTTCGTGCCAACTCTCGAAAGTTGCACCAATCACTTTTTCTCGAGCACATAAATCATAAAAAACATATTTAATCACTAAATATCTCAATATTCTATTTTCTTCCTATTTTCCTTTATTTTCTTTCATTTTGCCTTCTAAAAATCCGAATAAATATATCTTTAACTATTTCCTCAAATCTTTCTTCACAAAAATTCATCATATGCTATGAACTTCAAGGAAAATTACTGAACTTATCCAAACGTTGCGTTTTCACTCAAAATAAGGTTGTTCGGTGCAAAAATCAAGACATCGGGAAGGCAAACTTGAAAACTTTTTGCACAAACCCCCTTAAAATAATTTTCTAGAATTTCTAGTAATTTTTCCCAAATTTTTTGGAGGTCCCACACGCCCACATGAGCTAGGGTGACTGGTGGCGCGTGAAGGAGCACGCATGGTCAGCACGCGTCAGTCGTTTTCTCCGGTGACGGCCATGCCGGCAATCTTTGATTTCGATGCCATATTGAAGCCCTCATCCAGTTGATCACCATGGCACCGATCTTAGCTCGAAAGGACCCCCAGAAGGCCATCAATCGGCCGCTTGAAGGTTCGACTAGGGTGGTTCGCCACCTTCTCTAGCGAGGCTTCGAAACACCACCAAATTGCTTCCAAAACGTCTCAAAATCTATAGAATCCATCTTCAAGCCATGGGCAACAAAAGCCCCATGGTTTCAACTCTCAATTTATTCGAAAATGACCTTGATTTGAAGCTTCATTTTCTACCATTTTTGGCCACCATGAACACCTATTTATAGGCAAATCCGAAGCTTGAAACCCCTTTGTCCATCTAATACCATGCCTTAGAAGTCCCTACCTTCCCTAGATCGACCTGAAATCGATCCTAGCTGACTAAAATAGCCACTTGAAGGTCTTGACAAAAACGACTGAACTTTCGATCGATTTTTCTTGAAATTCAGCCACCTCTATGGCCGTTGTCAGCCACGCCTTCTTCAAAAGGCATCCCTAAGCAACCCTCGTGAGTTCCCTGTGGCCGATTTTGGTGATTTGATGGGTTGGTCGACCATGGCTGCTTTGGGGGTTTTCTTGAAATTGTATTTTGGCCCCTTCAACTTTGGCTTTCGTACTTTAGCCTATTTTTACAAAGCCCCTCAACCTTGCATAATTGCATTTACGTTCCTCAAGTCCTAAAACTTTCATTTGACCCTCGAAGATTCCGAAAAAACATCGTTTCGACCTCCATCTGGCAATTTCAGAAAATGACACTTAGGCTCGAATCTTCTTTTTAGCCTTAAACCCTTTCGTTTCTTCTTGAAACCACTGAAGGGTTATCCTACATACCGAATATAAATCCTTTCTAGGTTCCGTTGACTTTCCAGATGCCCCTACGATAATTCGATTTTGCAGCCTAAATTGCAACTGCATTTTAGCTGTACCAAAAATCGTTTCTGATTCGATTTCTTTCGATACCATAAATCATGCCTTAAAATACTCATCACGGTCATATCATTTTCCTTTGACATATCGGCTTTAGGGTACTCCCTTCAGTTGATTTGGTCAATTTTTCAAGCTATTTAGATACTAATCTTCCCCGAAATTTTATTTTTTTAATAAAACGCTTATTCTCCATTAATCCCAATTTCTTAAGTATTACACATAGCCCTTACCCCTTCCAAGATGCCCTTTCTCTTTGAGCTTTCACCACTTACAAAGAGGTCTAAAATGACCTTATGAGCTATTGCTCAGTAAGGGTGCAATGCAAAACAAATAAGAGCATAAATAAACGTGTAATGCGAGATGTAATGCAAACATGGATAGTCCTCCTAGCCTTCTCAACCTTTCAAGGTGGACGCTTCAACCAACCCCTTTTTCCCAACTCCTAACCCTCCTTATGGCCAAAGGTCCAGTAGAGTACACAAATGTATATTTCTTGCAAACACATGAAACTCATAGCAAACATTTGCTAAACATGCAAGACCTCCACCCATAGGGTCATCCCTTACCTTAACTCTTAGATGCTTTTCCAACGATTGCTTTCAAGTACCTTTTTGGTTCCAATAACCTAAAGAGAATTTCTTCGAACATTAGAAGATTTCTAGAATTAAGATATGAGAAGGATTAAGAAAACTTCTTCTTTTTTTTTTTCTAAGAACAACCAAGTATAAGAATCTTACCTTCCTTTCTCTTCTCCTATTCTTCTTCTTCTTCTAATTGTATTCTTGACCAAGAAATTTGTCCTTCTATACCTTCTTTCTCTTTATATTACCTCACTTTTCCATTTTTTTTAATTATTTCCATTCCAAGATTTAATCTAAACCATTGGATTTTATTGGTTTGAGAGAATTAATCTCCACTCTTCTCTACAAGCACAATCCATGTGCTTAATAAACTTTTAATATCATCCTTTG
Organism: Diospyros lotus; assembly: GCF_014633365.1. Classification (NCBI taxonomy): domain Eukaryota; kingdom Viridiplantae; phylum Streptophyta; class Magnoliopsida; order Ericales; family Ebenaceae; genus Diospyros; species Diospyros lotus. The sequence continues at coordinate 9,649,198 of NC_068344.1, read as the reverse complement.
ATCACATAGGATTCAATCTCTACCATTGAGAAGAAACACAATCCTTGGTAAACAAAGTTTCAATCCTTACCATGAATTTAAACTGGAGATTGAATCCCCACCCTTCAAAGAAGCACAATCCATGTGCTTAAAGATAATACCATTTTAGCCCTTGATTTCTACTCAAAGAGTTATCCCAACCATCCATTCTAATCCCTGAAAAATTAATTTTAATTATATTGCCAATCCATGCCTATTTTTAAGACTCATTTGTGGCGCTTGGATTAACTCTCAATCCAAGGCCATATCTCATCCATTGGATCCATCTTAAACTTTTAATTTTTCTCCCATTTATTTTAATTTTTCCATTTTCAACCATAATTGCATGGCCACCTTCTATTTTTCTTTTGCATTTTCTTTATACAACATAATAATGGCTCTCATTAAAGGCAAGAATGACCCATTTTCTTTTTCTTTTCCTTTTAATTAAATCTCACTTCTCTTTTAATGAGATCTTGCCAAGTGTAACCCATACACTTAATTTAGCAATTTCTTATTTCTTTAATATCTCATATTCTTGAATGAGAACTTGCCAAGTGTCACTATTTGACACCCACTTGGCCCTTAATCCTTAATCTTGGCCATCCAATATTTCTCTATGAATTAATCAAAATTAAATCCTTCACATAGGATTTATTTACACATTTTCATCCATAATTATTCTCTTTTAATGGGATAATATACAGATTACCATATTACCCTTCTAGAGACATCTCGAATTTATAAGCTTCCATAAGCCAACCTAGGATAATTTTGGAACGCCACATACCTCTATTTTTATAATTTATTTAATTGAATTCACACTCATACCTAGGGTGTTACATATATTAAGAAATTATTTTTAAAATGATCAAAAAATGCATATTCAATATTCAAGTAACTTTTAGACTTACCTCACGAATACGAATAACATTAAGGTCATGCTCATCATGGATAGTGACATTAACATTTCTTTTTTAAAGAAATCGAACTTATACATACAAATACTTTAGAGTGATAAATCAAACTTTATACACATAAATAAGAAAATTAGTAATACAAAATTAATATTATGGTTTGGTGTAAGTCTCCATCCACCTATAAAGTATAAGGAAAAAATATTTTATTAGAAGAAAATTAGATATGATTAGTTTAAAAAAAAAAAAAAGAGGCCTTATATTATAAGAGATGTACTTAAATTTATATAAAGAAAAAAAAAACTTATTTGACCAAAAATAGTGATATTGTCCATAATTGCTATATTTCAACCTAAAAATATTTGATTATATAATTTTAAATACCAAGAAGCAAACAATTAGCAATACTAAAAGTTAACATGGATTTCAATGGCAATAAAATGTTATTTTCAAATCAGTTGCTACCAAATCCGATAAAGTATTGGTAAATTAACGGGTTACAATTAAGGCTAACCGAATGTTTAGAATAGATGTATTTTAACAATCACATTAAAATGATAAAATTAAAATCAAAGCAAAATAATTGAGTTAAAATTCCTAACTGACTTCAATTTTGTAGGCATGAAGTTCACTTGAAAAGTCCAAACATAAATTTATGCCAAAAAAGCAAATTCAACAAATATACACACACATATACATTCACCAAAATATTGTACTCCCTTCAAAAGGTAGAAAAAAAAACCCTAAACTTTTTTGTCATATTAAATGTTAAACTACTAAGTCTTTTAAATTATTCTTTTAATTAGGAACTCCAGATATTCAAAAAAAATTAAAATTCATGAAAGTTTAGCACAAAAATCTATTTTATCACACAACAAATATTTTACATGAACAATATTTGTATATGCGTGTGATAAAGTTATTTTAAGTGGATCTTTTTTAAATCCATAAACAACTAACCCATGTGTTTGTGATACAAAAATAGTTATTTTAATTTTGCATCCAAGTGGATCATTCTCCACCCACTTGTCTTGTCTTTCTGCATACACACACATATAGATACATTTATACACACACACACACACACATTTCACTCACTCACTCTCTTTCTCTCTCTGTCTCTGTCTCTCAAACTGTTGCGAGCACAAACCCACCAATGTCCCCCCACTTTTTGAGCAAACCCACCCATCTTCCCTGCTCTCTCACTCTCACTCTCCCATGCGCCATCACCTCTCCATCTTTCTCTCCCGTGCAAACCCACCCCCTCCCCCCATCTCTGTTTCTCTTACCTCTCTGGAAAACCCACCCACCCACCATCCCCTCTCTCTCACTCTCACTCTCATCTACGTCTCCACCCTCCCCTCTTTCTCTTGCTCTCACCGGTCGCCTTGCTGACTTCCCCTCTACTGGGACCAGCAACTTCCCTCCCCACCCCCCAATTTTGCCCACCCACACCCTTAAGCAATCCATGCCTCTTATCATATACAATACAAAACTGTGTGAACATGCCAAAAAAATATAACTAACTGGAAAAACTATGTGTATACAACTAACCCAACACAGAAAGGGAGATGCAGAAACAAAGAAAGAGAAACAAAGAGAGAGAAATGAGGTATCTATATATTCCATATATACAATATATACAACTAACCCAACACAGAGAGACAGACGTAGAAACAGAGAAAGAGAAATAGAGAGAGAGAAAGGAGGAGAGACTTACTGTAAGGCGATGACGTATATTCTATATATACAATATATACAACTAACCCAACATAGAGAGGGAGACGCATAAACAGAGAGAGAGAAAGGAGGAGAGACTTACTACAAGGCAATGGCGATGGCGAGCGGCGGAGAGAGAGAGAGAGAGAGAGAGAGAGAGAGGGAGGGAGGGAGGGGTGAGACTGTGAGAGAGACAAAAATCGGCCGAGGGAGGGGGGTGTTTGGTTTGCGCGGGCATATATTCTCAACCATTGATTTTTTTTTATCTAAAATTGATCTCAGCCTTCAATTTGACATCTATCAACACATTTTCAAAAACAGTTGTTCCTTTATATATATATATTGTTGTTTGCTTTTGAAATTATTTTGATAATGAAAAACTTCATAGTAGTTGTTTCGATAAAAATCTTTTCATGACATAAATTCACTTCAAAATAACAATAAAGCATATATGGTTGAAAAATGGATAACAAAACATTTGTAAGTTCATGTCTCTTTGGAATTCAAAATGGTGCATGACAAAATCCAAGGAAACCTGTTTTAGAATCATGCATCACTTTTTAAAATCAAGGCAAAAATTGTTGACATATTTGAAAGAACTGTTGATTGGTTTATACCTTTAAAGTTTTGGGTAGCCTAAGTTAAAAAACTATTGACTTTCTTAAAGAAACAATCGACTACTTTTGGCCTTTAGAGTCGACCACTTTTGGCCTTTAGCAAAAAGTAGTCGGCAGTTCCCATGATCTGTCAACAAGAATAATTGTTGTTCTTGTTCCAAATGATTTCAGTTCAAAAACCAATCAATGGTGACGGTATAATGTCGATATTTTTTAAAAATCGTTGACCTGTTATTCAAAACTTTCTACCTTTCATTTAAAGAAATTGACTTTTCATTTAAAAATGTCAAAAAATTTCAAAATCCTTCTTGAAATTTCAAATGCTTTGATGAAAACTATTGACTAAATTGGGTACTTGTCGATAATTCCTTCAGTGACAATCTTAAATGACTAGTTTTTGCAGGCATTAAATGCTTCAAAAGGCTAATAAATTCAAAAGGTTGGGAAAAACCTATAAATACCAGCTCAATTGTGCATTGAAGAGTTAGAGCAAACCATTACAAGCTTCAAGTCATATTATTCTCTTCAAATACACTTACGTTTTCAATCTTTTCTTTCAAAAGGCTTTGTATATCATTTGTATTATTTTGTTTAAACCTTTTGTGTATAATTTTGAGAGATATTGTAATTAGAATTATTCATCTCTTAGATCATTTATTCTTCAAAATTCATTGTATATGCCTAACAAGATTGCAAAAAGACTTACTTTGTAAAAGTAGGAGGTTGTAATACTAACAGTTGTATTAGAAGGCCTATTTGAGATTGAATGGAAGGTTTTAATGGTTTTTGAAAATTCTTAATGAAGAGTTAAGGTATTGGATTAGGCCGATTGAACCAAACCATTATAAATTGCTTGAGTCATTTTCATATTTATCATTTATTTCTTCAAACCTTACAAGTATCATCTTATACTCATTACCTTATTACAATAAAACCTCATTTGTAAGCAAAAATATGTCAAAGCCTCAATGATTTTTGGAACACTCAATTCACCCATTCTTTTTGGGTGTGTGGTGTCATTGTTTACACAACCTAACAATTAGCATCAAAGTAGGTTGCCTTGCAAAAATTCAATTTCAAGTTGGCGCCACTCAACTGATGAAAAAAAGTATTCAAGTGAATTAACATATTATGCAAAAGATATTTTGTTTGAGTCGATTGAACTTAGTTTGCTCAAATGGACAAATCTCCCGGTTAATAACATTTTGTAGATTATAGAACCATTATATGTTATATATAATTCACTTAACTAGATAAAATTGCATACTCAATTGAATTGATAACACTACTCGAACACCTAATAGCCTTCTATCCATTTTCAGATATGCTATAAGAAGAATACTCGAATGACCAAATTTTAGTATTTAATTTTTCATGTTATCACTTGAATATACCAATCCTAGCTGTCGATTTGATAACGAGATATAGAATCTTACTTTCTATCCTATCAAAGTATTCGACTGATGATAACAATTATTCGAGTAAAATAAAGATAAATAAATACAAGTATTAGTCCATAACTATCAAATATATTTTTAAATAATAATTCAAATGTCAATAAATATTCTTTTAGATATATAATTTAGGGAATTTATTTTTAAACATATGTTTAATAATTCAAACATTCTTTTTAGAATTTGTATAAAGATATTTAATTCATGTACTTTTAGCATATTTACATTTTTAGTTTATAGATACTTTTGGTGATTAATTTTTTTTATAAATGAAATATATATATTTTTTGGTTAAGAAAGTCAAAACAGAAAATCATGGTGTGACAAGAGAGAAAAACAAAGAGGGACACTATACGTTGTACATACTAACTAAGAGAGAGTAGAGAAAAAGAATGAATATTGTATGAGAAAGAAGAAAATTTCAATTAACTTTTTCAGTGTCACTTATTTATTATAGATTGAGATGACTATTATGTTATTTTGTTTCTTATGATAGTTAATTTAGTATTTTAATTAATTAATATTTTATTAATGATATCAAAAAAATATTTGAGTAAAAAAATATAAGTAAAGATATTATGTGAATTTAAAAAATTATTATTAAATAAAGATAAATTAGCATATAGAGAAAGTTTGGTGTCACCTAATAACAAAAACAAGTGAGACTGTCACGTAGCCTCCCCTCCCAATTCATCGATCCTTTTACTATTACTGGAATGCCCTTTCAGTACAGTGACTGGAATACCCTTTCTCCCCGCGGATACCCCAACCCTACCCCCAGTGGTAAAACAGGAAACTAGACCACTATAAAATCCAAAATATGCAGAGTGGGCGAGGGTTCCAAAATGGCGATCAGATTCAGGATGAGGCTCGATCAGAGAGCTGGGGATTTGCGGAGGCTGTTGCCCCTCTTCGTAGATGCCGATCTCTGTCTTCTCAGATCGATCAGCTTCGCCTGAGAGCCGATGATTCAGTTCTCAAACTCAACAGCCCCTTTCGGTAAGAATATCACCATCTTATAAGCTTCACTAATAGCTTAATAAGCGGTCAAACCGCTAAGCCAAAGGCTAAAGACACATCCATGCCCTAACTACTTGACAGGTAAAGAATTGAACCTACGATGATGTGAATCTCAACTCATCATGCCCTAACTACTTAGACTTGTGTCGTAGAGGCCACATCCATGCCCTTAAACTTTGCCCGTTTAACTAATTGTGTCCCTGAACTTGAAGGGAGACGTATTGTGCCCCTCAAGTTTTAATTTAGGACCTGTTAGACATCACGATCTGTTTTGTTTGATTGCGGTTTCTGTTCTTAAGACCTGGTTTCCGAATCAGAAAACAGATCGGCCGTTGCCTTCCGTTCTGTTTCTTCTCTTTCTATGAATCCATTTTATTTCTTAGTAATGGAAAAGAAAGGAAAAGAGTAGAATGGAAGTATTGCCATTCCATGCTTTCTTCCAAACGTACTGTAAATATGGTGGCCCGGAAAATGAACCCGACTGAGGCTTTGCTGTTCTCACAGAGAGATGGGATGTTTCTTGAGGGTGGTTGCCCCTCTCTGTGCTGGTATTCGAAGCCGATGATTTTAGATCCATCTCCAAAATCAACGGCCCTTTGGGTGTGTGTGTGTTGGCGCACGTTACTCTTGTGTTCGTGCATTCACATTTATATACATACATGCATACATATATCAGCATTTGCTTCTTGTTCTGTCCTTCAATTCCAAGTTCTTAAAAGGGGCTATGATGATGAGCTTCCTGGGTCCAGGTCAGTGTTGGCTGGGTGGGATCCGACCCTTTTCTTGGCGGGGCGACCCGGATGGCCAGTGATCCAAGAAATTACTCCGGCGATATAGATGGATGGATGGATAGATACAGAGGATGTTTGGCTTATCGTTTTTTTAAGATGGCTTTTAGGGGGTGGTTGGCTCGGTATTTTGAACACTTATAAGCTATTGGTGAAATTTAAACAACAACAACAACATATCTAACTTTTATCCCACTATATGGGGTCGGCTACATGAATTCTAGACTTCCATGTATTTCTGTTTTTTGTTATATCTTCATTTAGGTTCATACACTTCATATCAAACTTTAATGTTAAAGTCTTTTTGGGTTTGTTTCTATTTTTTTTTTTTTTGACTAATTGTTCCATTTCATTAATTCTCCTTACAAGAACGTCTATTGGTCTTCTTCTCACATGACCAAACCATTTTAGTTTAGTCTCTCATCTTCTTCTCAATTGGCATTACTTTTACTTTATTACGAATAACCTCATTTTTAATTTTATCTTTTCTTGTATGGCTGCACATTTATTTTAGCATCCTCATCTTCGCTATCCTTGTTTTTTACTCATGTTGGTATTTGATTGCCCAACATTCTGAGTCATACAACAAAATTAGTCTTATAGCTGTCTTATAGATTTTTTTTTTTTTAGTTTTAATAGAATTTTATCATCACATAACACCCTCAATGCATTTCTCCATTTTGGCCAACCTATCTTAATTCTATGCGTGATATTTTCGTGAATTTCTCTATCTTTTTGATTCACTGATCCTAAATATCGAAAATAGTATTTTCTTTATAAAGTCTTCCAATTTTATTATAACATTCTCTATTATTGTATTCTTATTAAATTTACATTTCATATATTCTGTATTCCTTTTACTTAATTTAAATTTTTTAGATTTTAAATTGTTTTTCAACAACTCAAGTTTAGTGTTCATTCCTTTTGTTTCATCCATCAACAATATGTCATCTGCAAATAACATATATCATGGTACATTTGTCTGAATTTGTTTAGTGAGTTATTGGTGAAATTTAAACGCCGAATAATTTATTTAGTTATAAATTTGTTAAAAATTATAGAGTTTAAGTGCCATGAGACATGACTGATGACACATGACTCCTAGCATTATTTTTTTGCTAAATAATATTTAATTTTGACTGTGTTTAAATTTTTAAATTTTTAATAAACGTTTAATTAAATAAACTATGCAATATTTAAGGTTCACTAATAGTTAATAAGTGATCAAACCGGTAAGCAAACACCCCCTAGTAAGAGGTGCTTGGCTTGGCTTAGCCAAATGAACGATGCGATGAACTATGCGGTCGGTTTTCTTTGTCACTTGGCAACCGATGGCTGCAGCCATGGCGGGTCAACTCCTTCCTCAGCCCCACTGATCAGTTAGTATCTGAGCCTCAAATGAGTCCCTCCATAAAAGCATCCTTTCTTCACAATTGTGGCTGCAAATAGAATTTCCCTTACTATTACTGGAATACCCTTTCAGTACAATGAGGCTTCGCTGTTCTCACAGAGAGATGGGATGTTTCTTGGGGGTGGTTGCCCCTCTCTGTACTGGTATTCGAGGCCGATGATTTCAGATCCATCTCCAAAATCAACAGCCCTTTGGGTGTGTGTGTTGGCGCACGTTACTCTGTGTGTTCGTGCATGCACATATATATTCATACATACATATATCAGCATCTGTTTCTTCTTCTTCTTCTTCTTTCCTTCAATTCCAAGTTCTTAAAGGGGCTATGATGATGAGCTTACTGGGTCCAGATCAGTGTTGGCTGGGTGGGATCCGACCCTTTTCTTGGCGGGGCAACCCGGATGGCCAGTGATCCAAGAAATTAATCGGGTGATATATATATATATATATAGATACAGAGGATGTTTGGCTTATCCTTTTTTTTAATCGGGTGATAAGATATTGCAAGTGGTCAAACTGGTAAGGCAACACCCCCCCTAGGAAGAGGTGCTTGGCTGCCTTGACTTTTGGAGTGCGATTTTGTTCACCCCAGTTCACCCCCTTCAACGGGTGAACATAAGCCCCCCGTTAGTTTTCACTAGCGAGGGTGCTTGGCTGCCGTCAGTTTTCTGTGTCACTTGGCAACCGATGGTTGCAGCCATTGCAGGTCAACTCCCCCCTCAGCCCACTGATCGGTTAGTATCTGAGCTCCGAATGAGTCCCTCCATAAAAGCATCTGTTTATAAGTTATGGATGGTTTTTGCAAAGATGCTCGAGCTGGACTAAGTTTTTGTCCATAGACAAAATCCGAAAGCAAATCTGGAAATTTTCTATGCTTGTAGTCAGCATTTTAACTATCAAAATCCAGCCTCATATTGGACCAAACTATCATGAGACAAAAAGCATTTGTGGCCCTCTGTTTCTAATTGTTTCTGAATTTTTATATTCGTTGTTGAGAAGTAGGCTGATTTACTTGTTCTTCTAATTGTTTAAAATTGATGTCTTCTTTAAGGAAAAAAAATTCTGAATTTGATTTCTTCTAATTGTTTCTGGCTGATGGATTTTCGTGAGTATGTGGTTTTGATACCTTCTTTAGCAACTTTCATAGGCAAAAATTTAAAAAGCTCGTTAAAAAGAGAAAAAAAAAACCTCCAAAATTTGTTTTCAGCTAAAAAACTAAGAGCGTCAGACTTGGGGAGAGCACGGTCTTACGGAGACTGAGAACACGGACAGGTCTTTGGGAACAGGGTCTCCCGGGGAGCATACCAAAATTGACAATGTCTCTCGAAAACTGTAACGATGGGAGACCAATTGGTCTCCTGAGAATCACGAATAAAGTTCTTTGCGTGCGTTTGTTACAAGATTATATATATATGACTTGTTTATATTATAAAGTCTTTTGTGTAGGTATTAAATGAGGGACAGGAGCATTAATCGAAGGAGTAGATGCATTAAAACTCTTTCTCCTCAATTGAATTATATTATATATATATTTATAAGCTTAAAATGGTTGAATCTATCCATCCTCCTCTATCGGCTTTGCATACACGCGCGCGCGCGCACGCGAAGGCAGAAGTTTCTGGAAGAAGTTTTTGAAGAAAAAGTGAGAAGCTCCCCAAAAATTAGAAATAGATAGAGAGCAAGGCACAGCCATTGTCTCCTGTGGAACTAGCAGCAGCCTTTTTCTTTGACAAGCACTTCGTGGTGATTGGCGAGCAAGGTGTTGCAGCGACAGTCACCGACGAGCAGCAAGTGGGCAACTGGAGTTGTAGGCTGCTTGGTGAACAGCGAGCAGTCGGCTGAGGCAAGGAGTTGCAGATGGCCGACAAGCAGTCGCGATGGCGAGCAATTTGATGAAATTTTTAAAAAATACAGGAGTCTGCCAATCGTGATATATTGGGAAACTCGTATAATACTTGGATGCTTAAGGAATGCATTACCACATGGTATGTAATAAACTGATTACATGTAGAAATAAATTTTACATGTAGATTTCGTCAGTCTTTAGCCGTGGAGGGTTTAGTCGGTTCGCACTAAGCTGGGGATATCGAAGTCGTTCGTGGATTTTCTGTGCTAAACAAAATCTACAAGGTGAGTGAGAGCTGTGATCGTTCTTCATGGTTAGCTCATCTCATGAACTATCAAACGACGGGATTAAGGGCATCTCTAACCAGCACCAAGTATGGTGCAATTGCACCATATTTGGTTCAAACTTTGCACTATTGTATTTCCAACCCAACACCATTTCTGACGCCAAATTTGGAATTGTTAACAGTGTTGCACCAAACACTGTTCATTTTCCCCATTTTTGGTTCAAAACTTTTTTTTCTCAATTTGCTCTTAAATTTCAACTGCTCAAAAATTGTAATTCCTTTCATATCCCATTCTATATTTTTACAAACTTTTTAATTTTATGATTAAAAGTTTACTCTTTTATTTTAATGATAAAAATTTAATCTTAAACGTAATTATTATTTTAACATTATGATGTTAAATGTAATATTTTCTTAATCACGTGTTTTTTTTAACATTTATTACTAAATTAAAGATATGTAATTTGTAGTTATTAATTTTAGTAGTTAAATAAAATAAAAAATAAATAAAATTTAAATTAAACAATAGTTGAGAATTAAAAAAGTAGGAAAAGTACGAAAACTTTGTTATTTGTACCAAATTTGGTGTGGTGGGTTGGAAATAACTTTTAAGATTGGTAATTTAAAAAATGGGTTGGAGATGGTTAAGAGAGAGAGTGAGGAGGCTGGGAAATTGCTGGCAACGCTTGCCGATGCCAAAGCAGCCGTCAGAAAATAGAACGTCAGACCCGTCGGCAACGCTTGCCGACCACTGCAGTTCGTTATTTCACCGAACCACTCGCCGCTGCAACTCCTTGCCTGAGCAGATTGCTCGCTGCTCGCCAGCAGCCTACAACTCCGGTTGCCTACTTGTTGCTCGCCGGTGACTGTCGCTGCAACACCTTGCTCGCCAGTCACCTTGAACTATTTTGCCGAAGAAGGCGGCTTCTGGTTCCAACGAAGATAGAGGTTGCTGTCTCACTCTCTCTTTAATTTCCGAGGAGCTTCTCTGCTTTTCCTCCGTAAAGCTACTCCCCCCCCCCCCCCCCCCCCCCCCCACAACACGCGCGCGCGCGCGCGCATGCAGTGGCGAGAAAGAAGAGGATGGATAAATTCGGCTATTTAAGTCTATATAACAATATAATTCAATTAAGGTGAACGGCATTTATTATTTAATGCCTCTCCTCTTGTCTACTGTATATATATATTATAATTTTTATATAATTCTATATCAAATGGAGAGAATTTTTCTCTTTTTGTATTAAACTTTTATTCTGTCAATATTAACTATATTTTAAACCTAATTTAATTTTTAATGATGTTTTGTTTAATCATTAATTTTTAATAATATTTTAATTTTTCATTAACAAATAATATATTAGTTCATGCTCCCTAATTTGATCATTTTGTTTTTGGATGTTTAGATTCACTATCAAATAACAATCACGTACGATCAAATACTTTTTTATATCAATTGAAGACTTTAATATGTCTTAAGAATATTTCTATCTTTTTTAATACATTTTAACAATCTTGAGTGAGATTTAGCAACATATCAGAATAATTTAAATAGTAATGAAATCTATTAATTGTGAAATTTATTATAATTAATGATTATCATGTAATATAATTTTTTTATCACATAACGTTTTGATTGAGTGAAAATTATAGAATAATAAATTTACAAATTTAGTAATTATTCGATTGATTTTATTAACGTGATTAGATGATATATAGGAAAAAATTTTAATGTGATTGACGTCAAAGCCAAGAATTAAACTGTTTTATAAATGTGATGCATTCAATTGTATCCAATGATTGCATGTCACATTACTGCTGCCTATACATCTTCCTATGTAATCACAATTGAGATTCCACCCATTATTGGTGACATCCACCAATAATATTTGGATTGTACTAATTTTATTTTATTGTACTAATTTTATTGAGCCTAACCTAACAATAAACCCTTTGTTTGGTATTGGGCCAAGTTTTTTAGGCCTTATCCCATTGACGTCAGCTCAGCAGCATCTTTCATTCCATCAACACCATGCCAAGATCTCTGCGCTTAGAACAAGCCTCTATTGCCTCAACTGTCCCGAGATCCTCGGCTCCCAATCCATCTGCAACAATCGATGACATGCAAGGGGCTCTCCCATTCTCTCTTATATAAGCTAGTCATCCATTTGTCAAGTTATGTTCTCTTTGAGTCTGATAGAAACTTTATCACTTTAAGCTCTTACTTTCTTGAGTATCGGAGTGTTTGTAGGTGCCATCCTTCCGCCAAACAAATCATCATTTCCCCAAGACCTTTGTTCGATCATCCCTTTTTGGGTCTAAAGGAACATTTGGCGCCCACCATGGGGGCCGATAAAACTTGTCTACCCTATAAACTCACCAAAACATTCCAAACCTTACCTGACAATTATCCATGGCCAGAACTAGAAGCCAGAACAACATGGCCCCCAACCAAGAAAACCAAAACACCCACCATCACCAACCAAAAAATCCCACAACCATGGACATTATTCTTCAAACCATTCAGCGTCTCGAGAACCAAGTCCCCAAGCTAGCCCGCAATCAACTACGCAACCAGCGCAATGGAGGGGCTGACGATGACGAAGAAGCCAACAACCACCACCAACCCAAAACAACCCATACCGGTACAACTCTATACACCCCTAACCACCTTTTTAGAGTTTATCATGTTCGTGCCCCTATTGAATGGTTTCTGTCTCCCTGGCACCTTGGAGCTATACGACGGAACCATCGATCTCCAAGAGCACCTAACCATGTTTAACTCCTTAATGCTTTTGAGTGAGGGCATTGATCCTATCATGTGCTGAGCATTCCCTAGCACCCTCAAGAAATCTTCCCTATTGTGGTTCTCTACCCTCGAGCCGAATTCCATCAATGACTTCTCCGAGTTCGCTACCCGCTTCCTCACCCATTTCTCCACTAGACGAGCTCACCGCAAAACCTCGGCCAACCTTATCAACCTGAAGTAGGGTGAAAATGAGTAGCTGTGGGCTTTCTTAAATCGGTTCAATCAAGAGGCCATCTAGATTTAGAACCTTAACCCTTCAGTCTCCCTACACGCCATCATGGCAAGGTTAAAGTCTGGGCCCTTTGCCGACTTCTTGGCAAGAAAATCTCTTGCTAACCTCGACGGCCTCAGACTACGAATAACAGGTTACATAAACGTTGAAGAGGTCTCAGCTGCTAAACATAACAACTCTCAAACAAGAGCTTGGCCCTAATCAAGCCAGCGGATGGGGTCATCGGTTGGGCATCAACACTGACTCGGTATGGACCCCGGTTGAAGAAAAGAAAGTAAAAAAGAATAGGCTGGGAAAAGAAGGGAACAAGAGATGATGCCCAAAGCTCTCTTGTTGAAATACAACACATACGCCCCATTAATGACCAGGAAAGATCCGATCCTCTGTGAAGTATATAACTCGAGGATCATTCAAATCCTTGACGATCAAGGACAACAGAACCCTAACGCCCAAGTTGATACAAATAAATGTTGTGACTACCATCGGATGTACGGTCACACAACCGAGTATGCCTCACTAAAAGACTAGATCGAGTAGCTTATCAGACAAAGCCACCTCAGCTAGTATGTCTACAAAAGAAGAAGTCAGAATAGGGAGCTGCGGGGAGACTGGGGTCAAAGAAGGAGCCCAACCCATAGAAGAGGTCAAGAATTGAAAAAGGCTAGGGCAGTGGAACGACTCCCGCTGATCAGATAAGGGGAGTCATAGACATCGAGGGAGGAAACTCTAGCTTGGTAAGAAAGCAATGTCCCTGGGCAGTGATGTCGATCGGCAGTATTGAGTAGAAGATGATGGCCTAACACTCGGTGATCTCCTTCACTGACTAGGACTTTGAGGGAATCGACCAAAACCCAGACGATCCCATGGTGATATTTGTTGTGGCCGCCAACTACGTTATCAAAAAGGTACTCATCAACCAAGGAAGTTCGGCCGACCTACTGTACCTTCCAATCTTAAAGAGGCTAAAAATCCCTGAAGAAGAACTCAAACATTCCACTGAAGTTTGGTAAGTTTTTCTAGGGAATAAGTGCACATCAAGGGGTATATCGAGTTGCGGACCATGTTTGGGACAACTACCCTCCTTAGGACGATCAACGTCAAATATGGTTATCGACTGCCAAACTCCATATAATGCCTTGCTCGGACGCCCATCCATCAACGCTCTGGGCACAATTGTCTCCACGCCTTATCTAGCGATGAAGTTTCCAATATCAGCCACTGGGTCAGAGTTGCCTATGCCAATCAAAAAGAAGGTTGCCGATGTTATATCGATAGCCTTAGGCTCCAAACTGCTAGGCCTAACACAAGCACTGACAGTCGAGCTCTTTGCCACAGTGTCAACATCGCTAAGTTGGACCCTCGAAGCAACCTCCCCGATAAATGACCCCAGGCCACAAAGAACTTAGAGAGTGTATGCGGACAAGAACTTGGTCATACCTCGAACACATCCCAACAAAAACACGAGACCCCGCCACCACACACTCACGGTAGCTAGCCAACCTCCACACTCGGACGTTACCCCGATAATACCCCTATCTCCTAGGTGGAACTCCTCAAGTCCCGAAGCCACGCGCATTATGGATTAGCACAAGGAGAAAACTACCCTGGATATTAGGCTAACCTTGAACGACCTTAGGGCCACCATTTAAGCAAAGCTAACTATTATACGTGTTTTTCGCACTACTTCTTATGGGCTAGGCCCAGTCTAGTAAGCTGACCCAATCGCTTAAGGCCCAGGAGGTCCTAGCGGGCTCACCAAGGCGAACCCATATACGTCGCCCAAATCTGAGCTCAGGTCGAGGAAACAGACAAGCTCTTAGCGATCGATTCAACGGGCTCTTAATAAAGCCCCCAGTTCGCTGGATTAATCGTTTAGCTTGGAGGTCTAAACCTCCCAGCTCGCATAGATGACAAAGTTGTTGAAACAGCCAGAAGCAGGGCCCACTTACTTTATCTAAAATGGACCATACTCCTATTAATGAGGATCCCACTCCCAGTTTTACGCAGATGATAAGGATTGTTTGTCCCCCATTATATCATCTTTATATTTTCATATCTTATTTAAATTGTAAAGGCCCTTCATTATAAATAGGAGTCAGAGATATCATAAGGGGGGCAGGGAGAATAATCAGATACCACTACTCTGGAAGAATAATCAGGGTACGGTTGTGGAGTATGTATCATTCTGGCCGAATCACTTGAAAATTGCTTGTGTTCACTCATATTTGGGATCTTTGTTTTCTTCTTCTTGAAATTTCGAATTCACTCATCGCGGTCCAAACGAATCACGGTCTGCTGAAATTGAATGTCGACACCAATCGAAGCCAGCTTGGTTGGCCACCTTAGTCACGTTTTAATCCAACTCTCCAAAACTAGTGTATGCAGGAAAAATTGCCTAGACCCCCATTTTTCTAGCTCAAACGCTCGCTACTCGAGCATCCGACCTGGGGGGCTATGGACTGTCTGGGCCCAATCTCATCCCTCTCCTTAGGCCTAATCTCGACCCTCTCCTTAGGCCCAATCTTGGTCCTCCCTCTAGGCCCAACCTTGGCTCAACGCCAGCCTCCCACGACATCATTGCAACCCCAGCTGGGTATCTGAGCGGCCACCTCAGATCCCATCCTCATTAATGGCAGATCTCATCCACATTAATGACGGTCCCGTCGCCACCATGTTACTGCTTGGGAACCTCCACCGGCACTAGATACTCGATCGTTGGCCTGCTTCTGCTCTGTCTCGGCCGTTTTCAGCTTGTCTTGGGTCTCCCATAGATCCTCCTTGGCTTTATTTAGCTCGTCGGTGAGCCTTGAGTTGGCCGACTCCCACATATTCTTCGACCGATGAAGCTTCTTTTCAAGGTCTTTCTTCCTCTGGGTCACCTCCCTCAGACGCATCTCAGAGCCCTCAACCTCCTTCTAGATAGCGAGGAGCTCGACCTCTAGAGCTTTCTTCTCCCCTTCAAGCTTCCCTAACTCAGCCTGGAAGGATGTGTTCACAGCATCCAGCTGCGCATAAGTCCAAATGCTGCAGTTTAAGCTTCATGGAAGCTAGGGACAGTTATGAAAGAAGAAAAATTAGTTCGAGAAAAGGCAAATTGAGGGATCAAGATACGAAAGGGTGTAACTTACCACCAAGCTGTGGCAAGCCATGTAGTCGTAAAGAGCGACCCCTTTCAGCTTTGCATAGTCAAGAGGCTTCACGGCCACACCCAAAAGAGTGGGTATGGAATCCAGGAGAGGGCCAATGTAGGTCCCCCCGGCAAGGCCTCCAAGGCTAGCTCCTGATCAGGGACCCTAGCCTGTTTGCTCATAATATCCTCTTCCTGATGCAACTGGTCAGGCTTTCTTTTCGAGCTCGCGGTAGGGGTATTTTGAGCCTCCCTCGCGACCTCCTTCCCATGAGCTCCGCTCGAACAAAGATCCTGAGAGGCCGAAGCTCGCTGCCCTGATTGTTATGGGGGCAGCTGTTGTTGTTGCGTTTGCGAAAGATGGGATCGTTGCCTTTGTCCCCGCTGTTGTTGGTTATGTTTTTGCTGCTGGTGTTGTTGTGGGTGTTGTTGCTGTTGAGATTGTGACTGAGGTTGCAATTGCTCTGACCTCTCGCCCTGCGAACTTGAGCTCGGGGTTGTGGATGAAGTGGCACCAGATCTGGCCCTAAACCTCTTCAGTTCGACAAGGTCAAGATCCACCATACCTTCGGCTTGACTGTTGGACTCAAGCACTTGGAAGGCAGATGGGAGGTCCTTTGCGCCCAGGACCCCGATGTGGTTCCCCTTGATAACCCTGATGTTAAGGGGGGGCGCAAGCTCATGGTTCCTAAGTAGCTCGTCAGTTATCTCGAAATCTTCCGAGCCCGAGTCCGCAGCAACGAGCTTATCCAAAACCTCGATCTCTTCAACTGATAAGATTGGTTTTCTACCTCCAAGGTCTGCCTAGCAAAGCTAAAGGTTAGAAACATAAGGCAAAACAAAGCAACCTAGGCCGACTAGCGTGCCTTTACCTGGAGTAAGCACGAAGCTAAAGTTTTTAAGCGACGAAAGCGAAGGGCAGGAGACAAAGAACCAACTGGACTTATAGTCGCCCATGTTGGATTTCCCCTTTGCCCTACCTTGAGGAAGAATGGCTTTGTATTGCAAACGACGAGCTGGCAAGTAGTACAACCCGTCCTTGGCATTCTTAAAAGAAAAGAGAAATCTAACTAATTTTGGTGATGGAGGGGGAAGATCATTCCTAAAAAGTAAAATAGTTAATGAAGTGAGTTGGGCATATGAATTCGGTGTCAATTGAAAAGGTGCGAGTTTGACATCGTTTAGAAGGTCAAGAAGGTATGGAGCTATAAGGAACCTAAAGCCGGACTCAGGGACGTACACTCGGCAGTTCGCCGGAAAACGAAACTCTCGAGTGCAGGTCCCCACCTCCGGAAACTTGGCTTTGGAGGGAAATCTTTTAAAAACTTCACGCCCCACTCTTCCCTTAGCGACCTGATCTTGGACCTCCAAGTCGGCTTCAGAAGAAGTCACACTGACGATCTCCCTAGATTGCGAGCTCGTTGCCTCATAGTTCTCTATCTCCATCACAAGATAATCTTCAGAGTTTGAAGTATCGTTTTCTCCTACGGTGTAGTTGCAGCGCTTTTGGCCTGAATTCTCTCGGATAGAATCAGACATCTACAAAGAGAAAGAAAAATAGTCAGTTCGCAGGTCGCGAGCCAAACCTTAAAGAAATGAAGAAGCCCTAAAAATACCCCTATTTTCATTAGCCATGCGCTTTGCAACAGGATAACGCTCAAGGCGGTGGGGCTGCAGCTACGAGTTCGGTATTCCATAGAAAACTAACCCTAAAAGTAATTAAGCCTAAAAGCTCGGCAAACACCTAACCTAACCTATTCAAGTCGATTCCCCAGAAAATGGAAGTGATGTCGGTAGAATCGGGAAAACCAGAAGGGCCACCGACGGCTAACCGACAATGGACGACCTTACATAAAAAAAAGAGAAAAAGGTCACGACAAACCTACCAATCACTGGGTCTCTCGTCGGTGTGAGAACTTGAAGCAAACTCCGAGAAGTGATAGTCGGCGCCTGAACAATTGAAGACGAAAGAGCCTGGTCGCAATGGAAGTCTCGAGGATGAAAGCAAATACTAGGAAAATTCGAAATAACGTGAAGAGGGAAATAGTGAGGGTTTTCCTTGCTACTTATACCCTTAACTCGATCAATCTTGACCGTTGCATCAAAACAACTTATGGAATGCTTCGCATCCACCGGCCACACGACAGCTTATGGGTCCTACAGGCTTAATAATGCGCAGTAATGGGAGAACGTGCGCACTAAATGCGCCGGAGACAAGGCATGCTGCATGAAACAACGAGATTTGAAGCAATTGGGCAGAAGTTTGAAAGGTGGAATAACAACTGGAATTGTTGGCACACGTTAACTCCTAGTCCGAATGTTGCACTGCGAGCTGGGGGGCTTGTGTTATACGTGTTTTCCGCACCACTTCTTATGGGCTAGGCCTAGTCTAGTAAGCCAGCACAATCGCTTAAAGCCTAGGAGGTCTTAGCGGGCTCACCAAGACGAACCCATATACGTCGCCCAAATCCGAGCTCAGGTCGTGGAAATAGACAAGCTCTCAGCGATCAATTCAACGAGCTCTCAATAAAGCCCCCAGTTCGCTGGATTAATCGTTTAGCTCGGAGGTCTAAACCTCCCAGCTCACATACATGACAAAGCTGCTGAAACAACTAGAAGTAGGGCCCACTTACTTTATATGAAATGGACCATACTCCTCGTAATGAGAATCCCACTCCCGATTTTATGTAGATGATAAGGACTGTTTGTCCCCCATTATATCATCTTTATATTTTTATATCTTATCCAAATTGTAAAGGCCCCTCATTATAAATAGGAGTCAGAGATATCATAAGGGGGGCAGGGAGAATAATTAGATACCGCCACTCTGAAAGAATAATTAGGATACGGTTGTGGAGTAGGTATCATTCTGGCCGAACCACGTGAAAATTGCTTGTGTTCACTCATATCTGGGATCTTTGTTTTCTTCTTCTTAGCATTTTGGATTCACTCACTACGGTCCAAACGAATCACGGTCGGCTGAAATTGAATGCTGACACTAACCGAAGCCAGCTTGGCTGGCCGCCTTAGTCACGTTTTAATCTAACTCTCCAAACCTAGTGCATGCAACAAAAATTGCCCAAACCCCCATTTTTCTAGCTCAAATGCTCGCTACTCGAGCATCCAACTTGGGGGGCTATGGACCGTCCAGGCCCAATCTCAGCCTTCTCCTTAGGCCCAATCTTGGTCCTCCCTCTGGGCCCAACCGTGCCCCAACACCACCCTGCCATGACATCATTGCAACCCCAGCTGGGTATCTGAGCAGCTGTCTCAGATCCCATCCTCATTAATAGCGGATCTCATCCACATTAATAAGGGTCCCGTCACCACCATGTTGCTGCCTGGGAACCTCCACCGGTGCCAAATACTCAGTCCCATCACCTGCAGACGCACGATGCATGCATGTAGGTAGACATCTTGATGGATGCCCTAGTTCCCGGAAGGCTGATTTTTGCCTAACTATCACAGGATAAAAGGTAGAAATCAAAAGTGTGAAGAATACTTTGGCAAATACATTTTTTTTTCATTGATCAAAAGTCCCCAAATGAAGGCAGATCAAAACCTTTTATAATAGGTTGTCCCTGACCCTCTGGATGCTAAGTACATGAATGCAGAAATGTAACTGATGTATCTACATGAATGCTGACAATTAAGAGATACATAAATGCTGGAATTAAAAGAAATAATTAAGGGAAATACTTAAAGTATCTATTAAAGAAGCCAGATCAAGTGAACTGACTTGGTTGTTGGTCTCTCCTCTGATAGGCTCCACGAATTGGACTGATGGGCCTGGTCTTGTGGGCTTCATCCTGTTGGGCTGGGCTGGCCTTTTGTGGCTGCACTGTGGGCTGATCCTACATGCTGATGCTGGGCTGAGGCCTCAAATGGCACATGCTGGTCCACTGGTTAGTAGGCTGGGGCCTCACTTGGTGCAACATGCTTCTCACTGCTATCAGGTTGCCTTGAATTATCGCCAGTTGTGCCGATGCCCGAGCTGTTGTCCGAGCCAGGTGTGTCCCGAACCACATGGGTAGAGACTCGAGATCCTAACACATCTCCTTCTCTTATATTAGCCAGTTCTCTTCAGAGCCAAGGTATATTCTGACCTCTGACCTACTGATACATTGCTCTTTCCTTACTCTCTTACTCACTCAAGCGTTGGAGTGCTTGCAGATGCCAGCCGCCCCCCGGACAGACCCGCCGCTGGAGCCCGTGCCCTGCCGCTGCAATCTCGCCTCTGATCGTCCTCTTGTGGCCAGGAAGGAATAATGATGTTTTTTCAAAATTGTCGCAAAATTCATTAAAAAATCTAATTTTACGACAGTTTTAAAAAATTGTCGCTAAATTTAGGAAAAAAATAAATAATTCAAAATTAAAATTAAATAACATTTGCGATGGTTTTGAAAAATCGTCGCAAATTTCATTAAAAAGTTTATTTTTGAGACGGTTTTAAAACATTGCCTCTAAATTTAGAAAAAAGATAAATAATAAAAAAAATAAAACTAAATACAATTCATTAAAAAAATTAATTTAAAAAATAAAAGGAAATTTAACAAAATTTTAATAACTTTAAAAAGAAATTTTAAAAAATATATTAAATTTTCTTTTTATTTTTTAATCAATTAATTTTTTTAATTTAAATCAATTAATTTATGTTTTTTAATTTATATTAAAAAATATAAAATATAATTGTGAAAAATAGTGATTGGATTAGTATATAATTTATATGCGCAAATATATAATTAGGAGACTTCGCAAGTCAGGTGGTTTCGCGCGCGTAGGGAAGGTCCCAAGTTCGAAATCGGGGAAGAGGAGTAGGAGGATAGGGAATTAATTTTCAACATCGCCACGTGGAGCGCAGGGCAGGAGCGCATGTGCACACGAGGGTTGTCAAAAATTCAAAATTTTTGCGACGGTTTTGAAACCGCCGTTAAATTACTGATTTGCGGTGGTTCTTAAATCGTCGCAAAAAATATGACTTAGCGGCGATTACTCTAGCGATTGCTAAAACCTGTTACTAAATGCTCCGCGACAGGTGATTTAGTGGCAATTTTGAAAACCGCCAGTAAATGCCATTTTTTTTTGTAGTGGCCCCAAGCGACCAGCTCAATCTTATCGGGTGGACCTTGGGTCATCCCGATCTCCAAAGTTGTGTTTTGGGTCAGACAGGCTCAGTCAGTCCACCCCCAAGCACCCGGGTCAATCCCAGCCGGTGGACCTCGGGTTATCCCGATCTTAAAAGTCATGCCTTGGGTCAGATAGGCTCGGTCAGTCCACCCCCAAGCGCCCAGGTCAATCCTGACGGGTAGACCTCGGGTCATCTCGATCTCCAAAGCCGTGCCCTAGGTCAGACGGGCTCGATTAGTCCACCCCAAGTGTCAAGGTCAATCCCGATGGGTAGACCTCGGGTCATCTCAGTCTCCAAAGTCATGACATAGGTAAGATAGGCTCGATCAATCCACTCCTAAGCACCCGGGTCAATCTTGGTGGGTGGAGCTCGGGTCATCCCGACCTCCAAAGCAGTGTCCTAGGTCAAACAAGCTCGGTCAGTTCACCCCCAAGCTCCCGGGTCAATCCCAATGGGTAGACCTCGGGTCATCCCTATCTCCAAAGTCATGCCCTAGGTCAAACAGGCTTGGTCAGTCCACCCCCAAGCACCAGGGTCAATCCCGGTGGGTGGACCTTCGCTCATCATGGCCTCCTCAATCTCCTTGAAGCAAATGCACTCACCCGACCTAGTGTTGGAAGTAAAACATGAGGCAAAGATGGAAACGAAATGATGAATAGTATAAATAGCCAAGCAAAAATGTTCTTTAATTTCATCAAGAGTCAAAATTATAGAAGATATGCCAACTTACACTATGACAAACAATACAAATAGTCGAGCAAAAGTGTTCTTTAATTTCAGAAGATATGTCGACCTATACTATACAAATCTACTACAAAAAGAAAGAAAAAGAAAAGAGAAGTTAAGGTCCGATAGGTCCAGGTGCAGGCTCGGCCATGGGCTCGACAGTAACTGTAGAAGTGAACTCAAGAGCAACCACGCGCTCGCCGGGCTGATTGGCATCCTTTATAGGCTAGTCTCCCTCGGCCTGGCCAGCTAAATCCACCAAAGGCAAATCCATAAGCTAACCAGCCATGACCTCTTTGAAGGCATTGTAGGCCAAGAAGTCAGCCTCAGGAAAGAGCACCTGAGCTTAGGATAAGGCCTTTGCGAAGCCCTCGAGAAATTGGTCAATGGCCTCATCCTTCAAGCTCTCAGCCTCGACCTGCGCCTTAACTGCCTCACTCTTTAGCTGGGTAGCCTCGAGCTTCTTTTGGTAAACTTGGAGAACAACAGTTGCAAGGTCGGTCGTCAACTTTGCCACCTTCTCCGCCCTTTCTAAGGTAGCAACTTTGGTAGCATAGGTCTCCTCCTTCAGCAACGTTAGCTCTTCCAAGCCTCGTTCCCACTGTTTCCCCGGAGAGCCAGGGTCTCTGCCTCTGCGACCCACTTATGCAGCTCCCCTAACTCAGTTACCACCTCTCCCCTTGCCCACTCAACTGCCTCTTTGCAAGCCTAGCCGACCCGCTTCAACTGGGCCCAACACTGTAACACTCCACTTTCTCGGGCGTGTTCTTAATTGGGATAATTCTGGGATAGTAATTTTTGTTTCTATTTTAAAACTATGACTAAACCAAATAATTACTCATATCCATCTCAAAATTTTCATACGTTTGTCTCGAAAGAGAATTATCATAAACATCAAATGCGGAAGCTAAGAATCGAACCTAATATTACAATCACCATAGTTCAGATAATACATCACAAACCAAACCATTCCTTAAACGTTTAGAATTTAAAGTAACAAAAACTTAAATACATCAATTTCAATATCTTAATCATAGATCATTGTGAACTTGCTAAGTGTCGTCACATGCATCCTCTGTATTTGCTTCTCCTACAACAATATTTGAAACGTTTGAATATTTCAAGTGCAAAGCCCAAGTTATATGATGAATCATCTAAGTAAGGGTATAAAAATCATATTTCGTGTATGTATGCAAAGTGAAAAATGTCATCATTCCTTTTTAGTTTGAGTCGACCACACCCAACTGCTGCTCCCCATTTTTACAGCCTCCTTACAAGGTCGAGGTGTATGGGTGCACCATTGGTAGAGCAAAACGGTGCCAGTCCATAATCCCAAACCTTGTACAATGCATGACCAGTAATAACATCGTGTACATATGCACATTTCAGCATAGCATGTAAATGCAATCTACATGACATATTCATATCAAAACATGACAACATGATAAAATCATTTACATGAAATCGAGTTTTGGGATCGAACCACTTATAAACCAAGCCTTTTTCATAAAACTAAATCTAGTTGAGAAGTACCACTTACCCTTCACAAAGTTTGAAATATCTTGAAAAGCGTGCACCACCTTGATTTTCATGCTAAATCTCGAAATAAGCACAAACTACTTCACCTCAAGTCCCAAAGTACCCTATCCAAGATATTTATTTAAATAATCATTAAAACTTATTTTTTCATAATTTTTTTGCCTTTTTCTCTATTTTTCTCTAATTTCTTTTCTCTAGCATTCCAAAATAAATGCCTACATCAACATTTTTCCAAATATTTTTACATAAATATTCCTAAAATATTTTTTAAGAATTTAAAAAAATTGAAAAATACTTGGGCCCCATGTGCCCGCACGTGCCCATGCATGAATATACGAGTAAGACTGACACGTGAGCTTCACGCGTCGGTCTTCTTCTCCAGCACCGGCGATGAAACCAGCTACGTAGCCTTGAACCTCCTTGCAAGTTGATCCAAATGGCTATTTTGGATGCTCGAAAGGAGGTTCGAATGTGCCCCAACTGGCCGGTTACCGGCTCGGCCAAACCCTCCCGCCTCCAACTCCAACAATCCCTCGAAACCCTATCAAAACTACACGAAAGACCACCAAAATTTCCAGAAATTCTCTACTACTCCTGGGGATTAAAAGCCACTTATCCTTGCTACTCAATTCTACCTCTAGCATGCCTGATTTCGAGCTTCAATTTTGAAAGAAATCGACCACTTCGATCACCTTTTTATACTCAAAATCGAGCCCCTAAACGAAGAATCTCGCTTCACCCAAAGCCATTAATGCCTTCCCGTGCCCTAAATCTATCCAAACCCACTGAAAAATGGCCCAAAAACCAATTTACAATAGACAAACTTTTGACCACTTTCAGCCGAATTGTTGTCCATTTTAATCACTTTTCTCGGCTATGGATCATTCTAGACCAAACTCAGAGGACCCTTAGCCCTTTACCTTGAGTTTCCTGTGGCCGAAAGCGGCGATGGAATGGGTGGTCGAAAGCTTGGTCGGCCATGGCTGCCCAGCTTTTTCTGAAATTGCACTTTCACCCCCCAACTTTTATAATGCATTTTGGCCATTTCCATAAGGCCCTTGAGTTTTTCAAAACTTCTGTTGAGACCCTCACGATCTAAAATTCTCATTTGACCCTCGAAGTTTATGAAATAATGTCGTTTTGACCTCTCTCAGGAATTTTAAAAAATTACACTTAGGCCTGAATCTTCATTTTGGCCGTAAACTCTTTTGTTTCTCTCTGAAACCACTGAAGGGTTGTTCCTCGTGTAATATTTGTCTTCTGCAAAGGTTTTGTTGTCTTTTCGGAAGCCTTTTATGATAATTCAGTTTTTCAGTCTAATTCGAAATTGTATTGAAAATCGTTTCAAATTTGATTTCTTTCAGTGCCATAAATTATATCTCAAGATGCTCGTCAATACCGGATCCTTTTCATTAGACATCTCAATTCCAGAGCACTCCCTCTAGTCAATTTGGCTTACCAAAGTTGACAATCTGTCTCCTAAATCTTTAAAGACGACTATTCTAACGTTATGAAATAACGAAATATGAAATATATATTATTCATTTCAAATATGTGGTCTTACATTTTCCCTTCCCTACAAAAAATTTTGTCCTCAAAATTTGCTCATTCTACATCCATTTTATCTGCTGATTCTTCGAACAAAAATGGAAAGTTATTTCTCATATCCACTTCTCGTTCCCATGTCAACTCCTCGTTTACAGGATTTCTCCACAGCACTTAAACCAGTGGAATTGACTTGTTCCTTAGAACTTGATCTCTTTGATCCAAAATTTTGACTGGTCTCTCAAGATAGGAAAGATTCTCTTGCACTTCGGTGGCTTCTTTTGGCATTACTTGAGATGGATATGGCTCGTGCTTCCAGAGCTGCGACACGTGGAACATATTGTGCAAATTGGATAGAGTCATGGGCAAAGCGAGTTGATAAGCAACTGGCCTGATTCTTTCTATGATGTCGTATGACCCTATATGTCTAGGACTCAATTTACCTTTCTTGTGGCTCCGATTTGTCATCCTTAGAGGGGATAAATTTAAGTACATTTTGTCGTCGACTTGAAATTCTAAGTCTCTTCGCCTGACATCAGCATAAGACTTTTGACGACTTTGAACCTCTTTGATTTTGTTTTGTATGGTCTTTATATTTTCAGTAATCATCTGAACTATTTCAGGACCTAATACTTGTTGTTCTCCAACTTTAGTCCAACATACTGGGGATCTATAGTTGCATCGATATAATGCTTCATAGGGAGCCATACCAATACTACTGTGATGGATATTATTATTGGCGAACTCCACTAACAGCAGGTACTCTTCCCAACTTCTTGAAAAATCTAGAGTACATGCTCTCAACATATCTTCTTGTTAGTGTAAGTGCTTTAGACCCAATCAGATTGGGCATGTTGTACATTGACAATTGTAATCATGTTTATTATTTGAATAAGGAGTTGTTCAAATTCACAAGAAGTCATTCTATTAGTTTCTTGTTATTATTGTAATAACCGAATGAAACTAGATAGAAGTCCATATGATGTATACTGCGATTAATCTATCAAGATGTGAGATGATGTATCACAGTTTCTAGACATCATTAAACGTCCCAAGTCGTAGCAATGTCAAGAATGAACATTAACAATTGCGGTAAGACTTGTATGTGCTATGTTTTTGTTATGTGATAGCAATGGGGGTCTCACACCCATAGGCATGGGGATGTTTAGACAAGTACATAGGTGACCAATGTTGGAGAACGTGTCACTGGACATGACTCGCCATGAGAATCCATTTTGGTTATATGTTGATGGAATTCTCATACGAGATGGGTGTAACTAATCCTTGGACCTGAGGTTGTCACGGTCATCTCATAAGAAGACTGGTATGTTTTGATATCGTTTCGATGGGCCTAGACAAAGGCTGCATATGGGCGATCGTTGGGTATATCGTGAGGCTTATGGAGATGAGTGCATAGCCAAGATGGGACTCGTCTATCCCTTGATAAAGGATCATGTATCTAAGGCGCCTTCGGTGGATATTCACTTTAAATTCATGGCCATGGTGAAAGAGATCAATAAGGAGTTATTAATTCACTTTCTATTAAGTGAAGATATCTGGAAGACCGAAGAAAACTCATATGATCGTTATCAAGAAACACATCGCCATACTTGAGATCACATAAGATACATTGACGAGAGGATCGTATTACATGATAACCATGCTCATGAAAGGTTATTTGCGGATTATGAATCATTCTGAATAATTGGGTAGGCATGACGTCTTGCTAGAGGCCAATCTTGTCTTATGTGTTCGTACCGACACATTGCCAACATATTCGGAAGCCTAATGAGTCATATGTAATAGGCACGGTTCCTGGTTTAAACTAGGAGAGTGGACGTATGGTTAAGTGGGACACTTCGGCAAGAAGCTATGCCGTCGTAGGTTCTCACGGAAAAAGAACAAATAGACATAATGACGTCGATATGACGAGAAATTGTCATAATGGAAAGAGTTTCCTAAAATGGCAATTGATTAAATTAGGAAGGAGTTTCTAATTTAGTAATTTTCTATTTGTTAGAGTGGCAAATAGAAAATAAAATATATTTGGGCTTAAGTTAATATTTGAACTAAATTAGATTTGGGTTAAATATTAAATTAAATATTATATTTGGACTAAATTGAATTTGGGCCAAATATTAAAATAAATATTATATTTGGATTAAATTGGATTTGTGCCAAATATTAAATATTATATTTGGACTAAATTAGATTTGGGCTAAATATTAAATAAAATATATTTGGGCTTGAATTAGATTTGGGCCAAAATATTTTATTTAAACTTATAAAAGGATTTAAGCCATTTAATTATATTTCTAGTTTGACTAAAATAAGCCCACTTAAGATTCTAATTAAATTAGAATTAATGGGCTAGCCCAATCCATTAGGGTTTTAGAAACCCTAGGATATTTCCTTATAAATATCCCTTTATAGGTTGTCCAAAATTTAAAAGAAATAGGAGTTTTTGGTGTCGTTTTTCAAGAGTTGAAAAACGTATTGCCGCTCACTCTTTCTCTGTTTCTTTTGGCATCAATACGAAATGAGGGCGTTCTTTTTCCGTTCATACACAAGCCACGCAAAGGAGAAGGAGCTAGCACTCCTATTCCGCTCTCCTTGCCAATGGACACGTGCCGCGTATCACGAGTTAGAGGCCGGACGCTTGGACGACTCGAATCCGCGAACGACTCGATAATCTAAATGTTAGATTTATTTATTGTATGTGAATGATTTGATTTCGATGTTGATCCAATCGTCGGGATTGGGGTAAGTTCAAAATTTTTGAACTACGCTGTTTGCCCCATAGCAATCTTGCTTTACTTTCACTTCTAAGGTCTGAATGGTCCTTTCTGATTGACTATCAGTTTGGGGATGATAGGTCGTACTTAACCTGAGCTACGTGCCAAGCACTTTTGCAGACTACCCCAAAACCTTGAGGTGAACCTTGGATCACGGTCTGAGACAATGCTTACTGGTACACCATGTAGCCTAACAATTTCGTTGACGTATTGTTGGGCAAGCTTATTTATAAATTGACTTACCTTCATAGCCAAAAAAATTAGAAAACTTGGTTAATCTGTCAACAGTCACCCATATGACACCATTTCCCTTAGGGTTTCTTGGTAACCCTATTACGAAATCCATGGTGATGTACTCCCATTTCCATTCTGGAATTTCTGATGGTTGTAAACTTCCGCCTAGTCTTTGATGATTGATTTGTATCCTCTGACATGTATCACACTGCCCAACGTATCTTGCAATGCTCTTTTTCATTCTGGGCCACCAATACATAGTCTTTAAGTTTATGTACATCTCGGTACTTCCTGGATGGATCGAATATTTAGATCGATGGGCTTCTTTCAAAATTGCCTCTCTTAATTCCTTTAGTCGAGGCACATATATTCTTCCCTAAAATCGGAGTATGCCGTCTCTTAATTCAAATTTCAAGGTCTTTACTTGACCTTGCTCGTCAACCTATAATTCTACTCTGCGATCTTCAGGGAGAGCTTGTCATATCTGCTCTATCAATTCTGAGTGGATGGTGAGTCTGGCTACATAGGCTGAATTTCCTTTCGGAGCAGCTCCCACTGTCATCAGACTAGAAGTTTCAACTAACTCCTATTCGGACACCATCATTCCATCCATACACACAGGTTCCTTTCTACTTAGGGCATCGGCTACCACGTTGGCTTTGTCGGGATGATACTGAATGACACAATCATAATCCTTTAAGAATTCCATCCATCGATATTGTCTCATGTTAAGATCTTTCTGGGAGAACACATACTGAAACTCTTATGATCGGTGAAGATTTCAAATTTCTCATCGTATAAGTAGTGTCTCCAAACTTTTAAGGCGAACACTACAACCACTAATTCTAAATCTTGGGTCGGATAATTTTGTTCATGCCTTTTCAATTGCCGACACCCATAGGCGATTATTTTTTCGTACTGCATTAGCACGCATCCTAATCCGTTCTTTGCGGCATCAGTGTACACCTTATAACCCCCGGACCCATTTGGCATAGCTAAAATTGGAGCAGTTGTGAGTCTTTCTTTGAGCATCTGAAAGCTTCTTTCACATTGCTTGTTCTAATCAAACTTCACACCCTTTTGAGTTAGCTTCGTAAGGGGTGAGGCAATCTTAGAGAACCCCTGTATGAGCTTTCTATAATACCTAGTCAACCCAAGGAAACTCGTGATTTCAGTAATGGTGCTAGGTTGGTTCCATTCTCTTACTACCGATACCTTTACTGAATCAATGGATATTCCTTCAGCTGATATGACATGCCCAAAGAAAGCCACTTGACTTAGCTAAAATTCACACTTGGTAAACTTGGTGTACAACTTGTGTTCCCTCAACATTTATAGTACAATCCTTAGGTGATTTTCATGTTCTTTCTCGAAAGATGAGTAAACCAAAATGTCGTCTATGAATACTATTACAAACTTGTCCAAATGTGGCTTAAAAACTCGGTTCATCGTGTCCATGAATGTCGCTGGGGCATTGGTCAATCCAAATGGCATGACTAGGAATTTGTAATGATCGTATCGAGATCGAAAAGCTATCTTGGGTACATCGTCAGCTTTCATCCTTAATTGATAGTACCCCAATCTCAGGCCAATCTTTGAAAAGACCTTCGCACCTTGCAACTGGTCAAATAATTCTTTAATTCTTGGGAGTGGATATTTATTCTTAATGGTTACCTTATTCAACTGCCAATAATCTACCCACATCCTTAAACTTCCATCTTTCTTCTTGACAAAAAGGATCGGCATTCCCTAAGGTGACATACTAGATCTTATGAATCCTTTATCCAATAATTCTTGAAGCTGGATCTTTAATTCCATCAATTCTGCGGGAGCCATCCTATAAGGTGGTATGGAGATGGGGTTTGCCCCTGGCATAATTTCTATTGAAAACTCAACTTCTCACTGTGGGGGTAATCCTGGTAATTCCTTGGGAAACACATCTCCAAATTCTCTGACAATTAACACATCTCTTAGTTCTATTGGAACTTTTATCTTCTCTTGAATGTGTGTTAGATACCCGTAAGCTCCCTTTTGTAACATTTTATTTACCTTTAGGGTTGAAACTTGTTAAGTTTGAAATGCTATGGCACACACCAAGAGGAGGGGTGAATTGGTAATTTAAAACTTAATTGAACTTGAAAAACTTTTTTATACAAATTAAGGTTTTAATGATTTAAAACGTAAAGCATATAAAATCACAAATAAACAAAAATAAATATGTGAACCAAGTGAGGAATAATGAAATGCTTGGAAAGATAAATAGATCAAGGAACACAAGCACAAGAAACACACAAGAATTTATAGTAGTTCGGCTTAACTCAAGCCTAATCCACTTCCTTAGCTCCTCACTAAGGATTTTGCAAACAATCCACTAAAACCTCCTACTTAACCAAGTAGGCCCTCTAGTCTAAGATTAGGAAATTACAAATCTCTTTCTTATACAAGCAAGCTCTCTAGCACCTAGCTAGGAATTACAACCCCTTGCTTCAAAGAGCAAGTCCTCTAGCACAACAAGCTAGGAAATTCAACCCCTTTGTTTCAAAGAGCAAGTCCTCTAGCACAACAAGCTAGGAAAATAAAAACGATTCAAATAAAAGAGAGAAGCTAAGAGTTAACACTCTTAGTTACAAGTTTTCTCATAACGAAAACAATGCTTAAGAATATATTAACAATCATAGAACGAAGCCTTGAAGAGAAAAATATAACAATGAAAGCACAAACATTGTAAGCTCGAATAAAAAGATTCGTAATCTTTAGATCAACTCGTTCTTGTCCATTAGCCTCTTCTTGATCATCCTTGAGTTATATATATAGGCATCCCACAAGATCTAAGAAAAAACTAGCCGTTTGTGATCATTGGGATTTGAAAAACTAGCCGTTGGAAGCTTTCTACGAAAAGAGTTAGTCGACAGATAAAAATGGTTAGTCAACAGAACCAGACAAAATAACAAACTTGGTTAATAGATAAAATAGGTTGGTCGACCAAGTCATAAAAACAACAGGGCACTTAGTTGACAAGATAAAAATAAGCATGGCACTTAGTTGACCAAGGCTATCATTCTGTCGACAGACTTAAAGGGTTAGTCGACCAAGATATAACAAATACACTGTTAGTCGACCAAGGCTTAAGGTTAGTCGACTAAGACTAAAAGAAACACCCTGTTAGTCGACCAATGCTTATAGTTAGTTGACCAAGACTAAAAGAAGTACAATGTTAATCGACCAATGCTTATAGTTAATCGACCAAGTGAAAGCATGAAGTCGACAGATGAAGCTTGATGATACAAAAATATTACAACATATTTGCATTTCTTTAGTTTAAGTAAATGCCTTTATTTTCTTTAATTTATATTTTACTTTCCATTTACTTTAATACATAAATGTAAATAAGAAAGTACCCCCTATTTGGATTTAATAAAAATATCTAAAAAATTAAAATCCGTAACCATAAGAAAATAGAATTTTGGTTTTAGTACAAATTCGGAATTTAACAAATATACCACTCTCAAAATACATACCTTCTATTTATTAAAAAATTCATTAAAAATCGTTTTAACAACAATGAATATTATCTATTAAAATACCAGGAGATAGTTTTTCAAAATAAAAATATTTTCTTATATGTCTCCTTATAATGCTCTAATCTCCCAAACTTAGAAAAATTATATTAAAGGTAAAAGTATGTACTATCCAATTGTTCAAAACCAATTTGGTGAAATCTCTTAGGAGATTCTTTTAGATCTTAAAGCTTGTTTGT
Organism: Diospyros lotus; assembly: GCF_014633365.1. Classification (NCBI taxonomy): domain Eukaryota; kingdom Viridiplantae; phylum Streptophyta; class Magnoliopsida; order Ericales; family Ebenaceae; genus Diospyros; species Diospyros lotus. The sequence continues at coordinate 9,617,236 of NC_068344.1, read as the reverse complement.
ATAAATCTCCATCTATAGAAAATTATAGATCATTTGATTTTTCATATTCTTGACAAATTATAGTCTCCAACAAATCATATTCTTTACAAATGACTTAGGGAATAAATTGATTTTGTTTTTCGTCATCAAAACCAAACACAAGAGTAAAATATCAAGACCCATTTCTTTTCGTTTATTCCACCTTATCCCTGAAATTTAATAATCGAGCATCCATTCTTGAGATTGACTACCTTGGCCTTACAATCCACAGTGGCATCGTACTTGATTAGGAAATCCATCCCTAGAATTATATCGAAATCTCAAAATTCAAGAAGGATTAAATCCACCAAGAACTCAGTTTCTCCTATCTGAATTTTCTTATTTCTATATCCTAACAAAGTTTTTAGAGACTTCCCCATAGGGGTTGCTACTATCATATGATAATTCAGATTTTTGGTTCTTCCCCTAGTACTTCGGCTTATGCATGCAAAATGAATGAATGACTTGCTCTTGAGTCTATCAAGACATGCATAGGAAAACCAGAGGTAAACATGGTACCTTGAATGATGGCCAGATCCTCAGTCGTGTCCTGCCGCATCAGGTTGAATACCCTTCTTTTCTGGATTCTTGGGTTTCCCGCTGGTCCTTGCAGCTGCCCTATCTGCTTTAGCTTTTTACAATTACTTGACAAATGTCCCACCTGACCGTAGTTGTAGCAAATGGGTCCTTTCTTCGGGCAATTTTGGTTGAGATGACTTGCTTCTCCACAATTGTAGCAAACGTTCATCCCTTGCCAACAGGGCCTTCCAGGGTGTTGTTTCCCGTATTTCAAACAGGGCTTGCTAGGCTTGAACTAAACTTTCTTAGGGTCCAACCTTTTTCTGAAACTTGACTTAGGATTGGAGGCTTGCTGACTTTTTCCTTGGATGGAGTCGACCCGATCCATATTATCCTCAGAAGTTATTACTTGCAGCACTACCTCAACATAGGACCAAGTACCTATATTGCTGAGAGCCATTTGAATCCTTAACTTTAATCCTCCCATAAACTTTTGTGCATTGATTCTCTCGTCTAACTCATATATTGGCATGTATTTGATCAGGTGAGTAAAAGCGTCCTCATATTGGGTCACGTTCATGTCTCTTGTCTGCTTCAGATCCATGAACTCCCTTTCCTTTTCCATCCTCAGACTAAGCGAAAAATATTTATCGTTGAATAGCTCTTTGAATTGCTCCTAGCTAACGTAGGGTGTACCGATTGGAGCTGGGGCGACCATCGTCCTCTTTACTCCCTTCCACCATCATCCAGCTTCGCCTTATAGCATAAAAGTTGCACAATTCACCTTCTCGTCCTCACCACAGTGGAGGTGGTTGAGCAATTTCTTGGTCTACTCGATTCAAAACTCTCCCTCACTGGGATTGGCCCCCAGTTTTCCTTGGAAAATGGGTGGATTTTGTCAGCGATATAGGTCCAACATACAAGATGGACGTCCAACTTAGGTCTGCATCCCTTGCATGACCCCTGCCATGCTCCCCACGATTCTCTCAATTTGGTTTAAACGATTTCCATTTGTTTTCTCTTCCTCTCGACTTGAGCTATCCCAGATATGCCATTGGTACGTCCTTCTGTACCTCTTTGGTAATTTGATGTCATAGGTTCTATTGCTCGTTGAGTGTTTACCATCTGAAAGTATGATTTTCTATTAGTCCCAACATTTAACAGTCACTAAAATGTAATTCGAGTAGCTCATCATTAATCCAAACAGTGATGTATATTTTTTTTATAAGTTCACAAAATGATAAGGTTACATCACTACTTGATACATCATTTAATAGAATATAATAAAACCTACTACATGCCCATTTTACTTAGGTCATGCGGACCTCCAAAACCATGCATCCGCCTCGTCCTCGGACTCAAAGGTAGGTCCTCCGAGGTCACTCCGAGACTCTGCTAAGTCCTCTTCTTCATCAGAATTGATGTACTTGAATTCAGGAGGGTGGTTTTCAATTTCTATTTCTATTACATGTTCCCCTTCCTCCTCATCCTCGCTATCCTCCTCCTCTTCTTCTTCCATCGGTTCTACTTCTATGCCTTTAGTTCACCTTCCAGGACGCCGATTAGAAAATCGATATGAACAAGAACTAAATCAAGGTATTGTCGGTAACTGGGTGGGACATCCTCAATTATGTCCTCCATGCTTGCTAGAAACTTATAAATACTCTCCTTGGGATCTGGCTCCCTTAAGTTGATTCTATTAGCCCAATGGTCCACTAGTACCCGCTCAAGTGCATTCCCTGTCATTCTGTCATTTCACCAAAAGTCTATTAAAATTTTCTATAAGTAAAAACCTTAGATCTCCTAATTTCTTATTTCCTCAAGCCACTGCTAAGTTTTCTACTTAGTTCATTTTGATACCAACTGTAACACCCCACTTTCTCGGGCATGTTATAAATTGGGATAATTTTGAGATAATAATTTTTTCTACTTTAAAACTGTGACTAAACCAAATAATTACTCATATTCATCCCAAAATTTCCATACATCTGTCTCGAAAGAGAATTATCATAAACATCAAATGTGGAAGCTAAGAATCGAACCTAATATTACAATCACCATAGTTCAGATAATACATCACAAACCATACCATTCCTCAAATGTTTAGAATTTAAAGTAGCAGAAACTTAAATACATCAATTTCAATATCTTAATCAAAGATCATCGTGCACTTGCTAAGTGCCGCCACATGCATCTTCCGTATATGTTTCTGCTACAACAATATCTGGAACGTTTGAATATTCTAGGGGCAAAACTCAGGTTATATGATGAATCATCTAAGTAAGGGTACAAAAATCATATTTCGTGTATGTATGCAAAGTGCAAAATGTCATCATTGTAACGCCCCACTTTTCCAAATACAAAATAACGTGAAATATAAAAAGATATCACCTACAGGCGTTATGGAAACTCTTACCAACGGAAGCATTGGATCAAACCTGAAAACTTAACTAAAGCTAAATAAGGGGTTTCCACTAGATTTCATTTCCAAATACAAGAAATGCTCATGACTTCCAACATTCCAAAAATGACTCAACACATCATTGTAGGTACAGATGTAGGACACCCACATACACACCTCTTACAACCCTGAGTACCCTAGTTGCTATTCACAATACATTACTTAGGTTACAAGAGTGCATAGTGAAACCAAAATCCCAAAGCTAGCGAAGCTCCACCTCCTTGCCCACGCTTTGATCTGGAACCTGAAACACTTGATACTTCTGATAAAGTTGGGACGTTGAATGTCCCAGGGGTATGAAACACCCGAGTTAGATAATTACATCTAAGTGAGTAAACCAGAAAAGGAAAGGTATGTGCATGCAAATGCAATAATGCCATTATGAAATCCACCCCTGTGATAGCATTGCCAAGGTGTTGCAATCACCCCCGCAATCATCATAGTCACTCCTTGGCTCACCGTAAGAGCACGAGTTCTTCCATGATGGCCCAACAACTAGCCACAGTCACCAACATAAACATGATATATGACAAAGCAGAAGGAATATGCATAAACAAGGGAAAATATGACATGTAAGCCACAAAGGCATGATATGTAAGCCAACATCCACTCACAAGTGAAGCAACAAATGCTCAAAGTGTCACAAAACATGCAGGAATCACTCACCTTGATCGTTTTCCCTTTGATAGCACTGTTCACAGCCCGATTTCGAGCACTAGGGGTTGTTTCTGCAGAAATCATGCATTTCAGTGAACCAAATCTTAAAATATTTTTACATGGGGTTGTAGATAATTAAAATAGAAGAATTATGGTGAAAATTTTAGGTCAAACGAAAGCCACATGCCGCCTCCTTCCCTATTACGAATTCTGTAACCTAAAATTAAAAATGCTATAACTTGCTTATTTTTGCTCCGATTTGCTCTCCGTTTGAACCTACAGCCTCCTCTTTTTGTGCTCTACGACCCTATGGAAAAAGAATCAACTTACCTCTTCGATTTTCTCACTGTTTTGGATGATTTCCGATGAGATGTCTCCACCCTTCCTTTTCCTTGCTTTCTTTTATTCTTTCTCCTCTTGTTTTGCTTAGTGTACTCACCACACTTGTTATACTTCACTCCCACGTAGGTCTCCCCCCCTTTATATAAGCTTTCAAAGCATCCATACCTCTAGATATTACTTTCCTCTTAATTCACACATTCTTCTCAAGCCATTATTACATTATCCCTTAGCTTTTAAGTTACCACATTTTTCTCCTCAAGCCATCATTACTACATTATCACTTAGCTTTTAAGTTACCCCTTTTTTCTTCCCAAGTCATCATTACAACCCTTGAATTATCCCTTTGGTTTATCTTTCAATTCAAGTTTCCATTTCCTTCCAACCCCAAGTCTCCAAATCTCACCTTCACGTGACTTCTAGGATAAAAACCCATTATGACTATTATCTCTTCTTTTCCAAGCCAATCTTATTCTTCCAAGTCATGCCACCTTAAGACTTTGGGGGTAAAACTCATTATTATAATCATTCTTTCATAAGACTTTAGGGTAAAGTTCATCATTCCTTCATAAGACTTTAGAGTAAGGACTCATCATTACAATCATTCCCTTATTACGTTAATTCCCTGAATCAAAATACCATTCATTTTGCTACTATAATTTCCATTACAACATCCAAGCTTTATATCAAGTTTTGGGGCATTACAATCATTCTCAATTTTCTTGTATTTTTCTCTATTTTTCTCCAATTGTTTTCTCTAGCATTCCAAAATAAATGCTTACATCAACATTTTTCCAAATATTTTTACATAAAAATTCCTAAAATATTTTTCTAAGAATTTAAAAAAAATTCAAAACATACCTAGGCCCCAGGCGCCCGCATGCACATACGTGTGAATCTGCGAGTGAGATTGACACGTGAGCTTCATGCGCTAGTCGTCTTCTCCGGCACCGGCAATCACCGGCTATGAAACCAGCTACACAGCCTTGAAGCTCCTTGCAAGTTGATCCTAATGGCTATTTTGGATGCTCAAAAGGAGGTCCAAAGGTGCCCCAATTGGCCGGTTACAAGCTCGGCCAAACCTTCCCACCTTCGACTCCGGCAATCCCTCGAAACCCTATCAAAACTTCACGAAAGACCACCAAAATTTCCAGAAATTATCTACTACTCCTAGGGATTAAAAGCCCCTTATCCTTGCTACTCAATTCTCCCTCTAGCGTGCCCGATTTTGAGCTTCAATTTTGAAAGAAATCGGCCACTTCGATCACTTTTTTATACTCAAAATCGAGACTATAAATGACGAATCTTGCTTCACCCAAAACTACTAATGCCTTCCCGTACCCTAGATCTGTCCAAACCCATCGAAAATGACCCAAAAATAGATTTACAGTGGCCAAACTTTCGACGACTTTCGATCGAATTTTTGGCTATTTTGATCACTTTTGTTGGCCATGGATCACTCTAAGCCAAGCTTAGAGGTCCGTTAACCCTTTACCTTGAGTTTCTTGTGGCCAAAAGTAGCGATGGAATGGGTGGCCAGAAGCTTGGTCGGCCATGGCTGCCCAGCTTTTTCTAAAATTGCACTTTCACCCTCCCAACTTTTGAAATGCATTTTGGCCCTTTCCATAAGGCCCCTGAGTTTTTCAGAACTTCTGTTGAGACCCTTACGATCTAAACTTCTCATTTGACCCCCGAAGTTTCGAAAATAATGTCATTTCGACCTCCCTCGAGAATTTTAAAAAATTATACTTAGGCCTGAATCTTCATTTTGGCCGTAAACCTTTTTGTTTCTTTCTGAAACCACTGAAGGGTTGTTCCTCATGTAATATTTTCCTTCTGCTAAGGTTCTGTTGTCTTTTCGGAAGCCTTTTACAACAAATCAATTTTTCAGTCTAATTCGAAGCTGTACCAAAAATCATTTCAAATCTGATTTCTTTCAGTGCCATAAATCATATCTCAAGATGCTCATTAATACCGTATCTTTTTCATTAGACATCTCAATTCGAGAGCACTCCCTCCAATCAATTTAGCTGACCAAAGTTGACATTCTGTCTCCTAAATCTTTAAAGACGACTATTCTAACATTATGAAATAACAAAATATGATATATATATATATATATATTATTCATTTCAAATATGCGATCTTACAAACACTCTAGCTCTAGTGTCTGGTAGGTGCTAGAGAGATAGAGGGATGGCATCGCGATCCAGCGACACAACACCCCAATCCCGAGGTCCAATTATTTCTGTCGGTCAGTTAGGAGGCACAGATGTGTTGATTCCTAATGATGGAAAATATATCCCAAGATGGGGGTGAATTGGGATTAGGTAGATTTTCGATAATTTAAAACTTTGATGGATGGAAAAACACTATGTTTCGAAATATATGGGATATGTTTCAAAATAAGACTTTCTGCTAAGTAGGTTTCGAAACCTACTATATATGTTTCGAAATACACTTCTCTGTTTTGCTTGATTTGAAATCTTTTACCTTGTATTTCAAACTAATGATCTTTGGAAAATATGATTTACATAAGTAAGAGTATACCAAAGATGTTTGTATCTCAACGATAGGTTTTCTATGTATATGTATAAGTTTATGCGCAAGAAAACTATTTTAGCCTTTGATAACAAATCTTATGATAACATGTGCAATAGGCAATAATGATAAGTAAAAGCTAAAGAACAATTGCACACAAGATATATAGTGGTTCGGCACCCGCCTACTCCACTACCTTCAAGCTTACCCACTTGAAGGATTTTGCAATCACAATCACTTTTACTAGTGATCACCACAACAAGGGTTTTACCACGATTCACCCCAAAACCTTACGAAGTGAGTTTTTACGAGCTTAACGCAAACCTAGCACCAAGTGAGTTTTAAGGCTAAACTCAAACCTTTGACACAATGAGTTTTAGGCTCAACTCAAACCTTTACACCACAATGAGTTTTAGGCTAAACTCAAACCTTTACACCACAATGAGTTTTAGGCTAAACTCAAACCTTACAACAATCAAGATAAATAAACTTTATCCTTACAACCCAATGGAATGTATAGCAATGAATATCTTACCAATGTGGTTGTACAAACCTCTTAACTTGAGGTGAGGAGAGCTGGAGAGATGAGACTTGTTGTTTGTACTTGCTTCTCCTTTTTCATATCACAATGAACATCTAGGATCGTATGAATGGATCTTCTTGAGAAAGCTTTGTCAAAAGAATGGATTTAGATCATTTGTGCTTGTGTGTGTGTCTCTAATGTGTGCTCACTTGTTCTTGCTTGTTGTCTCTCTATCAATCTTTTCTTGTCTTCAAATACCTGCTATTTATACCAAGAGATAAGAATCTGGTCGTTTATAGCCGTTAGAGACAAGACAGAAAAGTAGGTTTCGAAACATACTTAGTAGGTTTCGAAACATCACAATTTAACACATAGGTTTCGAAACATACAGCCTTTCCAGCTGTACTTGCACTTAGAGATAGCATATAGTGGGAGATAAAGTCTTATGCCCACTTCGAATATTTTATAAGCACTCACATTCAAATTCAAATTTGAATCTCATGGCATGGGGAATGCATTAAACAAATGATGTGAGAAGCATAAAAAAATACAGCACACATGCATGTCGGTTTTCAAATGATCTGCTGACAGAATGTCAGAGGTTTCGAAACATGACATAATAGGTTTCGAAACATACCTTTCTGAAAATGAGGTTTTGAAACATAGACATATAGGTTTCGAAACATGGTTCAAAACCTGAATTGAAAACACATACATTGCATAGATGTTTCGAAATAGCATACACTAAAAATATTAAAAACCTTTTCAAAGGGGTTTCGAAACATGCATAGAAACATGACAGAGTTTTAGAAACATTTGCTTGAAAGCACAATCCACAGCATGTATACATCACAGCTTATTTACATTTCTTTAGTTTAAGTAAATGTCCTCATTTTATTTTATTTATATTTTACCTTCCATTTACTTTAATACATAAATGTAATAACGAAGTACCCCTATTTGGATTCAATAAAAATACTTAGAAAATTAAAATCCAAATAAATAAGAAAGTAGATTTTGAGTTTTAGTACAAACTCAAGTTTTAGCAATAATACCACCTCCAAAATATATACTTTCTATTTAATGAAAAATTCATTAAAAAACGTTATAGCACTAATGAATGTTAGATATCAAATTACCGGGAGATAGTTTTCTAAAAAGAAAACATTATCTTATACTTCTCCTTATAAGGTGCTAACCTTCCAGACTTAGTCAAAACAGGGTTTTCATTTTCACAAAATGATACATGATATTGATATTGATATATATTGAAAACCACATACTTGACTCATAACTTAGGGATTAAACCAATATATGTTTTTCATCATTAAAACTATTGTACAAAAAGTACAACAACAAGATGCTCCTCAACAAAGGCCTTGGGATGGAAATCCTTGCTCTAGAATCTCTTCAGGTCAGCTTCAGCATCATTGCAACCCCATAAGCCGAGCCTCGATAAAAGCTAGCCCATGTTAGACAATTGATCGACGATTGAGCTCGAGGCCCTAGATGGCCCGAACTCTTCTTCCCATACAACTCTTGATCGCTTTTGCTGCAATGGAATCTCCTCAACGTCAATTTCCTCCTCGACCTGTCGGGGGACTAAGTCTTTTGAAGAAGTAGGTTGCGAAGCTAACCAAGGAGTCAGCGTGGGACCCTTCGTCGATGCGGGGGCCTTGGACGATTGGGCACTTTTTTTCAAGGTAGGGCCTTTCTAGGCGACCTTGCGAGCCGACCCAGTGCTCGGCTCAGCACCCCTCCTTCAGAGTGCGTGATGCCTCACCTCCTCAGTGGTCATTTTAGGGGCCATCTCGCCTGAAATAGAAGACAAGCAATATGAGTAACAACAAAAGATAGTCAAGAAAGAAAGGCAAGATAAAAATTGACACATAGGCGGCCAGACCCTCTCGGCCATTCCCATACTTGACAAGGATCGAGCTCTCCAATACTAGGCAATCCCCGAGGTGGTCCACCATTAGCTGGTCCTCCAGGCATAAGCTCTGGTATTCCATTCCCGTGATAGAGATCGGCTCTTTACTCTAGCACAAAGGGAATCTGACGGCCGCGTTCTTATCTAGGAAGAAAAGAAGCTCATCCTCCCTAGAAGCCACTTTGAAGTAGCTGGCCTTGAATTTCTTGTAAGAACTATCGAAGGCCTTTAGCAATTTCCTCCTCGGAAGCCTACTTGAAGAAACCCAGCTACCCTTGCTGACTCCCTTCGACTAAAAGAAAGAAAAGAAAACCCCCATACTCACTTCCCAACTTAAAAAGCTCGACAACACTTCAAAGGCCCTCACGAAGGCTCAACTGTTTGGGTGCAGTTGGGTTGGGACAATGTTTAACATCGCCAACACCGATCATTGGAAGTCAGTAAATGAGAATCGAAGACGAAGACGTGCGAAAAATGTCTCGTACACAACAATCAACCTTGAGTCCACAGCCAAGAAGACTCGTTCATCTTCCCCACATGGTCGGTACTCGAATAGACTTTCATCCCCAACCGCTGACAAGGAGACCCACGACCTCAGCATGACAACACTGCCCAGGGATTCGTATATCGAGGCAACCTTGGCTACATCCTCACTTACCCATACCTTTCGAATCGTCCATTTATGATTAAAGATTTGATTTGGTTCATCAATTCTCAACATCAGTTTGTGTTGTGCCCATATGTTTTATGAAATCAACAATAGGTATCCCTATTTTTTCCTGTTAGTTGATCCGTTTTCTTAGGAAACTTTAATAGATCGGTCCTCTCAATGGCTGCCAAGATATGAGAACGGGAATCGGGAGCGGGGTGTAGTTTTTGTACTATAACTTTGGGGCACTATCATTTCTCCTCGCCTTGTCTTCTCTTATGTTGTCATGGTCTTGAAAGTCTCGTTCATTCCCTTTTTGGTCGTTTTCTTCATTTGTCCCCACAATGCTCATGACTTATGTTGGTAAATATATATTTGTTTGCTCTTACGAACAAATTTGCCAACGAAACTGGTGGTTCTTTAGCCAAGGATTTTTGCAATGATGTAGACCATGTTCCGTGTAATAGAGCTGCCACAACTACTCCCAATTGTAAATCTTGCACCTACAGTGTAGCATTTCAAAATTTATCAATGTATTGGCTCAACGTTTCTTTAGCACTTTGTTTGATACTAAGGAGATATGTGGTGTCTTTCTTCTGTTGGCTATTAATAATGAAAGCTTTCATGAACTCATGTTTCAACAACTCAAAAGTGGATATGGAATGTTCTGGTAGACAGTTATACCAAGCTCGAGCATGTTGTGTTAGAGTTAATGGGAAAACTCGACACGCGATTTTATCTGCACATTCGTGTAGTATTATTAAGGATTCATAATTTTGGATGTGGTCATGAGAATTGCCCTTGCCTGAGTACCTACTCATCTGAAGCATTTTAAATTTCCTTGGTAGAGGCTTATCTATAATAGCCAACGTAAAGAGGATTCTTTTTCTATACCACTCATCGAGTCTGGGCAACAACTTTTTTTGTTCCAAGACCTTCTTGATCATCTTTTCCATGCTTATGTTTCACAAACATCAATTGCCAATGGTTCCTCAATTTTGTTAATCTTTTGTACCATGCTTTTGGGAGGAGGTTGCTCTTTGTCTGTAGACGTACTTTTGACATTTTTCGAGTATTTTTCCTTTTGAGAATTGATTAGTGGTTAAATATGTCAAATTCTATTATATTTTATCCCTTTCCTATTAAATAAATATGATAATTTGATATTTATACTTGTTTTGCAAGGAATTATCTTGATAAAGCATGATGCATTCAAAATTGAGCCAAAAATGAAGACATATTCGGATGACATCCAAGCGCATATGAAGAGAAGCCAAATCCGAATGCCATCCAAGTGCATCTGGATACGAGAAGAAGCCAAGAAGATAAATCTGGATATCAAAGAAGTTACATTCGGATATCACACAGCATATCCGGATATCAAAGAAGCCACAACCGAATGCATTTCAGCAAATCCGAATAGAAGAGAGAAGAGCCAAGAGACCCATCCGGATGCCATCCAACGCATCCAGATATTAATGCAACACATCCAAATACAAAGTGAAGTCCAATGAAGCCACATCCGAATATTATACAGCATATCCGGATATCATATAACAGATCCGAATACGAGAGAGAAATTAAGAAGCTGCACATCCAGATATTATTTCATGCATCCGGATATTGTAATTACGCAGCAACGTATGCGGTGGTTTCCAATTTTAATCTCTACACAAGTGATGGGCCAGAATAATTAATATCTATCAAAGCAAGCGCATGGACAAGAGGAACATGCAGAGGAATGTTCAGAAGAGCTGTCTGGGAGATTCAAAAATTAAAACATCCATTGCAGAGGAATGAGCGAGAGTATGGGTTTTGAAATATTGGTAGAAGAATATGCAGAGAATGTTTCAGAGTTGTCTGGAGAATCAAATTGAGCATCTGTTACCAGAGGGCTATAAATAGACCAAAAGCTAACATGCACGGGGGGGGGAAGGCGATGAGACTACGAAGGCTACGCTCGAGGATTCCCCATCCACCATTTAACCAGAATAAGGGGATGAGAGCATTGTTCTTCATTTTTCCTTTCTTTGTTATTTCTTTATGTTCATTTCAATACACTGTTACTTTCATTTTCTCATTCCAGTTCTTCACGTTTCAATTTCTGCTTGCACATTTACATTCTACCACATTTAATTTCTATAACGAGTTAAACTTCTGTCAATTTCAATTCCGCCATTCACAATTACAAGTTTAATTTCTTGCATTTTAATTTCTGTCACTTTAATTCATGTCTCTTTAAATTCCGCAACTTAATTTCTGCATTGTATTTCTATTTTTTCATTTTATGTTTTCACAAATGTGTGGCTAGTAAATTCTCGACTAAGGCAAGGACAGTGTCCAAGCCAAGATTTCCCGAGACAACCTTCATTGTTTATGTTGAGGTGTTGAATTTAGTTTTGAGATTTTGCAAAATCATTTGGATTTGGATTGAGGTATATCCTAACTCAGAACCCTCATGCCATGTATGTGGGTTGCTTAACCTAGAAACGCCACATCTCCAAATCTAAAATGTGCAATATACATTTTGGTTTATGATGGTTGCTTAAGTTAGAGTCGTCATGCCACATATGTCGGTTACTAGAATTAGAACCATCATCATCCCGAAATGTAAATCAATAGCAAATATCTTAAAACCAATTTAACCTGATGATACTATCTTTTGTGAGTCTTGGGAAAATATTTGGATTGGCACCCAAATTGTCTTAATCCGAGACATTTGGTTTTCAGTTGCACATTCAAATTCCTTTAGCCTAAAATCAGTTGAATTGGTCTGACAAACACGTTCAACACATAAATATTTTTCACCGCTTTCATTTCCGTTTTGATCTCCCAGTGAATCGACCTGGACTTACCGAGAAAATTAAATTATGCTACAGCGTATACTCGTACACTGGTGAGTATAAACGCCTTGTGCACGCATGCTTGTTTCTTCTTTGTTTATTTTGTATGTGTTTGTTTGAAATAAATGCACAAGGTTAAGCGCAGCCAAGAATTTCTTTGAGTACCGTTGTGTCTCTTTGATGTTCTTTCCCTTTCTTCTTCGTGTACTTGGGAAAAAGAAAGATCTTGAATACGAGTTCTTCGGGAGACGGTGTAATGAGATTAAGCCCTATGTAATTCAAGTGTAGTTTCTGAACTTTCTTATTGTCCTTCTGTAAGGTGGCTCAAACCGGCTATAAATCTCTTGATAGTCTATGGCAGAACTGTTTGTTGGGCTATATTTTTCAGTAGATCAGTGACTTCTCTCAATGCCCGTATCCCCTCATCATGTTGGCATTACAACTATGACCAACTGTCACTTTGTAGTCGTTCCCTTATCGACCAGTTGCTTAGTGCTTAGTGCGACTGCTTGCTAGGTCGTCGTTTCCAACTCCAATTACTCGATGCTTGTGCCGCTATCGATTCAATTTCTCAGTGCTCAATACAATTGCTCACGAGGTCATCGTGTCCAACTCCAATTACTCAATTCCCTCTCGTTGCCAATTGATCGGTGCTTGGTGCTTGTGCCACCATCGGTTCAGATTACCTATTTTTTTTTATTGAATAAATATTTTTTATACTTTCCTATATTAAAAATTATATTTACAAAAAAAACTCCTATATTTTTTTATTTACACTTTTATCCCAAGTTTCTATTTTTAATTTTTTTTTAAAATATCATTTCTCCTATTTCTGTTTCATATTAGAAACGTTTCTCGTTTCCATTTTCGTACAACCTAGGTCAAGATTATCCAAAAAGAGATCAAAATTGAGTAAAGATAAGAAAACCCAACCGACATCTCTAAAGTACCTAAGAAACCTTTCCAAAGACCTCTGTCGAGTTTAAAAATGTATCAAACTCATTTTCAATGTCTTTAATTAAAATTCTAAAACAAATAATTTAAAAGACGTGAATATTTCTCCACCTATCAATTTCAGTCTATAAATAAAAATAATTCCTCCAATAAAAGTAAGACTAAAACTTTACTCATACTACAATCTCCTTATTACGCCTACACTATTCTGCTAAAATTAACTTAATCATCAAAAGACTTGTGTAGGAGATATCCCGCAACCCTAATCACTTCCTCTTTCACAAGTCTTTCAAAAATTAAAAGTTCGAGACAAACAATCTCCTGCAACTATTATTTTATTGTTATATTTAAACAACAACAAGCATTTTTGTTATTTGATTTAGAGGGTGTTTGGCTTACCATTTTGACCGCTTATAAACTCCATTTTCAGCTTATAAGCTACATATCTTATTTAGTAATGCGTTTGTTAAAATTTAAAAGGTTAAACATTGTTAAACTTATAAGTTTTTCTAACAGCATTTGAGATAAACTACTCCCCTACCTTTTTCAAATAAGCTATTGTTAGCTTTTTTCATTGACTAAGTAAATAACAAATTTTCCCTCAAACAAAATACATATTTTCAACATTTACCTTTCTCCTTCATCCCTCATCATTCTCTATTGTCACATTACCTACATCTTCTCTGCTAACATCGCTGCTCTAGCCTCATCTCCATCCCTGTCAATCGTCGCCTCTAGCCTCATCCCCATCTAGCTTTTATCGCCACCTCTAAACCCATCCCCATCCAGCTTCTATCGTCGCCTTCTCCATGTCCATCATCATTGTCTGTCTCCTCCATGTTTGTTATCGTCGTCTATTGTCTAACGCCATCCTCCATCTTCTCCTCCAATGACTATATATATTTAACATATATATATATTAATATATTTAATATTTTTATAAATTAAACTTAAATTTAAACATAAAATATTATTTTAATATATTTTTTAATAATTATATATAATTTATTAATTTTTGATAAAATTTGTATGAATTAAATATTAATTTATAATTTATTTTTATTAAAAATAAATATTTTATAAAATTTATTTATATTATTTAACAACATATCTACTTTCATCTTTTTATTAAGTTTGGATAGTTTGTTAATTTTTTCAAACCAAACACATAATATTTTATCAATTTAAACACTATCTAACTTTTAAAATTTACACAATTTTTAAATATAAATGCTTATAAATTATAATAAAAAAAAGAAATAAAGAAAAGCCAAACAGCCTCTCAGAAGCCCAAAATCAATTATATTAACTGATAATATCCACAACAAGATCCCGTAGAAAACAATCTTATGACCTGATCCGACTCAGAACACAAAAACTAAAAGAAGTCATTTTTAAACAAACAATGTCGAATACGAACACTTCTCTTAGTATCAAATTCGAAAAATTTTATTATTAAAAACACTTTTCCAATCCCTAACCAAACCCACGTAACAAAGCTAAAACAAACGTATATGATGATACTAAGAATATTTCTAAGAAGATCCAATTGAACGATGAATTGTTTTAATTCAAAATAATTCTTCTACAAGCAAGCAGTCATCAAATGATGGTGGCCAAAAGCACAGAAAAATTCAGGATTTAGATGCCCTTTGGGCAATTTCTTCTTTCAGTGCTAAAACTTAATCAACCATCTTTTAATTAGCATCCACAACTTAGAAACAAAATAGTTAATTAAATTAACACCTACTAAAAATATAAAATTGCACATAAGGACCGATCGACAGGTTAACATCATGTATAAGAGTGTGTTCATTTTGAGGCTCAGATCTAAACTGATCACCGGGCTGAGGAGAGATTTGACCCTGTCTCGGCTGCAGACATCGGTTGCCAAGCAACAGGTGATCGAGTGCTGTTCGAGGTTTAAAATGAGTAAGATAAAATTGCATCTATCAGCTCAGTAATCTCTCGCATCACTGGCCATCCGGGTCGCCCCGCCAAGAAAAGGGTCCGTTCCCTCCCCAGCCAACACTGATCTGGACGACCCAGATAATTTATCATCACAGCCCCTTTATGAACTCGGAATGGAACAAGAAAAGCGACGACGAAGATGGCCATATATATCCATCTATATACGTATACATACATGCATGCACGATCAACAGAGTACCGTGCGCCAACACACACACCCAAAGGGTTGTTGATTTTGGATCTGAAACTGAAATCATCGGCGTCGAACTCCAGCACAGAGAGGGGCAACCACCCTCAGAAACATCCCATCTCTCTGTGAGGTTAGCGAAGCCTCAATCCCGTTTTGCAAAAGTTTTCAAAGTGTCCTATTTTTGCAAAGTTCAGTACCGAGAGTCCTATTTTTGCAAATTTCCCTCTTCACTAACCGGAAAATGTTTTCTGCAACAACCACGATACTTTCCATTCCATTACGAAATGATCTTTTCCAAACAAAGCCTCAATGCTCGGAAAAGGAGAATAGAATGGAAAGCAAGGGCAGATCTGTTCTTGATTCGGAAACCAGATCTTAAGAACAGAAGCCGCAATCAAACAAAACAGATCTTTCTTGGGGCGCTAAGTAGATACATGAGATTCTTACGGAATGGGGCTGTTGAGTCTGGAACTGAATCATTGGCTCTCAGCCGATCAGCCTGCATCTACGGAGAGGGGTAACAGCCCCCAAATTCCCATCTCTCCAAGCGAGCCTCATGGCCATTTTGAAACCAGAGTCGGGCGTTGATATTCCCCGGACATAGGGTTAGGTTTTTACGGAGTGGAAGGGTATTCTGGTCATTCAGCACTGAACGAGAACAATTGGGCCTCGGCCCGCTACGCTACTGGTATCGTTTATGGGAAATTCTATTCGCAGCCACACATTTTGCTCTTCGCAGTTACTAGTTTCGTTCATGTATATATAAGAGCGTTTTCATTCCGAGGCTCAGATCTAAACTGATCACTGGGGCTGGGCTGAGGAGAGATTTGACCCTGTCTCGGCTGCAGACATCGGTTGCCAAGCAACAGGAGATCGAGGTTTAATCCGAATATTAAAATTAAGATAACTTTTGTTAAAATAAGTAAGATAAAATTATATCACCTTAATCTCTCGGATCACTGGCCATCCGGGTCGCCCCGCCAAGAAAAGGGTCCGTTCCCTCCCCAGCCAACACTGATCTGGACGACCCAGATAACTTATCATCACAGCCCCTTTATGAACTCGGAATGGAACAAGAAAAGCGACGACGAAGATGGCCATATATATCCATCTATATACATATACATACATGCATGCACGATCAACAGCGTACCGTGCGCCAACACACACACACCCAAAGGGTTGTTGATTTTGGATCTGAAACTGAAATCATCGGCGTCGAACTCCAGCACAGAGAGGGGCAACCACCCTCAGAAACATCCCATCTCTCTGTGAGGTTAGCGAAGCCTCAATCCCGTTTTGCAAAAGCTTTCAAAGTGTACTATTTTTGCAAATTTCCCTCTCTTCATTAACCGGAAAATGTTTTCTACAACGGAACAACCACGATACTTTCCATTCCATTCCTTTCCATTACGAACTGATCTTTTCCAAACAAAGCCTCAATGCTCGGAAAAGGAGAATAGAATGGAAAGCAAGGGCAGATCTGTTCTTGATTCGGAAACCAGATCTTAAGAACAGAAGCCGCAATCAAACAAAACAGATCTATTTTTTTTTTTTTTTTTTTGGGCTAAGTAGATGCATGAGATTTTGGGCTAAGTAGATGCATGAGATTTTGGGCTAAGTAGATACATGAGATTCTTACGGAATGGGGCTGTTGAGTCTGGAACTGAATCATTGGCCCTCAGCCGATCAGCCTGCATCTACGGAGAGGGGTAACAGCCCCCAAATTCCCATCTCTCCAAGCGAGCCTCATCCTCGATCTGAATCTCATAGCCATTTTGAAACCACGGTCTGGAGTTGATATTTATTTTTATAGTGGCCTAGTTGTCTGTTATACCCCTGGAGATAGGGTTAGGTTTTTACGGAGTGGAAGGGTATTCTAGTCATTGAGCACTGAACGAGAACAATTGGGCCTCGGCCCGCTACGCTACTGGTTTCGTTTATTTTATTTTTTTAGATTACGCTACTGGTTTCGTTTATTGATGGTTCATTTCTTATGTCTGTTCGCTACAAAAATTCCAAACGGGAAACAAAAGAAATTGGATATATTTATATAGGAATTTCATACACGATATTTATACAGGAGAATGTAACTCGTATATAATAATATATTGAGAAGATTTTTAATATTAATTGTTTAAATTACAAAAAATACTTATATTATATATCTCTCTCTATCTCTTTAACGTGGCCAAGGCAAACACAATTTATGATAGGATATGTGTGTATCTCTCTCTCTTACGTACATAATTTATCTTTTCTCTTCGATGGTTGTCTTCCCTCTGGGAAATGGGTCGGACTGGAAACTGGGTCGGACAGCTCATGGGCCGACCCGATCAGCCCACCTCATAGTCTGGCTCGACTTGTTACTGTAGCAGATAGGCCTGGCAGACCTGCCCAGCAAAATGCGGGCCCTGCCGGGCCAGGGATATGTGACCCGTAGCTCGGCCCGGCCCGGCCCTACCCACCAAAATGGCCCATGGGCTGGTCTACCAAAAAATAAAACAATATTTAAAAAATTATGTTTATTAAATATTTAAATATATGTTTACAAAATATGTTTAAAAATATTTTAAATATAATAATTAAAATTATACAAACATAAAAATTATGTTTAAAAATTAAAAATAAATGGCCCATGGGCCGGCCCAGACAGCAAGCCCACGGGCCAGCCCTATCCAGTAGGCCCACGGCCTGACCTGGCCAGCTTGGACCATTTATTAAGGGCCACAAGGCCATGCCGGGCCCCAATATTCATTGTCCCGATCCGTCTCCCTCGCAAGCTAAATTCGGCCAGGCCCATCAAATAGGTGGGCTAAGTGGGAGGCGAGCCGGCCTGGCCCAACCCGCCCATTGCCCATCTCTACTTCCCTCCATGCCTTTTGATTGTACTAACTTGAGCATCAAAAGGCCTTTTCAAGGACAAACTCAAGTAACCTTGACCCCTTATTTTATAAGTTTGGCCAAAATCTAATCACTCCAACTAACAAAGCGTTGCTCATTAATTTAAATAGTGATGCTTCAATTTTTCACATCATCAATCACATCTGTTAAGTTTGATTTTGAGAATGTTTTGATGATGAATATTTTATACAAAACTTTAATATTCTCATATCTCTTAAAAGATGCGTTGAGGTTGTTTTGATGATGGAAAACAATATGCATCTCTTAATAAACCTTAATAAGGTGTGTTATTCTAGGGTTTCAAGGAATATCCTAAGTGTTCATAATGCATATGTGATATGTGGAGACTTGTGGTACTTATAGTAAGCTTAGGATTAAGATAATATCTTAGGTGCTTGAAATATGTGATCAAAATATGTGTTAATCAAGAAATACATTAAGACTAGGAGTCAGTATTACTCAAGGTTTAAAAACAATGTGTTTCAGATACATTCCTAATCTTTAAGGGACAAATATCAAATCCTTGAGTGAATGATTATATACTAAAGAAATGATACTTGAGTTTTGATCTATATAGTTTAAATTATCTATTTGATATTTAGTATTAATACTTAAGATTCCTAATGTTCTAAAATTTAATAGAACATTGCTCGAAGATCTTAAAAGTTGAATATTTGTTCCTTGGTAAACAAATTGTTCATGTGTTTGAAAGATCTAGAAATTGCTGAATTAAAGTATTAAGCAACTAACCCTTAAGTATTTAATCAAGTTTAATCATGCTGCTAAGTTTTCAAATCATTAGGTTATTAATCGAGTAAGTCTACTCATCAATCGATTAACATGCCTATTACTCAAGTAAGTTAAATTGTAATCAAGTAATAATGTTTGGGAATGTTAGTTGTATCTATCTTTCAACTATTACTCGAATATTCAATATTGTTAATCAATTAAGATGCTTTAGAGTTTAAAATTTTAATCAAGTAAGCTTCTCAATTGAGTAACAGGAAAGTTAGTCCGCTAATGTATGATTTTGATCAAGTAAATGTGAATGGGAAGTTAGTTTACTCTCAAGTAGTTGCATACTTGTAAAGTATGTTGTGTCTTGAATATTAATCAGCTAATCTATGCGCTTAATACAGTAATTAGTTGAGTGACAAGTATTGTATTTAACTCATTATCCTTTGTAATTTAATAAAATGTGTAATAACATAAGGTTTAATCAAGTAAAGTGTGAGCTTAATAGAGTAATCTTTCTTTGATTAAGTTAGAAAGTATTTAATGAGTAACAAAAGCAGTACTCGACTAACTTATCAATAAGATCGAATAAAACTTGATTTCTTAAAGGTTTAAATGATTCTACACTTGAGATATTCAAGTATTGAGTTGAAAAGCTTTATTAAAGAAATTAGAATGGTTAATCGACTAACTGTCATATTAGTCGAGTAACTGAATTCTATAATTGAGTGAAAAAAAGGATTAGTTGAGTGACATGTGGTTATACTTGATAGGATTGAACTTATATGACACACACCAAGAGGGGGGGTGAATTGGTATAAAAAAAATTCTTTTGAGAAGCAAAGATACTTTCAAATGGTGAGAAGTAAAAATGGAATTTTATCAATGAACATTCTAAGTCAGTAGAAACAGAAATGCAAAGAAAGCAAAACAAAAAAATGGAAAGCAGTGAAGACACGTATTTATAGTGGTTCAGCTTTCCAAGCTTAGTCCACTACCTTAGCTATCAACTAAGGATTTTTAAAACCAATCTTTACTCTCAAACCCCCTACTCAAAACAAGCAGGTACACTAGTCCTTGACTAGGGAATTTACAACCTCCCAACTTAATGGGCCCTCTAGCTACCTCTAGGTAAAATACAGAGAATGAAATAGAGATTCTAAGAGTACAACTCTTAGTTACAAGCTCTCTCTTTAAATGTAAGATCGAGGCTTAAAAGTAATATAACAGTAAAATATCAAAGCCTCTTAAATGAAGATACAGAGAGAAAAGTTAAAGCTCGGTGTAACAGAGAAGGCACGATCGTTCAAGATATTCAATATGTTTTCAGCAGCCTTCAATGCGACTTCAACCACCTATTTATAGTTGATGGTGAGTAAGTTGAATTTTGGACCGTTGTGGGTGGTTGGGCGAGCATTTAATGCGCCAAAAACTAGCCGTTATAAGTTTCTGTGAAACACATAGTCGACAGAGAAAATAGGTTAGTCGACTATTTCATCAAATAAAACTAAACATAGTCGACAGACAGAAAGCCATAGTCGACTATCTTATAACACAAAAATCCCATAGTCGACAGATCCTGTTACATAGTCGACTATTGTAAAAATGTGAAGAAATTTTTGAATTCTAAGAACAAAAATAGTCGACAGATGAAAAGCCATAGTCGACTATCCTTACTTGATAGTCGACAGATTAAGAAATAGTCGACAGATGCCTCACATAGTCGACAGATCCAATCAGTATAGTCGACTATTCTTATACATAGTCGACTATCCTTAACAGCATAGTCGACTATTCTAAGGCATAGTCAACAGAATAAAAACACATAGTCGACTATCCTTTTGAAAATATAGAAAACTTTAACATTTCCTCATTTTGATCTTTTTGAAGGCAAGTTGAGATTATCACAAGATTATTTTGAAAACAAATCACTCTCAAAACTTAGCCATTTATCATTCATAAAGTTTTTCATATCTTGCTTCCAAACATATATAAAAATTCATTTTCTCATTCACATCATCCTCATAGCAATATTGATTTTCATATAGTCATTTATCAAAACCATTTCATTACAAGAGTGAAAATATCAATACTCAACTACCTTATTACCTTAATCGAATAAATCTTAGAGTATTTAAAAAGGTTAATCAAGTATATGCTCTAAAAAATCTTCAATCAAAGGAATTAGTAAGTCATGTATACTCAAAAGTATAATCGAGTATATGTTTGATATTGATCTATGAAATATTCAATCAAGTGATGTTAATGTTAATCAACTAACTGAGATATATATTAGTCTAGTAAATATATTTAATAATCAAGTAAGAAAAGGAGCTAAAATAGGAAGGCTCTGTGCTTATATCAATAATAATTGACTAAAAGAGAATAGTATTCGAGTATACCATCTTTTTAGTCAAATAAAAAATCCTCTTACTCAAGTAATATATTGGTTGAAAAATGTCAAGTCTCTGTACTTAAACATTAATCGACTAAGAAGTTAGACTTCATCAAGTAATTCTTATCTTAGTCGAGTAAAATTGATTGGACAAAGATTGGATATCTGCATTTGAAATGATAATCAACTATGTAAATGTTGTAGTCGAGTAATGTTAAAAAATACTCGATTAATATAAAAAATACTTGAGTAATTATCTTAAAGAAATTGTCAACTGTCTAGACTTACAACAATAATCGAGTAATACTAAGCATTACTCGAGTAATATCAAAAAATACTCAACTAATGCCAAAAAATACTCGAGTAGTGTTATGTTGCAGTTTAAAAAACTAGTCGTTATAGAGCATAAAATGCACATAATTTTGATTGTTTGAAACATTTAATGCTTTTTGATCATTCTATCATATTTGTGGCATGAAAATTAAAGATTAAATCATATTCTAAACATTAATGTGCTAAGAAAAGATGAATATTTCGGCAAATTTTCAAATAATGAAGCTTTTACCCATTGGACAACAAGTTTAGAGCACTTAAGAAGGGAAAAGCTATATAAAGAAAGTACCAACTCCCCAAGTATTTGCTGGAGAGGACTAGTTGTTTGACCAAATAAGAGTTGTCCAAGAGAAGCTGTGCGAGGAAGTTTTCCAGGAGAAGTCATGAGTTGTTTGGGAGGTCTTATTCTAGTTCTAGGGGTTTCCTCTCTCTGCTGTAATGATGATCCAACACAAGTAGGCCATGTCTTTGCCATATTTTGACTTTTTGTCAGTTTCTCACAAACGATGCTAAATTATTGTTGTTTGAAATACAATAATTAAAATTTGTTTGTTTCATCGAAATGTCAACAAGAAATCAACAGGGCCTAGCGCAAGACGAGGTCATCTAGAAGAGTGTCAGAGAAGCTCGATTCGTTGTCCAAAAGATCTATTAATGAGGAAACAGTCTACAACACAGAAGCATGTTGGAAGGCACACATATATTTCTCCCACACGGGCCCTCCGATGCTTAAGTTAGAAAGCGAAGTCCCATTGCAACAAAAAGTATGCAATGGTATGTTGTGTAGTGTCGTGATTGATTTAGGAGAAAGAAAGTTTCTTTCGGGAGAAGTGAGTGTTGGGTTTCTTAGATCCAAACACAGCGAAAATTTAAAAATTATTTAAATTAACCAAACTCTTTAGTTAATCTTGAAACCCAAAATGAACAGATCTAATTTGCAAAAATATAATCTCTTAAAAAATGAAGAACATATAACGAAAACCAAACATTTTGGTTGTCCGATATAAAATGAATGAATCTTTGTGCCACGAGATATTACCCACCCTCTATAAGTGATCCACACCAAAGAGAAGGTTCAATTGATGTCCATGAGCATGCCCCTTCATTTTTCTTGCATCAACTATGCAAGATCTAATCCAACACTTGGAAATATTCTTGGTTTTTCTCAAAAACCAATTTCTCTCTCTAGACAACCAAAGGGGTTAGAGGCAAGAACAAGAGAGCCAACCCCAAACCCTAGTCAAACTAGGGATTTATAGAAAACCCAAGCATGTTTTGGATATGTTGGGCCTTGGCCCAGCCCATTGCTGTTTTTCACCTTGTTTTTTCTTTTTGCTCATTTTGTCGACATCTCGTGAACTTTTTCGTGAGTGCTAACTCGCCCCAAAAAATCCACAAATTCTTCCGAGCCCCAAAAACATTTTTTGGTCCCATTGAATTTCCATGAAACTTCTCTTTGTTTGTGTGTGACTTTATAGGTTCACTATGAAGATGGCAAATGGCAATTTATAGAATTCTACCCCTAATAAAAACTCTTTGATTATGATCCGTAATTTATTTCATCTCATGACAAAAAAGTAATATGTTGCCCTTAGACCAGGATTGACGTCTAGCAACGTATCATGCCCCCATATCATAATGAAATGCAAATGGCACTTCTGATAAACCTTTTCGTGACAAGTTTTAGTGTTATTCGATCCCTCTATCATAATGCCCTGATATGGTCTAGAAGTATGGTAAAATGTCAAACTTCTAATAACCAACTCTATGTGTACGAGTGTTAAGTCCATAACTCATATAGTCGAATTAATAACTCTTATTAATTCTCAACTATACGCATTAGCCAACGACTTCTCGAGTTGTGACTTTATCATTCACATAGGGCATATATCTTTTTAAAGCTTACTAAGGTTGATAGATTTCATCTTGCGTACTCACCTATCTTCGTATGATTCGGATCATACTCAACAATCACCCTATTAGGGACCCATCTTACTAGACCTCATACAGTGGCATCAAAGCATGACACTCCTCATACAAGATAATTGTGGTACCTCAGGACAAGAGATTTCTAGCACCTGTCGCCACATAGAACTCCTAATTGACATTTAGTAAGAATTACCATTTGAGTGTTTTCAAGTTAGGTCATTCAGTAAACTCATTCACCAATTAACACCTACACACTTGCATTAGCATTACCACACAAGTAGTCAATAAGATCCACTACCCTCCTGACGAGCATGCATAGTGTGTACCGGTCTTGACGGTTTTATAAAGGTCTTACTCTATAGTCCTATGACCAGGAATAGTTTAAGAATGAAGTATCAGTTATTTGATCTTATTAGTATGATCTCATCATAACCCGATTAACATTGCTACACTTTTTAGGATTCATCTAAATAGTAAAAATATAAAGATAAACGTATTATCACGTATTAAAAGAGAAATACTTATATTAATCAAAATATATCCAAGATTAATTAGAAATGCAACCAACTGACAACTCTTATGATTGGCTCCCAAGTTACAACTCTATCAGTGAGGTCGTCAGGGTGTTCCGGAATGTAAAAGGTTAGGCTGGCTGATAAGAAGTCCCAGTAGAGTGAGAAAGAAGATTCGACCAAAGGTCCAACTGAAGGTCCTTCCATATAAAGGGCCTTGAGGTATTTATAGACTTTGTGACTGGAACACATGGCATGCATGCACAAGGGACGCAATGCTCTTCTAGTCGCAAGACACGATGTTGTCCCGATTGTATACAGTGTTGTCTTGGGGTTAAGCTCAAAATATGGCTTTCGTGAGAACCCCCCCCCGCGGATGAAGAAAGGCATGTTCAAGGGAGACCACATCATGCAGGACAACGTGGGGAAAAGTTATCTAGTAGACAGGTCTCCCTTTTTGTCCCTCGGGAGATTGGCTTGACTAGGTAGAATAGTGTATGAGGTATTTCTCTAGGAAGACTAGTCCCAAGAATACTGTCCGCCTGGTGGTCTAGGAGAGCTACTCTTCTTGGGGGAACATTTTTTCCTGGGGATAATATCTTCCCCAAGAGAACTCAACCCTCTCCCCCACGCGAAGGGGATGCTAAAACAAAGAAAAGAAAGGGAAAAAAAATGTGAGATTATTTGTCATATAAAAACTTTTAACATTTATAAAATAGAGTTAGACCTGGAAAATCAAAAAAGATCTCTATCATTTTTTTAAATATTAGGGGTATTTTTATTTTATATTAGGGATATTTCTATTTCTATTTATGTCATTTTTCAAATATTAGAAGTATTTTAATATTATTGAGTGTAAATTACCCTAACCTTTTATATCAAAAAATTAGAATTCTAGCTTGGGAAGTGCTTTAATTCCACATCCAACATCAGCACTGGAAACTGATTATTCTAATTGACTGTTTTGATATCACAAAAAAAAAAAAGAAGCATTTTTAAAGAATAATATTTGATTGATCTAAAACCAATTTTATTTTCAGATTTTCTTCTGCAAAAAATGTCCAAATTCCTGTCTCCCCTTAACGGCAGAAAAATCAATTTTACTTGTCATATAAACAGGCCATAAAATGTAAGCTCGTTGCCGATTGTATCTAGAAAACAATCTTGCCTGCCTTTGATACATATACTTGGAATTATTCACAAGAGCCTCGGGACATTCTTGGACTCGAAGCAGAGCCAGCCAAGTTATCTTCTCCCCAACTCTATATCATCTTCCATTAGTGAGCTTGAGTTCTCTCCCGGGGTTACTGGGATGACTGAATTGCTGCCCCTCACGGGCTGCTGATTCGAGGCTTGAGGCTCTGGAGCCTGCAGATTGAGTTCACTCGGGGAATGTCTGACTTGTGAGTTCAGTCGACACTCCTCCAGTGCCCGGAAATATGCATAAGGCCCCCACCCTGAAACCCGAAATATAGATTAGGATTCAGGGAGTGTTAACTAATCCATCTCTGATAATTATGGGAAAGAAAGAAGAAAATCAACAAAGCTTAGCTTACCATTATGGTGATATGGAGGGGGGAAGAAATGGAGATAGCAAAATGATGCTACAACAAGGCCTGCAGTGACGGAATAATAAAAAGTCTTAGTGATACTGCCAAATGATTTTGTTTTCTATGCTATTGCTATGGAAGAAGAGCAAACCTATGAGTCCTCCAGCAAACACATCTTGCCAGTGGTGCCAATAGTCATCCACTCTAGAAACGCCAACAAGAGATGCAACGAGGAGAGGAAGAAAAACCAGGCATAGTTTGGCAACGTGCCCTTTGTGATCGAATGCCTTGATTTTCCCCGATAGGTACAGAGAAAGAAATCCCAGACCCGCAAAGGACCCTGCAAAGCATTGTGAACTTCATCAGATTAATCGGCTGGGTGTTCGAGATTTGTTGGGCAGATGAAAGATTAGACACATTCTGATAAGTAGTTTGTTGTGATAAGTTAGTTGATGCCAAGTCCAGAAAAGAGGAAACGAAACCATGTTATTCAAAAGCTAAAAACAGCATCTAGGTTGGAGCATATGCAATTCTTGGGAAAATTGTGATTCATGCAGCCATTAAAAGTAATTTTGATTTTGCCCCATAAGTCCTATTTGTAAGCTGATGCCACTAAAATTATACCATTTAAGCATCTACACAAGTTGTAAAATTCAAATGAAATTCACCAAAAGTATCTCTTTACAAGACAGGCTTTCAACTGGTTGAGCATCCATCTTATTCTCCATCTGGCTAGATTAAACTTGAAATATTGGAACATGGTGAAGAACTGTGAACTTACATGAAGTATGGCCACTTGGGAAGCTCTTATGTCCTTCTCTAATATCACTATCTTTGCCATGGCATTTTACATTACCCCAATAATCATAGTTCTGAAGGAAAGAAGCAAAACAAGATAAGATTGCCAGAGAACTTTATGAGAGAATTTGGTTTCAAGTGTGAAGAGGTTGTGTTAATGCAAGACTCTTTAACATACATCTTTTCCATCAGGAAAGCAACGCCAGAAGAAATCAGGTCGAGGGCGGCCAACGGCGTCTTTTATTGCATCAGTGATGACCGCAGTTATAAAAATAGCAAACAAGAGCCCTGCACTTTTTAACAGCCATGAGCATTGACCTGGCAAACTTTCTTAACCAAAAACAAGAATTCAACCTAGGGACTCATGAAAAACAATTACCTAGTATGGCATGGTGCAAATCGTAGACATCTCTCCTTCGGAGGTATAAGAGCAGGAAAACGAGAATAGGAAACAAAACGGCATACATCTGAGCGTATCAAGGAAAAGTTCTCATCAACAACGATGGCAACAACAACGATCACAAGCCTTAAAATTCATTTTCAGTTCATTGTCACTAGAAGGGGAATGGGTTTGTTTCAAATTTTACAAAAAATCTTTTAAAACTGATTGTTACAAACATAGACAGAGGCTGTACTTTCTGTGAGGAAATTTTACAAACATATTTGTGGGATGGGAACATGACCAATCCAGCAGAAACTTAACCCACAAATTTTTGTTAGTAATGGAACAAGTATAGAACCAAGCGAGAAGAGAAACCCACCGGAACAGCCCACACGGGCACAGTGTTGCTCTTCATCGGATATTTAAGGTCTGTCATCATGTCCTTCCCAACGAAGCGGTAAAATGGGTGCACAGCAAGCAGTATGATCTCAATGACCACAAGCAGCAGCAGTATAAGCCAGTCATACAAGTGATGCCTTGCTACTGAGGCTCCATGAGACTTAATGGTGTGTACACCAAGCTCGACCTCATTCATTCTTCCCCTCTAGAACAAACAACATCCACTTTGTCAAATTGGCAAATAATGAAGTGCCCAAGCTAACAATTACTTTGCTCAAATACAGAAAAATGAGAGTAAAGGAGATGATGACATCAAGTAATAGGTCATTTGCTCTGTTTGTTGATTTAGACTTGTAATTGAAGGATAATCCATCTCTCAGTTTTAAACAATGGCAATCATTAGGGCAAATTAAGAACTAAGTTGATTGCACAGTGATTGTTTTTAAATCTAAATCCGCTGGCTCTAACATCACAAGTAGTTCATTCTGAGTTTGTTAAAGGTAATGAACTATTGACTACATAATATTAATGCCCAATTAGGAACTGAAATAAACTCAAAATTCCAACTAAATCAGGTCAACGCTGTGTTTTCATAAATGAGTGAATTCGTTCACTGGAGAAGAGAAGCACATGATGCTGAGGAGATAAAATCACAGCCTCAGAACAAAGTTCAATCATATCTTTCATCTATCAATAAACCAGACAAATTCAAAACCTAATTAAACCATTTATTTCCTACTCGCAACTGTTACTAAGCAAAGATCCCAAACCGTATCAAGAAAATGGATTTCATTGAAGACGAAGGACAAATCTTTAGAGCAAAAAGGTAGACCAACCTGAGAAATGCCTCGGAAATTAAGAAGTGATCGGAACGACACCATATTTGATATTCCTTTCCAGATTTGTTGACCCAGAGAAAACGAGGAGCAAATCTTAATCTTTCTGGGCGAATGCAGCGGTGGGAGGGAATGCAAAGGTAGGAAAAGCAATCAAGTTATACCTGAGAGGGAACCAAGAATTTTCCCGGAAAATCAAAGGGAAAACCAATCGAACTGAACCATATACTACCCCCACTGATTATTTCTTCCCCGAATAAATACTACATTTCCAGTCCACACAGAACAAATTGAACAGTGAAATGAGATGTGGGCTGACGACGTACGAAAGACATAATTTGAGAGCCCCAGAAGGAAATTTCCGTCGTCATTAACTATGTATGTGTTGGAATTCACAGGGGAGAAGATAAAAAAAATGAAAATAACTGGTTGCTTGCTGGAGTCATAGATTATACGCGTGGAGTTCATCATGGGTCAGTTAACCGGCTCCAGAACCAGATAACGGCCACTTGTCATATGTAAAAATAAAAAAAATATATAATAATAATTATTTAATTTTGGAAGAGGGAAGTGGGGTTGGTCAAAGTCAAACGAAGACTGCCTGTGGTGATCAGCAGCCGTCCGATCTGTTCAGCCGTTGGGGCCCAGGAGACGATTTGGGACTCGGTTTCATCCTCAAGAGTCACAGAGGAAGAGGTAATCAAGGACAGGTACTGAATAGGGTTGGCAATAGTTTGGTTTGATTTTGATTTTTGTCAAAATCATAACTAAACTAAACTTAAATTACTAAAACCAAAACCAAACCATTACCCATTTGATTTTAAAAATTTAAAACCATAACCAAACTATTCGATTTCGGTTCGGTTTCGGTTTAACTATAATTTTTTTAGTTTAATCCACATCAACAAACGAAGACAAATAGCATTCATAAATTTTTTTGATAATTTCACAACAAACAAAGATAAATTCTAATAAAGTTACCTTATTCTTGCATAAAGTTACAAAACTTATTGGATATAAAATCACATTTCCAAACCTACAATTGTTAAGATCAATAAATTAATATGTGCATAATTAAATTGTAATTTAAGCTAAAAAAAATTAGCTACGAAAGTTAATACCTTCATCAACAACATTAATATATTCTTCGTAAATTGATGCATATCCATCTGAAATGAATGAGCCAACTCCATCTAACAAAATTATAAATATAAAAAATAAATTAATATGAAGAGAGATGAGGCAGAGAGCAAGAGGCAGTGAGGGTGAGAGAGATCGAGGGCGAGCGAGAGCAAGAGGGGCCGAGCCCTAGCGAGAACAAGAGAGATCTAGCGAGGGTGAGTGAGAGTAAGAGAGATGCAGAGAGCGAGGGCGATTGGCTAGCTCACGCGGAAGAGCAAGAGAAATGAGGCAGAAATGGTGAGAGAGATTAAGGGCAAGCGAGAACAGGGGCTGAGCCCTAGCGAGAGCAAGAGAGATCCAACGAGGGTGAGCGAGAGCAAGAGACATGCAGAGAGCAAGGGTGAGGGCGGGCGGATGAGCGAGAGGCAGCGAGAATGAGAGAGAGTAAGAGCGAGGTTGAGAGAGGAAGGAGAAGAGAATGGGAGAAGGGTTTGCAAGCAAGGCAATTGGGCTAGGGTGGGCTAGGCTCAGGTGGACGGGGTTGTATATAATATATTATATATATATATTCGGTTTGGTTCGGTTACCCACCATTCGGTTCGGTTTTGGTTTGGGTTTCGGTTTGGTTTTAGTGAAAACCATAACCAAACCATACCCATTAAAACAGTGTTCGATTTTTTTCCGAACCAAACCATTACCCAGTCAAACGATTTTTAACCGCGTTGACCGATTCAGTTTCGATTCGGTTCCCCACGATTTCGGTTATAATTGCCATCCCTAGTTGTGAATGCACCTGCTGCAAATTAGATAAGGGTATTTTTGTCACTCATCCTCTTGATAACTTAGTTCTTTGTATAAGTAATATTTTTTTTTTTCACAAACCGTTTGATTTGGTTTGGTTTTTATTCTTTTGTATATTTTTTTAGCCTAAAATTTTGCTAGACTTCCCTTTAAAGATTTATTATTTGAGGGTTAAAATTCATTACACTCTCTTAGAATTTATAATAATTTGAGATACCAAATTTTTTTATAATTTTAGTTTTGCCTAATAACCTTTTTGACATTATTTTTTAATGAAATGCTAAATTTACAAGGCAAAAAAAAAAAATTACCACTATAATATTTAAAAAATTAGATATTAAATATTGGAAGCAAAAATGAGTAAGAGTGAAAAAATGGGGGAGGAAAGAAAATAATAATAAATCTTTTCATTTATCCACCAAATCATAATGAAGAATGGTATGACTATATCTGCATGTTTGTCATTAAAAAAAATTAATATGATAAACATAGACTTTACTTTTGTGCATAAATTTTAATGATACAGTATAATGTATGCCAATTAAATGGTCTCATGCATAATAAAATGCCAATTAAATGGTGGATAAAAGAAAGAATATATTATTATCAAAAGGGTGATTAGTGTTTATTCCTAACAAAATGATGTAACTGGCTTGATAAACAATAAACGATGATTATATCTTATTTGTCATAAATAAGTATACAAAGTTTAAGCATATCATGTATTTTATTATACGTAGAAAAAAACTATTTTTTGAGGCGTTACTAAATAGTTTATCTCTTAATTTGACATATTTAAACGTGTCATAGGTGATTTGAATGCTTCAAAGAAGAAAGAGAAAATAAATGACAAAGGATAAGAATTTGTCATTTATTTTAGATATTACAATATTATAGCATTATTTTAAATTGTCCTTATTTTGGAACACTAAACATAAGAATTTGAATTATTAATTTAATATTTAATATATTTTAGATATTACATCGCAATAAGGTTTGATCTAGACCATGCTCCATGCAAAACTTTAATTAATCACCTCAATTATGGTTAAGGGCTTACGGAGTTCATAAAATATTGTGGGTATAAATGTAAATCAAAATAAAAAAATTTATTCTTGAATTCTTGAGATGATAATACGTCAAAAAGACATACTGTCATAATTAGTTTTAAACAATTACAATAATTATATTATTACAAATCAATTAAAAATAAAAATATCAAATTTACCCTAAGTGAGAAAAGTGTCATTGCTCGTTGATGATTTGAGAGGAAAAAATAAAAAAATAATGAGAAAATATAAATACTAACCCAAAAAGAAAATAAAATTATCTTAACTTTTGAAATTATAAACACAAATATAATATTTGAAAAAGTTCAATCAAAAACTATATTCACTAAGAAAAAAACAAGAAAATTAAAAAATATATATATATGTTTAAAAATTCAATCAAAAACTATATTTAATGAGAAAAAAATAAGAAAATTAAATAAAAAAATTAATTATTTGGAAATTACTTACATTTCATAATTGAAAGATAAATTAGAGACTAATTTACTTTTATAATTCAAAGATGAATTCAATTTGGCTTTTGCTATAGATTGATTGACTTTTTCACTTCTTTGAATATCAATTGAGATTTTACTTTGAGTTTAGGGACTGATTAGTCAAAAAATAATATCAAAAATAACTTTCATTAAAAATAAAATTATAAGAAAATTAAATATTTCAAATTATAAACTTTGAGGAATTTTAGTTAATTTTTGGCCGCCTTCTGCAACAATAATTATTTATAATATTTGTGTTAATTTAGGTGTCCAACGGGTGGGACTGGGAGGCCGCCAAACCCAACTTTTTGACGAATTGGGTCTGGGTCGATCCTTATTCGGAATGGGTTGGGCCAGGCCAGGCCAGCCCAACCCAGCAAATATACTACAAGGGGGCTACGCACAACCCCTGAAACCTTAAAATAAGGGTGGGGTCTCAAAAGAAAGAGAACACGAAGAATGCATGAAAAAGAATAATAGGAAATTGATGGTTTGATATTAATCAATCAGAGGGAAGAGAACTATGGGTGCAATGTTGTGGAAGCGGTAATTACTTTTTCCTCCCCGATATTTTGCTGAAATACGATTTGCAACGACTAAAAATGTGAGATGGATAATTTCGTAATTTAATTTTGTAATTTTAGTTATTAAATGTATTAGGGAAATTCTATTTGCAACCACTTTTTTGTTCTTTGCAGTCATTAAAAATTTATTTTTCCCTTTTATTCTTTGCAACCACGTTAACAATTTTTACAGCCAATTTTTTTTCCAAAAATACCTTCTTCTATCACCACAAAGTCATCTCTGAAACACATCCTCAAATCCTCTTTTACACACACGTACTGTAACTAACACAAATATTCTACAAAAATAGAAAAATGAGGGTTCACCATTCCTCCTAAACTCAAGTTGAGCAAGATGCTATTTTTTCTCCCCTTTTATTCAACGACTTTCATAGTTTAAATACAACAAATTTTTGAAGAAAAATAAAAACCACTAAACTAAAATAAGGAAAAAGATTACAACCTATTTCCTCTACCAACATATATCCATACACACAATGTATATATATACACACATAGTCGCATAACACACACGTATATATATACACACACAGTGGCATAACACACATATATATACACACACAGTGGCATATATATACACACAAGACACACACACATATATACGCACACATACATACATACATATATGTAAATAAACACACAGTGGGGGGCTATCATACATACATATATATATATAAACACACACACACAGTGGGCGGCCATAGCTGCCCATTCATGGCCCATCGAACCCTACGGTTTGGGGCTCTTTGAAAGCCCCGAACTGCAGGGTTCAGGGCTTTCAATGTGCCCCGAACTCCAGGGTTTGGGGCCATTGAAGAGCCCCGAACCCTACAGTTCGAGACGCCATGAATGGGCGACTATGGCTACCCATTGTGTGTGTGTGTTTATATATATATATATATGTATGTATGTATGTATGTGTGTATATATATGTGTCTGTGTCTGCGCGCTTGCGTATATATATATATTTATGTATATATATATATATATCTGTGTATGCGAAGATGTATGTACATGTGCATATATGTGTCTGTGTGATTATATATGTATATATGTGTTGATGTGTTCTTCTATTTCTCTATTTTTACATATTTTTTATTTTCAGACAGCATCCGACGTTCTTCTCTACTGATATTCTGAGAGAAAATGGTTGGGTGTGGGTGTGAAACAAAAGGAATGAGTGACCTTAAAGGAAAAAAACTTTTCGATGGCTGGTATGAAATAATAAGTAATTGCGACAGCCAGTGAGAAGAAATTACAGAGTTTGGCATAAGTAATTGCGACGGCCGATGAGAAGAAATTACAAAGTTTCATCGATGAAAAAAAGTGCAATACCAGATGATTGCATAATGTGAGTGATTGAGTATTGAAGATGAAGGGTAAAATTGAATTTTTGGTTAATACTATTTTAGGTATATTAAAAAGTGACTGCAGATAGCAAAATCGTGGTTGTGAATAGAATTTCCCAATGTATTATCAATGTTACGCTTAGTAAAATAAGTCTACAAGTGGATTGACAAAAAATTAGTTGAAATGAGCCAAAAAGAGCCAAAGGTTGGCCAAAACCTCGGTCGAGAGCTCAAATGAAAAGATTGGGCCCTTACGTGGCCGTCCTAGGGCCATCCTGGCACCCCCCAAGTGGGGATCACTCGAGGGTGATAACCAAAAAGCGACCACGAGGTGAGGGACCCCCCACAGGTGTAGGGCCACACCACATGGCTATTCCAACGACCACCCCAGGCCATCGAGTGAGGTCACTCGAGGGTGAGGTAGCCAGGCGAAGGCTCTTGTACACAAGGTCACGTGACTGCAAGATGGGGAACCTGCAAGCAAAGCTGCAGCCTTACCCCAATATTCCCTAATGAAAGTCACTCGATAGTGGCACCAGTGCTTATGCGCTTGCACTTGCTCCTATACCCAAGCATAAGGCCAGGGCCACTATAACACCCCCAAGTGAGGGTTACTCAAGGGATGACGCTCAAAGCTAGCACCCATAACTACCTTAGGCCCCCTCCCCCTAGACTAAAAGTCATTCAGGGGTGGCATCAGTGCGCTCCCACTTACCCATCTACGCCTACTCATTTGTGCACCGCACGCCCTCGCTTGTATTTGGCTACAAGCTCTCGCAAGACTCGGTTAAAACCACATCTTTGATACCCACAAAGAATAACGAGTCACCCAACACTTATTAGCCTTTTCCATAACCATAAATAGGGGGTCCCCCCTTCATTCAAGTATACCAACTCTCCTACTCACATTTCTTTCTCACGCTCAAATACTCCATGATGTTTTACATTTGATATAATTTTGATGATGAAAAACAATTGTATTTTGATGATGAAATAAAGTTATGAGATTTCAATGTTAAAGAATTTTATGATTCAAAATATTCTTTTTCATGTTATCATTTATCGTTTCAGTTTTTATAAAAAGAATAGTCGACTATGTGTTTATGTTCTGTTGACTATGTTTGTGGATAGTCGACTATGTGGTTTAGTGCTGTCGACTATGTCTAAAAATAGTCGACTATGCTGATTTGATCTGTCGACTATTTAAGGCTTCTGTCGACTATTTTTTCATCTGTCGACTATCAAGTAAGGATAATCGACTATAGCTTTTCATCTGTCGACTATTTTTGTTCATAAAATTCAAAATTTTCTTCACATTTTTGCAATAGTCGATTGTGCATATGTATCTGTCGACTATGGGATTTTTGTGTTATAAGATAGTCGACTATGCGTTTTTGTCTGTCGACTATGTTCTGTTTTATTTGTAAAAATAGTCAACTATGCATTTTCTTCTGTCGACTATATCTTTTACAGAAAGCTTCCAACGGCTAATTTTTCAACTCCAACGGTCACAAACGGTTACATTTCTCTTCAATCTTTTGGGAAGCCTATAAATACAAGTCATGGATGATCAAGAGAAGACTAATGGATGGAAAGGAAATTATTTGAGCTTACATCGTATACACATTTGTATTTATATTGACTGTGCTTTAATTTTCTCTCTTCAAGGCTTTGATCTTCACTTGTAATTATTCATTTCAAGCCTTGTATCATTTTTGAGAGACATTGTAACTAAGAGATTCATCTCTTAGATTCTCTCCAATTGTATACTTCATATTTTTCCTAGCTTGTGTAGCTAGAGGGCTTACTTGGTTTAAGTAGGAGGTTGTATTTCTTAGCTTGTGTAGCTAGAGGGCCTACTTGTGTAAGTAGGAGGTTTTAGTGAATTGGTTTAAAATCCTTAGTGGGAGCTAAGGTAGTGGATTAGACTTGGTTTAAGCCGAACCACTATAAATTCTTTGTCTCATTTATTCTTCTTGCTTTACATTTGTCATTTTATATGTTATATGTTTTAAATCACTAAAACCTCAATTGGGTCAAAAAGTTTTCAAGTTCTATCAAGATTTTTAAAATATCCAATTCACCCCCCTCTTAGTGTGTGCCATAGCACCTCCCGTTCTAACACTCCATACTTTCGAGAGGCTAACTTAAGCATTGAAAGTCTACGCATGGGACACTCACTAGCACCCCTAACCAATTTTCTTTCTCGACAAGTCATCCATCGCTTGAAAGAGTCACTTAACGGAGTCATTCAACCCCGAAAGAGTTATCTATCACCCTAAAAGGTCATCCGTGTGCCATCCTGAGATGGTTTCCCATACCCTAAATTCATTATTTTAGTCAGACAACAACAATTGGTGCCATCTATGGGAATCCAACAAAAAACCAAGAAGCACCCACTCATGATAGTACAAACCAAGAGTAGCTGATAGACCCTCTCTCGGGGCGCTCATTCGTTGCGATGAGAAACCCTCTCTCGTGTAAAAGATCATTAACATCTACGTAAGGGTCAGCCACCTTTTACCCATTAGTCTTCCCAATATGGCTAACCATCCCTCACCTATTAACATCCACGTAAGGGACAAGCACCCCTCACTCATTAGTCCTTTTATGAGTGTCAGCCATCCCTAATCCATCAACAACCCTGCAAAAGTCATCCACCCTTCACTAGGCATCCTCACCCATTGGAGATTCAATTCAGACCTCCATCTTTCAGAGGCCTTATCTTCCCGGTCACTTAGGCTCAAGCAAATAAGCCTCATATATGATTCCTCGAGCTAAGTACGAGGCTATGCGGCAACATGTTAAGGGAATGCAAGTACTTTATGAAATGGAAAGAATGTTGCAAAGCTTAGTTCCCTATGGTTCAATACCAACCACCTTAAGAAAGTTTATACTAGAAACAACTCTTATCAAGAGGCCACTCTTGAGACTCATTCTCAATCCGCCTTAACTTAAAAAAATCAACTGAAGTCTCCTACACAAAGGGCTCATGCCCAAGCTTTTTCCTAACAAGGAAATTAAGGAAATAATGATCATTAGAGCGCAAAAGAAAATAGACTAATCCCTCAAAAGGAAAAATATTCAAAAACTGTGGCCAGCACTATTATGTTGTGTGAATAATGGCACTACACACCCAATAGGGGGTAAATTGGGTGTTTTTGAAAAGTTTGATTAAGCTTAAATAAGTTTTGTCAATTGATGAGGTTTTAGTGCACAAAGATGATTGTAGAGTAAGGCTTAAAAAGATCAAGAAAATGAAAGATGTTGCCCAGAAAAATACCCAAGAAGGGGTAATTGGGTTTTTCAAAAATTAATAATTTTAGCTCTTTTGAAAACTCTTAAATTTGTGATCTTAATATGTGATGATTGCAGTAGGAATGAAATCAATAAAATCACACAACCACACAAAACAAAAAGAACTTATAGAGGGTCGGCTCTAAAGAGCCTAATCCTCTCTCTCAAAACTTAACTTGAGGTTTCACTAGAAAGAATCAACACTAGTTTTTAATTGGAATTAGAACCAACACTAGTTTTTAATTGAAACTAAAACCAACATACAATCACTTGCCTAACCAAGAACCACTATCACACTACTAGCAAATACAATCCCCTCACACAACAAATGAGTAAAAATAATAAACTTACAACCAGAGGCAATTATAAACAAGTCACCAACGGTTGAGAATTCCACCAGCCAATACACTTCCACCATTTCGAACCTTCTCACTCTTGTTTGAATGCTCTATCAAGTTTATTCTTCTTTGAGCCTCCATACTTACCCTATATATATACATCTTCTAAACACACTAGCCATTAAAGAAAAGGTTAATATGAAATTTGAAATTAAAAAAATGTTTAGGTGTTCTCAAATAATAATAAAACATATCTCACCTTTAATTCAAAATAAATTTACTTTTTGCATGAGAAATCAAGATTTGAAAATTCAAATATAAGCTTTTGAGACATAAATAATTAAAACAGGAAAACATGTCTAAAAGTAATTCTCCTTTAATTCAAAATAAATTTACTTTTTGCATAAGTAAAAGAAAACATGTCTAAAAATAATTCTCCTTTAATTCAAGATTTGAAAATTCAAATATAAGCTTTTGAGACATAAATGATTAAAATAAGAAAATATGTCTAAAAGCAATTCTCCTTTAATTCAAAATAAATTTACTTTTTGCATGAGTAAGAGAAAACATGTCTAAAAATAATTCTCCTTTAATTCAAGATTTGAAAATTCAAATATAAACTTTTGAGACATAAATGATTAAAACAAAAAAATGTCTAAAAATAATTCTTCTTTAATTCAAAATAAATTTACTTTTTACATGAGTAAGAGAAAACATGTCTCAAAAGAATTCTCCTTTAATTCAAGAATTGAAAATTCAAATATAAACTTTTGAGACATAAATGATTAAAACAAAAAAACATGTCTAAAAGTAATTTTTCTTTAATTCAAAATAAATTTACTCTTTACATGAGTAAGAGAAAACATATCTCAAAATAATTCTTTAATTCAAGATTTGAAAATTCAAATATAAGCTTTTGAGACATAAATGATTAAAACAAGAAAATATGTCTAAAAGCAATTCTCCTTTAATTCAAAATAAATTTATTTTTTGCATGAGTAAGAGAAAATATGTCTCAAAACAATTCTCCTTTAATTCAAAATTAATTTACTTTATGCATAAGTAAGAAAATGCATTTATCAATATATGAAAATTTAAACATAAACTTTTGAGACATAAATTATCAAAACAAGTAAACATGTCTAAAGACAATTCACCTTTAATTCAAAATAAATTTACTCTTTGTACCCTCTTTTAATTCAAAATAAATTTATATTTTACATGAATAAAAAATATATTTATATCATAAAAATATTTTTGTTATCATCAAAATCATATTTACTTACCCTTGAGCTTAACAAAAGATAAGTGTGAAATGACACAAAATCTCATACTTTATCCCAAGTAAGCCCTCCAGTATAACAATTAGGATTACAACCTCTTATTTAACAAAGTAGACCCTCTAGCAATCTTACTAGGCAATATATAATAAATTTTATACAAGAGATAATCTGAGAGATAAATCTCCTAGTTATAATGACTTTCAAAAATTACACACAAAGGCTTAAACAAATTATACAAATGAAATACAAAGTCTTTTTGAGAGAAAAATTTGAAATCGTTAAAGCACTTGAATAGAATAGTAAAACTTAAACCTTACAATGGTTTGTCTAACCCTTCAAATGCACCATCATGCTAATATTTATAGGTTTCTCACAATCTTTAAATTTATTATCTGTTGATGGAGCCGTTGGTTGCAATAAATGATCTGCAAAACTAGCCATTAAAGACATCTGCATTGAAAACGATCAACAAGGTCAAAAAACGGTTGACCGTTTAGATCAAAACCTAAAGAAATGTCAACATGAAAGACAAAAACAATCAACTAGGATGAAGAAGATTGACCGAATTTGATGCAGTAGCGATCAACTGTGGCTGGCATACATCAAACCAGTCGACTGGCTTGGAAAGCCGGTCGACAACTCAAGCATAAACGATCGACCGAATTGCATATATGGTCAATAGTTTGGCCTTCTATTATAAAAACATGGTTTTTATATTCAAGTGCTATATAACCAAATTTGATAAATCAAATATAAGAGATTCTTTTGACACTAAAAACTTATTTTTCCAAATGCTATCAAGGATATTGAAATGTGTTTTGGCATTAGATATGATTTTCATTATGATGCTTATAAAATAATTTAGTTGCACCTATGATAAAATAATTTAGTGCTTAAAGTAATTTAGAATCTTTAAGGAAGGACATGCATAAAATCAAATGAAGTTTTTCATCATC
Source organism: Diospyros lotus (assembly GCF_014633365.1). Lineage (NCBI taxonomy): Eukaryota > Viridiplantae > Streptophyta > Magnoliopsida > Ericales > Ebenaceae > Diospyros > Diospyros lotus. The sequence goes on along the minus strand of NC_068344.1, from coordinate 9,577,592 downwards.
AAAATAATATCAAAGAGTAAAACAACTATCTCCCTCTTTTTTGATGATTACAAAACTTATGAATATAACAATATATCAATTTCTTCCCCTTTTTTGTTATGATTCAAAAAAAAGATTTAAAAAGATGAATTTTACCAAAAACTCCTCCTTAATATGATTTGTCCTTAAACATACAAACAAGCAAACATCAGTCATAAGAGTAATTAGGCAATGTAATTCACAAACGAAACACACGACAACCAATCATCATGCTATTCAAAACACCAAGAGTTCGATGCATAAGTTATAAGATCAATATATCAGAAATACAACCATCAAAGAGCAAAAACATAGAATGATACAAAATGTGTGAATCATGAAATCAAGTAAAAAACTAAGACTTGGGCAGTGACGAAGAAGAAGAGGATGATACAAATGGCGACAAACAAGAGAGAATGATCTTCATGAACTGTGTAATTTGAGCTGACATCTCATTTTACAAATTCCGGGTGTCCTTAATCTCTCATCTAAGATTGTTGACCTCAAACTTGAGGTTTTCCATGCTGTGCAAGAGGAGTTGGAGATCATCCTTGAAATGAATCACTAGTACGGCGATACAAGTAAAAATAAAATTTTTACCATGTATCAGATACATGTAGCGAAATATAATATACACGCCATACATACCTTGGGTATTTAAGCAACATGCATATTCAACAATTGAAAATAAATAAATTTATATGAAGGGATGAAATACAAAATTGGTTTTTGTATTGAGATAGAGTCCACCTCAAGATATGATGTTCCTAGTCGGTCCACACCTAGTATGTTGAATGGTACCGTTCCGGTCACCTCTTCCTGTGCTAGACACAGAGGTTCCACGTATCACCAGTGTCTGTGGCTCAAAATTATATGCGCGTAACAATTACACATATAATTTCTATGATATTTTCAAAGGAATTAGAAATAAGAAGAAGAAGAAGAAGAAGAAGAAGAAGAAGAAGAAGAAGAGAATAGCGTGTGAAGGGTGAGAGAAAGAGCCAAGAGAAAGCAGAGGCCCAGCGTGTGAGGGAGAGAGAAAGAGTCGAGAGAAGGCAAAGGCAAGGCCTTTGCCTTATTTAGAAATGCAACCATCAAAGAGAAAAAGCATACAATGATAAAACATACAATGATACAAAATGTGTGAATCATGAAATCAAGTAAAGAACTAAGACTTGGGCAACAACGAAGAAGAAGAGGATGATACAAATGGCGACAAACAAGAGAGAATGATCTTTATGAACTGTGTAATTTGAGCTGACATCTAATTTTACAAATTGCGGGTGTCCTTAATCTCTCATCTAAGACTGTTAACCTCAAACTTGAGGTTTACAATGCCGTGCAGGAGGAGTTGGAGATCATCCTTGAAGGGAATCACTAGTACGACGATACAGGTAAAAATAAAATTTTTACCATGTATCAGATACATGTAGCGAAATATAATATACACGCCATACATACCTTGGGTATTTAAGCAACATGCATATTCAACAATTGAAAATAAATAAATTTATATGAAGGGATGAAATACAGAATTGGTTTTTGTATTGAGACAGAGTCCACCTCAAGATATGATGTTCCTAGTCGGTCCACACCTAGTATGTTGAATGGTACCGTTCCGGTCACCTCTTCCTGTGCTAGACACAGAGGTTCCACGTATCACCAGTGTCTGTGGCTCAAAATTATATGCGCGTAACAATTACACATATAATTTCTATGATATTTTCAAAGGAATTAGAAATAAGAAGAAAAAGAAGAAGAAGCGAATAGTGTGTGAGGGGAGAGAGAAAGAGCCAAGAAAAGGCAGAGGCCCAGTGTGTGAGAGAGTAAGAAAGAGCCGAGAGAAGGTAGAGGCCCTCTGCCTTATTAAATCATTTTCTCCCCCTCTCCATTTTCTTCTTCTCCCCATTTGATTTCCTCTCACGTCCACCACCCCACCTTCCTAATAATTCAAGAGATTACTATGCAATTTTACTATGTACTATGCATTATTATTATACATTATGCATTGTACACTGTGCACTATTTCCAATCTGTCACCTCTAACTATGCAATCAATAATTGATTTCACCACTATGCACTATGCATTTTAACTGTGCACTATTGGCAGTGGGGGGCAATAGTCAACTTTTGAACAATCATTTTCAGAGACATATTAGGCATATGATGTCGATACCAAACGCAACATTATATGGTATGTGGCTTTTTAAGTTCACTACCCGCTAGCAATTATATAATACCAAAATTCTTTTAGGTATTAGTTCACCCTTTGATCCATCACCGAAACTTCTCCAAATCCAGACAATGTTCCAAAAGTTCCTAAATAACGCCTAATAGCGGTTCAAGACAGTATAAGTGGCAGTGAAGTGTCACTTCAATTAAACCTATTATAGTTGACGATTATCGTGTGCTATAATCCCTCCATCGCCTAATGTCTTGATTAAGCGAGAATCATAGAGTAACAAACTCACAAACTCAATAATTATGTGTCAGACCTCATTAATGTGACTAGATGACACCTTAGAAAACATCTTTCCTGACTTTCAATCTCCTCTGGCCATGAACTATCCAATCACATTAATAGTAGATCATATAAGAAGTTTATACCATCAAATATCGACGAAGGCGACAGATCCTATTCTCAATACCTGTCTCCATATATCAGCAATACAGAACCACATAGATAAACGTTCTCACCTCCCAATTGGATGGTTCGACTCATTAACAAATCCCACACATCAATACATAACAACCGTGACAGTTCAAATCTAAGGATCAACACACCATCGCAACTTGATGACATAACCATTATCCACCAAGCCATGTGGTCAGTCATTGGTGTTACATTCAGTTGATCGTTCCCAACAACCACCCATAAGTCTACTAACGACATCTTATGTCATATGGCGCGTGACACAACATCCTCCTATCGTTATCCCGTATCGAATGAGGTAGTAATACCTATGCTAGTCCATACTCGATTAATCGGAGTCCCCATCCAAAGAATCTAAGAACTAAGAATAGTTTAAGAAGTTTTATTATTAGATAATCCTGTCACATAGTCTCAATATCCAGAAAATAAGATTCTCACACAGAAGATCTAGGGACTCATTCATATAATTGATTGGAGAAAATATGAATGAAGAAAACCTTACATTTTATAGATTTATACAAAAATACAATTAATGCATTACAAACAAGCTTGCTAGATGTCTTCCAAATCTAGTATTAAGGCACACAACACTAACAATATCTCACTTGCACTAGTGCTAATTTACATCACATGTACATTTAGTGCTACACCATTGGGAAGAATCAAATACCCATCTTCGCAAGATGTCGATCTAGCTGTGACTGAGTCATAGCCTTAGTGAGTGGGCCAGCTACATTATTTATTGAATCTATTCTCTATAGTTATACGTCCACACGTGCTATAATCTCTTGAATCAAATGAAATTGGCGCTCAATGTGTTTGGATTTCTTATCAGACATGGGGTCATTCGCCTCCGCGATAGCTCCATTATTGTCACAATAGAAGGTACTGGTAATAGAATGGTCGGAACCACATTAACCTCCAAAAGAAACTTTCGGATCCAAACAGCTTCCTTAGCAGCATCAAATGCTGCAACATACTTGGCTTCAGTGGTTGAATCTGCTTCTTTAGTAGCATCACATGATGAAACATACTCGGCTTCAGTAATTACCTGCTTGTAACTTTTCCAGCTCACAACACCACTATTTAAGAGATATACAAAACTAGACATTGATTTACAATCATCAACATCCGATTGAAAATTCAATTTAGTGAATCCATCCACATGGAAATCACCCTCCCCATAAATCAGTAGCATATCTTTAGTCATTCGCAAGTACTTCAGAATATGTTTCATTACGATCCAGTGACTCTCATCGAGATCGGATTGATATCGGCTTACAACACTCACAATGTATGCAATATCTAGCCTCGTACATATCATCGCATACATAAAGCTCCTAACTGCCAAAGCATAAGGTATTGTATTCATACGATCCCTCTCTTCAGAATATTAGCGGACATCTGCTAAGAGAGATGAACTCCAACCCAGACAAACAACTATCCCCTTTTGGAATTCAACATGCTAAACTCTTTAGCATATTCTTTATATATAAGCTCTCAGAGAGCCCTATCAATTTCCTAACTCTATCCCTATAAAGTCTAATTCTCAAAATATAAATAACATCTCTCAGATTCTTCATGGAGAATACTCTAGACAACTAGGCTTTTACAGACATCATCATGTCCACACTATTACCCATAACTAAAATATCATCCACATACAAAACTAGAAACACAATGTTGCTCCCACTAGCCTTCTTATATACACATGGTTCATTTGAATTTCTCAAGAAACCAATCCCTTTGATCTCACGATCAAAACTGATGTTCCAACTCCTCGATGCTTACTTTAGACCGTATATTGATCTTTTCAACAAACACACATGACGTGGATCGACGAAATCAAATCCACTCAGTTGTTCCATATAGATCTCTTCTTCAAGAAATCCATTCAGAAAAGTCGTCTTGACTTCCATTTGCCAGATCTCATAGTCATAGTTAGTAGCGATAGCTAACATCATCCTGATAGACTTCAGTATCACGACAGGTGAGAAAGTCTCATCATAATCAATACCTTGACGTTAACGATAATCCTTTTCCACCAACAGAGCTTTGTAGGTCGAAACCTATCCATCTGAACCAATCTTTCTGTTAAAGATCCATTTACACCCAACAAAAATAATTCTCTCAGGTGGATCTACCAAGACCCAGACCTGGATGAAGTACATAGACTCCATCTCAGATTCCATAATTATCTGCCACTTCGAGGCATCGATATTAGATATCGCATCCTTATAGATGGTAGGGTCAACTAACTTGTCATTGTCCCCATACAAGAACAATTCATGTATCTCCTCCACTGATAAACCATACCATCAATCCGGAGGATAGGGCACTCTACCAAACCTACGGGGAACTTGTGGATGATCTCCCTGACATGATTCGTTTTGCTCAATAATCCGATCAGGTATTTGTGGAATAGAAGACTTCTCTTCCATCAAATCTATTTTCTTCCCCATACCACCTTCCTGGATGAACTCTTCTTCCAAGAAAATACCATGCCTAACAACCAAAACTCTTGGGTCAGGTGAAAAATAGATATAATACCCTAAACAATCTTTAAGATATCCCACAAAATGACCTTCCTCAAATCTAGGATCCAACTTCTCTATTCTCAATCTTTTCTCAAAAATCGAACAACCCCAAATCCTAACATGCTTAAGACTCGGAGGTTTCCCAACTGATATCTCATATGGTGTGATTGAAACAGATTTAGTTGGTACTTGATTTATCAAATAAATCGCAATAAGAATAGCATAACCCTACAATGAAATAGGCAAATCCATTTAGCTTAGCTTAGAACGAACCATGTCCAACAAAGTTTGTTTCTTACATTCAGCCACACCATTTAACTATGGTGTGTAAGGGGTCAACTATGAAATTATACCACAACCTTTAAGATAATCAATAAACTCAGTACCCAAGTATTCACCTCCTTTATCTGATTGAAAAATCTTAATACTTTTTCTTGTTTGGTTTTCTACTTTAGCCTTGAATTCTTTGAACTTTTCAAATACTTCAAACTTGTACTTCACTAATTATACGTAACCATACCATGACAAATTATCAGTAAAAGTTACAAAATAGATATAACCACCCTGGGTCATAACATTTATGAGCCCACATACATCTAAATGTACCAATCCTAACAATTCAGTAGTCATTTCCCCTTATCCAACAAAATGAGACTTAGTCATTTTCGCGATAATGCATGACTAGTGTATTATCGCAGGAAACCACATATAAAACCTATACACCTAAAAATTTATATAGTGGTTTGAGTAAGGATCGTTCTCACAAAGAGTATCTAGCCTAATTTATGCTACGTGAACAATGATGGGGGGATTGAGTATAACGAAAATAATTTTAAGAAAAATGACTAAAGAGCAATTTAAATTGGAATATCGTAATCAATCAAAAGAACAAACCTTGGTCTAAGGCAACATCCACCATCGAAATCTTACAACTAATCATCGATGCAAGTATATATCAATTTACACTTTGAATATTCACCATTGGAACTATTTTCCTATATCTTCTTAGTTATAATTAATTAGAAAACAGACAGTCTAATACACCCTACCTACTAAATAACCTAAGACAAGCGTGAAAGGTTTAATCTAGTAGTAGCCTTAAGAATTAGAGAGATCGATGAAGTTAAACAACACAAGCACAAGCAATTCTATTTAATTCAGTCAAGCATTCTTCCTAGGATCTATTAATTTCTGAGGCAACAAATCACTAAATCTTAGTTGCTTCACAAATTAGAGGAATCAAACAATTACGGATTTGATATCTAACTTAGCAGTAGATTGCAACAAATAATAAACTAGTAGGCCTCCTAGTAATTAAACGAGACAATCATGAAGATAGGTACAGAAGAACACCCGATACTCAAAGCATAAATTGAACAATAAAAACAAATTAGATCTCACAGTTTTATTGATTCTGAGGCTTGCATTTCCTTCAACCAATTATATAATATTAGCCACGCAAGGCCATGATAAAAACTCAGAAAAGAAATTAGAAAAGGAGGGGGAGAGGTGTCCCAATCCGTCGCTACCCTTAGCACCACTTATTATTCTCTTCTACTCCAATTCCGTGTGCCTCTCCTCTTCTTTCTCTTATAATATATTATTATATATATTATGTGCAGTAGCTCCCCTATTCCAATTCCTTCATGGGCTTCCAATTTCTCTTTGAGGGCCCCAATTTAATTAATTGCTCACACAACTTCCTGGGCCTTTAGTTTCTTGCTTCCAATTAGCCTTTCCACTTTATATTATAATATATAAGTGGGCCCCCAATTTCTCCATGGCATCTCTAATTACAATTTGGACTCCCACGCATGGCTATTTTGCCTATGCACCTAATTAATATATATAGCATGCGCATGGCCCTAGCTTCTCCATTGGTTGGGCCTCAATTCCTCTCATTTTAATTTGAATATAATATTATATGTGGGGCCCTTCAATTCCAATGCCAATTGCAATTTCTTCATGACTTATACTCAATTTTTCTTTGTCTTTCCAAATCTGGGAACTTCAGAAAATAAACCGCTTCAAATCCGCTTGCAGGCTAAGGGACATTTCATAATGTCAATAGTGTAAGAATAGCAACTTAAAGCCCAATTTTGACCTTAATTCAGCCAGTATCTCTCAAAACTCAAAACATGAAAGTTTTAGATCTTTTTCTTATTGTTCCATAGCGTCTTAAATCATCTCAATCAGAGCTCGAATGAAAAAGCTATGCCTAGATTACAAAGCGATGTTGAAACTATCCAAAATCGCCCAATTAGCTTCGTTTTGCACTTAATGCCTCCATTTGCATCCTAAATCAAAATATAAAAATAATAAGTACATTTACGCACTAAATAAATATAAAATACTAAACATTAAGAGAGTAAAATATTTCATTTTACATTCTCATCAAATTCCCCCGCACTTAACTTTTGCTTGTCCTCAGGCAAAACTCAAATTCACTTTCTCAAAAAAAAAAAAAAAACACACCAAGGTTGCAACCCCATCAATAAAGAACAACCAAGATTTTCAAAACTCATAACACATCATGAACAAACATTCTTAAACAACTTACAATTACTTAGTAATCATTTTCACTCGAAAATGGAATAAACTAAATACATAGACCCTCGTGGAAATAAACACTCAACTCTCGTGTTTGAAGGATATGTGTTTCGCTCAAATTCATTCCAATGGAAATGATCTACCATAGGCTTGCATATCATAAGGATTGTTCAAGGGTCGTAACAATTTTTAGGATCAAGGTGAGAAGTATTTGAGAATGTAGCTCAAAAGACATCAAAACTAGTGGACCAAAAATGAATCTACTCAAGCTCGAATATATAAAACATGCAAAACTAATCAGTTCATTCAGCACCTTCTTCATTTTGGCTTGAAAACATTTAAACCATATAACACTCCTATGTTGAAAAAGAGATCGTTCAAAAGAACACTTTTTGTTTGCAGCAAGGAATAGTCTTTTGCAACAACTTTCACATTTTTATATATCACGTATGAACAGACCTCTTTCTTGGAATTTTAGGAGTAATTATTAACATGGAAAGTTTGTAACATTAAAAGTAATTTCCTCCATCACTTCATTTCTTCTTAATTTTCTACTTCTTCTTCTTTTCTTTTTTTTTTTATTTTGAATAATAAAAACATCAACAGCGAAACTCACGGAATGAGATTGAAAACATGTTCCATTTCACCAGCCATAGCCATACCACAAATCCAGATTCTCCCACACTTATTTCTTGCACACCCATACATATCATAATGATGAACAATGCTCCACTAACTCTATGGCTTGGGTAAAGACATTATTTTTCGAGTTTTAAGCTTGTAACGTGGGTTCACAATAAGACAAAGGCCTATAAAGCTTAAAGGGGTTCAACAAAGGGGAAAAAATTAATTACAAGGTAGGCTAATGTAATTTATAACAAAGAGGGCATTAATCATGTTCGTGCATGCATGTGACAATGTGACCTCAAAGAGAATCAAGGCAAGTTCTAGAGAAACAAATCCATGGAAGAATATCTCACACAAAAGAAAATAGTGAGATTGGTATGGATATGTTAGTCTAAAGGCTCAAAATCTCACCAGCTTTTGTCTACTAAGTTTAGTCACTATCATCCTTAAGGAAAATAACTAGACTAATTAATTCTAAGTTGAAAGATTACTTATTCAATCATGTTATGAATTTTTCAAACTTAATTGAATCTTGTTCAAGACATACGCAACCAAAAATCGTTGAAAACCACAAAGATAAAGAGCAAAACTCTTTCTTTTTTTTTTAAATTAAAACACAACCTAAATCTCCTCCTCCTCCCCCCCCCCCCCCAACTTAAAACTTACATTGTCCCCAATGTAAGGTGTAATGCAAGGAAAAGGCAAAAATATCCAAAATATAAATGCAAAAATAAGAAGAAAAGGAAAAACGAACTCCCCTTGGATTGCCTCCCAAGCAGCACCTTTGTTTATTGTTATTAGCTCGACTCAATGCTTCCATCTTTAATTAGTATAAATTGGATCCTCAAGGTCCAATTTTGCCACATCCTCTTCTTGGAAACCTTCATAGATAGGCTTAAGTCTATGGCCATTCACCATGAACATTTTGGAAGTTACCAAACATTGAATTTCAACTGCACCATGAGGAAAAACATTAGTAACAACAAGAGAATCAATCCAACGAGAACGCAACTTACCTAGAAGCAAACGAAGTCGTGAATGGTATAGGACTTTTTGACCAACTTTGAACTCCTTCCTAGAGATCATCTTTTCATGAAAAGCCTTTGTCTTTTCCTTGTAAATCCTTGCACTCTCATAGGCATCATTGCAAATTTCCTCACTCTTGTAGTTGCAACTTCCTGTGTTCTCCACTTTCGTCCATATTCATGTTGAAACTCTTGATAGCCCAATAAGCCTTGTGTTCTAATTCAACTAGAAGGTGGCATGGTTTCCCAAACACCAACCGATAAGGTGACATAGCAATAGGCATCTTGTATGCAATCCTATACGCCCATAAGGCATCATCCAAGTTCAAACTCCAATCTTTCCTACTTGGATTGACTATCTTTTCAAGGATCGATTTGATCTCTCGATTTGACACTTTCGCTTGTCCACTAGTTTTCGGATGATAGGCAGTTGACAGCTTGTGGGTCACATGGTACTTTCTCAACAAAGTTTCCATAGTGCGATTGCAAAAGTAAGTGCCTCGATCACTTATTAGAGCTCTTGGAATTCTAAACCTGGAGAATATCTTAGACTTGATAAAATCTGTAACAACTTTAGAATCATCAACCTTGGTATCTATAGCTTCCACCCATTTCGAGACATAATCAACAGTAAGAAAAATATAAACATAAGCAAAAGATACAGGGAATGGTCCCATTAAATCGATGCCCCGAACATAAAAATTTCACAAAATAAAATGGGGGTTTGTGGAATCTCATTCCTTTGGGATATATTACCTGTCTTTTAACAATGATAACATGACTTACAAAAAGAATATGAATCTCAGAATAAAGATGGCCAATAAAAACCGCAATCTAGCACTTTTTTCGCCGTCCTCTTAGCTCCAAAGTGACCTCCACAGGCATAAGAATGACAAAAAGTGAGAATAGAAATAATTTCATTTTTAAGAACGCACCTTCTTATCACTTGATTTGCACAATGCTTCCATAAGTATGGGTCATCCCACACATAGTATTTGGCATCACTCTTGATCTTATCTCTTTGAGCCTTAGACAAACCAGGAAAAAACATATTAGCAACCAAATAATTTATAATATTCGCATACCAAGGTGATGTCAAACTGGCGGAGAACAGTTGCTCATCAAGGAACGTTTCTTGCAGATGAAGTTCATCCTCCACATGAACTAAACGACTCAAATGATCTACAATATGATTTTTTGTCCCTCTTTTGTCTTTGATCTCCAAATCAAATTCACTCAAGATAAGTATTCATCTTATTAATCTTGGTTTTGCCTCTTTCTTTGTCACAAACAATAGAGGTGATTTATATATATATTGTTATTTATTTTTTTTATTTTTTTTATTTTTTTTTACAAAATTCCAAAAACAAAATAAGGACCACAATAACCACAAAAATAAACTAGAATCACTTCCCGGCAACGGCGCCAAAATTTGGTGTGTTGTGCAGGCAACCAAATATAAAACCTATACTCCCAAAAATTTATGTAGTGGTGCAAGTAAGGATCGTTCCCACAAAGAGTAGCTAGCCTAGTTTATGCTATGTGAACAATGATGAGAGGTTGAGTATAATGAATTTTTTTTTAAGAAAAACATTTAAGGAGCAATTCAAATTGGAATATCGTAATCAATCAAAAGAACAAACCTTGGTCTAATTCACAACTGATCATCGATGCAAATATATATCAATTCACACTTTGAATATTCATTGTTAGAACTATTTTCCTATCTCTTCTTAGTCATAATTAATTAGAAAACAGGCTATCTAATCAACCTTAACTAAATAACCCAAGACAAGAGCAAAAGGTTTAATCTAGTAGCAGCCTTAAGAATTAGAGAGATCGATGAAGCTAAACAACACAAGCACAAGCAATTGTATTTAATTCAATTGAACCTTCTTCCTAAGATCTAATAATTTGTGACGCAGTAAATCATTAAATCTTAGTTGCTTCACACATTAGAAAGATCAAACAATTACAAATTTGACATCTAACTTAGCAGTAGATTGTAACGAATAATAAACTAGTAGGCCTCCTAGTAATTAAACGAGACAATCATGAAGATAGGTACAGAAGAACATCCAATACTCAAAGCATAAATTGAACAATAAAAATAAATTAAATCTCATAGTTTTATTGATTATGAGCCTTTCGTTTCCTTTGACCAATTATAAAATATTAGCAACGCAGGGCCATGATAAAAACTCAAAAAAAAAAATAAAGAAAATGAGGGAGAAAGGTGTCCCATCCACCGCTGCCCTTAGTGTCACATGCTATTCTCTTCTGCTCCAATTCCATGCACCTCTCCTCTTGATTCTCCTATAATATATTACTAGTATTAAATCTGTACGATGCACGGAAGGTGTAATCACAATAAATTTAAAAATAAAAAAATAAAGTCGATATTTTAAATGACTCTAGCAAGACCAATGACCATAGTTTTTATTTTATTTTAATACTTAACTTTTTACCAAAATTTAATTTTAATTAATTATCCGCCATTCAATTTGCTAATAGATAACACCCTTAATTTAATGTACTGCCATTCAATATGTTAAAAAAAAATTAACACATTAAGTAGATTCTCACATTTTTTAGCAATTAAACATCATGTTGAGTACAAAAGTGATTCAAACAAATATTTTAATCTTAATTTGGTTTCTTAAATATTTTTTTGAGAGTAGTTTCTTAAATATTTAATAGAGTATGATAATTTAAACCAAACACGATAATATTTATATAAGTTCTATGTATAACAAAACAATTATTGTATTTATGATTATATGGTAATACTAATTTGTTAATATGTTATATAATTTGAATGTACAAATATTAGAATTATAATATGTTCATGTTATGTAATTCTAATCTCATAAGTTCACTTTTGCTAAAATGTTATATAATTTATGATATATAAATATTATAATAAAAATAAACAACAAAATCATAACCATAATATTATAATTTATGTTATGTAATATGTTATATTACATAATTTACATTGGAACAATAAATCATTAATCATATTTTATCAAACCAAAAATACATTGAACATAAAAGGTAATTTTAGGTCTAATGGAATTAAAGTGACAGTAGAGTTAAAGTGAGAGATAGCATAGATGAAGTCACTCTTTATAGAATGCCAAAAGATATTATGATAATTTTTTTCAAAAAAAATTAATTTTTTCTTACTTCACAATTTTTCTCGCTTGTCCTTCCACAAAATTCTTGACACTTAACATTGTCTTTGCTGATAATCTCTCCAATTATATATTTAATAAAATTGAAAACAAGTGTTAGTTATAAGGACATAAATAATTATATAATCAATTTTGTACTTACCAAATAATTCATTTTCGCCAAATACAAGTGCACTCAAAATATTAGCAAATGATTTAAAGATAAAATTTTGTATTGAAAAACTTTTATCCATAACATTTACAACAGTAGTCTTTGGCATAAAATTTAGTTTGTACTTGTAATTTATAGTCTTATATTTCATATTATTGTATCCAAACATAATATAAAATTGCGCATAAAATATAATTGTCCTTCACAAATCAATATTTTAAAAGACCGAGCAAATGAACGCTCGATTGTTGTATGAATCCTTTCACCCTATAAATTTGATGGCAAAATCTATATAAATAATTAACAAAAAAATTTTAAGGAAAAAAAAAACTTATTCATCCATGAAAATCATCTCAATGCTATAAGTTTTTGACTTCTCTTCAAATCATGGAATCTCCCAAAGTCTCATGACTTGAATCTTCAACGTCCATTACGTCTTGCTAGTGTTGATTTGATTGACCAAATCAATTCTTTCTTCCATATTTTAAAAAATTACTTTAAATTTTTTTTATTAAATTGCTGAGAATTATATAAAATAAAAAACCTTGATATAAACTTCCTCTTTATACACAAAATCTATTACATTGGAACTATCAATTATTAAATAGTTACATTAAATTAAAGGTAGTGATTAATTAATTTTTTTAAAAAAATTATTTCTTATATTATATATTTATTTATAAATTATAAATATAAATTAAAATTCCTAACGTAAGGAAGTATGGGTTTATCCAATGCATAAGTTTTTCAATACTAATTAAAAATTCTCTTAAAATTTTTAATTTCTGCTCTTGAAAATTAATTTCTACAATGATAACAAAATATTGAAAGTATGAATTTTGACTTTTTTTTTTTTCACAATACATTAATTTTCTTCCATAATCTTGAAAACATGATATATTAAATTTTAATTAGTATTGAAAACTCATGCATTAGTCTTGAAAATGTGATATCTTAAATTTTAATTAATATTAAAAAACCCATGCATTAGTCTTGCATTAAATTAAAGGTATTATTTAATTAATTATCAAAGTAAAATTATTTATTATATTATATATTTAATTAAAAATTATAAATATAATATAAATTAAAACTCCTAAACGTGAAAAAGCATAGGTTTTCCAATAGTAGTTAAAAATTCTCTTAAAATTTTTAATTTCTGATACTGAAATTTAATTTTTGCAATGATAACAAACCTTTAAAAATATAAATTTTGACTTTTTTTTTTCACTATACATTAATTTCCTCCATAGTCTTGAAAATGTAATATCTTAAATCTTAATTAGTATTAAAAAATCTATGCATTAGTTTTAAAAATGTGATATCTTAAATCTTAATTAGCTTTTGAAAAACATATACATTGGTCTTGAAAATGAAGGGAAAATAATTCATATTTTTAAAACTATAGAAGAAAATTAATGCATAATTATTGATTCATTTTACTATGTAAATTTCCCCACAAAATTACTACCATGCAATGCATGGGTTCTTGGTAGGTTCATCAATATTAATTAAGATATATTACATTTTCAAAACTAATACATGAGTTTTTCAATATTAATATATTTATAAATAAATATAATATAATAAATAGTTTTATTTTAATAATAATTAATTAATCATTATATTTAATTTAATACAAGTTTTAAAAGAAAAACAATTCACCATTAATTACCACTTAACAAATTACTTTGACAAATTATCATACTTTAATAAATTAATAAGATTATATATATTAGGTGCAACGACTGCCCTATTCCAATTCCTCCATGGGCCTTCCAATTCCTCCACGAGGGCCCCACTTCAATTAATTGCTCGCGCAGCTTCCTGGGCCTTCAGTTTTTTTGCTTCCAATTAGCCTTTCCACTTTATATTATAATATATGAATGGGCCCCCAATTTCTCTATGGCTTCTCCAATTGCAATTTGGACTTCTGCTTTGCCTCAGCACCTAATTAATATATATAGCATGCGCATGGCCCTAGCTTCTCCATGCGCTGGCCTTAATTCCTCTCATTTTAATTTGAATATAATATTATATGTGGAGCCCTTCAATTGCAATTTCTTCCTCACTTCTACTCCAAATTTTTTTTTTTCTTTTCACGTCTGGAACTTCAAAAAATAAACTGCCTCAAATCCGTTTACAAGTCAAGGGACATTCCATAACATCAATAGTGCAGAGTAACAACTTAAAACCCAATTTTGACTTTAATTCAGTCATTATCTCTCAAAATTCAAAATATAAAAGTTGTATATATTTTTCTTGTCATTCCATGGCATCTTGAATCATTTCAATCGGAACTCATATAAAAAAATTATGCCCGAATTATGAAGTGATGTTGAAATTGTCCAAAATCGTCCAATTAGTTTCGTTTTGCACTTAATGCCTCCATTTGCATTCTAAATCAAAATATAAAAATAATGAATACATTTAGATACCAAATAAATATAAAAAAATTAAACATTAAGAGAGTAAAATATGACATTTTACATTCTCATCAATAACTCACAAGTTGGCCCGGATTTAGCACACAAATCACATATAAGACCTTGACAAGCCAACTTCATAAGCTTACTCTTATCAATAAGACCTAGCCTGTAACGACCCATTAGTGGGTTCGGGTGTTATGTTTTGCAATGAGGCATCTATGTTATGAGAATGATAAGTTTTAGTGATTGTCATGTGTAATTGTAAGTTATTTTAAAGAAAATGTGAAAAAGTCAAATGTTTGACTTTGGTGAAGTGGGATCCACCGTATTCCGAGGTATGTGTCGGATTATCTCTTTACAACTTGTGGAGCTTAGTTAATGTCTAATCTACCCTTTCATATTAAGGATTTAGTTTACTAAGGGAAAATGGGTATTTTGGTAAATTAATGAAAAGTGTGTAAATATATATATAGAGAAAAGGGTTTTGTTTTGCCCTAAGTGAAGAAGACAAATTGGAGAAGGGAGAGAGGGAAAGAAGTGCCAAAGTGAATAGGTTCTTCCTCTTCCATTCTTTCTTGAATTTGAAGCCTTCAAGAGTGATTAATCAAGTTGAGATTGCTTCTCTTCCTCTTTTCTCTCCTATTTCTCTCATTTTGAGTGTAGGATCAAGTATATTAGAGGGAAGATCATCTCAAGAAAGTCTTGCAAGGAGAAGGATTTCTAAAGGCAAGTTCTAATCTTATTTTCTTCCTTTTGATTCCCTTGGCTTTGGTGTTTCTTTTCAAGAAAAGTTTGGTTTGGAAGCTATGTAGAGATGGTTGTAAATCTCTCAAACCCCTTGTTTGATCTTGTTAGTATCACTTAGACCTCAAAATAGGGCTTCTTCCACCCTATAACCCATTGAGAATGGTGTGTTTAGTGTTTGGGTGTAGTTGGTACAAGTCTTTGGGTTGAAATTAGATGTTTGGAGGGTTTTTTGGGGGGTTCTCGGCTTCGACCAGTCGAACGCCTCTGGGCACCGATCGACTGTTTCTGCCCTATGACAGCTTGCGCATGTTTCACTAATTTGGGCATAACTTTTAGTAGAAAACTCCGATTAGAAAATCGTTTGAAGCGTTGTAAACCAAACTCGATAGGCTTTGTTTTAGTATATAATTCAACCCATTTTAATAACACTGGATTCTTCCATTATTGTGAGCTTTGAAGGGCTTGATTCTCCCTTCTATTTGTTATGGAATGAAGGTAGGTTTCTAAGTTCTCATTGGAGGTTGTTGTGGATGAGAGTCGAGCATGTGAATCCATTTATTTTCAGTATAATTCTAGTTTTTTCTTATGCATGTAAAGGCTTGAGATATGCATTGGGGGTTCCATTTGGCTTGAGTGCTTGTCACACGACCATGTTATGTATCTATTAGTTGCTATGCACGAGCATTTGCATTGGCGTGTGATTTACTAGTTGGGCGAGGCTTGGTGGGATGCAGGGCTTATGGGGGCTTTGTATCATGTCCAGTCTATTACGCCACCCCTTACGTGTTGCATTTGCATGAGTCTTAACGTCAATTTTGAGATACAGCTGTACAGTGTTGGGCTTTCCCGGACCGAGTTATTAGGGACGCCTCGGTGTGCCCAAATTTTATTTTGGATGCTTAGGTGTTCCAGTGAGTGTGGTCGCTCCCACTCGAGCGAGCTTTGGCTCGTAGTTCAGAGACAGTCGCCTTCGTGATAGTAGCAGGTTTGATATCAGGACTTGAGTGCTAGTGCATTTCTTATTTGGGCCCCAAGATCCAATATGTGAGCATTGTTACTTTTCAGTTGATACCTGCTTGATTTTATGAGCTTACATGGCATGTTATGCATGAGTTTTAGTTTGTTATGTACTTGAGAGGCAGGTGTACTCTTAGTGCCTATTCTCTGCTCCTTCCTTTCTTTATGAGCTTGCTGAGTCATTTGGACTCACCTTATTTCTCTTCATTCCAAGTAAAAGTAAGGACCCGGTCATGGGCCAATCTAGCGGTTCCCGATTTTTGGGATAGGTGGTGTACAGGGCCATGCAGACCTAGCAGTTGTCAGCCTGGGGGTTTCTTTTGTTCATTTTGTCGCTTCCGGACTATATTTTTCTTCAGTTTATTTGGGTTTGTATGGTTTGTGTTTATTATGTGGCCGGTGTGCCAGTGTGGTATGTTATGCATGCCTGGGCTATGTAAGCCTAGAGATCAGTTGTTGTATAGCAAGTTAAGGTTTTGATATGCATGCTGGGATGGCAAGTTTCCTTTAGCAGTTTTCTCTTGATATTTATCAGTGGCATGCATGACAGGTTCTTCTTGATCAGGTTGCCTCTACTATAGTAGGGCACCCGCTTTGGTTATTTGGGGACCTGAGTGGGGGCCTTACACAACCTAAGGTGCCACAACTGTTTGGGATTAATTTGATTACCTCAAGAATGCTTCACTTTTAATGTGGTATTAGGTCTAGCAACTATTTACTGATTATATTCACATGCATGTATTTCTAGGAAATATAGATTGTTTATCATCACAACTTTGCCACTCACATGTTATCAAACATAATCAAACATTTATTACATGCAAAAGAAAATATATAGCCGTGACTTACAAGCTATGGAATTGAAACAACATTGTGAATCACATTCGATATATGTAAATAGTCATATAAAATCAGTACATGTCCAGAAGGTAAAGATACAAAAGTAGTCCATATGGCTAATGTAGCAACGCTTACCCCATTACCAACCCACAAAACCACTTCGCGCTTCCCAAGTGCCTTACTTTAACTGAGATCCTGCGCAGAAAAACAAATATGAGAAGTAGCGCCAGAATTCACATTCCAAGAAGCAAGGTATCAACCAATCGAAAGGTCAGTCTTAATAACACACATAGAATGACAAATACCTTAACCCTCCAGGCATTTTCCCTTAAACCTCCTCAAATAGTCTGGGTAGTTCCTCTTCCAGTGTTCTTTCTGTCCTAAAAAATAACAACTACCCTCGCCCTAAATCTCATTACCCTCTGTCTTTATCTAACCACCAACCATATTGCCTCGAAAAACATTTCTTTTCCTCTTCCTAGATATTTGTTTCTTCTGGGGAAGAAGACCAGGCAACAGTGAGAACTCTTTCTCTACCCTTTCCTTTCATCTGTGACTGGGCAGTTATCAATATATTTAATAACTCGAGGAGAGAACACTCAATCTTATTCATATAGAAATAAGTAACAAAAGAGGAGAAAGAATCCGACAATGATTGCAAGACAAGATCAGTCCGAAGATGAGTGTTAATTGGGAATTCCAAGACATCTAGTTGACCAATCATATTGGTCATGCTGACAACATGATCTCCGATATCTGAACCCTCAACCATTCTTGCCCGAAATAGTTTCTTCGATAACTCATATCGAGCTATCAGATTTTGCTCACCAAATAAGTCCTTGAGATGTTGTATCATGCTCGCAGCACTCATGAAGTAATAAAGCTGACGCTGTAAATCGTTGGACATCTATGTGAGAATATAGTTGCGGGCTCTCATGTCATGTTCTTTCAAAATCTCTCAAGTGATAATCTCACTCTCAGTCGCAGTTAAAGAAATTTCAGTAGGTGGTATATAAGATAAAGTGTCATCTATTTTTTCTATATTTAGTACAACTTTTAGAGTTCGAAACTAGTAAAAAAAATTAGGGTCAGTGAGCCTATTAGTTTCTAAAATACGAGTTAACAAATTTAAACTTTTCATTTTATCTGTAAAAAATAAATAGATATATTAGCTTGCATCTTTGTAAAACTCCATTTAATTAAAAACTTTTTTTTAAATATGTACTCTCACTAAATTTTTCGAATCATGCACTTCCCAGACAGAAAAACGTGATCCTTATATAGAATCCAATAATGGATAGTTAATTTCTCTTTCATAAGAATACCCCTTACATTTATAGTTTTTTGGAATACTTGCATAATTAAGTAGACAACATTTTCCATCATATCATATATGAAGCTCGACTTTCGACTTCTAACCCATCCTAAACCTCACATTTATAGTTTTTTGCCTAATGGACTAGTTGAATCCCACCCACTATCTGGCTAAGTGCAATGAGTTAAACATCACCCTCTCTCATATTTTAGTTACTTGGTTAGGTGAGACTCGTTAAATACCGGCTCATCTTATGGTTAATAAGAGAAATCAAATAATATTTCATAAAATGTACCCTCACAATTTAGTTTTTTGGATACATTTAATTAGACTGATGAACTCCTACGATAGTGGAATGCCACGATAAATCAAATTTACCGTTTAGATTTAATATTAATTTTATGGGAATATTTTTTGGGCTTCTTCTTTTAAGGTTTCATCAGATTCCATTATTCATTCAATCACGCAACCATTGTATAATAAAATAAAAAATAAATTAACCAGAATTACCATGGGCTTGCTCATAGAATAAACTCGAACCTCTAGAGTTTAAACTATGCCACACATCAACTCCTTAATGGACTGCTACTTCACCGTTTATGCTGTGATCAACTTCTTGATGCCGTCTTCATTTATAACTTTTGTAAAATAAAGACTAAAAGAAGCTACTAGAGGCTTATACCTCAGTACATACTCGAATGAATTAATTATTACATATTTAAATTAAATCAAATGAAGCCCTATAATATTCATTCATTCATACATACCAAGCTCATGCTCAAACTGAACATACATCCACTTTCGTTGTTTTAAAACAATTTTTGAAAACATTTATCTTGCATATGTCAAATAATACAATCTAACATCCAAACAAGTATATCTAAATTCCCGTATTAATGTCTAATAAGAATTATTGCACAACCATAAAAACAAAATAATTAGAACATATTGTTTGGCTACCAAAACCAACATGCCGATTAAATGCAATATTTGACACATACATTTGCATATATGTATTAAATACCAAGGTGAGTCTCTGATATCACTAAAGGAAATCACTAGTACGGCAATACAGGCAAAAAAAAAAAGATATACTTGAAAATAAACAACACCCATATTCGACAATTGAAAATAAATAAATGCATACCTGCTACGGGATGAAGGGATGAAATACAAAACTAATTTTTGTATTGAGACAGAGTCCACATCAAGATGTGGTGGTCCTATTCGGTCCATACCTAGTATATTGAATAGTATCATTCTAGTCACCTTTTCCTATGCTAGACACAAAGGTTCCACAGTACTTGTGTCTCAAAATTATACGCGTAATAATTACATATATAATTTCTATTATATTTTCAAATGAAGCAGAAAGAAGAAAAAGATAGCAACTTGTGAGGGGGAGAGAGCGAGAGCCGAGAGAAGGCAGAAGCTTGCCTCTGCCTTGTTTAATCATTTTCTCCCCTCCCTCCTATTTTCTTATTCTCCCCATTTGATTTCCTTTCACGTTTGCCGCCCCACCATCCTAATAATTCTCTTAATAATTCAAGAAATTACTATACAATTTTACTATGCACTATGTATTATTACTATGCATTGTACATTGTGCACTATTTACAATTCATCGCCTCTGTGCAATCAATAATTGATTTCACCACTATGCACTATGTATTTTAATTGTGCACTATTGGCAGTGAGAGCCAATAATCAACTTTTGACCAATCATTTTTAGAGACATATTGTGCACACAATGTTAATATCAAACGCAACACTATATTGTAACACCCCGCCTCGCCGGACGTGTCACTATAAGGAATTATCGAGATTTTCTTCTCTTTATACATAAGATTAACACACGCGGTGTTACAAAAGAACAATAATTTTCACATGCTCACAAAATCCCAAAACCCTAGTCTTGCCTACTTAACTATCAAGATCAATGAATCCAAACTAACAAGGCATATCATTACGTAGCGGAAATAACAAAACTCAATGACATAGATTACTGCAATTGGTCATACAAACTGTCTTCCAAACAAAATAAGGGTTACATAACTTCAAAAAATATATATATAAATAACAACTATCATGCTTGTGCTCCATTAGCCCTAACCGACCACGTCCTTATCCCTGTCGCGGCCCTCGTCTAAAATGTTTGAATGTTCTAGGGGCATAACCCAAATTAGATGTTGAATCATCTAAGTGATGGCATAAAAATAATTTATAGAATGCCTGTATGATCATGAGCATGGCATATACAAGACAACGCGACACATCAACCTTGAGAAATCTCCCTGACATACTCAATCTCTCATGGAAAATTCATTCTACATCATACGGTTGGGATTGACCTTACCGCGACATACTTAATCTCAGGGTGCACATCATCATCACTCGAACAATTGAGATTAATCTTGTCCCATTCCCAAGAAGACCTCATCTCATCCCACTGGACAATGACATGATTCAAATATATCAACGCTATGAAAATCACTTGCCATGCATTTTCACAAAACATATCCAGTTAATGCATCACGTAAAATAACTTGATACGCACAATATGCTTATAAACAAATAGGTAGCATAATCACATAAAATCAACCACCCATGGGTGAAATCATAAACTAAACTTCGGACTGAACCACTGACATAAAAATATACTAGGTTTTGGAAAGACTGCTCACTCACCTTGGACAGTAATTCGATGTGTTCTTCGAAAAATGTGTCAATCTCGAACTGCGTGCAAAACCTTAACCCTTACAACGATCCTTTCCTGGGCAGTAATTATCCAAGGAAATTAATATTTATGGTTTTCCTAATTTCCTCCATAATTTTCTCAATTTTTCTTATTTTTCTCTATTTTTCATAATTTTTCTTTCCTTCGAAAATATGTAATAAATACATAACACCTATTTTCACCAAATATTTTTTCACAAACATTCTCAAAATAATTTTTTTAAAATTTTAAAATTAATTTCAGAAAAATACCCTGCCTCACGCGCCCTCACGAGCCAAACGCATGGCTGAGAATGAAGTCTGCGCGTGCAGTACACGTGTCTTGTCTTCTCCAGTCCTCTTCTCTGGCGACGGCGACTACAACTGCAACCTTGCTCTGATGCTCGATATGACCTTACCACCTTGTAGCTCTTCTCAAGTAGGTCTTAGGGGTACCTCGAGTTGCCTAAAACTACCACTGAAAAAGCTCCAAACGGGCGGTTGCAGGTTCGACTTTTGGCGAAGCCCGATTTTCCGACCAACTTGTTGAAACCCCCTTAAAACCTACACCAAATCCTCCCAAATTCTCTAGAAATGCTCTTAAGAACTTAAAGAACAAAAACCCTATGTTTTCAATACTCGATTCTCACTTAAACACCTCGAATGGCCCTTGATTTTTGAATGAAACCCTCGGTCGCGAGAACCCTATTTATACCCAAATTCCACCAAAATTTCGTCCAATAGCAGGTTTACCTATACCCTAAGTTTTGAATATGATCATTGCAAGTCTCGAATCAAGCTAAACGATGATAAAAATGCTCTGAAACTTTTGGTCAGATTTTTTTATTATTACAAAATCAATTTTCTGGCCTATCACCATCGATCTTGGCCAATAACCTTGCCCACTCGAACCATCATGGCCTGGAGAGCAACCCTGTGCCCCATGGAAGCCTCGCCGACGACCATCGCAAAGTTGGCCGGTGATTTGTAGGTTTCACACCTATTTTCTAATTATTACACTTACCCTTCAACTTTTGGTATTTCATACTTCTGCCCTTAACTCTCAAACCCTGGGTTTTCCACTTATTCCATTAAGCCCCACAAACTTAGGATGTCTTATTGCACCTTCCGAAAGTTTAGAAAAAACCCTTGTTTTGACCACCCTCGATCCAATTTTAGATTCTGCACTTTGGCTCGAATGCCTCTAATCGTGTATCTGATCCTAAATTTCCACAAATCTCTTGGTTTTGAGAACCCTTAACTCTTTGGACATTTTTACCCCCTAAGTTTCAGTTTGGTATGGTCACTTACATTTTCGTTCATGTTTTGAAATTTGTACATTAGCCTGAAAGTATGATAAGCTGCATTTGGACCCAAAGATTTCTAAAATACTTTTGATATAAAATTTCGAGTATTACATATGTGGTGTGTGACTTTTTAGGTTCACTACTCGTTAGCAATTAGATAACATCGAAACCCTTTTCGATATCAATCAACCCCTTGACCCATCATCGGAGCTTCTCCAAATCCCAACGATGTTCCGAGAGTCTCTGAATAGCGCTTAATAGCAGTTCAGGACAGTAGAAGTGGCAGTGAAGTCTCATTTCAAATAAATCTATTACAGTTGGCAATTATCGTGTACTACAATCCCTCTACCACCTAATGTCTCGACTGAGCGAGAGTGATAGAGTGACAAACTCACAAACTCAGTAACTATATGTAAGACCTCATTAATGTGACCAAATTATACTTCAGAAAACATCTTTCCTAACTTTCAATCTGCATTGGCCAGAAATTGTCCCGTCACATTAATAGTAGATCACATAGAACATTTACCCCATCAAATACTGACAAAGGCAACGAATCCTGTTCCAAACACTTGTTTCCATATACTAGTAATACAAAATCACATAGATGAACGTTCTCACCTCTCAATTGGATAGTTCGGCTCATTAACAAATCTCACAAAACAATCATACCGGTTCAAGTCTAAAAATCAACATACCATCGCAACCTGATGACATGACCATTATTCACCAGATCATGTGATCAATCATTGGCATCACATTTACCTTGATCATTCCCAACAACCATCCATGTCATATAACATGTGACATATCATCCTTTCATCGATATCCCATACGAACTATTGATGCTCGATTTAAGAATTGGAATAGGTAGGATAACATTGCCCCTTATGATGACAATTAAGGTGTAATAAATGCATATAGTCATTTATTATATTTTATTTTTAATTATAAAATAATTTATTAGATAAAATTATTACAAAACATAATATATTTATCATCAATCACTTAGTTCAAAATAAAATATAATAAATATATTTTACTTAAAAATTAAATTTATTTAATGTACTCTGACAATTGCTAAATTATAATATTTTGGAAAATAACATCGATGTACGTGACGTGTGGGGCCGTCCGCGTGATACTACAAGGGGCGGTCACGGTCAGACTAGACTGGATTTTAGATTAGCCAATATCTTTGCATGTTGAGGGGACGGGGGACAAGATGGGGGGAGAAAATGCAATTACCGTAAAGTTAGGATTAGCGAAGTAAAAAAGGCTGGCTACTGGCCACCGCGATTCCAACACAAAACGGGGAAGCGCTGTTTGACGACATCTTCTGGTGCCTGAATGGAATGCTTCGAAGTTGGAGCCCTCTTCAGGCTAATTAATTAGCTGTCCGCCTAAAGTGGCACCTGGTTTCCGGCTTTGGACGTGGCGATGACCGAATTCCGTTTCCTACAGTGTTCCCTGGCGGGACCCACCCATTCACGTGTTTTAATATTTATTTTAAATACGTCATTCAGGTTTAATTTATTCATAAATTATTTAAAATAATATCCTTCTAAATTTTAAATAAATTAGTTGTACAATTCTAAAATTTACTTTTTGAATTCGTACATTTAAAATAGTCGTGACATCTCTTTATTTTAACTTTTACAGGCCCGTTGGTATCGTTATTAATTTTAAAAATTTTAATTATTATAATAATAGTAATATAAGTGTAATTAATTATAGTGTATTAAATATCTATTTATAAATTTAAAATTATTTATAAATATATACGATAAAATTATTTTAATTAAAAAATATTTTTTCAAGTAAAATAAATTTTAATTAAAATCAAATTTGATAATATTTTAGTTACAGTTAAATTCAAAATTATAAATATAATTAAATTAAAATTTTTAATTATAATTAAATTTAAATTTTGAATTATAATTATAATATTAATAATTAAATAAATAAATAAATTTAATCTTAAATTTTAATTAATTTTTTTCCTTTTAAGTGATGGAAGTGGGTTTGGTGATGATGCACGGCATCAAGTGTGAGGAGACAGCGTGACGTGGCCTACAAGTCATAGGGCTAAGCGCTCAATTCTCCGGGTTTTGAGTACAGAGCGTAGGGATGTTTCGAGGGAATAATATCCTTTATTTTAAAAAAAATAAAGTCACACTCAGCTACAGTGAGAACTTTACTAAATTATTTTTCGTTTATCATTCAGTGGTGGGGTGGGAACTTGAGACTAAGTTGTACTTAAATTGGGATGAGTTTATATAAAATAAAATAAATAAATAAAGATAATTTTCTAAAAAATTAAAATTGTTACATAATAATTAGTAAATTTAAAATCTTATTAAGAGATATTATACTATAACTAAAAATTAAAACTATTAATGAGTTTTACATTAAATAATTAAATATATATTAAAAAATTAGAAGACATAGTCTTCACTCTTAACTGGCCATCATTAATTGCTTGGACTTGTTCCAGAAGCAATACATAAAAAATTAAATATTTGCATCTATTAACTTGGCTTGTACACATGCAATGCTTGCTTGGCCAAAGGAAAATCGAGTACGGTGCCTTCAACTTTTAATAATGCAAGCCCCCTATTGGGCTAAATAGTATAGGATTGTTTAGGCATTTTTACTATAAGGTCGAATAGATAAATATATTTTGAATTTTAGATTAATTTTTAATTTTAAGCTAATTTGATCTTTGCTTTAATTTGATTATTGAACTTTTAATTTTGTTTCAATTTTATCATTGATTGAGTAAGCGTGTGTTCCAACTTACCTGACGACTGATGTGATGACTAATGTGTTCAATAACGAACACATCAACAAAAACGACATCGTTTTTGAAATTAGGCTAACAAATCTAAAATGGGTTTAAAGCAAGCCAATACGTTAAACTAGATATGGGTGAGCTAAAACTAAAAAACTTGGTTACTTCAATGGATGACTGTTGATGGAGGCTGGGACGCTCGCCAACGACAGTAACGACGGATGGCAAAACGGCTGAGTGCGTCGACGATAAGAGAAAAAGAAGCCCGCGACTAAGTGCGTCCACAGTAAGAGAAAAAGAAACCCGTGAAGGCAGATCAACAACAAGGCAGATGAAGGCAACAATTGTCGACGAAGGCGGCTGCTGTAACAATGTCGATCCAAGAAGACGACTAGAGCAAGTCGACGATGGGCGCCACCGCCATTATCGACGCGAATTGTCGTTGGCCAACCGCAGGCCATTTTCTTCCGTCGTTCTTGCTTTCTTCTTCTTATTTGTCGTTGACCCACAACCACCAACTATAATCGTTCCATCGCTATCAAGCAAGTGGGCTTCCTCGATTTGCGAACACCAACCATCAACTTGACGATCGATGTTGTTAATAAAAAGCTGAAATTTGGGTCGACCCAACCCATGGTCTTGGGTTTGTGTATTAAGTTATTAATTTTGGGTTTATGATTTTAGTTATTGATTTACAATTTTGATTATTGATTATGTGTATGTGTATGTGTATATTTGATTATTGATTTTATGTGTGTATATTTGATTATTTTGTGTATTTGATTATTAATTTTTGTATTTAGTTATTAATTTGGTGTATTTTATTATTAATTATTTGATTTATGCATTTGATTATTAATTTTAGCAAAACGACATCATTTTGCCTTGTGCATCATGATAAGACCGTAAAACGACATCATTTTTGCTGATGTTTCCGTTATTGAACACATCAGTCGCCACATCAGCCACCAAGTAAGCTGGGCCACACATTTGCTCAATCGAGGATAAAATTGAATTAAAATTGAAAGTTCAATAATCAAATTGAAGCAAATGTCAAATTAGGATAAAATTGAAAATTCACTTAAAGTTCAGGATATATTTGTCTATTTAGACTTATTATAATAGTCTTGAATCAATTTTCTTATAAATCAGATCGTGTCACATCTCAAACTAGATAAGTCAAATAAGTGAATAGCAAGTTAAATTTTGAATCTCGATTCTACGAATATACGTATATTATCCACTTCTACATAAAAACAAACTCAATTTCTTGACTTTGTGATAATTTAAATTCTTCAAGGTGTGGACCATCGACATATCTTATTATATTCTTTTAATTAAGGGAAAATTAAAAATATAAAAATAAATTGTGTCAACATCCTGTATAGCTGTTGTTTAGGAAGTCAATACATGGGATTAAAAATAGTTACTTGCCACAAGTAGTGATGATATTATTATTATATTATTAGGTCACAGTATAGTATTACAATTCAATTATTACATCTTATTAAACATATGAATCTTAAATGCATATAGTACTTCATTGCTTTTGATAAATTGAGAAAGGGTAACGTTAATGAGTGTCTTTAGCGTTGATTCAGGAATACACACATGTATATTTATTATATTTTATATTATTTATAAATATTTTTATCAATTGATAAAAATTTTAAAATATGATATATATATATATATTAAAATTAAAATTAATCTAAATTCAATAATTAAGTCCATATTCTTTTTGCTATTCTTATGCTGTTTTCGGTTTTTAACTTTTTAAAATAGTGAAAATATGTTTATTTTTATATTTTTAAAAATATATTTTCAAAAACAAGAAAAAAATTTATAAAAAATTCAATATAACAAAAGTTATTTTTTATTTTTATTATAAATACTCTCAAAATTTTTAAAATAAAAAAAAATACCATAGACAAAAAGAATGTATTTTTAACAATTTCAAAATAAACACTCAAAATATAAAAGTAAAACTAAATTCAAAACTAAAAATTAAAAAATAAAACAAGAAAAAAATAGCCCTCAAGTAATTTTGAGGTTTATAACAACACATCTCATGTCGGCTTTTGTTTTTAACACTGGTAAAAAAATTAAAATAATAAATAAATATTATTATAAATTGAGTTTAATAATTGTGATGATAAAAATTAAAATATAATAATTAATTTATTTGTTATAAAGTATAAAGTGGAGTGATTAGACCCAATAAAAAGACGTTATTGACATATTTACCCCCGCACCAGCCACCAATTTCACTATCCGGAAGGCCTAAAAATGTCTTAAACAAGACAAGGTGGCTATAGAGCATAGCCTAACAAGAAGTGGACAGTAAGATGATGGACAAAGCGTGGAGTGATCGATTAGGTGAGGAAATTAGTTTAATTGTTGGTTGGTTTGTGGAGGATCGATTAGGTTAACAAATTAAATCCACAATCATTTTAATTAATTATTTATATATATATAATCACAATATGAATTGGGATGGAATGGGATGAAGCGGCCAGCAGGCTTCACAACCATCCATCTCAAGTCTCAACTACCTCTAACTAAGTATATATACTATATAGAGCCTCCAACCAACAAATTAATCAATTCTTTAAACTCTCTCTCTCTCTCTCAGTTATCTTGATCTTTATAGATTAATAAATTTTAAAATTGGGAAAGGGCCGTTATTGTTGATTAGGTTTATTGGTGGCTCTTAAGCCCCACCAAAGCACGCCCCTTTTATCCTTTCTAGATTTTATGTAGCCCCAACTTGTTGCCATTCTAGATTTTTTTTTGAGAAATTAAATAATAAAAATTATATAATTTAAATAATTCTTGCACCCCACTTAATCTAGCAAGATTTGATGTGCCATGAGTAAGGATTTGTTAAGGAGAAGGTCCAAGCTCACAAGTCCAAGGAAGATGGTTGCTAGAGTGTTTCGAAAGAGTTTCTTATCGAAAAAGAAGAGTTTTTTGAAAATTTATTTCGAGTAGTCTCGTGAAGACTCATGGGTCTCTTGGAGACCTTTCTCGTGTGATGTGATGTTTTGAAAAAAGACGAGCAGATAGATAAACTTTGATTGTTACAAATTCTTCTAAGGATCTGATAAAGATAAAGTTTATTCACTGTAAGTCTTAATTCTTGTTAATCTCAAAATATCATAGATATTTATCTTATATTCTTATAAATAAATGAGTCCTTATCTTAGAGAAAGATATGTCTTAGATATCAATTGAAGCTCTACATCGAACTCGTTGAGAATCACAAGTGTCTGATCTAAGCATTTAAGTATTTGTATAATAAATGCCTTGTGTTCTCTTATCGTATTCTTTCTTACAAATCTTGAGCAATTTAACGATGAATTTTTTAATAAATAAATTTATTGTTATGTTTAAAAGATAGTAAAATTAAAATTTGATGTATTATTTTTATTATTTAAAATAACGTGGCGTTACTCACATAACATAATTGTAACGGTTACAGAAGTAGAAAACATTGATTAAAAAGAGTTAATAATAATAATAATAATTAAAATTAAAGGAAAGAACAATTCCTTAAACCTTAAAAGGAAACTAAGTCCAAATGACTGGACATCTTTATTAACAAGCTGTCATATCCATCGTTCGTTGGCAAGCGTCCAGAATTCTTCATGGGATTATCTTTTGGCTTATTGTGACTGAAACGAAACCCCTTTATTTGATCAAAGAATATAATCATTTGATTAGGATACCTAATGACGTCCAATAAGACCAAATCCTATAACTTATCTCTTCAGATTAAATAATTAAAAAAATTATTATTACAACTGAAGAGCCTCTTAACCTTTTAACCATAAAAAATTAATAAAAAGTCTATAATACCCTCAGTTTGGTTTTTATAATTATATGTCCTTTTAGATGTGTACGACTCATCCATATTATATTAAAATTGTTCATTAGTCACTAATATTAACATTATCCATCAAAACATTAATAAAATGGTTTTACTAACGACGACTGACATTTTACTTTCAGCACTAAATAATTTTATTAATTAATAATAAATATTTACTAACTAATAAAAAATATTAAATATACCTTACAAATACTTGCACAATAAAACTTGACGATTCTTGAAAAATAAGTTACGTAACTTTTTATCTGATATTTTTTAAATATATTTATATTTCCCCTCTCAAAATAAGATAAACATATTTTAAACCTTATAAATAAGAAAAAAGGACACATATGTCATCCAATGTTTTTCAAAAGATTTAACAAATAATTTGATAAAAATTTTAGAATATTTTTTAATTTTATCTTGATTATTTTATATTTTGATTCTAAAAATATTCTAATCTTATCTTGATGTAATTTTATTTTAATAAATACTATCATATAATATAATATATATATAATGTAACGTGACTTGGGAGAACGTGTCAACATTTAAGAGGGTCTTCTTCAATCATTCATACGTGTTGAATACGTGAGCCCTTATCTTTGAAAAAGGTATGTCTTAGATACCAGTTGAAGTTCTATGTAAAACTCTTCGATAATCACAAGTGTCTAACCTAAGCATTTGATTTGAGTATTTGTATAGTAAATGCTATGTGACTTTCGAACATTCCCTTTTTTACAAATTTTGAGCAACTTGACGATGAATTTTTTAATAAATGAATCTATTATTGTGTTCAAAAAATAATAAAATTAAAATTTGATCTGTTATTTTATTATTTAAAATAATGTGGCGTTACTCGTTACAAAAGTAGAAAACATTGATTAAAAAGAGTTACAAATAATTCAAATTAACAAGTATATATATATATATTTGTTAACAAATACCTACACAATAAAAATATACTTATCTTTCCCCTCTCAAGATAAAATAAATATATCTTGAATCTTATAAATAAGAACAAATGAGACATATCTTTTAGTGCATTTTAAAAAATTTGATACAAATTTTAAAATATTTTTTAATTTTATTTGAATCATTCTATATTTTGATCCAAAAAATATTTAAATCTTATCTCGATATAATGAAACATGAGTTGGAAGGACGTGTCAGCATTTAAGAGGGCCTTCTTCAATCATTCATTCATACGTGTTGAAAATAGTTGCTAAGTTGCTCCAATGTGCCATGTTGTGGTTCCATGTCCAATGCCATCCTTTTCGAAGCATAATATATAATATAATAATAAACAGTAACAAATTTAATGATGATGTTAGACAAATTTGGGGAGGGAATAAAGTGAACAAAGGAGCGCAGCCTTACCTTTTCTTGCAGATTCTTTGATGTTTTAAAAGGGTAAAGTTTAAATTAATTATCCTTAATTTGGGTAATTATTTATTTTTAAGGACAATTTTAATAGCTCTGATTTTACAGTTTAGATAGTAGTAGTTGTGGTTGGTTAATTTGTTTTTCATCCACAAGATTATGTTACTTAGTCAATTTCGACGCCTTTGATGATATAGAAATGTCGTTGATGATGATTTGGACTCATGTGGAGTTTTATTATAGCGCTCGTGAACCTCAATTTTGTTGTTGGTTTGAGGCCAATGCTTGTCCATATCGATACACTTTTTCTATGTAGTGTTTTCACATCATAATTTAGGATTTCTTTTTTCTTTTATGATATTTTTTTTTTGTAAAAACTTCAACTCTTATAATTTTTATAATATCTTTAAAATTTCCATTTCTTTAATCTTATGTTTTTATTATTTATTTTCTAAAAATTATTTTCTCAATCGTTTACTTTTGGTGGTTGATTTGGTCTTTTCACTTAAATTTTTAGTATTTGTGTATATGTTTATTCTCACGAATCAAATTTGATTTTATTTATGACTCTTATTGAGAAATTTAAATTTTTGAATCACTTCAAAGTATTGAGTTTAAATAAAAAAAGGAGAGATTTTTCGAGTATCCAGTCCAAAATCTTTAAAAAGGTCTTTGAATAAATTTCTAAATCAGTACAATTCAAAATATGAATGTTAAAGTAGTCTATTTTATCAAAATAAAATAATGTGTTTTGAATCAGAACTGATTTTGTATAATAAATTTGAGGTGTTTATTATATTTGGTATCACCAAAATAAAACATATACATGCTTCTAATGTGTCATTAAAAACATGTATAACTTCATCGTTTGGAAAATTTAAATTTTCTAGGGGGATAAACCTAATTTAAAAGATTAACTTTTTAAGTAAGAAACCTCAAAAATAAAATATTTATTTAAAATATATGCATGAAAAAAAATATAAGTTTCTACTCTACGGTGCCACTTGTGACTATGTCGGCTTTCTTTTAAGAGTTTTCTCAACAAATATCTTAAGCACCTTTTGAAAAGTCTTTGATCATAGATAAACGGCATAGAACAAAATAGCATGACCCTACGTGACCATGGATATAAATGAAAAGTCAAACGTATTAAAAAGTTTATGGGTAGAGAAACTCACCTTGAGGTCTCTTTAAAGAATGTCTTGCTTGCTCTCCCTATCATCCAAACCTTTCCTTGGTCATATTGATTGCAACTTTTTGCTTATTTTTTTATTTTATTTTATCTCTTCTCTTACATTTATTTTATTTCTACTCTTTCAAATGGGTGATCATCCCTTAACTTATAGGACTACTAATTTTCTCCATAAAAAAGTTAATTAACACGAGGGAATTGTGTTTTATTTTACACACATGGAAGGGCTTCAAAGCCACCCCCAATGGTACAAAAGGGTTGCCCCATAGTGAACAGGTGAGCAGTGGCAAGTTGGCAACCGCTCGCTACTCCTCATGGGGGCTGTGCGATCCCTTTCATGGAAATGGACCTAATGGCAATATAGGAGGGAGGAATGCATGCGGACTACGGCTTATTGGGCTCCCTCTCTCATATATTTATTATATTTGATTATATATATATAGATATATTACATTTTATTATAATAAATATATAGATACACATATATATATGTATGTATATGTATACACATATATCCACATATATTTAAATCATTTGACTCATCCACTTGATCAAATAAATTATTTTTTAATTTAAGTTTAAATTTATTTCCTTAAATTATATTTTAAAAATATTTTGAAGTGCTACAATTACTATCGATGGGTTGACTCTAGAAATGTCCTATAAAGTTTAAGTTTAAGCCAAAAAGTGCTCGAGAAAGTAAGAGTCGAGACTCAAAGGCTAGAGATGGAGAAAATGTGGTAAAAAATTAAA
This sequence comes from Diospyros lotus, assembly GCF_014633365.1. Taxonomy (NCBI): domain Eukaryota; kingdom Viridiplantae; phylum Streptophyta; class Magnoliopsida; order Ericales; family Ebenaceae; genus Diospyros; species Diospyros lotus. The sequence goes on along the minus strand of NC_068344.1, from coordinate 9,544,465 downwards.
TAATTGAGGGAGCTAGCAAGTGCCTAAAAACAAAAAAAAAAAGAATAAGATTACCTTAATGTAATATTCAAAAATTTCTAGAAAATTTTCAAGGAAAAGGTAAAAGTTGGAAATATAAAGTGGAGGGGTATTTTTGTAAGCTTGTAAGTGATAAACATTCCAAAGGCATTTTGCGTAATATTTCAAAAGGCTTAAACACATTAAGGGCATTTTGGAAAAGTTTAAAAGGCATGAATGAATTTTTTTTTTTTTTTTAAGAAAATAGGGTTATAGTGTCATTTTTCCAAGATCTTTGAAGTCCTGATATAAATTCCAAAACTTGGAGGATAAAAATGAAGAATAAAAATCAAGAAAAGGATTCAGTGTATTTTATTCAAACCCCAAAGATTTACGATTAGATGAAATAAGAAAAAAAGATAGAATGACCAAAGTGCAATTTTAAAAACTTGTAGTATGAACACTTTCATGAATTGATGTTGAATCTGTTAGAAATAGATTTGATCATGCCTAATGAAATAAAATTATTTTTCGGTATCATGTTTTTTAGATTTTTACTATTTACAAAAGGAGAAAGGAAATAGAAGAATACCTTTTTAATAAAATCTAATTTTATCACAAAATCACCCTTTGTAAAATTCTCTAGCCGTAAGATGTCGAGTCAATTCATCCAAAATCACCTTTTAATCCAATATCGTCTCGAGATAAGAAGGAGAAGTTTTTCTGAAATTATATTTTATCTCAAAACAAATTAAAATATCTCAATTTTATTATCTAAAAAACAGTTGGATCTATATTATGTTTCTACCTTATTCTAATTATGTATTTTAACTTTAGTTTTATTAAGGATGTTAAGGGGTACAAAGAGAATTTTAGAAATTTTAATATTTAAGTGTAATTATTAAAAATGTTGAATTTTTGAGATAGTAAAATGCTTGGAAAACGGGTTGTTATACTATAGGTGGCCAACAACTGGTATTTCAAAGTTTTAGGAGTCTATGGTTATTTGAACCTTTGTATTGTCCTCCCGTTTCTTTTAATATAATATAATATAATAGAAGATGCAAAAATTATTATCTTATTTGTGTCGAATAATATAATAATTATTTAATATAAGCAACTATTAATGGGCAGGTGTGGGCCCAACTGCAAGCCCTTCTCTCCTTCTTCACCCTTTTCCCGCACACTCACTCTCCCTCCTCTTTGCTAGCTCGTGTTACGCAACATATACGAACAACATATTAACATTCTAGAAGATGATACCTAATTTTGTGAGAATATTTTTTGTTGAAAAATGAAATTAGCCTAAATGAAATCAAATCCCTATTTATTTGATATAAACTTTATTCATTTATAGGATAACAATAGTTTCCTTATATCTTGTTTTTTATCGCCGTTATTTATTAATTTGACAAAGTACTTGTAAACTATTGATATGAGTGTGATTCATGATTATATGTCAATAATACGATAATATGACTATAATTGTATGAAAATGGATAAAGATCAATGAAGTGAATTTTAAAAATATTTAGACCAAATGATGAAAGATTATGGTGATCGGTCAATTGACTATATTTTTATTTAATTAAATTTCTCTTTTTTTATTATCCTTAGAATATGTATAAGCACAAAAACTCACAAAGGACAACATAAATCAACAAAATTATATCACTTGTACCAAATATTTACTTAGAAAATTATTAAAAAAAAATCAAAGACACAATTTTAAGGCAACATAAGAAATAAAAAATAGAAAATAGGGGAAGTCACAGTTGGATCTCAATCCTGAGGCCAAACACGGCAAAGTGTAACTGCGTGGTTACACAAATCTCAATAAACGAATCCTATTCACTGTGTTGACTGAAAGCTGGCTGGCTGGCTGGCATTAGAGAATTATTATAATAATTTAAAATATAAAGATATACATAAGCATTAAGAAAGGATGACGATATATTATTATTATTATTATATTATTATAATAAAAAAAAAGTGAAGGGAGCAATGCCACATGGGACCCTCTGGACCCGACTTAGCTGTCAATCTCACATGACATCTCACCTTCCCTTGTATTTGTATCTATACGTTATACATTATACACGCACGCACGCACGCACTCTTCTTCTCCCTACAAGCGTGCAAACCGTGGCCTTAGCTTAAAATCAAGAATAAACTAATTCGGAGCTGAATCCATCGATTAAATCTAATAAATTGAATTAATTAATAATTAAAAAAATCATATAAATTGAATTGACCGAGTAAATTGAACCAAACACAACAAAATGCCAATAAATTGAACAAGCTGAAAAATCGAACAAGGTAGAAAATTATACAACGAATAAAAAATGATGTCGTTTTATGATCATAAAAATATTATCGTTTTAAAGTTCGATCGATTTGATTAGTTCAGTTATTTTTAATTAAAAATTAAATCAAAATTGAAAAACTAAATTTTTCTAAAGAATTAACCAAACCAAATCAAATTAAAAAATTGACCCAAATCGATAATTTCAATCAATTTGATTCGATTAATTCGATTAGATCGAGTTTTGCACGACTTATTTCTTCCCAATCTTATGCCTTCTTCCAAAATCTCTCCCTTTTCTTCTAGAGTTTTAATTTCTCAAAACTCATCTCCTAACTTGGTATCATTGCAGCAGAGAAATGGTTTGGAGATATCATTTTGACGTTTTGAAATCATTGGATTCTTTTTCAATCCAACAACCAAATGCCTTCTTCCTTTCAAAAATGTAATTATCATCACGTTCATAATTTAATTTCTTTTATTTGTTCATAATCCAATTTTTATATTATATATTTCAAAAATCATTTCTTAAATTCAAGAAATGAACAAAATTATAGGGTACTACTAGCAATCTAACCCAATTTACCCGAGCTTAGCTTTCTATGGGCCCTTTCCTTAAATTTATAAATATATAATTGGAGTAACGTCTAGGCCACATATGCTTCGTTTACTTCCACTCCATTAAATTGTTTTTTTTAAATGAAATTAATTAAAAAAATTTAATTATCAACTTCTAATTAAGTCATCCCAAATGTTTACTCCTTTATGTGAAAAATAAATAAACTTCTAAAGCGATATGTAAGAAATTAAATTTGTAATTTTGATTTAATTATATTTTAATTTTTTATTATTTTAATTATATTCAAAGTGTTTTTAAAATAATAAATAGTTTAAATATTTAAATAAAAAAATTAAAATATATATTTAACTAATTAAAATTTTAAAGTGGCTTCACCGTCATGATCCCCGTTAGGACGGTCAATTTGGGAACTAATTTACGCAATTTTTTAAATAATCGTAATTTGAAATTTTTAAAGAAGAAAAGAAAAGAAAAGAAAGAAAGAAAACAGTTATAAGAGGGCAGCCTACTCTATCTATCCGCGTCAGGGCCCTCTCACCTTCTCTTTCCATTTCTCTCTCCTCTGGAGAAAGAAAAAAAAAAATAAAGAAACCCACCGCGTAATGGAGCCGCCGCAACCCGCCGTTCCGCCGCTCTCCCCCGCCGTCCCCGCCACGGCAACGGCCCCTCACAACTACCCGGATTCGGTGGACTCCTCCCCCCGCTCCCGCAACGCCGATTCTCTCGACGAGCCGCTGTTTCCGGCTGCCGCGGGCGGCGGCGGAGGGAAGCTGCGGCTGATGTGCAGCTACGGCGGCCACATCGTCCCCCGCCCCCACGATAAGTCCCTCTGCTACGTCGGCGGAGACACCCGCATCGTCGTCGCCGACCGCCACGCTTCCCTGGCCGACCTCACTAGTCGCCTGTCCAAGACCCTCCTCAACGGCCAGTGCTTTACGCTCAAGTATCAGCTGCCCAGCGAAGATCTCGACTCCTTGATTTCCGTCACCACCGACGAAGACCTGGAGAACATGGTCGAAGAGTACGATCGCCTCGCCGCCACCGCCGCCGCCGCCAACAAGAAGTCGTCTCGCATCCGGCTGTTCCTCTTCCCGGCCAAGCCCGACTCGGCGTCGTCAATTGGGTCTCTCCTCGAGAACTCCGCCCAGTCCGAGGACTGGTTCCTTAACGCCCTCAACGGCGCCACCGGCCGGTTCTCGGAGTCTCCATCGGTGAACTCCTTACTGGGTGTAAACGACGACGTTGCGGCCACTGGCGATCCAAGCGTGAAGGACGTGGAGGCACAGCTCGAATCGTATGGGAATGTAAAGGGGAAGCTAGGAGCGGGTCAGGATGTTCATTCGGTGCCCGATTCGCCGATTCTGGAGACGACTTCGTCTTTCGGGTCGACTTCGTCGTCGCCTTCTCTCGCCAACTTGCCGCCGATTCGGGTCCACCCGGACGATCAGAAGCTGGCGCCGGCAGTGGCCGGAATTGAGGAACAGTTCTCTCAGATGGGCGTTGGGCCTGCTTTCCAGACCACTTTTGCGGCGGCGCCGGCGTCGGTTGCTACACAAGGTTTTGGATTGGTATCCGCCGGGATTCCCGTCGAGTTTTCGAACCGGGTTTTCTCCGATGATGAGAGATTAGAGCAGGGGATGCCTATTGGGTACCGGAGACAGCCTCAAGCGCCACAACAGCCGCCCCCAAAACCAACTATTGCTGTTGATATGACTTCGCCGGATTCAGTTTCAAGGTACCCAAAAATCCTAAACTCCGTATCCCTCTATGTAGTTTCGATTTTGCAAGTATATAATCCGAGATCTTGTCCTGAATTAACCTTTAATTCTTGCAATTTACAGCGACAGTAGTGCAAATCCGTTATCTCGGCAAAGACCCCTAGTTTATCAGGACCCAATTGTTCAAAACCCCTCTGTGAACAACACTAGGGGTGGTCCCAACCCTATTGATCCAAAGTTGTCCGATCCAAACACTAGGGTTCAGATGCAGCAAATTCAGGATTCTGGTTATGTATTGACAGCCCAATTTGATCAACAAAATCAGCAATTGAACCCCCAACAATTGAATCCCCCACAGCAGCAGCATTTCATTCAAGCTGGCACTCACTATATTCACCAACACCCTACTGGGGCAGTGCCTATCCAATCTTACTACCACCCCATGTACCCGCCCCAGCAACAGCCTCTCCATCCGCTCAATCAGCAGTACCCGGTTTACTACATGTCTGCTAAACAAGCCCCCCAAGCTTATAACTTGCCTGTCCAGCAACAGAGCTATGGCGAAGCCGCTACTGTCACCACCACCCCTTCTAGCCAGCCCCAAGCACAGCAGTCTGCTGGCATGATGCCTCCCCCTGCGGCTTACAACACCATAAGAAATGCTCCCGCTCCTAAACCCGAAATGCAAGCAGGCATGTATAGAACCGGAACTGCAGTTCAAGTACCTTCTGGCCAACATCAGCAACAATATGTTGGTTTCTCTCAGATTCATCATCCGTCTCAGTCCATGGCGCCCACTTCGGTTGCTGTTGGGAATTATGGTTATGAGTTTGCTGAGCCTGGACATGCCCAGATGTATTACACTCAGGCTCTGCCACCCCAATTGGCTGCCCAATATCAAACTTTGGCATCGGGCCCTGCATTGGAAGCTTCTGCTCAGCTTCCAACAGACACTGTCAAGCAGCAGATTAAGACTTCACAGCCATGACAGGTGAGTTGGCCAGGAAGGAACAATTTTGCAGCAATGGGTTTGCTTTGTCTTTGCTTTACAATTACCGTGTCTTATGTTTAATTGGGTATTGGTTTGTGGTATGTATCTGCGATAGGTAATAAGAAAAACGGATGATTTGTTTGTCTTCCCTTTTCCTTGTCTGTCATATTGTTGCTGTTATTGTGAAAGGAGTCTTCTGAGTCATACTGTAAAAGCGCAAACTTATATATTGTTTCTGTTCAGTCTATAGCAGTTACTGAATAAATGTAATATAATTCAGCATTAGCAAGGGCCCCTACCAAGATGACTGGTTCAGGTGTTCATGGTTCATGGTTCTCTAGAATTCTCATTTCATCTTGCAATTTGAAGCGATAAGTGTGATTTTTGGCTTGAAGATTTTTCTGCAGAGAATAATTATTAACAGCTAACTCAAGTAACCCATCCCGGAAAAATATTGCTCTACCAATCTGTTTCAACCCTTTTTCTCCATTCTTTCGTGTTAGTGAGTTGACATAGGGCTAGACACAGAATCTTTTTGAGGAGGAACCATTGCCTGTTATCTTGTATGCTGGAAAATCTTTTTTTCCCAAATCCATGAATTAGACATCCACTCTGGGCGTCCTCGTCGATTCTTCAACCTGGCCACAGTAGAAGCCCTTTTATTGTGCTGATTCAGCAAATATTCTGTGTTTCTTCCTGTTAGCAATTCGATTCGCCCTTTTCCCTTTTTCTTCTTAAAAAGTTGCAGAAGATGATCAGGCTCGCCTTGGCTAGATAGATGCGAGATCACAGCAGCCTGAACTAGCTGTGAATCCAGAAGGAACATGGAGACTTCTAAAGGTATTTGAACTGTAGCTCTTGATGGGCAAGAATTGAAACTAATGGGATGGAGAATCAAGTGGGGAGTGAGATATAGACCACTTGGCCCACCATTTTTAGTGATATGCCCCTATTTTCTTGGTTTGACGCCTATTGTTTTCCCCCACTTTGTTCAAATATGCTTATTGGACTCTCTCTCTCTCTCTCTCTCTCTCACACACACACACACACACACACACACACACGATCACTCAGTTGTGAACCCACTTTTTTCATTGGAAAACCCATGTTGGTGGAGCATATTTGGACTGGAATATCATCAAAAACATAAGAAAATTGATCTTATTCTGATTGTAGTCTATCTCTGTGTTTTTTGGGGCTTGTTACAGCTTTTTCCTTCTGGTTCTAGTCAAGCTGATTTTTTCTTTTTTATTAGTGTTCATGTCCCATGCTTTATGTGTGAGATCTAGGACAAAAAAAATTAAAGCCAGTTGTTACATAGAGTTGAGTATCTAGTGATGACTAGACGCCTAGACGAAATTGGCCTGTTATGTCATGTTCCTCCAAATACAGCCACTTTTTATACATTTTTCTTCTGATTCTCATGTTACTGCTGCTGAGGACAACGTTCTTTACCCAGCTGTTTCAGGGTGTAAATATGTCCTTGTTACTGACTAAGTTCTGTTCATTTTTGGGAAATAATATTTTAAGCCTAAGAAGAGGAATTAATATTATTTTATTAGTTAATTTATTTAATTTATTTTTCATTTTTTTATTTTTTAGAATTTTATTTAGATTTGGATTATCTATATAATTTTAATTGAATTGGGTCAAAGCATCTCAGTTAAAGTATATTTTTATTTGTTATTTATAAACAATACATATATGTTTGGTTTATATTTTTTTGTTAAATATATCTTTAGTATTTATTTAATCACACTAAACATTTTTAATCTGAGATGGCACTCATTATCTAATTTAACGAGTAATGTTATTTTCATAATTTTTGTTATACTTCGTTAATCAATTATTAATATATCATTTAATTGTATATTGGAAAGTAGTATTAAGTGTAGAGTATATTAGTTAGGTTGGGGCCTAGTTTTTAGGCGGTGCATAAAAAAATTATTTAAATAAAATTTATATTATCTTAAATACACATACATATATATTTATATATATAAATAAATCATGTATATATAAAGGTTATATAATATATAAATTTATCTTTATTTATATATATATAAAGTTATAAACAGATTATATATATATGATATATTTATATATTAATAGAATTATTATATTATATATATAATATTATGCATATATAACAAAGGTAACAGTACATTAACACATAAAATCAAGTTAAATAATAAATTTTAAATAATAAAGGTTGAGAGTCAGAGAGAGCAAATTTTTCTGAAAGCGACGATGACATTTGCAAGCAACGATGGCAATATCAACGGCGACTGCAACTAGAGAGAGTAAGTGGCGGCGACGGGAACGAGTTCACTGTCCATAAGAGGCAGCGTGCAGCGAAAAAGACTGAGACAGAAAGTGATAAGAAACGAGTGGCGGTGACGACAATAGAGAGAGCAAGCGGCGACGATGAGACGAGAGAGAATGGGTAAGAGGAAAAAAATCCTAAATCAACTTATACTAAACTTAATATGTGGCCGAGGCGATTCATGGGATTAGGTGATTGTCGTGGTCGATTAGGTGCCGCTCGACATCAATTATCTAGGCTAGTGCTTAAGGGGACTAATTAGGCCAAAATCACGACGGCCAAGGGCTATCTAGCGCTTAGGCTGATTTTTACATCATTGATATTAATAATTGATAAGTAACATTAATTAATATATTTCTCCTTAAAATGTAGTTGATGGTACATTAATAATTGATCAATGGAGTTTCAACAAGAATACGTAAGTATTATTACTTCAAATTGAATGTTAATTTAGGCTTCAAATAGCATGAGATGTCTTCCCATTAGATTGTTCAATTCAAGCATGAGATTTTGGACTTGGAAAAAGTCTACTTCTGTAGCGCAATTTTACTTTTAGTTTTTTTATTTTAAAATTTTTTAAATGTAAAAAACAAACTTTATTTGGTTACTAATTTTTGATTTCTAAAATTTTGTATGAATATTACATATACATATGCAGACATATTGTATGAAAAAAAATTATTAAAATTTAACCAATCAGGATTTAGAATTGAGATCCATCTGGGTCTGTCCAAATCTAGGTCCATTATATTTGGATCTGGTAGATCTAAATTGGTTTCATTTATAAATAATAGACCAGATCTCATGGGGCATGAGATTTGACTTAATTATGGCTGACACGTCATGCTCTCCTCAAGCCACCACAAGGAGGGAAATGAAACACGGAAAATAAATTAGCTTCATTGGCCGTTAAATTTGATTACAATTTGATCATTAATTGAGAAAGACCTTTACCCATTTAGATTCCCCCACTAACTTGGGTAGAGGTCGACTAGGCTTCTTTGTTTGGAGATTTATTATTAACTTTTGACACGTGGTGAGCCCACCTTTAATTTTCTTAATATCCCATGATTTATTAAAGGTACCTTAGGTGATAAACATTTTATCATAACCAAAACTAACCAACCCATCATTTATCAACTACGTAGTGATGCTATTTTTGCCTTTTATTTTTCTTTATATCTTGCTATTTTCCAACATTTCTCGTGTGTAATTTATTATAAAATCTAACATCTATACATGGAATACTACTCAACATGCAAATTTAACACAATGACGACCAAAAGTCTCGAATAACTCTTTTCCCTTAACCAACTTGCAAGATCTGGCATGTGGAATAGATATTCAACTCACCACGAGCATTGCTACTTAGTAAGGGTTAGAAAACTATCAACACCTTAGAGCTAACAAAGGGCTAATATAGAATTGTGCGGAGAGAATTCTAAGGTAATTTGAGAAAGGGAAGAATGAGAAAAGAAAGAGGATAACAGAATTGGAGAGAGATAGAGAGAGAATCATAATCTTTTCTTATCATGGTTTGGGTCCAAGGCCTTCTAACATATTTATAGTCAGTTAAGGCATCTTCTAGGAGGTGTACCTGATAAGCATAACCACTAATTGTCTTGGTACAACCTTGATAGCTTATAATTTTTTTTTTGAATGGACTATCCTACCCTTAGGAATGTGACAATACCTCTCCCCTTAAAAACATTTATTGTCCAAAAGAAATCACAACAATTGAGCAACTCGAGGGAATTGCTTGAGTAAATTTGGTAGGTATTTCCACGTGGTATGATCAAGATGATAGTTGGTCCATTGCACCAGCACCTGTGTCATGGGAAGAGTGTTGTGGTAAATCACTCTCTTGTCCAATACTACTAGAGACTCTGATGGAGATCAAGGCAACAGTCATGGTAGTAGTCATGAAGAATGACAAGGTAGCACTAATGATTCATTGCACATCCATGATGGACCAATGACAAAGGGCAAAGCTAAAAGGATGAAAGAATCTTTAAATGGGCTAATCAAGAAGATTTGGGCCAAAAGTCATAAGCAATTTTGATTGGACAACTTGGAGGAATCACAAGAGTAGTTTGGCCAAAACATTAAAACATTATTCAACTCCAAGTGGAATAAGACTAAAGACATGTGGGCCAAAACATAAGAAGGCCACATTATTAGCACGTTTTTGGCCTAAATTATTATGGGCCTAATATGCACTTATTTTATTTCCATATGGGCTACATGTTTTGGGTCCTTTATTTTAGCTATGTCTAGTTTTATTATTTCAACTTGTATTTGGATTGGGCTAAAACATTACAGTTTGGGCTTAAAGGGCTTAAAACCTTGTTTTAACTTAAGCCCATCCTCATTTAACTAGAACACATTAGGTTTAAGATTTGGTTTAGGGTTATGCTTTCCTAAAGGCTATATTTACGTGTAAAATAGGCGGCATAATTTTGAAGGCAATTTTGAGAGCTTTTCTCTTATTCTTTTGAAGAACTTTTAGATCTTATCAAGCTAACGCTTGTGGCGATCAAATCTGACTTATCTTCCACCTTCTCATCTCATTCTTGGGAGTGGTGTATATACCTTTTGGTTTGTGATTCTCTAAAATCATCAGGTTAAGGTTCTTTTTTTTTGTCTTTTATAAATTTGTTTTAATCTTTCTCAGGGTTTTGCTTTTGATTTGATTTGTAGATGCCATATTGGTATATAAGGTTCGCATCATCTTGGTATTAGAGCTTTGGGTATTAACTCAGGTTTGATTATCCAAATTTAATTATTCTCCTTGTGTTCACATCATCTTGCTATTCATATCATTCATTTCATCATCTTGTGGTTTATATTGTTTGATTCATCGTTTTGCTATTCATATCATTTGTTTCATTATCTTGTTGTTAACACCGTTTGTTTCATTATTTTGCTATTCATATTTTCTTGAGTTCATATCATCTTTGTTCGTATATACCTTGTCGTATCATCTGTTCATAATCATGCATGCAAGTTATCAAGTAAAAAAAAATCGAATGAGCTGTTTTCTTTGTGTTCTACAAATTATTAGTTAGAACAAGGGAAAAAAAGTAAAAAAAGAAAAAAAAAGAAAAAGAAAAAAAATCAGATGAACTGTTGGTATTCCACATTCTAGTATGTTCGTATTTTACAACATCTATTTTCCTTCCCAGAAAACTATTCGTAGTCAATATAAATTGCTCGAATTTCATGTAAATCCATTCGTATTCCATGTCACCTGTTCGTATGATCTTTTTTTCATACAAGAGAAAAGCCAACATTCAAGAGTGATACACGAGTGGAGTGAAACATGTGAGGGAGTCTTGTGAGGTCTTTTCTAACGATTTGTTTCAAGGTTCAAACATATCAATGGGCAGAGATAAAGATACAAGTAAGGATGAGAAAGTGAATGAATCATTCATGTTCCAAGTAATACAACAACAATTTGAAAGGATGGACATCATGTTCGGAGAAATCAGGGATATAGTGGAGAAACAAGATGTTGTTATAACTTATTTGCAATGTGGGTAGCAAAGGAGAGATCCATATTTGCATGGTAACACTAACGAATATTAGGCTAACTATGGGGAAGATTTGGAAGTTGAAGACTGTGTTATTAATGGTAGTAGGGGCTGATTCAAAGGTGGTCAAAGAGGTAATGGTGATGATAGATTATACGATGATTAGAATGATGGCAAAAAATGGGATAATAGGTTGGATAAGGATCTTAGAAGTATTAAGATGAAAATACCTTATTTTCAAGGAAAAACACATATTAATGTGTACCTTGAATGGGAAAAACGAGTGGAGCTTATAACGACCCTAAAGTGGGTCTAGGTGTTTTAATATTTAATGTCAGTTTAATGACATTTTAAGTGTGGGTCTAAGTATTTTAGTATTTAATGATAAATTGCTCCGATGGCATGGAAATAATTTGGATTAAACAATTTTATTTTATGGTTCGCTTGATCGTAAAAAAATAATAAGTGTATGGGTATGATTTTTAAGAAATTGGAAAATAATGAAATGGGCCACATTAATTAGTTAATGGGTTCATTGGTTTCTAGGTGAGCCAATAAATTGTTGGGTTGGGCTTAGGCCCAAAGGTAATGGAACTTAAATTTTATTATGTGGATAAAAGAAAAAGAAAAGAAAAATTTAAAATGGGTAGCAACATACTGTCTGCGTGAGCCAGGGCGAATTGGCAGTTTGCGGAAATAACAGGCGGGCCTGCAGCTCTCTCCCTCTCCCTCTTGATTCTCCTTTTTCTGTGCATCGATTCTGTACCATTTCAATGATTTGTTGTTAGATTCTGTCTCATGTTCCATTGGCCATTGCTTTCGTTCCTCTTTCTCCAGTCGCTTCATAATCTCCTTCTTCTTCGTGTTCTTCTTCTACTTCATCTTCTTCTTCTTCATCCGTTTTGCTATTGGCGATTGGAGCTCAGAGGAGTATCAAGTTCTTCTATTGGAACATCTTCAGGAAAGTTCTTGTACCCATTTTTATTCTAATGCAAGATCTCTTTCTTGCACCACTATTTTGTTTTCATGCAAGTTATTCTTGCACCATTATAACTCCGTCATGCAAGCCTTCAGTTCATCATTCTTCATTTCTGTTCATTGTGTGCTGTGCAAACACACACACATATATATATATATATATATATCTGTTTCTGCATGTAAATTTCCTTCCTTCTGTTATACTATCTTTTTCTTTTGAAATTCCTTGCTAAGCATATTGTAATCCTTTGATGTTTTGAATGGGGTTTGTTCTACTCCCAAACTTATTTATGGAATGGCATATTTTTGTTTTAGTATAGATATAGGAGTTTTGTTCACTTCCATATCGAGGTAAACGTTGATATATATATTCTGTTGTTAATAAATAAGGCTCCATTCGAATGGCTGGGCTACCATTCGAATAGTGAGCCTCTATTTATAAGGCCCCATTTGAATGGCTGGGTTGCCATTCGAATGGTAAGCCCTCTCTGTTCATGTGAATAACCCCCCGAATTTGAATAGCCCCTGCATAATTCAAATAGCCAATACATGCATACCATGATTGATTCGAATAGCCTCCATATACACTCAATGTTTGATTAGAACAACACCCCCTTGATTCGAATACCCTTGTGTTGTGCCTTTGATTCGAATAGCCCTCTAGTGATTCAAATAACCATTGTATGTATAACCCTTGATTCAAATAAGACATAATATGTATACCCCTTTGATTCGAATAAGCCATAATATGTATACTCCCCCTGATTCGAATCACCCTATGTTCCATTCAAATCATATATAGATGTACACACACATAAAAATGCATATTCTGGATAGAATTGGCATTTTTTCGAATTTTGGGCATAACTATCTCGTCCGAGCTCCTATTAAGGTGATTCAAGATGCTATAGAACGAAAAGAGAAAAATCTACAACTTCTATGTTTTGAATTTTGAGAGATTCAGACTGAAACATGGTCAAAATCGGGTTTCAAGGTCAAAACTACACTCAGGAAAATAAGCAATCCGAATGTGAGCTCTCCAGTTCGAATTGCTCTCACCCAATTCGAATCAACTACTGTAGAATCCGAATCAGCCTCACTAACACTGCCTCAATCATCAGAATTGCCCCTGTATTGTAACACCCTGCTTTCTCTTACCGAGCGTGTCACTATGTTGGGGCCCAAAATATACATAGATCTTTAAATTCTTTTTTTCTTCTTAAATACAGTACATAACTTAAATCTCAAGTACCGAATTCAAAACAAACCCCCCAGCATATCATTCACAATGCGGAAGCAAAAATCGAAACCTGATATAATACATAATCGATTCACTATAATCATAACATAAAAATCTGTACCATTTTACATTTTCAATACTTAAATACATGGAGACTCATCATCAAGAGATAACAACTAAATACCTCAAATAATAAATAATAACATCATACATGGCTATCTCTCAACTAAAACATATCCGGATCTTCATACAGGAGCAAATACTGGATCTACTCATGAAATCCATTGGCCACATCATCACATGCCGGTATGTCTCAATCATCTCCTTGCCATATCTGCAAGTCCTAACTGGAACGTTTGAATGTTCCAATGGCATAACCCGATTAGAAGATGAACCTTCTAGTGAGCGTTTTTTAAAAATAGTTACATGAATGCATGATACAAATACATGAACAAACATTTGCCCTAGTGTAATTTCCCAGGCCCAGCCCGGCACGGAATCTTAGGTAAAATCCTAACACCTTTGGTAGAATAATCCTAATGTTGTTCCATCAATTGCCTTTAGGGAATTACGACTATACTATCAGGGTGACATCCCATCCCGACACAAGTATCAATATGCCAATAATATCATGCCATATGAAAATCACGTATTTCCATGCAATAATATATGAATAAATATGACAAAATACTCATAACTTTTATGAATATCATGCATAACATAAGCCACCATATCATATATAAGTTTTTGGGAAAAAACCACTCACTTGATGCCCAAAATCTAGAACGCGTCGATTGGCGCGCATCACATCAATTTGCGTGCCCGACCTTGATTTTCGTGCCGACTATTAAAAGTTGCACCTATCACTTTATCTCGAGCACAACAATTCTAAAAATCATCATATCCATTTAAATAGGAATCAAAGCCTATTTTTCCTCAATTTCTCTATTTTTCTCCCATTTTCCTTTCTAAAAATCCGAATAAATACCCTCGAGGTCTATTTCCTCAAATCTCTTTGCACAACAATTTATGATATCTAATGAACTTCAAAGAAAAATTATTGAACTTACCCGGATGCTACATTTTCACGCAAAACGAGACTGATCGATGCTAAAACTGAGACAACAAAAATCCCAACTTCAAATCTTTTTGCATAAGCACCCTCAACATATTTTTCTCAAATTTTCCAGAATTTTTTCGAATTTTTCTAGCATGCCACTCGCCCGCACGCGCCCCCACATGGTCTGCCATGTTTTTGCGTTTGAAATCTGGCGCGTGAGCCTCACGCGCCGGTCATCTTCCTCGGTCACAACACACCGAAAAATTTGGCTGACTCCACCACCTGGTTTGCCTCTTCGAATCGACCACGATGGCACTAACAACAGGCCGAAAGGAGTACCGAAAGGCCGTCAACTGGCCGCTCGAACTCTCAGCCGGTTGTTCGCCTCATTCTTTCCGGTGACCCTCGAACGGCCATCAAACGTCCACAAAATGCATGAAATTCTCTAGATAGCTTCCTCTTATCAAGGACAACAAAAGCCCCTTAATTTGGAGGCTCAATTTGTTCAATAACACGGCCAATTTGAAGCTCCAACTTCTCAAAACCCTCGGCCACTCGAGCTCCTTTTATAGGCGAAATCAGCCCTCGAAATGCCCATGGCCACTTGCATCGATGTCTCAAACGTCTCAAGCTCGCCTTGAGTGACCCAAAAGCAACGACAAACGGCCTCGAATGGCCAATTACAGGCCACGCCAAACCGACCAAGACACGGTCGGATTTTTCAAAAATTCGGCCACCCTCATGCTCGCTGATGGCCCAGCCTTGCCCCCCTCGCATACTCGACCATTCTCCTTGGACTCTCCATGGTCGGAATCGCCTGGTCGGAGGAGGCAGAAGCTGTTGGTCATGGCAGCTTCAACTTTTCAAAAATTACAGTTTAGCCCCTACCTTTTCCCAATTTGCACTTTGGCCTTTTTCATCAAGCCCTTAAACTTTCTTTCATTTCCAATAGGACCCTCAAGTCCTAAACCTTCCATTTCATCCCCAAAGATTCCAAAAAATCCTCATTTTGACCTCCCTCTGGCAATTTTAAAAAACTGCACTGAGGCCCGAATCTTCTTTTTTTACCTCAAACCCTTTTGTTTCTTCTTAAAACCACTGAAGAGTTGTTCCTTATGAAAAACCAAAGCCCCTTCAAGCTTCCATTGACTTCCTAAAAGTCCTACGAAAATTCAGTTTTCAGCCTTAATCATAGCTTCCTTTTTAGCTATACCAAAAATCGTTCCCAATCTGATTTTTTTCGATACCACAAATCCTATCTTGGGATGCTCGACAATTCCATATCATTTTTCTTAGGCATCTCGGCTCCAGGGCACTCACTGCAGTCGATTCGATCATTTTTTTCGGGCTATTCAGATACCAATCTTCCCCGAAATTCTATTTTTCTAATAAATTGCTTATTTTCATATAATCCAAATTTTTGGGGTATTACATGTATGATCCGAATCACTCCCATATAAGCACCCAAACCCATTCGAATTAGCCATGACTTATTTGAATCACCTATATATATAAATGTAATACTATAGCGAGTCTAACCACATGGTGATCTTTGGCCTATAACTTTCTATTCTTATCTTTGAATTGAGATTCGTTTGTTGGGATGTAAACTAGACTTCATAGGATTTGATTCGATATATTATTCGAATGATTTGGTTACGTTTTGAGCCTGTAACAACCCGATTAATTTCTGCCAAGAAATTTGTAGCTTCTGTTTTCATGTAGTATTACCACCTGGTGATCTTTGGCCTATAAATTTCTATTCCCATCTTTGAATTGAGATCCGTTTGTCGAGCTATAATCTAGACATCCTAAGATTCGTTTTGATGTATTACCATAGTATTTGGATTCATATTGAGTCCATAATGGCCCCGTCAATCCTGGAAAAAAATCTAGAATTTTACTATTTTGAATTCCGCATTGTGGTAGTTTTTGTGGGATAACTTTTGGTGGATAATTCTGATCGTGAATCCGTTTGATGTTCTTGAAACTAGAGTTCTTGAACTTAAATTTTAATTTTTTTTGGGGGCAATTGATCAAATATCGAACCCGAATCAGTCCTTTGAAATCACCTCAAAACAAATCTAAAATTTAAGAAATCGTTGATATGAAATTCTTTTTGGGTTGCCATTCTTTCTTATGATTGAGCTACGAGCATGAATGCAAGTAATTTTATACTGGCACTAGTTAAATGAATTCAAGGAAATTATAAGATGGGAAAAGTAACATATTAAACCTATCATACTCCTCAAAAGTTGAATCAAGCTTTAACCTTAAATAACATCTCCCAAAATTATCTCTGTGTTATAATTTACATATTGAACGTGGTAAATGTTATGAAGTAAGATATGTTGAATTATCTGATGATGGTAGAATACCCGGTATGGGTAAATGGTGTTGAATGTATGAATAATAAGGAACAAGAGTTTAAATGCATGTTGTTGGCAAATGCATACATGTACATGTTACATATATATATATCCTGTGCACCTATTATTTTGCGTTGAGGGAAAGGGTACCCTAGAGCACTTGGAGCGGGACAAGGTGGCCATAGCCTGGTAGGTTGGCTCCATATTTATTTATGAGATTTTATTTGCATGATGTACTTTTTCATATGTTGATTGATGGCTTGAGAGCCTGCGAGATTTGATACTGAGATTGAAATGATGCACTTTTGCATGTGTTGATTGATGGCTTGCGAGCCTGTAAGATTTGATACTGACATTGAAATTTTATGCACATTTACATAGTGGTACATGGTGACATGACATATTTAAGTTTGAATTGATAAATTCATGAATTATGAATCTTGTATATAATTGTGGAGTCCATGATTACTCTTCTTGGTGTTATCATGTTCTTGGATCCTATACATTGTTCATTGTTTCTTGAACTTGCTAAGCCTTGTGGCTCATTTGATTTTCTTTGCCATTCCAAGTAAAGGAAAGACTGTTATTGGGGCGAGTCCAATAGAACTACAGCCTCGAGATAGTGGTGTACAAAGACATGTCATAACTTGAAGATCCTGATTAGTATTTTGGTGAGGCTTGAGTTGAAATGATTTTATTTTGTTAGTTAACATTAGAGCCTCTTATTTATTTTGTATAGTCTTCAAGCCCAAACTCATGAGATATTGGAAGTGTAACAAAACCTTAATTTAATTTTCTCTGGTAGTAATGAAATGAGTTATTGATTTATTATGGCTTGTTCTATATCATCTCTGTGATGACCTCTTTTCGAATATCCTATACTAGCAGGAATATTCGAGAATGAGCCTTTACAGAGCTAGTCTTTGAGTGTCACAACTTTTTTGAAAAGAAAAATATGAAGTTAGTTGCAACTGAGTTTATGGATTATGCGGTAGTTTGGTGGGATCAAGTAGTGATAAATATAAGAAGGAATAGGGAACATCCTATAAACACTTTGGAGGACATGAAGGCTGTCATGAGAAAACAATTTGTTCCTAGTTCATATTATAGGAAACTATACTAGCAATTACAAGGCCTTACACAAGGGTCTAAGAGTGTGGAGTATTACCATAAAGAGATGGAAATAATAATGGCTAGAGGAAATGTGAAGGAAAATAGAAAGGCTACCATGGCACGGTTTCTGTATGGTTTAAACAGGGACATTGGCAATCTTGTGATATAATAGTATAACAATGGCACCAATCCAAGAGGGGGTGAATTGGGTTATTTTGAAAATTTGATTGAACTTGAGTTTCTTTTTGGCTGTGAAAACAATAATTTAAAACCAACAATTGTTAAATTTAAGAAAATGCTTGGGATAATGGATGAAACAAAAAAATAAAGCAATAGAGGGACACAAGAACTTATAGTGGTTCAGCCAAATGGCTTAATCCATTTCTTTAGCTATTCACTAAAGATTTCAAAACCTTCACTAATACCTCATACTTGATCACAAGTAGACTTTCTAGTTCTCAAGATTAGGAATTACAATTCTCCTATAATAGATGTAGGCCTTCTAACACACTTGATAGGGAAAATAAATGATTTACAATAAGAGTGTCTAAGAGTTTAAACCCTTAGTTACAAAATCTCTCAAACACAAATAACACAAGTCTTGAATGATAAAATAGAAATTAAGAGCAAAGCCTTAAAGAGAGAAATATTAAGTACAAATTGAGCTCATGAGAGAATGAACAATGAATGCTTGTAATAAATTCTTCTAAGAGCTTTAAATGAACCATCAACCCTCTATTTATAGTTGAAGACAAGAGCTTCCAAAATATGGCCGTTAAAGGTAGTTGGGGTGTATTTAATGTACGTCAGAACTAGCCATTGGACGTTTCTGCAACAAAAACAGTTGACAGATTCAAAGAATCGGTTGACAAGTTAGTCCAAATATTTAAAAAATGGTCGACACCTTATGAAAATCAGTTGACATTATGCAAAATCGGTCGACAATTTGTGATGCAGTGAATGTCAACGACAAACAACTGAGAGCTATCATTTTGACCGATCGACAACTAATAAGGCTAACCGACAGCCTTGACTAAAACGGTCGGCAATTGCTTAGAATTTTCTAACAACTTGTCCTTTGCTTTGAAAACATATTGCTCTCCATTTTCTCCATCATTCAAAACCATTTTGGAACATATTTTAGGAGATTTATTTTGAGTCAAACGACTTTATTTTTCCAATCTCCAATAAGTTATTTTAACAAAGAATTAATTCGCATTTAGAGAAGATGAAATTGATTTTCATTTTAGTTTGAAATTGATTTTTATTTGAAGCCAAAGAATATTTCCATAACTTGGTTTAGGATATCATATAAAACTAATTGTTTTTTCATCATCAAAACCATACACAAGATCAAAATATCATCTTGTTGAATTGCAACATTATGTGGAACTTGAGGACATAGTTCATGTAATGACCCGTTAATGGGCTTGGATTATTCTGTTGACATTTCATCGCGTTTCAATTGTCAAAGTGACTATATGGATGTTTTAAGCAAAAATGACTATGCTTTCTCCATTAAGATGGATCGGGGATTAAATTGACATTAGAAATGTTGGTAAAATAATATTATAACATTCGGCACACTAGTTGCACCATTGGCTGAGGTTATTAAAAAAAAAATGTAGGATTCAAATGGGGTAAGAGTAACATGCATTTGATTTGATTAAAGAGAAATTATGTTTTACACCACTGCTTGCATTACTTGATTTCACCAAAACTTTTAAGGTTGAATGTAATGCTTCTGGTATAGGTATAAAGGCTATTTTGCTGCAAGAATGGAGGCCTATAGCATACTTTAGTGAAAAGCTTAATGGAGTAGCACTAAACTATCTGACTTATGATAGAGTTATATGCCTTAGTTAGCGCCTTGGTCTTTGAAGCATTTAAAGGGACGAGGTAAGTTAAATTGAAGGCATGCTAAGTTGGTTGAATTCATAGAAACATTCCCTTATGTGATAAAGTACAAGATTGGAAAAGAAAACATTATGGTGGATGCATTATCTCACATGTATGACTTGATGTCGACTTTGGAGACAAAATTATTGGGTTTTGAGCACATTAAGGATCTGTATGTCAATGATTTTGAGTTTTCTAATGTGTTCAGTGCTTATGAGAAGGCTGCTTTTGGGAAATTCTATAGGTATGAGGGTTACTAGTTTCAAGAAAATAAGGTATGTATTCCTCATAGATATTTAAGAAAATTGTTAGTTAGAAAGGCGCATAAGGGGTGGTTTAATGAGACACTTTGGTGTTAGGAAAACATTCGAGATGTTAAATGAGAATTTCTTTTGGCCATACCTGAAGAGAGATGTTGAATGTATTTGTGATAAATGCATAATATGTAGACAGTCTAAGTTTAAAGTTTTGCCTCATGGTTTGTATACACCTTTACCCATACCTAATGAATCTTGGACTGATATTTCTATGGATTTTGAATTAGGTTTACCTAGGTCCAAAAAGGGCTAAGATTCTATGTTTGTTGTGGTTGACTGGTTTTCAAACATTGCTCACTTCATACCATGTCACAAGGCTGATGATGCAACAAACATTTTTGATTTATTCTTCAGGGAAGTTGTGCGACTTCATGGAATGCCAAGGACAATAGTTTCAAACTGAGATGTGAAGTTCCTCAGCTACTTTTGGAAAACTTTGTGGGGGCAAGTTAGGAACTAAGCTCCTATTTTCTACTACTTGTCATTTATAAACTGATGGGCAAACAGAAGTGGTGAACATGACTTTAACTACCTTGTTGCATTCTATAGTCCAAAATAACTTGAAGAATTGGGAAGAGTGTTTTTCGCATGTGGGGTTTGCTTATAATTGTAGTGTGCATTCAGTAACAAATTCCTCCCCATTTGAAGTCATTTATGGGTTTAATCCATTAACTTTGTTGGACTTGATTCCATTACCTATTGGGGAGCGGGCCAGTATGGATGAGAAGAAAGATGAATCTATCAGACAGCTATATGAAAAGGTCAAAAAACATCAAAAGAAGAACTGAGCAATGTGCCTCTCAAGGTAACAAATGATGTATGAAAGTGATATTTGCACCAAGCGATTGAGTTTGGGTGCATTTGCGTAAAGAACAGTTTCCAATGAAGAGGAAATCTAAGTTGCAACGATGAGGAGATGGTCTATTCCAAGTGATTGCACGAATCAACGACAATTCTTATAAGCTGGACTTGCTCGGTGAATATAATGTCAATGCTACATTTAATGTGTTTGATCTTTCTTCTTTTGATGCAGGTGACAATTTGAGGACAAATCCTTTTGAGAAAAGGGGGAATGATGAAGATCAAGGTAGCAATCATGAAGAACGGCAAGGCAACACCAATGATCCATTACACATCCATGGTGGACTAATGACAAAGGCCAAAGCTAAAAGAATGAAAGAAGTTTTAAATGGGCTAATCAAGGAGACTTGGGATAAGAGTCATAAGCAATTTGGATTGGATAGCTTAGAGGAACCACAGGAGCAGTTGAGCCAAAATATAAAATATTATTCAAGTTCAAGTCCAACAAGACTAAAAGCATATGGGCCAAAACACAAAAGGCCACATTATTAGCACATTTTGGGCCTAATATGTGTTGTATCATATTTTTTGATTAATGAGAAAATGTGTTTGATGAAAAACCATGTATTAGAATGAAAAATCTTTTATGTTAGTCTCATATTTCGAAATAAGCTTTCTATATTTCGAAACATGTATGAAAAGTTTTGGTGCGAATATTCAAATATTTGAAAAATCTAAAGTTTATGCATCATGTTTCGAAACCTATATTCTATGTTTTGAAACATTGTTAAACCATATTTCTGTACTTGTTGCTAAACTCCTTTGAATAGGTTTCAAATGTTTTTCTAAGAGTGCATACTATATCTCGAAACATCTATGAGATTTAAGTATATGTTTCGAAATCTACATGGCATATTTCGAAATCTCTGACATTTTGGTCAACAGAGCATTTAAAAATCAAAATGCTTTTGCTTTACTTTTTTATTTTTATCTAAAAGCTTCTTAAATCATTTTTTAAGTTAATCTCCATACTCTCTGAATTTAAATTCAAATTTGAAGTGGATAACATTATTAAATCACAGTGGGCATAAGACTTTGTCTCTCACTCAATTATGTCTCTAAGTGCAAGTCCAGCTATATAGGTTGGATGTTTTGAAACATGTGGTGTATGTTTTGAAACTTTAATGTAAAATTGTGTTGTTTCGAAACCAATAAGATATGTTTCAAAACATGCTTTTAAATCTTGTCTCTAATGGCTATAAACGGTCAAAGTTTTATCTCTTGATATAAATAGCAGGTGTTTGAAGACAAGAAGCACATAGACAAGTACATACACGAGATTACACACACAAGAGACACAAGATACACATACAAGCACAAAGTGATCAAAAGCATTTTAGTGAGCTCTAAAAGAAAATCCATACATACATTTGTTGTGCTATGAATGTGCAAAGGAGAAGCAAGTTGAAAACTAAAAGTTCCATCTCGTTTAGCTTTCCTCACCTCAATTTGATTTAAGAGGTTTGTACAGCCATTGGTAAGATATCTCATTGCTATCAATTCATTAGGCTGTAAAGATAAAACTTTATTTATCTTGTTGATTGTTGTAAAGTTTGAGTTGCGCCTTAAAACTCATTGTGTAAAAGGTTTGAGTTGAGCCTCAAAACTTAGCGTGTCAAGGTTTGTGTTGAGCCATAAAACTCATTGTGTAAAAGGTTTTAGGGTGAACCATGGTAAAACCCTTGTGGTGGTCACTAGTGAAAGTGATTGGGATTAAAAAATCCTTCAAGTGAAAAAACGTGAAGGTAGTGGACTAGGCGGGGTGCCGAACCACTATAAATCTCATGTGCACTCACTTTATTATTTTGCTTGCTTAGTGTTCATTATTCAAACTTTCAAAAGCATCATTATCAAAGATTAAAACAAGCTTTCTTTCAACATAAACAAATACATATATATGTAGCTTCGATTATCATCATCTTTGATATACCTTTTCTTAAGGAAACTATCTTTGTTAAACCCTATACTTTGAAATACTAGTTAAAGATTTCGAAACAAGAAAAATAAAAAGTTACATTTCAAAACATATCTCATATATTTCGAAATAGGCTAAAATAGAAAGGTATATTTTGAAACATAAATAGTAGGTTTCAAAACATGCTTAACACAAATGTTTATTTTGAAACATAATTCTCTGCCATTAAATCGGTGTTTAAATTATCAAAAAATTTGTACGTATCCCAATTCAACCCCCCTCCTGGGATATATTTGCCATCATTCGAACTAACAATATGCACTTATTTTATTTTCATATGGGCTACATTTTTTAGGCCCTAGTTATTTATTTTAGCTATGTCTAGTTTTATTATTTTAGCTTGTATTTGGATTGGGCTAAAACATTATAGTTTGGGCTTAAAGCATTTAAAACCTTATTTTAACTTAAGCCCGTCCTTATTTAACTAAAACCCATTAGGTTTAGGGTTATGTTTGCCTATAAAAGGCTATATTCACGTGTAAAAGAGGAGGCATAATTTTGAAGGCAAATTTGAGAGCTTTTTTCTTGTTCTTTTGAAAAACTTTTAGATCTTATCAAGCTAACACTTGTGGTGATCAAATTCGACTTATCTTCCACCTTTTCATCTCGTTCTTGGGAGTTGCGTCTATACTTTTTAGTTTGTGATTCTCCAAAATCATCGAGTCAAGGTTTTTTTTTTTTTGTCTTTTATAAATATGTTTTAATCTTTCTTAAGGTCTTGTTTCTAATTTGATTTGTGAGTGGCATATTGGTATATGGGGTTCGCATCAAGCTCTACCACCTCTATGGACTCTGTTTCCATGGGAGTTAAGTCTGAACTTGTGAGGTTAAAGGGAACAATTGATTTCTTCAGTAAGAAAACATGAAAGATCGAGTGAATTCCTAACCCCTCTGGTAGTTATAACTTATAAGCCACCTTACCTACCTTGGCCAACACTTGGAAAGGTCCATAGTACTTTGGACTCAACTTGGATGGAGGGTTTTCAACAAATAGTTATTATTGGAACCTTGTTACCTTCAAATAGGCCATGTCTCCTACTTCAAAACTTCACTCACATATTTTCTTTTCTGCCAGCTACTTCATCTTGTTTTATGCCACTACCAATTCCTTCTTGATCACTTATAAGGCCTCTTGCCTTTGTTGTAAGTGTTTATCCATTGCCAACTCCACATTTGAGTAGTACATAACTGCAAGTATTAGTGAGGGGTTTGCAAACAAAGAAGGCCTTGAATGAGGACTTTTTTAAGGAGTGGCGGTAGTTGGAATTATACCACCACTAAGAAAGTGATAACCACTTATTCTAACTCTTAGGTTTGGAGAAACATAGGCACCTAAGATAGGATTTGAGGCACAGATTTACCATTTCAGTTTGTCCATCAGTCTCCAAGTAGTAAGCTGTTAACATGTGCAATCCTACTCCTAGCTACTTAAATAAATCCTTCTAGAAGTTACTGGTAAACACCTTGTCCTAGTCTGATGTTATGGACATAGGTAACCCATGTACCTTTACCATTGAATCCAATAGTAACCTAGCCACTTTAGGGGTCGTGAATTGGTGAGTTAGACTTAAAAAGTAGTTGAATTTCATCAACCTATTGACTGCTACCAATATGGTGTTCTATGCTTCAAATATTGGCAACCTCTTTACAAAATCAATGGAGATCTATTGTTATGCTTACTCCAATATGCATAGGGGTTGAAGTAATCTTGCGTAGGGAACCTGGCCAATGGAACAGTTGCTTCACCTTGTTGTAAGTAACATTTAGGCTGGAATGCCCTCCAATTAGGGAGTTGTGCAGAGCTTGTAGTATCCTCATTTTGAGTTGATTATCATCCCCAATGACTAGCATTCCCTTATACCTCATCAATCCAGCCTTTAAAGTATACCTCTTGTGATCAGTTGGCCTTGCTACCAACTAGGTTAGGAGATTATTTGCCCACACTGTTTGCTTGTAGCTACTAACACCTCCTTCACCCAATTCGGTACTATAACTGAGATAACTTAACACTCCCCTACTTCCTTATTTCTTGACAGTGCATCGACCAATGTATTTTCTTTTCCCTTCCTATATTGGATTGTATAATCCAATCCTAACAGCTTGGCTACCCTTTTTCTTTGTAATTACATATACAATATTTGCTGCATAAAAAATCTAAGGCTTTTGTGGTCTATCTTTATAATGAATGGATTCCCTTTTAGATAGTACCTCCATATCTCTATTGCAATGAGCATTGCTATATGTTCCTTGACGTATATGCTCAACCCTAAGTGTTTTGTGGCTAGAGCTTGATTGAGGAAAGCTATGGATTTGTTCCCCTGTACTAGTATTACCCCCACTCAAATGTCACAAGCATTAGTCTCCAAGATAAATGGTTTGGTGAAATCAGGCAACGCTAGTATGGGAGACTGTCATGGCCTTCTTAAGGGTGAGGAAGGCTGTCTTTTCCTTGGAATTCCATTCAAACCCATTTTTCTTTAGCAACTCAGTCAGGGCCTTGCTGATAGTTCCGTAGTTCTTGATGAACTTTCCGTAATCACCTGTCAACCCAAGGAATCTCCTCAATTCCCTTACTATCCTTGGTGTAGGTCATTCCACCATGGCAGTGATTTTCTTGGGATTCATGGTTACTCATTCCCTAGTGATGATGTGCCTTAAATATTTTGCTTCCCCCCCCCCCTACGAAGATACATTTAGACTTTTTACACACAGTTGGTTAGCCTGAGGATTTGGAAGGTAGTTTGTAGGTGGCTTACGTGTTGTTCAAAAGTTGGGTTGTATATAAGTATGTCATAAAAAAGAACAAGAATGAACTTTCTTAGGTAGAAGCCAAATATATGTATAACAAAATTAATTAAATAAATCCATGACAACCATTCTATTGAAATCCTCCCATAAATACCATTAAATTATTTTACTAAGTTAATTTACTAACTAACGAGCTTATCAAGTTAACTAGTTTAACTATATATTAGTTTTGAAATTAATATACCTCACTGCCGAAAATTCCTTTCCAAGCTCTCAGCCACCTCTCCTGCTTCCCTTACTTTATGTCTTCCATTTAACTTCCATGTCCACCTATTTATAGCCTTAGCTACCTCTTGTTTCCTCATCTAAATCCATGGTCTCATCCATTGTTTTACCTTCACAAGACACAAGACTAATTATGCCTCTGCAAAACATCATCATTTTATTTCTTCAATTTCCTAGGCAATCATTTGGTAGTCCATCATTCATTTTCCCCTCAAGTTCCAAGAGTACTTACAACTCCACACATATATGAATATTATATTTTAATTATAACTATCACTTAGTTACAACTCCATATATACATTTATAATTCCATCATCATGGCCAAGCCTTGGCCTTCACACCTACCTCACTTACACTTCACACACATAAATACATATATTATATGTTGGAACCTAACCTTCACTCATTTACTAATATATATATAATTTGCATATGTAATTCTTCAATTAAATTATTAATCCCACTTTATGCATTGCATGCTTACAATTATATCTTCAAATTTTAAATTAATAATCATTGAGATACTTAAAACACAAAATTAATAACTCAAAATTACTCAACAAGGTCGATTTTGCCCGTGTGCCTACACGGGATCTTTATTCCACCCGAAAATACTTCAGGGTTGCCTCACTGGCAAAACCGAACCATCCCTAGGGTCCCCTCAGCTTCCCGGAGGCCCCCCTACGATCATTCTGTACCAACATCCATTCGGGCTTATACACAAATTATTTATTTTCGGTTTAACTGTTTCCAGCATCATTAGCCTCATCTCGAGATGCTCACCAATCTCATACCCTCTTCCCTGGATATCCAAGTCCCAAGGCATTTCCTACCGTCGATTCAACGATTTATTAATTTTTTTCTCAAAATCACACATAACTCAATAAATCACCTTAAAATCCATAAACTAATTATTTCCAAAATCAGGGATGTTATAGTCTCCCCTCCTTATAAAATTTCGTCCTCGAAATTTTTGAATAATCATGTTTATCACATATACATTCTTAAAATTAGCATGTCCCTTGAGCAAATGTCATACATAAATTTCTATCAATCATTTATAAATTCTCAAAATTCATACCTTACAATCCTCAAATAAATAAGGAAGTTCTTTTTGCATAGTCTTTCTAAAGAAAGACACAAATCAATTTCCTTCATCAAACTTAACATTCATCAAAATCTCACATAATCATTTAATCTCCCGAATATAAAATAGAGCAAATTGTTCAGTATCTATGGCTCTTCCAGAAGATAAGATATGCGCTGATATCATCAATCAATCCATAATCGCCCAAATAACATTAATTTTCTTTGGGGTTCAAGGTAATCCCATGATAAAGTCTATTGCCACATGTACTTATTCTCATTCAGGAATCTTCGAATGTCATAATCTCTTCAATGATTATCATATCTTCCTTTAAATTCAATTTTACTTTTCTATTAATAAGTCATAAATAGATTAACACGAATACACAAGTCCTCGGCTCCCATATTTTCCCTTCATTCTCAACCACCATTATAGGGTTTTAGGGTGTACCATACATAGCGTTCGGTGCACCTTACTTAGAATCTCCTATTGTAGCTCACCACAGTCATATATATATCATTCCGCAGCACTCTCAATTAGTCTATGCGCCTCCACAGTGTTTAACTTCAAGTTGCTTGCATTATCCGTTCTTCTTCACCCATTTCCCTTGACTACCCTCTTGAGCCATAGCTCGCTTAATTTCTTCCCACAAGTTAACCTGCAAGTGATCTACACCACAACTATAGTGTCACTACATGGCTATACCTTGAGAGATAATTTTACAAATTTTCAATTAAGGTCCACAAATGAGTGATCAAATAAACTCCCGGGTGCACTGTATATGGAGTCCTGTGGGCCTCATCTAGAATCATTTGCCTCAATTCTCAAAGGTTAGGCACATACATTTTACCTCAAAACTTGAGAATGCCACATCGCATCTAAAAAAAAATAGAATCCTTGGGCTGGCCATGTTCATCTATCCATTGACAAATACTTGTCACCCACGTACGCCTCTTGTATTTAGTTCACCAGATCCAGCTAAACAACTAGGCTAGCGCTAAAAACAGACGATCCCTTTGGCACTACACTCATAGTTAGCAGGCTAAAAGCCTCCAACAACTGCTACTCATGGCTATCCACCCAGTTACAGTAGGCACACTCCTACTCAAAGCGTCAGACACCTCACTGCCACGCCCTGAGTGATACGAAGTAGTGCAGTCGTAGTCCTCAGGGAACTCCATCTATCATTGATGCCTCATGTTCAGCTCCTTCTGCAAGAACACATACCTTAGGCTCTTCATGGTCTGCGAGCATATCAAATGCCTCACTGTACCGGTAGTGCCTCCATAACCTCAAGAGCACATACCACGGCTGCCAGCTCCAAGTCTTACATCAGGTAGTTCACTTTGTGCCTTGGTGTAATCCACACATAATTATTCGTTCATGTTGCACCATCATGTAATTCGATCCTTTGAGCTATCACAAGCTCTCACTGTGTTTGGCAGATTATTCTCATTAGGCTCTTCATATGAGTCTTATTACGGACATAACTATTTCAAAATGTCCCATCACTACCCTCTGATAATAGTTTGCCAAAACATCTTATTTCGAAACATCTTAACATTCTATTTCGAAATCTAATTCCCAAAAATTTTATTTCGAACCCCACGTTGCTCCATGTTTCGAAATATAGGGTCAGGACTATAAATATCTGAAAAGCCTCAAACTCGACTTTCGTGTGTCCGGATAATTTTTTTGTTCTTACCAAAATCTTCGGAATAATAAAACATGTTTTTCTCATAAAGAAGAGAAAATTATTCTCTTTTTTTTTTTTTTTTTTCTTTTTCTTCCTTATTTCTTCTTTCTTCTTCTTCTTCTTCTTCTTCCTTTACCGACCCTGCGCGCGAACAGCCACCAGCTGCCGCCGCCTTCCAGCATCGCCGCCGCTGCCCCCCTCTGCAACCGCCGTCGGCGCCTGTTCCGCCATCGGCCGTGAGCCACCGTGCGGCTTCTCCGCTCCCCCAGTCGCCGATCACCATCTCTGAAGGACCAATCGGCCCTCCGTCAGCCGGATCTGGCACGCCGCCGTCGTTGCCAACTCTCTCGGGCAGCCACCGACCTTCGCCCGGCTTCCCTCGGTCGCCACCGCGCCATCGTCGCCCTTACTACTGCCGTTGTTGTCAGATCCGGGTCGATCCGACCCAACTCGACCCACTTCAGGTTTGACCCATCCTTGATTCGACCCATTAGATCTTACCCATATCTATTTTGACCCATCTATTTAGATCTGACCCATATCTGATCTATTTAGATTTAACCAGATCTAGATCTATCATGTCAAGGCACAACATGCCATGGGGCAGCATACCAAGGCCCCGATCTCGATGCGGTGCCTGCGTAGTCTTAAATAGAGGATGCAATTCATAATGCATCTTTGCTCCTTACTTCCATTGTGAGGATGATATTGCTTATTTTGTCGCCATCCGCGATGTTTTTACTGTCAAGAATGTCGTCAACATCCTAGCTCCGCTTCTAGTCAGCGACCGTTTTTGGGCTTCCGATACACTACTTTTTGAAGCTCAAGCCCGGCTTCAAGATCCCGTCTATGACTGTGTATCTCACATTCCTGCCCTTCAGCAGCAGGTTAGTGAGTTGCAAGCTTATCGAGCTTATTTGCAAGATTTACTATTCTCATATTATTCTTCGCATCCCCAACCTGTTTCTCAACCTGATTAAAACCCGAGCTAGAATTTCGATCTTCCTATCATCCCAGAGGATGTCCCTCATCCCAGTTTCTCAGAGGTTACTCTTCCACCTTACCTTGGTAAAGCCAATAGTAGCCAGATGCGACCCCCAGATGACATCGATGAGTTTGGACTTGTCATGTTTGGCAACCGTCGTCGTTACTGAGCATCGACATCATCATCAGTTTTATGGTTTCTTTTTTTTTTTTCTTTGGAGTGATTGTACGGCTTGATTTCCTGTAACTGTTTGAACATATGGAATGTATATTATGCTTTGGATGCTTTAACGTTCTATTCCCTTGTCTTACCTTCCATTGTATATTGATCATCAAATATCTTAGCCTCTTGTAGTTGTTTTAATAATTCATCAAATCGAGATAAAGACATCAGCTCTTAATTATCACCTGATAATTCATATCCTTAATCAAGTCACACATAACTAAGCATCCAATAATCTCAAGCTATCATTGGCAATTTCATCATTAAGAAATAATCCCGTTAAATCTTCCGAGAACATATCCTAGTTATTTCCCATTTTTCTTACGGCTTTTCACTGACCGCAAGTGCCTATACCTCATAACAATAGGCTTATTATTTTCATAACTTCCTGACATCATTTTAATGGTTGTCCCGCTATATTTTTCTCAATTTGCCTACTAGGGCTACCTAGACTAGCCGTCTAGCCATATGAGAGTTCCATTTTGAAAAGCTCGAATCTCTTAATCGATTTAGGTTTGCAGCTTCTCCTACTGCGACCCGTTATCCTGGCACATCTGCCATTACTTGATTTCCTTGATCCCGTCATCCAACCCTTACTGGATTTCTTCATGAAACTCTAAAGTTCCCTCACAACTCCTTTGATCCTCAATCAATTCTTTCAAAGAAATTCCTCAAAAATCTCATATCGATCAATCCTCGAAGATCTTGAATCAGATCACGATATCTAGTTCTAATGATCTTCCAAGAACTCGATTTTCTTTGCCATCATGGCTCTCAATCCACCATTCATCATGGTGCTTTCAAGTTTACCTTGTCAGGTTGACCACCTACAACTTTACCTGATTTTGTAGGTCCATCTGGCACACTGAACCGTAGTCATAACCTCTGTTGACTAGGTCTTCTCCTTATTCCTTTAGGGCCGATAGGACCTACCAAACAACTCTTTCCTTTTCGATACCCGAACTCTTCCTTGAACCAAGGTTACCATCTCACAACTCATTGTCAAGGTTTTGGACTTGCCATGTTCCATTAGCTAAAATCTTATTTATCCAGAATCCACTGACTTTTGCATTCCGTTTTTCAGACCCAATTGACTATCGGCATACGACCATTAAATTAGTTCTTCCTAAGCACTACACTTACAGTCGGCCAGCACACAAGCTGTCATCATCACCCCAATCACATGGTAGGCTTACTCCTACATCATACGTTAGCCCTCACATGGTTACGTCCCGGGTGAAAACTGCACGATCTCATCGTAGGCCTTCAAGAACTATCATTCGTTGTCGCTGCCACGAGTCCAACTCCTTCTGCAAGAACATTCATTCTAGGCCCTCGAGCCTCCCATTGCTCATCGTGTCACCAATTCCAAAGATAACCACGAACCCTGATGCAATTCTTTCAATAGGACACACGGTCCATCTCACATCGGGTTGATTCCCTTTTTCAACCAACTAGTGGCACACCTCGCACTTAGACCATTGGGACTTGAACCCCCCTACAAGGTACAGACCCTACCGGGTTATCCCGGATCTTTAACATTTGATCGTGTCCTTGGCAGTTCACTAAGTAACTCAAACCATAGGTTCCAGACCTATACCGCGAGATAGCCTACAAGCTTCTCCGGCACGTTAATCACAAGCTCATTGCAAGTCTTCTGCCTTGGTCCCTAGATCTAGATCTGTCACTACGAACACCGAACCAATAGTGTCGTCACGATGCTAGGGTTCCTTATCCTGTCTCTGCGAGTTTCATCGGTTGCACCACTATTACCTCATCAATTGACGCTACTCACGCGCCATCACTTGGCCATCTTCAACCTCTTATTTGACCCAATCCGTTGATTCCTGATCTATACATCTTATTTCCGAGATACTAGATGATCCTTGAAAAATACTTATCATTCGATCCTTAACTCACCAGCTAGGCCATGCCACATCAGACTAACCATTCATGATTAGATTATCCTAGATAACCACCAGTTATCCTATCATTTCTCGCAATTATTCCAACTAATGACCTCAAGTCAACAGTCTCCAAATCTCTCTGATCCATAATCATGGTTACCGAGTCAACCTTACACCCGAATCACATCATCGGATTCTAACTTCAATAGCTAGATCATTCCGCTTGTATTAGCTTTCATCAGGCTTACACTATTCACTATAAATAGTAACCATATAATGGAATGATGTATGTACGTGAATAGTACACCAGGTAAGTTCCCAAGAAAGAGAGGTGGGTCACAAATGGACATACTTAAACACCAAGTCTTTTCTTAGCCAGAACTTTCCTAGACATACACTTCCACTACACTACACTTAAATCTAAGTAGGGATTTCGTCCTATGAGCCATTAGTCTCATTTCCCCTAAGCCTTCACTTGGGGTTCCCACTAATTGGCTCTAACAATATCAGATTCTCTTAAGTCTCCAAGTTATTTTTCCCTAAATCTCTAAATAGGGTTAAGCTCTGATACCACCTTGTGACGCCCCGTCCCCACTATCGGGTGTCACCGTAACCCAAGGTTACGTCAGTAGGTCCCACTCCGGAGGCCGGCTATGCCCTAACAACAGGGGGGATAAAATAATGTGGGCGCCCTGGGTAGGGTCCAGGCTTTGCCGCCTCCGACCATCAAGAACTCGAGGTCTATGACTCATTTGCAACGGAAGGACACTCGAGTCTCGAGTTTGACCTGTGCCTTATGAGTAGATTAATAAATTGCAATTAGGGTATATCACAACTTACTCCTACAAGTACTCATTAAAAGTAATAAGTCCAACTGGGAAATACAACAGCGTTCAACATAACCACAAAATAATTACATGACAGACACAAGTTACTAGGTCATATTCCTGTCATGGGTTACCATTCCCATCATTCAGCTGGTCTTCGGCGTACACTGCCTTCCCTTTACCGGACCTTGAACTATCTGTGCAATTAGTAGGAATGGAAAGGTGAGTCCTAGGACTCAGTAAAGGTAATATGCAATGTAGTAAATTAGTAAGCATAACATCACAGATAAAAATGAAATGCAATATGCATGCAAGCCTGTCCACCGCACCTATCTTAGGCTCTAGGTGGCCCCTAATAGTTCCATCTATGACCCTGTCCTAGGACTCCCACGGTCAACAATCCACTGCCCCATGCTTAGTCACTTCCACAATATCTTATGCAAGTCATGACAAAAGAAATTTACACGCAGAGCATATTAAACACTTACCTCGAGATACGTGCCGCCTGATAGTTTGTACCGTTGACATACTCAAAATCCCTATATGTATAATAAAATTAATTAAATAAATCCATGACAACCATTCTATTGAAATCCTCCCATAAATACCATTAAATTATTTTACTAGGTTAATTTACTAACTAACGAGCTTATCAAGTTAACTAGTTTAACTATAAATTAGTTTTGAAATTAATATACCTCACTGTCGAAAATTCATTTCCAAGCTCTCAGCCACCTCTCCTGCTTCCCTTACTTCATGTCTTCCATTTAACTTCCATATCCACCTATTTATAGCCTTAGCTGCCCCTTGTTTCCTCATCTAAATCCATGGTCTCATCTATTGTTTTACCTTCACAAGACACAAGACTAATAATGCCTCTGTAAAACATCATCATTTTATTCCTTCAATTTTCTAGGCAATCATTTGGTAGTCCATCATTCATTTTCCCCTCAAGTTCCAAGAGTACTTACAACTCCACACATATATGAATATTATATTTTAATTATAACTATCACTTAGTTACAACTCCATATATACATTTATAATTCCATCATCATGGCCAAGCCTTGGCCTTCACGCCCACCTCACTTACACTTCACACACATAAATACATATATTATATGTTGGAACCTAACATTCACTCATTTACTAATATATATATAATTTGCATATGTAATTCTTCAATTAAATTATTAATCCCACTTTATGCGTTGCATGCTTGCAATTATATCCTCAAATTTTAAATTAATAATTATTGAGATACTTAAAACCCAAAATTAATAACTCCAAATAACTCAACAAGGTCGATTTCGCTCGTGTGCCTACACGAGATCTTTATTCCACCCGAAAATATTTCAAGGTTGCCTCACTGGCAAAATCGAACCATCCCTAGGGTCCTCTCAGCTTCCCAGAGGCCCCCCCCTTACGATCATTCGGTACCAACATCCATTCGGGCTTATACACAAATTATTTATTTTCGGTTTGACTGTTTCCAGCATCATTAGTCTCATTTCGAGATGCTCACCAATCTCATACCCTCTTCCCTAGATATCCAAGTCCCATGGCATTTCCTGCCGTCGATTCAACGATTTATTAATTTTTTCTCAAAATCGCACATAACTCAATAAATCACCTTAAAATCCATAAATTAATTATTTCCAAAATCAGAGATGTTACAGAGCTCATCACTCAATCCACTAAGGAAGCTAGATACGAAGTAATGCTCATCTAATGTCGGATGAGCATGACTAAGTATTACCTTAAGCTCCTTAAACCTGATTTGATACTTCTCCATTGTCCCCTTCTGCTTTAGCTTATTGAATTGTTCTACCTCATCTGTCAAGCTACGCTTTCCAAAGCGAGCACATAATTCTTCCACAAATTCTAGCCACTTGTACTTTGTTCCTTATCCAAGGTACTCCGTTCATGCTATGTTCATTGCTTTAACATTACTTTGTGCCTTCCCACTATCTTCTTCATCAAAATCTTCCTCAGGTTTTGGAATTAATTTCCCATCTTCTATAATGCTAGGCATTTCTATACCCTTAGTTATGGCTTTCCATGAATCATAGTCATTTGCTTGAGCACATATTTTCATCTTAGCTTTCCAATAAGTGTAGTTTGTGCCATTGAATAGTGAAGGTTGATTTATGGACTAACCTTCAGCTGTACCATTTCCAATAATGGATGTCATAGTATAATATTAAAGAGAAAGATCACAAGAAAGAGAATTAGACAATAAGATCAGATTATATACTTGCTCTGATACCAAATGTTACCCAAAAAATACCCAAGAAGAGGGTTGAATTGAGTGTTTAAAAACTTAAGATTTTAATTCTTGTTGAAAACTCTTAAATTGTGATCTTGATATCAAGTGATTGTAATTGAAATAAGAGCAATAATAACAACAAGCAACCACAAATAACATGGGAATTTTCATAAAGGTTCGACCTTAAGAGCTTAGTCTTCTATCTCAAGACTATGCTTGGGGTTTCATTAGGTGAAATATATTACTAGCTTTTAATTGGAGATAGAACCAACATACAATCACTTGCCTAAGTAAGAACCACAAGAACATTATTAAAAAATACAAATTTCTCACATAATAGGTGAATAAAACCACAACTTACAAACAAAGACAAACCAAACAAGTCACCAATTATGAGAATTCCACCAGCCAACACACTTTCAATTCTTGAACTCTATTACTCTATTTGAATGCTCTTCTAGTCAATTTGTTGTTTATTTTAAGACCCCATACTTACCCTATATATATTATTCTCCATAAAACTAGTTGTTACAAAGAAGTGCTAAAGGTAATTTTGAAATTACAAAATATTTCAAGCTTTTCCAGACTGCAACCAATTCATTCTAACATTTTATAGGTATATTTGATTACAGAAATATATTTTGCACAAAAAAATATATCGATCAGAATAATTTCTTGAGACAAATTAGATAAAACTAGGAATGTATAAGGAGATAACTTGAGATTAGAATTAAACATAAGCTTTTTGACATAAAAAGTTCATAAAAGTGAAAGAGAATAAGGTCAAAGAAAACATCAAAATATGCAAAGGGGGACAAATCTAAAGTCAAACACCTTTTCTTTTCAAAAGAGATTTTACTTTTTACATGAGGATTTGAAATGGGAAAGATAAACTAATCAAATTATGATTTTAAAGTGAAAGATGAGAAAAACATCTATTTGATTTTATTTTTGAACATGCAATAAAAAAAATTGAGAAAACTAAGGCTATCTGACATGTCTCTTGGACTTCAATCGACTTAAGTTGTCCAAAAACCTTTTGCACAACTTCAATTGAAGCTCAATCGACCTAACATTAGAGGCTAAAATTTTAGATGACTTCAGATGACTTAAGTTCATCTTAGGTTGACTTAACTTATGCAAAATTTAATACCAACTTACTGCCTAACTTCAATTGACTTAAGCTTAACTATCAATCAACTTAAGTTACTTAACCATAATTTTCATTTCTTCTTTACATTAAACTGATTAAAAAAAATTATTTTTATTTTTATCTTAATAAAATAATTTTTGTTATCATCAAAATCATATTTTTCTATCCTTGAGCTTAACACTTTATATGCAGGTCAACACATTCATTAAATGAAAATCAATGAGAAATATATTATGCAAAGGTGGTTCTCAAAATATAGTACAATATCTAAACATTTACCAAGAAATAAATTAAGTTGTAAAATAGAGAAAATATGATATGTGATCTAACATTTCAACTTTTATATAAAATTATCACAAACGTTATGCTTAAGAGATGAGAATAATATGATCACATAGATGGGGGATAATGGGTACAAAAATTATTAAGGCTACTAGTAAAATGAGACTTTCACTAATTATTTAAAGTCCATAAACTCAAATCATAGATATATTACTTTTTTAGATAGTGTTTGTTAAGTAAGATATATACCGGAAAAGATAAGATATGAAAAGTATTCCAGACTTTTGTCCTTTCTAATGTGTTTCTTAAATTTATTTAGCGACTTTTGGAATCGAAGTCATGTGACTTCTTATTTGACATTTTTCAGATGTACTTCTCTCCCCCCCCCCCCTCCCCAAGATAAACATATATTGGATCTTACAGATAAGAGAAATGACGCACATGTTCTCCAGTGCATTCCAAAAAAATTGACAAACAGTTTGATAAAAATCTTAGAATGCTTCCCAACATTATCTTGATCATTCCATATCTTGGTATGGAAAGCATTACAACTTTATCTTGATACAACTTTATTTTAACAAAAGCTACCTTAGAGAATGTTTCATTATGTGTTTAACCAAAATGAAAAAAAATACCTTTAACTTATTTTGATCAAGACTGGGTATATATTATGAGAATGTAGTTCAATAATCTTATAAACAAGAGATGATTAGTTGACATAAAGTAAAATTCTAAGATGGATGAGACATTTTGATCGAATGAAATTATCCAATCAATTGACCCAAGTACCTCAAGTTGACTAAAGTGGTATTTGAGATCAACTAAAATTGATTAGATAACAACCCACCCAATCTGTCACTGAAGTGATAACTTTGATCGACTTAAGATCATTTAAAATATTGTAGGTTTTGGTGGAGATGCTGGAACAAAAAACTTTTAAATTTTACATAAAATTTTATATATATGGACCGTCCGGGCCTAATCTCGGCCCTTTCCTTAGGCCCAGCGCCAACCTGCCACGGCATCATTGCGACTCCCGCTGGATATCTGTACAACAGCCTCAGATCCTGTCCTCATTAATGGCGGATCCCATCCACATTAATGAGGATCCTGTCACCACCATGCTACCACCACCTGGGAAGCTCCACCGGTGCCGGATAGCCAGTCCCATCACTTGAAAACACACGACGCATGCATGCAGGATGACATCTCTTCCTTCTATATCAACCAGCTATCTTCAGAGCCAATGTATGTTCTGATCTCTGACTTACTGATACACTGTCTCTCCTTACTCTCTTACTCACTCGACCATCGGAGTGCTTGCAGGTGCTAGCCGCCCCTCGGACGAACTCGTCGCCAGAGTCCGTGCCCTGCCTTCGATCGTCCTTTCTTGATCAGAAAGGAACATTTGGCGCCCACCATGGGGCTCGGTAAAACTCACCTACCCTATAAGTTCACTAAAAAGCCTTTCAAACTGCCCCAGTGGCCATATCATGGTGCGAACAAGAAATGCCCCCGCCCAAGAGCCGAATAACCCCGATCATCCCCCGCAAAACCCAATTGTCATAGAAGTCCCCTTTAAACAACCCAGCAACTCCAAAATCGAGTTACTGAATTAACCCAAAACCAGTAGCACAAACCCAACGAGCGAATTGACTTTGATGCGGAATGAAGTCATCACCAACACCACCAGGCTACCCACACCCTTATTCCCTCACCTTCCACGTCCTTATACTCCCACAGCCATCCCTTTTCTGAGTTCATCATGACCGTTCCCTTACCTTATGATGGCACCACTGACCCTTAGGATCACTTCACCACCTTCAACGCCACTATGCTGATAAGCGGAAGCTCGGAATTGATCATGTGCCAATCCTTTCATAGCACCCTAAGAAAATCGGCCATGTTGTGGTCTCGTCCTTGGAGCCGAATTCTATCCATGACTTCTCCGAGCTAGCTACTCACTTCCTCGCTCATTTCTCCACTAGTCGAGCCCATCGCAGGACCTTGGCCAGTCTTATCAACCAGAAACAAGGCGAGCACTAGCCACTACGAGCATTCATGAGTAGGTTCTTTCAATAAGCCTTCCAGATCAAAGATCTCAACCCTACTGTATCCCTACATGCCATTACGGCTAGATTAAGAGCATGTCCCTTCACCGATTTCCTGGCCTGAAAGCCCCCCGCCACCCTGACCGATCTTAGAACGCAGTCGACAGGGGTCATCAACATGGAAGAAGCCTCGGTCGACCGACGCATGGAAGCTGTGTTGCAAGTACAGCCGTAACTAGCCCCCCAGCTAGGGCCTCTTGCCCAACATCAACACAGCCACATGAGGGATCCCCACCGAAACCAAGAATGCCGGGATCACAACAAAGGGCGGAGAGAACCACCCCGGGCCCTTGAGCCACCTCGGTTACACTACAACGCATACACCCCCCTCATAACAAGGCGGGATCAAATTTTTAAAAGTCTACAACACCAAGGTCATTCCTCTCCCGGATACCAGCGAACAACGACCCCCTCGCGGTAACACTGACGATAGCAAGCGGTGTGATTACCACCGCATGTTTTGACATACGACCAAGGAGTGAGCCGCCCTAAAGGAAAAAATAAAGAGGCTGGTCAGGGAGGGTCATCTTCATTAATACGTTTACAAACCAGACAGGAGGCGATCCCCCTAGGGCAACCCAGAAAGGCAAAAAAGCCACAGCCCTCAAAGGCAGCACCAAGCATGCAATAGGCAAAACACTGGATCGCCCCCAAGAAACTTGGTAGTTGGGGTTATTGACAACATCTTTGGAGGCTTCGCAAGCGGAGGAGAATCAAGCTTGGTAAGAAGAAGACATCTCCGGGCGGTAATGTCAATAGATAGCGCTGAGAGGAGACCAAGGAGAATTCCTCGCCACCCCATAATCTCCTTTACTGAGGAGGATTTCGAAGGTATTGACAAAAACCTCAAAGATCCCATGGTAATCTCGGTCGTTATAGCCAACTTCTTGGTAAAGAAAGTCCTTGTATATCAGGGCAGCTCGGCCGACCTGATGTACTTGTCAACCCTAAAGAAGATGGGAATCCTCGAAGAGGAACTAAGACCATTTGATGGCAACCTGATTCGTTTTTCAAGAGAACATGTAAGGATCAGGGGTTACATCGACTTATTAACTTCATTCGGGACAGCTCCCCTTGTCAAGATAATCTGCATCTGATACCTAATCATTGGCTGTCGAATACCATACAACGCGCTGCTCAGCCGCCCTTCTCTCAACAAATTAGGCGCAGTAGTGTCCACTCCCCATCTAACCATGAAGTTCTCAGTAACAGACACCAAGGTCGGAGCGATTTACGCCAACCAAAAGAGGCTCGATAATGTTGCCACAACAATCTCAGGGTTCGAAACCCTGAGCCCGGTAAGGATAGTAGGGGAAGCGACACTCCTGGGAATAATAGTCAAGTGGTAGGGACAAATAGCCAAGCCTCGCACCCCAGTGTGCACATCACAGAGTTATAAAAGTAAAACCAACCAGCAGATGATCACTGTCGACCAGAGACAGAGCCCTACCTCGAAGGATCGGACTCCTGCCCAAAACAAATCATCTGTGGCATAAGCGTTGCGCTAGGATCAACATCAACAGCAAGGCCTGCCACCTAGTTGAATCCGAGGCGTGAGAAAGCAAGGGTGCACCCCAACTAGGCATCCATCCTTCTAGGGACTCATTATTACAACATTCCTTGCTAAATAAAGATGGTTGCTTCCACTTATTACTTGTCATAGCTTCACAAAAAGTGGAAACACGGACTTTCCTTCAACACTCCTGAATAAATCCCAACATAATCCCATTTTTTCTCAATCACCCTGAGACCACCTCAACACAGATAACCCCAGCCTTGCCTGATCAATTAAATATGAGAGCAAGTCATCTGCAACCTCGACCCACATAGTGTATATGCTAAACTAAGATAAATGTTCGGGCGAGCCACTACCGAAAGGGTCCGAAGTAACGAGGTATGCAAAAAAGACCATATTTTACGAAGCAAATTCAAATAGAGGTACAAATGCGGACCTTAGGCATGGCCCCGTCATTGCTCTAGGTGCCTCGAGCCCGCCTCGGCCCTATAGAGCCGCGCCTTGTATCAAGTAGGCGCACAGGACCTCGAACCAGACTTGGTCATCCTTTAAATCGTGCTCAGGACCTAGACCGACACAGGTCAGTCCGCCCCACGTAGACCTCAGGCACAACCCTGTCATTAATCTAGGCATCTCGAGCCCACCTCGGCCCTATCGATCCACGCCTTGTATCAGATAGGCGCACAAGACCTCAAGCCAGACTAAGTCCTCCTCTAAATCGTGCTCGGGACCTAGACCGACATGGTCAGTCCGCCCCCCGCGGATCTCGAGCACAACCCCGTCATTGCTTTAGGCGCCTCGAGCTTTCCTCGGCCCTACAGAGCCATGCCTTGTATTAAACAGGCGCACGTGACCTCGAGCTAGACTCGGTCCTCCTCCCATACTTGAGGCCCAGATCAACATGGTCAGTTCGCCCCGCGCGAACCTCGGGCACAGCCCGATCATTGCTTTAAGCGCCTCGAGCTCGCCTTAGTCCTATCGAGCCACGCCTTGTATCAGACATGCTCACAGAACCTCGAGCCAGACTCGGTCCTCCTCTAAACTGTGCTCGGGACCCAGACCGACATGGTTAGTTTGCCCCAAGTGGATCTCGGGCACAGCCCCGTCATTGCTCTAGGCGCCTCGAGCCTGCCTTGGCCTTATCGAGCCACATCTTGTATCAGACAAGCGCACAAGACCTCAAGTCAGACTCGGTCCTCCTCTAAACTATGCTCGAAACCTAAACCGACATGGTCAGTCCGCCTCGCACGGACCTCTGGCACAACCCGTCATTGCTCTAGGTGCCTCGAGCCCGCCTCGGCCCTATCGAGCCACGCTTTGTATCAAACATGCGCACAGGACCTCGAGTCAGACTCAGTTCTCCTTTAAAGCGTGCTTGGGACGCAAACCAACATGGTCAGTCCACCCTGCAAAGACTTCAGGCACAACCCCATCATTGCTCTAGGCGTCTCGAGCCACGTCTTGTATCAGACAGGTGCACAGGACCTCGAGCTTTCCTCGGCCCAATCCCAAAGTCGTGCCTTGTAATAGACAGGCACGTCGGACCTCGAGCTTCCCTCAATCCAATCCCAAAGTCATGCCTTGTAACAAATAGGCTCGCTAGACCTCGAGCATTCCTCGGCTCGGTCCCAAAGTCATGCCCTGTAACAGACAGGCACGCAAGACATCGAGCTTCCCTCGGTCCGATCCCAAAGTCATGCCTTGTAACAGATAACCACGCTGGACCCCGAGCTTCCCTTGGTCCGATCCTAAAGTCGTGTCTTGTAAAAAATAGGCACGCCGGACCTCGAGCTTCTCTTGGTCCAATCCCAACAAAAAACAACAGTCGCACTACAGAAAACACGGTACCTAGAAGATACTTACATTTCATTACAAACAATTTACATCTGATTACAAGCCTCACATCTATAATAGTTATACGTTACACTTGCCTATCATACTACAACTGTCGCACGATACAAATGCCTGGAAACCTACTAGGGAATAAGCAAACGAGTAAAGCATGGCTAAGCGACGGTAGTTGCAGAGCGCACTCTCATAGGTCACCAGTAATCATTTTCCCCATAAATCGCTTAGGAAATGATGGAACCCTTTTGTACTACCTAGCGTCCTACCCCTTGGATTCTGCCAGCCCGGCAACTGCTCCTAAAGAAAATCTGGGACAACCCGCCGCCTAGGTAGCCT
Source organism: Diospyros lotus (assembly GCF_014633365.1). NCBI lineage: Eukaryota > Viridiplantae > Streptophyta > Magnoliopsida > Ericales > Ebenaceae > Diospyros > Diospyros lotus. The sequence goes on along the minus strand of NC_068344.1, from coordinate 9,501,931 downwards.
CGACATTTCCAACTTTCAACTTGGAGCTGGCAGACGAGCCCCTACCTCCAGCTTGATAATGCCGACGTTAATGACCCAAGCCCTCGGAACCAGAACACGATACTTCCACCAAAGGTGAACTCCGAGAAAGCCACATTACCCATCCTAGACACGACATGTCTCACTCATCCTAGTATTACCCTCGTCTTAACGCGCTCAACCACAGACCTCTCGGGCCCTACCATACCACTCAGAAACTTGCCACTCGTAGAATCACCAGCAAAAACACCCCACCCAAGTGAAAAATTCCCATCGTAAAACACTAACCACATTTCCTTAATCTCCCAGAATGAAGACACAAACAAGCACAAATAGCATGGAGCGAAACCAAGAGCTTTTCTTTCCCTTTTTATAAATGCAATTGCCCGACAATCAGAAGTTCCTCACCATCTCCTAAACATTAAATACGGTCAGGCTCTAAAAAATCACGCCATCAATACGGTCACATCTCTACCTCAAAAATTGAAAAACCACTCTTACCCTAACCAATAAACACCCCCCGCATGTTGATAAAAATACCCGAAAGACGAAGCGTTTCGTCAAAATAACAAGTTCAATGCTGAAACGTTGCCTCATTTATAACCTCAAAGCTCGCATTACGCGCATAGTCCCCCCAAACCTCTACCAAACTCAAAGAATCGACACCTAGAGTTCTAGGATTTGACACTAATCATACCATCCAACTCAGGACCGCCACATCCGCACTCAAGTGCCCCGACTTGACTCAAAGAAAGTACGATGTTCCAAAAAAAAAAACATCCCATCAGGAACGGCAAGTCAAAAGATGACAAAAAGTCATAATACCATAAGCCCAGGCAAACTAAAGGAAACATTGAACAACCTACACTACTGTAACAAAAGAGTAAATTAGCCCAGGTTGGTTAGGGATTCAGCATCATCGATAGCACCTTCCCCAGCTCAACCCACCTGGGGAGTTTCCCTTAAAGTCCTCACACGCATCCCTTCGGTTGGGTCAACAAGACGGCCACCCTCGTCGACCCTCATATACGGCTTGCAAGGTTGCAGGTCTAGGCTGGGGAACAAAATCCGAACGTGGAGAAGAGCTTCCTCTTAGCCCTCCAGATACTCATCCACGACCTCTAACACCAGAGTCCTACCAGCCTCCGCCATCGATTGGGTAGCCCCGAGCGCCGCTCACAGATGGGCAACCTCTGCCTTTGAATCACGAAGGGTCGCCCTGGCATCCTCGTGCTAGCGGCCAAGACGGCTTATGACCTCGTGGCAACAAGTTAGTGACGCCTCCATCCATTGACAGAAGTTAGCCGTCTCCCTAGCCACCCTCTCCCTCACTTTTCTCTCTATTGCCTCCTGGACACGCCCAACCTCCTCTTGATGTGATCTCTTAAGGGTAGCTACCTCCCAGTGGAATCCGAACTCCAATGCCTGGTACTCCGCCAGAACACGATCCTCCATTCGGCGATACTCCATTTGATGGTTCCCTGAGGTGGAAAGATCGGATACACCAACAGATGGCACCCTAACGGATGACTCAGCCCCCCGGCGCCCCTTGAACGCTTCCCAGCCGGTGATCGCCTTTTATCACGAGCAGTCGGAAGAGCGGACCCAACAATGGAGGATATCAGACGGATGGTTGGGTAAGTGACGCCTGGCTGCACTCTCACCTTGCAATTAAAACACAAAACAAAACACAATAAAAATTTTATATTTTTTTTCTTTATTTAGGTGAGAGATTTATACTCGTCAATGTACGAGTGCAGTTGTAGTCCAAATTTAAATTTATACTTTCTGGATGACTCCAGGTCATCCACTGAGAGATTTATTTATGGCAAAAGAAAAAGAATGTCACACACACGCACACGCTTTTAGATGGATTGATAACAAGATTTTTTTATAGTTTTTTAGATAACAAATACTAGAAAATAAAGCAAGGCAGAAGTTGAAATAAATACTGAACGTGAGAATATGAAATTGGATAGTACTTGAGTTGAGACAATTTCAGCACCAACTCGTTGATTCTCAAATTTTAGCAGAAAAGATTAGCAACATTAATTTAATTTCAGATATGAGGGTTTGTTATTAAATGTAATTAAAGATAATGATAGTTCTAGTTTAAGCAATCCCCATACATGATATGCGGAATTCTAATTTAAGAAACTACCATAAATCCAATTGTAATTAATACACAAAATAACTAAATTAATCATCCGAGTTTGGGTATGATAGCGTTTCCAGTTCTAGTAACTCTCATGCGTGACATGAAAGCTCTAAGTTAGGCTTACGTTCCAATTCAAACCTAGTGATTTCTCAATAATTAAGACACACTCATACTGAAATTTAAATTAATGTTACTCATTTAAAGCGCAGCTTTCTTTGGGAATCATTGGCGTTGGACACTGTCCTTGCCTTAACCCAAGATTAGATTTAGCCACTCATCTCCATTTAAAAATTAATTGACAGGAATTTAAATGACATAATTTAAATAACATAATTTAAATGACAGGAATTAAAATAGTAGAAACTAACCGGCCATTTAGGCGGTAAACAATTAAATGACAAGAATTAAAATTACAGAAATTTAAAGGCATAAACTAACCGGCCATTTAGGCCGTGGATAATTAAATGACAAGAATTAAAATTGCAGAAATTTAAAGGCATAAATTAACCGGCCATTTAGGCGGTGAATAATAAAGTAATAATAAATGACATAAAAATTTAAAAGAACAAAGAAAGGAAGTAAGATCACAAGAGAAAACAATAAAGAAAATGAGAGAGAACAAAAGCAATTCTCAAAGAGAGAATTCTAAGGAAACAACTAAACTTTAATTCAAGAATAATAATCACCCTTACAAATGCAATCAAGTGAGCTATTTATAGGCCACAAGATGCAATACAAATCATACAATTTTAATTATTCAACTAGACATAATTATATCTAATGGGCACTCACACACTTAAAGTTAAATGGATTTTAGCTATAATACACACCTAATATTAAATGGATTTTAGCTAAAATACATACCTAATAAAGCACTCATAAAGTTAAATGGATTTTAGCTATAATACACACCTAATAGTTAAATGGATTTTAACTAAAAAATACACCTAATAAAGCACTCACAAAAAAATAAAAATAGATTTCTATAATTGGGTTTTTTTATCTTCATTAGGATTAAAAATAATGCTTGGACCTTCTCCAAATGATATATTCCATGGGTTGCTCAAATTGGGCCTTAATTCTTCATGGGTTTTAATTCTTCGTGAGTTTGAATTCTTCATGGGCTTTAATTCTTTTTGAGTCTCCAAGCCCACCTTCTTCATACCTACAAAAAAACAATTTAATGTTATTAATAAATTATATATTATATATATATGTACTACACATGGCACATATATATATATTACATGCACGCATATAATGATTTATATGTATTATATATAATTTTATATATTATTATTATTATTATTATTATTATTTTTAAATTTTACTTTAGAACTTCATTTCATTCATTTTTCAATTTAAACTTGCATATAACCATAAAATATATATTAATATTTAATTTAAGCCATTTTTAAGATCAAAAGAAAGGTGTAATTATAACATAATTTTTACAAATTTAACCACTAATCAACGCCTCCTTAAGCGTTGCTGCTAGTGTCCCTTTGATGACCAATAGGGATAACCTTCAACATCTTTCTATTGAAACAAGAAACTGCCTCTACTTGTGAGGAACGAACAGGAAGAAAGATTTAGAAAATTGTGCGCCTTTGAGAAAGAAACAATGAAAAACCCAGAAGCAAGAGGACGCACCTTTTATATTGTCTCACCCGTCGCATTTGAAAGAAAGCAAAACACAATCAGACACTTAGTAGAACATTAGAGGCACGCCACCTATCACGCACCTGTCACGCATTCAAGTTTCTCAGGGGAACCAGAAGTCGTCGTGCACACCTACGACAATACACCTTTTTGGCGTAGCACTCTATATCCAAAAGTCCCGCACAATTTATGCACCAGGGGATTTCCCCTGTCGCTGGGGTCAATCATCACCTTGCAAAGATTCAGAGTCCAGTTATAGCTAGAGCCCTAGAAACATATCCAAAGCCTCACCGGTGAAAACGCGACCTTTCCTTCTCAAACTTAGATAGCATACATGAGCAAGAACTCGACCATATCCCGAACATGTCACGGCAGTGCGAGACCCTGCCGACGCACACTCATGGTGGCTAGCTGCCCTTCCCACTTGGGCGTCACCCAATTAACGCCTTCTCCTTCCAGGAAAAGCACCCTCGAATCCCAAAGCCACGCGTGACACGAGTCAGCGCATAGAGAATACTGCTCTGCTTACTCGTTTCAGGCTGACCTTGAAATAACTCTAGAATCTTCATCCCAGCAAAGACAAAATCAGACTGCCTCGATCCCATTTAATTTGACTCTCCAAAACTAGCACATACAACAAAAATTGCTCAGGCTTCCCTTTTTCAGCCTGAACGCTCGTTACTTGAGCATCTGACCTGGGGGGTTATGGACCGTCCGGGCCCAATCTTGGCCTTCTCCTTAGGCCCAGTCTTGGCCCAATCTTGGTCCTCCCCCAGGACCCAACCTTGGCCCAGTGCCAACCTGCCACGACATCATTGCGACTCCCACTGGATATCCGTGCAGCAGCCTCAGATCATGTTCTCATTAATGGCAGATCCCATCCATATTAATGAGGGTCTCGTCGCCACCATGCTACTACCTAAGAACCTCCACCGGCGCCAAATAGCCAGTCCCATGATCTGCAAATGCACAACGCATGCATGCAGGAGGGCATATTCTCCTTTTATATAAACCAGCTCTCTTCAGAGCCAAGATATGTTCTGATCTCTGACTTACTGATACACTGTCTCTCCTTACTCTCTTACTTACTCGAACGTCGAAGTGCTTGCAGGTACCAGCCACCCCCTAGATGGACCTATCGTTGGAGTCTGCACCCTATCTCTGATCATCTTCACTTGGTCAAAAAGGAACAATATATATATATATATATTTATATTTTATACTTTTGACTTTTAACAAATTCAATCTAAATTAAGGGTGGTTGGGTTGGGTTTGGGTTTCTAATATGCCTTGCAAACAACAAATAGTTTGGATATGAAGCAAACCCAAGTGGCAGATCTAAGTCATTTATATATATATATATATATTTATGGGTCGAAATAAAAAAATTCAAGGCAAATAATGGCAAGTGAAAGAGAAAAAAAATTAAAAACCAAGCAATGACCAAGTAGGGTGCACCCTATTCAGTGATGACTGAGCAGGTTGCACCCCACCTAATCATGAATGGTTTTAGCCTTCGAAGATGCACAATCGACCCATCTACGAAGAAAAGTTTGCGAAACAAACTTGTTATTGAGCAAAGAGAAGGATGAAGAACCACAAAACAAAGTGGAAAACCCTCCACTCGATCCATGATTGGGTGGTACACCCCACACGGTCATTACCGAATGGGGTACACCCCACTTGATCATCCATGGCATTAGTAGCCCAAACTCCTAGCAAGTTCAACAACAAGAAGGAATATCATCAAGCTAGCATAAGAAGGAAGGAAAAGCCAAATTAAGGCCTTTCCACTCGGCCATGACCGAGTTACACCCCACTTAGTCATGACCAAACCCAACCATGCATTCTAGCACCCTTAAAAGCCTCTCTTGTCACTAAAAGACCTTCCCAGAGTGTTCCTTAAACCAAGCTCGGAAGCCTCTTTCCAAGACCCTTCATGGGACCCACAATAATATTTTAAGATTTCTCAAAATATGTTATCCGAGAAATGTGAGTTTGCTGACACATGTCCTTATCTCCCTCATTTATAAATAGGAGAGTCACCTCATCTTTTAAGTAATTTCACTTATGCTCTCAAACCCTACTCTTTGCGCTCAATCACTCGAAAACTGACTTAAGCATCAAAGGGTTTGCGCGGGGACATCCACTCATGCCCCAAACCGATTGTTCGTCTTAGCAGGTCATTCGGTCATCAAGGAGTCATTCGATTAACAAGGGAGCATCTAGTCATCAAGAAGGCATCCAGTTATCAACAAAGCACCTAATCACTAAGCATTCGGTCATTAGCAAGGCATGTGATCATTAGGGTACTCGATCATTAGGGCACCCAATCATTCACAAGACTCTCTAGATCACTTACACTTAGATTTGCAAGTCTCCAGATCATTTGCATCTAGACCTCCAAGTCTCATGATCGATCATCAGCACCTAAACTTGAAACTCTCGGGATAATTAATCGAGATCATTTTTTTTCGCACTAGAAATTCATTGTTGTATTGAGACAATAACAGTTTCGATTTCAAAACTTATACAATAATGTCAAGAATTTAATCTCAAAACTAGTAGGTCATTAAAAAAACTAGAATTTATATAAATTTATTTTGACAAGAACTATAAATCAACACATAATCAACAAGCTCAATCTAATAATCATAGGTAACAAAAATTTTACAATCAAGATATTAGCAAATAAAGGGGGTTTTATGGTTAGGGCATAATTTTAAGGGTCCATTACAATATGACCAAGAGAAAGGTAATATTGATAGAATTTTATTTTTTCCAATGACTTTACCCTAAATTACTAAAATAAAAAATGATGAATTTATTACTTTGCTAAACAATTAATTTAAAATTCATAGTTTATTGCTTAAATAAAAAATTTAAATAATAAAAATTCAGTCAATTTTATAATTCATTGAAATGTAAAATCCAAATTAAATAGGTTTAAAAGGTTTTTAAAATTCCTAAATTATAATTAAATATCTTTTTAAAAAATCACTATGTAACAATTTAACTAAAAATGGTGACTTTGAGTTCGAGCCCAACTCTTGAACATGATCGGATAATGAAATTAATATAATAAAAAATCACCTTCACAGGAGATAGAGAACCAGTTACAGTACATGCTAGCGGAATTAAGGTGATAAACATGCAAAGTCAACACTAATTACAGTTTAATTATAAAATATTTTAGACTTAATACATCCAGAGTTCTCTCTACGATTAAGAAGTATGGCATTTGGTTCTTGACTTGTAAAACATCAAGATTATGTATCTTAATAAGTTATTAACTATGTCATGTAAGATGTAATCGTAAAAATATAAAGTGTTATGTTATAAAAAAATTATGATAACGAAATATATTGTATTAAAATTTATCTTAATGAGAAAAAAAATCTAATTTCTCATAATTTAAAAAAAATCTAAATCCCAAATAAATAAACCCTAAACACCTAAATCTCTAAATTACTAACTTAAAAAATGTTACTTTATTCTATACTCAATCACAAAATATGACAAAACTAATTTGCATCGTTTCTTTTTTAACTTTGTTCCATCACTCTCGCACTCTGATATTTATATCATATTTTCTGTTGTAGAGTAAGCACTTAAAATAATAATTTTAAATAATTGAAATACGAAATTTTGATATTTTGCATATTAAAAATTAAATATCATATTTTTTAATTATTGAGGGCACAACAAACATACTAGCTTATTCAAATAGGGTCGTTCACACACACACACACACACACACTAACATTTTGTTGTGATAAATACGTAAGACAATAATTTTTAATAAATGAGATATAAATTTTCATAATTTACATATTAAAAATCAAACATTATATTTTTCAGTTATTGAGCGTGTGTATTCAATATTTTAACAAGGTTAAATACATATATTCACCCTTCAACTTTTATTTTTTTAAATTGTGCCACTCTCAACTTTAGCTTTTCCCAATTGAACCCTTGAACCAGCCAATATGGCATAAATTCATCCCTCAACATTCACATTTTTTTATTATGGCATCCTCAATTTTGTTTGATCTTAATTGCACCCTAAATCAACTAAACACTTGGACTATTTTGGAGTTACGACTCATGTGTATGTGCTTCTGATAACTTGAGGTCTATAGTCTCTACGGTTGGATCGACCATATAATCTATTGTCGATATTAATAGGAAAAAAATTTAAACTTTTGATATTATTTTTATTTTAATTTCAAAACTTTTCAATCTAACCCAATTCAATAATATTGCTTCTGCTCCTTCTCCGTCTTCCAACAAAGATGATGATGATAATGAATGTTCGAAGATTGGATTGGGAATTGCGTTGGGGATTTGTTCGATTCTTCTTGTTTTAGTGAGTAGATTTTGGTGTTACAGAGAAGTTTCATTTAAGAAAAAGAAAAGATGGGAATTAATTCACATCAACACGAATAATCCCATCATTTTCTATTAGACGAGCGCACATCATTTATTTTGAGCCACTCCAACCAAATATTTATATATTGTGAAATTGGTTAAGACCAAATAAAGTTGGGTATCATAATAAAAAAATAAAAATTAAGAGGTGAATTTATATTATATTGACTCATCATGAGTGTAATTAAGAAAAACAAAATTAAGAATATCATAATAAAAAAATAAAAATTAAAAAGGTAAAGTTATGGATTTAGCCTTTTTAACAAGAGAAGCAACCTTATTATTCCATCTGAAGGACATGGTGTCTCCATTGCCTCAAACCGGAAGACGCTGGGCCTAGATACTACTCGAAATGAAGAATCTTCGTGACATGGCGTGCCATTGAATCTGTTATCATTACTTTTTTTTTTAATTTTTATTTAAAATTATTATTTTTTATCGTTACTCATACTCTCAATTTCAGCAAGTGAAGTAAATAACTGATAAAGCCTTTATCTCATTACTCAAGACAAAAAATCGAACGTATGATCTATTGGTGCAATCCCAACTGCTCGTAGTCCAACTGTTTGACCTATGAATTGGGAATTTATTTTTAATTTTTGAAAAAATACTTTACTTTATTCTCTTGCTTTTTTATTTTGAGTTCAATCGTTTTGATCTCGGTTAATAAATAAAATACCTGGATTACAAATATAATGTAGAGACTAATAAGATTTTGAAATATATATATTTCATTACAAATTTTATTCATTCCAGTATATATAAATTATTATTCAATTGTAAAAATTAAATACTCAATTGATGTTGACTTATTAAAAATTTACATTATTTACTTGAATACAAACGCTTTAGGGTGTATTCGATTGCATTCGCATTGCCTAGAAAATAAAAATCACCCCATTCTCTTGAAAAATAAATTTTATGAAAAGAAAGTTTAAATACTTGTACCATACACATTTTTTCATAGAAAAGTTAAGAATGTTTAATTGCTTCCATAGAAAATATTGTAATAATTATACATTTTTTATGATAAATATGTGCAATCAAACACACTCTTATTTAATTGAATATATTGAACCTTTACTCAAATATACTTATATTTATAATCAATTACCTATTGAATAGCTAATGTTTACTTGATTACAAACAAAATGCGCTCGATTATAAAATCTTCTTACTTTGACTTTTAACTTAAGGTTTTCCTAACACAAGAATTACTCGAGTATATACAAGTTTTTACTCGAATACAAGAATTGAATCAAATACTTACTCGATTGAATGGAGTTTATCACTCGATTATCAGAATCTATAATTTGACTTGATTTAAGAACTTTGTTGTATTACTCGATTAAAAACTTTGATTAACTTAATTACTATGTATATACCTTATTTGATTATTCTTTCAAGCATATTTATCTTTAACATACTGTTTGATCATCATCATTCAACACAAATTTTCCTATTCCCTCGTCAAATCAAAATTAACACATTACATAAGAGTCCTTATTTTGATTGAGAGTAAATAGAACCATTACTTATGTCTCGTAAGACATATGTGAAAAAAAAAAGAAAAAAAGTGTCATGCTATGAAAAAGTTTTGTAAGTGAAATATATCATATTAAAATTGTTCTTGATGGAAAATAGACTAAATTACTCATAGTTTAAAAAAATATTAAATTCCAAATAAATAAATCTCAAACACCTCAATCTCTAAATCACTAACTCAAAAAACACCATCTTCTTCTATACTGAATCATAAAATATGATAGAACTAATCTCTATCATTTTTTTTTTAACTTGGTTCCATCGCTTTCATACTCTTATTTATATCATCTTTTATATTGCATAATAAACAATTAAAACAATAATTTTTAATAGTTGAAATACAAAATTTTAACATTTTTCCTATCAAGAATCAAATATTATAATTTTACTTATTAAGGGAGCACAACAAACTTACTAGCTTATTCAAATATTGTCAACTAGTCATCTATGTGGAGTGTCATTATGAAAAACAAAGCGTGTTCATACATGCACTAACGTTTTGTTGCGATAAATACGTAAAATAATAATTTTTAATAAATGAGATAGAATCTTCATGATTTACATAGTAAAAATAAAAAAATTATATATTTTTTTAATTATTGAGCATGTGTATTCAATATGTTAACAAGGCTAAACGCTTAAATTCACCCTTCATTTTTCACATTTTTTTTTATTGTGGTATTCTTAACTTTGTTTGATTTCAATTTTACCCTTAAACCAACCAATATGGTGTAAATTCACCTCTCAACTTTCACCTTTTTTATTATGGCATTCTCAACTTTGCTTGATCACCTTGAACCAACCCAATTTCACGCCATATGAACATTTGAACCATTCTGGAGTTATGACTGATATTTTCGTGCTTTTGATAACTTGAGGTATGTTGCCTAAAGGTTTGAATAGACCATACAATCTATTGTTAATGTTAATATGAACATAATTCAAACTTTTAATATCATATTCTTTTTGATTTCAAAATTTTTCAATCTAATCCAATTAAATAATACTGCTTCTTCTGCTCCTACTCTATCTTCCAACAAAGATGATGATGACAATAAAGGTGCGGTGAGTGGATTGAGAATTGTATTGGGGATTTGTTCGATTCTTCTTGCGTTTGGTGGGTGAATTTTGGTGTTATATAGAAATTTCATTTAAGAAAACAAAAAAGGAAAGATAAGACTTGAATTTACCTCTTTTTCTGGTTTTGCATTTTTTAATATAAATAAAATTCACATCATTAACATTAATAATCTCGTCATTTTTTATTAGGCGAATCACTATATCCAAAGTTTATATGGCGCGAAAATAGTTGGGATTAAGTAAAGTTGAGGGTGTTATAATAAAAAAAATGATAGAAATTAAGAGATAAATTTATATTATATTAATTGATTCAAAAGTGCAATTAAAAACAAACAAAATTAAGAATGTCACAATTAAAAAAATAAAAATTAAAAAGGTAAAGTTAAGAATTTAGCCTTTTTAAACAATAGAAGCAACCTTATTATCGCATCTGGAACACATGGCTTGCCAATTGTCCTACATCCGTCTTCTATAAAAAAGAGAAAAAACCGGAACATGCTTTGCTCTGTTTAGGGAAGTACTTTACTTCAAAATTTTCTATCGCTCTCACGTTCCCTTTTGATTTCGAGTGGATCGCTTTGCTCTGTTTTCGGTTAACTGAAGAAGGAACAGAACAGAAGCCCTGTTGAATTGATTCCCCAAATTATTTTTTTATTAAATTAAAATTATTTTCAAAGATAGTTTCAATGATTCAGCCAAACCTACCGTCGGCGCTCCAAATCGTATCCACTTTCGTCCGTCGCAACCCCGGCCACCGTCCGTTGCTCCACCGCGCGGTAGCCGCTGTTCCGCGTCTGCCACCGTGGAGTTTGACGGTGAGGGTGAGATCTTTCTCCACCAACGAAAGCGAGATAGCCGATGCTGCCGCGGCCATGGAGGAGGTGTGTAACAAGCCATCGGTGTGCACCGCCGATGAGCTCCATTACGTCTCCGTCCCCAATACCAACTGGAGGCTCGCTCTCTGGCGCCACTTTCCTTCTCCTCAGGTCCATTTTTTTTCTTATATCGTTTTGGTTCGCAACGTCAGACTTTTTATAGTTAAAATACGATATTTTACATATAAAAAATTAAATATTATATTTTTTAATTATTAATAATTACACAATAAATTTATTAAGTTATTTAAATATTATTAACTAATCGTCTATATAAATTGTTATTATTAAAAACATAATATATTCATACACGCACTAATGTTCTATCATGATAAATATGCAAGATAATAATTTTTAATAAATAAGATAAATTATGTTCATATATACATTAACGTTCTATTATGATAAATACGTAAGATAATAATTTTTAATAAATGAGATATAAAATTTTTATGATTTACATATTCAAAATCATATAAAAGACAACCATTTTTAATAAATGAGATATGAAATCATCATGATTTAAATAATTCAAAATCAAATGTTATATTTTCTAGTTATTAAACGTGCGCACTCAATATTTTAACAAAGACCAGCCTATAAATTCACCCTTTAACTTTTTATTTTTATTTTTATTATGGCATTCTCTAACTTTGATTGGTACCAATTGAACCCATGAATAATCAATATGGCATAAATTTATCTCTTTAACTTTCATTTTTTTTATTGTGGCATACTTAATTTTATTTAATTCTAATTGCATCATTGAACCAATCATTTTCACGCCATATGAACATTTTGACCATTTTGGAGCTACAACTAATATTTATGCGTTTTTAATAACTTGAGATTTATTGCCTTAAAATTTTAATCGATCGTATAATTTATTGTCAATATTAATAAGAATATAATTTAAATTTTCGATACTATATTAGTTTAGATTTCAAAACTTTCCAATCTAATCCAGTTAAATAATATTGTTTCTATTTTTACTCCATGTTCTAACTAGGATGATGATAACAATGAAGGTGCGGTGATTGAATTAGGAATTGGGTTGGGAATTTGGTTTATTTTTCTTGTTTTGGTGGGTGAATTTTGGTGTTATAAAGAAATTTGGTTTAAAAAAAATAATAAAATAAAAGAAAAATTAAATTTATTTATTTATTTATTTTTTTTTTTAATACAAATATGACATATTGTGAGTCACTTGATTATATGACATGAAATTAGTTGAGATCAAATAAAGTTAAGGGTGTTATAATAAAAAAAATAAAAATTATGAGGTGAATTTACATTATATTAATCTATGCAATTAAAAATAAATAAAATTAAGAATATCACAATAAAAAAATAAAAATTAAAAAGGAAAAATTATGAATTTAGCCTTTTTAACAACAGAAGCAACTTTATTATCGCATCTGGAACACATGGCGTGTCCATTGTCTTCTATAAAAAAAGAGAAAAAACTGGAAGACGCTGGGCATAGAAACAACCCGAAATCGAGAATCTTCGTGACATGACGTGGCATTGACTCTGTTGTCAGATTCTGTTGCTCCACCGCGGGGTAGCCGCTGTTCGGCGTCTGCCACCGCGGAGTTTGACGGTGAGGGTGAGATCTTTCTCCACCAACGAAAGCGAGATTCCCGATGCTGCCGCGGCAGGGGAGAAGGTGGGTAACAAGCCATCGGTCTGCACCGCCGATGAGCTCCATTACGTCTCCGTCCCCAATACCAACTGGAGGCTCGCTCTCTGGCGCTACTTTCCTTCTCCTGAGGTCCATTTTCTTTCTAATATCATTTTCTTTCACAACGTCTCCTGATTTTTGTTTCGGATGTATGAATAGGAAAGAAAGAGGACTTTTGAATTCATTTACTCATGGCTAACCTAATTACTGACTACTTGGTTTATCCCAATCACTTGTGTGCTCAATGAACTTACGCATGACTGGATGAGATGTACTTCTAATTGCTTCATTTATGCTATTCACTTGATTCTTCCAAATCACTTGGTTTATGAGATATGTTCTGAATAGTACATGTCTGTAATGTGCAGGCTCCTCCAAGGAATCATCCGCTGTTGCTATTGTCTGGAGTGGGAACTAATGCCATTGAATACGATCTCTCTCCATTGGTTAGTTTACTCTTATCTTTGACCCTTCCCGTCTCTCTAATAAATAGTTTCCGTTTCAACTTTAGGTAGGCGTGACGTACGTGTATGCTAAGATTGAAAAGAGGCTTCGGGGGTTGGAAAATGTAGGATTAGCTTGACATAATGCATAAGCCACTTCAAGTCTGTTGATACCCTGTTTTAATTTTATAATTACTTTTTATTTAACACCTCTAGAATATATATAACTAAAACTTCCCACCCATTGATTTTTGAACTCTTACTTTTTTGCCCATTGGATGATTGACGTATTTTTATGCCCAAGCTGTGGGTATGCATGCAAAGAAAATAGCATGTGCAGGTTTAATTTGTATGCAATAGTCCAGGTGCGGATCCAGAAATTTTTGTAAGGGAAGGTTGACATTTTTTTTGAGTTATAGAATTGCACATCACAGATTTGGAGGTTGAAATTTTTTTTGAGGTGTAGAATTGCACATCACAAATTTTGGGGGTGGACTGTAATTTTTTTTAACTATGTTATTATTAAAAATTATCATTTTTACATTACAAATGAATTTTTTGTATTACAAATTATTTTTTACATTAAAAATTAATTTTTTATTTTAAAAAATTAATTTTTTAATTAACGTGGATCCGCCACTGCAATAGTCAAAGGTTTAAGTACCCCTTTCAACGCCCTCTTGTGCTGAAGGTATTTCTCCTTATCACACAGCTGGTTCCAAGCTCAGGTAAAGGGGAGTTGCCTTAAGTAGCTTACAGCTAGAGTAAAAATTGTTGGATTTTTGTTATCAAATTTTAAAAACAACATGAGATATAAGACTTGTGATGATGTTGATGAGTAGAGTTTCATATAATTACCCTTGCATTGTATTTGACTATTTGTCGAAAAATAAAGCCTCAATAAAGATGTCAAGCGATCCCTCTTTCTATTTTTTTTTATGTGTTTCTCTTTTGCTTTTTTTATTCTTTTTCTTCTTTATATTTTTTTTAGAGCAAACCTTGGTAGAAATTGTAAGGTTATTCCTTTGTAATTAGAAGGTCTTGGGTTTGAGATGTGGAAACAATCTATCAATAAAAAAAGCTAGGAGAAGACTATAAATTCGACCCTCCCCTAACCCTTGCAAAGTGAGTTGCTTTGTGTATTGGAGATGCTTTCTATGTCCTCTCTCTTTTTAGCCGCTAACAGTGCTTGAATCATCTTGTTATGAAATTTTAGAAAGTTTAGAAGGCTTGATAGGATGACCTTGGAGACAAGTTGATCCATACTTATTGCTTTAATAATGGATGAACTCACTAAACACATTTAGGCAGAGGTGCCATGATGTATGCTATTTGCAGATGACATAATGTTGGTGGATGAAACAAAAGAGGGAGTGAACACTAAGCTTGAATTGTGGAGAAACAATTTAGAATTTAAGGGATTTAAATTAAGTAGAAAGAAAACGGAATATATGGAATATAAATTTAGTAAGAATGCAAGAGTGGATGATGTTATAATAAAATTGGAAGATCAAATCATACAAAGAAAATACCATTTTCAATATTTGGGATTAGTGGTTAAAAAAGATGGAGAAATTCACGAGGATATCACGCATAGAATTAAGGCAGGTTGGCTAAAATGGAAAAATGTATCGGAAGTGTTATGTGATGGTAAAATCACATTAAAACTGAAAGAAAAATTTTATAGGACAGCTATAAGACCAGTCTTGTTGTATGTCTCAGAATGTTGAGCGGTCAAATACTAGTATAAGCAAAAGACGAGCGTAGCGGAGATGAGGATGCTAAGATGGATGTGCGGCCATATAAGAAAAAATAAAATTATAAATGAGGTTATTCGTAATAAGGTAAGAGTAGTGTTAATCGAGGAGAAGATGAGAGATACTTAGACTAAGATGGTTTGGTCATATGAGAAGAAGACCAAGAGATGCTCATGTGAGAAGAGTTGATGAAATTGAACAATTAGTCAAAAAAAGAAGTAGAGGCAGACTCAAGAAGATTTTGAGAGAGACATTAAAGTTTGATATGAAGTGTATAGGCCTAAATATGACAAAAGATAGAAATACATGGAAGTCTAGAATTCATGTAGCCGACCCCACATAGTGGGATAAAGGCTGGGTATGTTGTTGTAATCCATATTCTCATGTTTTCATGTTGTACATGTTAGTTTCATAATATCAACTATGTGTGAAACACAACCATATCAATTATCTTCATTCTTATCTTATGAAAAATTCTTTCCATATAAAGATGGTGTTTTTATCTCATTATTTCCTCACTAGAATGTTGTATTTGGAAGGGAATATGGTTAAAAATTTTGCCACATTATTCTTTTGCATAGATTTGGATTGTCAATGTGACTTCTATAAGTCAATCAACATAATGATGCTGTGTCACTGACCATAACTTAGTCAATATTAGGTGCAATTGATGATGATGATGAGATTGAGAAAGAATGATTTATATATGTGGTTTTGTGTCCTTGATTTGTAGCATCGATCCAGTTAAAACTTAAACCCTTAAACCTACATCTTATGTAACTATTTAGCTCAACCACACTTCACTCAAAGATGACAGCCTAACTCGCTTCTTTCCAAAGACATTATTTAAATCTCTCCTATTTTTTCCCTCCTTAATTAGATTCGTTCCTGGAATTGAACTTGTGACTTCAAAAAAAAAAAAATTGTTGAATGTTGCCATGTGTTGCATAACTTTGAAACGCTCCCCCACTGATGCATTATCTCTTCAAAATTACCAAATATTCTTGTGAAATTTCTGTAGAAAGCCATAGAACTGAGTGCAACTTTTGCATTAAGGTGTTGACTTTTCATAATTGAGTGCACACTCTGAGTAACATGGCGCTCTATAATGTCTCTGAACCCTTGTAAGTTGGCATACTTTACATTTGAATACTTTCATAAATTGTTTTCATCTTTATTTTTGCATTGTTCTTGAATAATTTATGCAGATTATTTCCATGCCAGTTTCTGTTGTTTTTCAGTTGCTTCCTTCTTTTATCTTCTTTTAAATCTTTATTTTATCATCTTTCCTTGTATCAGTTTTATTTTGTTGCTTCAGCTTCAATGCTTCGTAAATAGATAAATTTTCAAATTATTAGGGCATTCACACAATAAATATTGTTACTGTCAAATCTCGTGAAATTAGAAGCTTGGAAGTGTCTTAATCCAGCTGATCTGTTTTTTAGAGATTTCTAAATTCTGTTTTTGGAGGTTTCTAAATTCAGGTTTAGGGAACTTTCCTATTCTTGTTTAGGAAACTTTTTAATTATATATAGTCAATTCTTTCCTTTGTTGTTGTTGTTTTTGTAGAAAGGGAGAAAGGGAAGTGATATTCCCACACACTTTATTGATATGAATCAGAAATATTTGTAAAGAAGTTTCCGAAGATTTAGGACTAGATTACAATCCTATTATCTAGGACTAGATGTTATTCTACTAGATTACAACACTAAGAGATAATCTAAGAAATATCTAAGAAATAATACAAGATAATACAAAACAAAATAACAAAAATAAATAGAAAGATGATAATGGATAATCTTCAAGGCCCGGCCCAGCCGGTCTTATTTTATTTCTTCAACACTTCCCCTCAAGCTGGGGAATAGATGTCAATCATCCCCAACTTGCTCACTAAGGCTTCAAACTAAGTACTATAGAGACCTTTGGTGAGGACATCATCTGCCACTTGTTCAGTAGATGGAACATAGGAAATCTGCAAGAGACTTGTATCCAAATTTTCTTTTAAGAAATGCCTATCAATCTCAATATGTTTTGTTTTTCATGCTGCACCGGATTGTGGGCTATGCTTATAGTTGATTGATTATCTCCCAAAAGTTTAATTGGCCTTGGCCTTGAAATTTTTAAATCTTCTAAAATGATCTTGACCCACAAGAGTTCACACACCTAGAGCCATAGCTTTAAACTCAGCCTCAGCACTTGATCTAGCCACTACCCCTTGTTTTTTACTCCTCCAAGATATCAAATTCCCTCCTAGGAATACATAATACCTAGTTGTGGATCTTCAGTCAAATAAAGAACCACCATAATCAGCATCCATATAGCCTTGAAGCCTCAAGTCTGTCCTAGGAGTAAATAGAATCCCTTTTCTAGGTGTAGCTTTGAGATAACATAGAATCTTCCTAATTGCTACCATATGTTCCTCATTAGGATCATGCATGAACTGACTGATTGGGCTGACAGCAAATGATATGTCAGGCCTAGTATGTGCTAGATATATTAATTGCCCTACCAAGCGCTAAAATCTCCCCTTGTCTACCTCTTGACCATCCTTATTTGCTTGCAGTTTTGTATTGGGATCTACTGGTATCCGTTCCCCTTTTCTTCCTAATAAACCGGTTTCATCAATCAAATCCAAAACATATTTTCTTTGTGACAGAAAAATGCTTTCCTTTGAGTGAGCTACTTCAATGCCTAGGAAGTACCTTAATTGGCCAAGGTCTTTGATTTCAAATTCTTGAGTGAAGTTGTGCTTTAGACAGGCTTGTTCAACTATATCATTCCTTGTCACCACAATATCATTCACATATACATGTAAAGCTGTTACCTTCTTTCCTTGATGCTTGATAAATAAAGTATGATCCCCTTGACTTTGGTGGTATCCCACATATAACATGGCCTTTGAGAATCTGCCAAACCATGCACGGCTTAAGCCCATATAGGGCTTTCTTAAGTTTACAAACTTGATTTTTTTCCATCTAGACTGCTTGAGCCCATATAGGGCTTTCTTAAGTTTACAAACTTGATTTTTTTCCATCTCCTTTATGCTGAAAACCTGGAGGTATTTCCATAAAGACATCTTCTTCTAAATCCCCGTGTAAGATGGCATTCTTGACATCAAATTGTTGCAATTTCCAACCAAAGTTAGCTGCTAATGCTATAAGAATTCTATCAGTAGTCATTTTGGCCACAGGAGCAAATGTTTCTAAATAATCAATACTATAAGATTGAGTATAGCCTTTGGCAACTAGGCGTGCCTAATGCCTGTCAAGTGTTCCATCTACCTTGTATTTAACATTAAAAATACACCTGCACCCCACTGGTTTTGCATCCCTTGGTCTAGGAACTAGCTCCCAAGTATGGTTTCTTTCTAGGGCATTCATTTCTTTCATCATGGCCTTTTTCTAGTTGTGGTCTTTTACAACCTCTTCCAATGATTTAGGAATAGCAATTGTATCCATTGATGCTAGAAAGCTCCGGTGATTAGGGGATAAGCAGTGGTAGGATAAGAAGTTGGACAATGGGTGCTTGGTACAAGTTCTAACACCTTTCCGGATGACAATTGGTATGTCTAGATCTATATATTTCGGTTGAGTCTGAGATGAGTTAGAAGCGTTGGTAGAGTCCTCACCATGTGAAATTTTCAAGCTAGTGTCAGGGATTGATGATGGGTTTGGCTCCAGCTCTTCAATGGGTTGCCTTCTCTTGTAAACATAGGGAGAGCCTTTGTATCTTATAGGAGAACTAAGTCTCGAGTAAGCTTGTTCAGTAGGAAAATCAGATGGCAAAGGTTGAGATGATATAATAGGATTGAGATCTTGTGAAGGGAGACTCTGGATGTTACTATTTCAAGACTAGGGTTGAGAAATTCCCAATCCATATCAGCTTGTCCAATGACATTTGGCCTATCTGGAATTGGAGTAAAGTATGGTTGTGATTCATTGAATGCAACATCTTTAGGGACATAAAATTTCTAAGTGATAGGATGATGGCATTTATACCCCTTTTGTGTTGGAGAATATCCAAGGAAGATACACTTAAGGGCCCTAGGGTCTAATTTGTCTTTATGGATTTTGAGTATGTGAATAAAACACATACATCCAAACACTTTTAAGGGTAAATGAGTATGAAGATTGAGGTTTGGAAAGAAACGAGCTAGACATTGGAAAGGACTTTGACCATTAAGAATCTTAGATGTCACCCTATTAATGACATAGGTGGCTGTCAACACTACCTCTCCCAAAAAATATTTCGGTACATGATGATGGTGAAGGAGGGTTCGAGTGACATTGAGAAGATGTCGCATCTTTCTCTCTACCACCCCATTTGTTTGAGGTGTATCAATGCAAGATGACTCATGGATGATTCCTTTTTTGTTGAAAATAAGTATGCAAGTTAGTATTGAAATAATCCCCTGCATTGTCTGTTCTAAACCGTTTTATAGGAGTACCAAATTGGGTTTGAATCATTTTGCAAAATGTGATTAACACTGACCCAATGGCAGCCTTATCCTTTAGAAGAAATACCCAACACATGCGAGTACAATCATCGATAAATGAGATGAACCATTTTGTCCCAAAATAATTGGGTATTTTGGATGGTCCCCCAAATATCAAAGTGAATCAAATTGAAAGGTTTTGAAGATAACATGTTACTAATTGGAAATGAGACTCGATGATATTTAGCAACAATACATTTATCACACCTAAAGCTACTAGGATCTAAAGATTTAAACAAATCTGGAAATAATTGTTTTAACACTGCAAATGGAGGATGGCCTAACCTAAAATGGTGTAACCAAATAGAAGACAGATTAGAGGCTGACTGGGAGGAGAAGGCCACAAGTTGCTGCTGTCTCTTTGTAGAACAATCACTTCCCCCGTCTCAGAGGTAGAGCCTATTCCAAACCTTAGCCACACCAATCATCTTCCCCATTTTCTTGTCCTGAAACTTACACATTGAAGGTGAAAAAACAGCTAAACAGTTAAGATCTTTGGTTAGTTTATGTATAGAGATCAAACTGGTAGCTAAGGTTGGGACATGAAAAACTTGTTCAAGGTGAAGCTGTGGGTTTAATGACACTCTACCTCTTCCAGAGATAGGGACAGTTGTTCCATTTGCAATGGTGATATGTTTGGTAGGTTCAAGGGTTTCAAAACAATGGATATTAGGGGTCATATGATCCGTAACTCCTAAATCAAGGACCCAAATGCTATTCTTATCAGATTTAGAAGATGTAAAAGTTGTATAGGAAAGAGTATTACCTTGCTGCACTAAGTAGCAGAAGGCTCCATCTTGGAACGTTCGGAGAAAGGCCTTCAGCTTGCCTTACTCCTCAGTATTTAATTGAGTTAGATCAGCCTCTGATTCTCCTTTATCAGCTTCTTCTTCTGGATTTTTATTGGATAGATAACTCTGGGGTTTCATATTTTTGAAGCCTCCAATCTTGCTCAAGATTGCTTCCTTCCCATGTAATTTGAAACAAGTTTTCCTTGTGTGTCGAGGCATTTTGCAATAGCTACACCATTGCTCATCATGATTAGAGCTAGCACCCCGGCTCTGAGAAACTGGTCCAGGTCTTCCAGGGTTCTAAAAACTTGATTTTCTAGCCTTATTTCCTCTTCCTTCTTGCTTATTGATGATTAGTGCTATGCTCAGTTAGGATTGCATATCTTCGATTTTCCTTACTCCTTATAATAGCAAAAACTTCATTTAAATTTGGGAGTTTGTCCTTACCAAGAACCTGCACCCTTACTTGGTCGAATTCATGGTTGAGCCTATGACCAGGTAGGAACTCCACAATCCGGCCTCTTGGTCAAATTCATGATTGAGAGTTGCAGCATCCTCTTAGCACACCATCTTGATGGCTTGATATTGGTCAAGCTCCAACTATAAGCTCCAAGCATTTGGTCACTGTCAACTGCCCTTGTTTGGTGGAGTTAGTCTTTGTTTTCACTTCAAAAATCACAGAGGCATCTTTAACCTTGGAGAAGGTTTATTGGACTCTCTCTCAGATCTCTTTGGCTGTTCTTAGGAACATAAAATTCCTACTTATGTTCGATTGCATTGCACTCCACAATTGTAACATAATCCTTGAGCCCTCCACATCTCATACGGTGAAGGATGGATCTTTTTCTTTCGATGGATTGTTTTGTTAAGTGACTTCCTTTACTGCGTCCTTTAAGAAGGATCTTTGTTGGCCCTTTGAGACACAGTGACCACTTAAGAGGGGGGGTGAATTGAGTGATAAAAACTTGTTAAATCGAATTCTTCCATTTTTTAAACTCTTGAGCTTTTCTTATACAAAGAAAATACTTGTTATAAATATATATGTTGTTTGGGAGTGATAGCAATATAAATACACAAACAACCACAATATTAACACAAGATATATGGTGGTTCGGTGTCTCTAACACCTACGTCCACTCTCTCAAGGTCAACCCGACACTTGAGGTTCCATTATAACCACACCTAGGTTTTCCAACAAGCTCACCTAGGAAACTTTTACACAACACCGAGGTTTTCCTCTTAGCTCACCCTAGAAACTAATACAACCCACCTAGATTACAACGGGTTCTAGGATGCCACTCACAATCCTTAATTAATACAAATAAATCCTATGTCCAAATAACCTTGGACTAATATGGAATTAAAACAATGATATTACAAGGCAAATATAAATAATACAAGAGTTACCAATAAGAAGAAAACTTCTTTGCCCTGGGCTCCAAATGATGTATCTTTAATGCTTGGGCCTTGGATTGCTTTTCTTGAGTGCTTGAGAGTACCTTTAGAAAGATTAATCTTGGTTGTGCATTAGCCTTCTCCAAAAAAACTCTTCTTGATATATAAACTTGAGCTTCCAACGAATTCGTAACGGTTAGAAAAATTCGATTGTTGGAGTCTGGAAGTCGACTGTTCTAACTGACAGTTGACTGTCGACTCTGCGACACCCACAGTCGACTCTAGATGCTGACAATCGACTCTCATTGGCCTATAGTCGACTCCCAATCGATTGGCTAAAACCTGCTCTCGGCTACCTCGACTTTGCATAATCTACATTCGACCATCTCTTACCAGGAGTCAACTCTCAGTCCAAATTTTCAGAAAAAATATATTTGCATGATGATACAAACCATAACATGTATACATTACAAAATAAGAAAGTAGCCCCCATTTAGATTCAATAAAAATATCTAAAAAATCAAAATCCATAACAATAAGAAAATAGAATTTTGGTTTTAGTACAAATTTGGGATTTAGCGATTTTACCACCTCTAAATACATACCTTATATTTCTTGAAAAATTCATTAAAATTATTTTAACAACAATGAATATTAGCTATCAAAATACCGTGAGATAGTTTTTCAAAATAAAAACATTTTCTTATATGTCTCCTTATAATGCGCTAATCTCTCAGACTTAGAAAAATAACATTTCTTGGTTCATTTTGATACACAAAATACTATGATACTTAAAATATGTTTTCCATCATAAGACATATAAAAAATCCATTAGGAGATTTAAATATACCAAAAATAGTTTTACTAAAATTATGTTTTGTTAAATATCAAAATACACAATAGGTTGATTGAAGCAATTTGGCTCAACAGTCTTCACCAATTGAGCTCATTGAAGATAATTCCTACCATATAATCGGTAGGACTGATGAAGGCTCGGCAACTCCCCTGCTATAAGGTTTTGATAAACCGGATTTAGCTTTTTGATTATGTTGGATGAATGAGTAAAAGATGGGGTGTTCAACGAGGATGTTTCTGTCATGATACAATTGGAAGGCATGAACACGAAGGATTTTGACACTAGGGATGGGCTAAAAAGACATCGGAGGGCCGATCAAAAGTAGCGGGGGCGAAAGGACAACGGATGTGCCTTCACGTGTCGGCGCGTGGGGTCAGAAGCAAACTGGCGGCGACGTGTGGGGGTGGGTGGAGACTCCGGCGGCAATGGGTCTCCAGTGGTTGGCCGATCTGATGACGATGAACCCAATGGTGGTGGCAATGCCAGTGCCGGTAGGCAGTTGTCGGACAGTGGTGTTTCAATTTCGACAATGACAGTGCAATGAAGACACTTGAATAGAATAAAGTGATAGTGCAATGAAGGCACTAGGGTTTATTGAATTAGCCTATTAACAAGGCTCTGATATCATGTAGAAAGGGAGAAAGGGAAGCAGTATTCTTGCACACTTTATTGATATGAATTAGAAATATTTATACAAGAAGTTTACTAAGAATTCTCCTGAGATTTAGGACTAGATTACAACCCTATTATCTAGGACTAGATGTTATTCTACCAGATTACAACACTAAAAGATAATACAAAGATAATCTAAGAAATATCTAAGAAATAATACAAGATAATACCAGCAAAATAAATAAAGCAAAATAACAAAAATAAATAGAAAGATGATAATGGATAATCTTCAAGGCTCGGCCCTGTCTTATTTTATTTCTTCAACAGGTTCCTATGCTGTATAATCCTCATTTCTGTAAGAGGACTTGTAAAGTTTCATATGAGAATAAGAATGAAAGTAAAAACATTATGCTTTTACATGGTATCAGAGCTATAGGCAATTCTCTCTATTGCCATGTGCCGTCATTGCCACAGCTGTGTTAGAGTCTGATTCCAGTTTGTCAGCCATTGTAATACCCTGTATTTAATATCAAGAGTATTTAGTGGCAAAGTTTCGAGCCTACGTGTAATATTCAAAACGTAAACAAAAGGCGAGGGACTATGTCAAAGCAAGTCAATAAAGGTAAAATTGACCAAATAAGAGATATTTGACAAAATCAAGAGATTCGCGAAGGTTTGAGGTCGAAAACACGCAATTAGGGGCATCCGGGCAAAAGTGCAGATTTTGTAAACTGCCCGAGGGAGGTCAAAACAGTGAATTCTTTAGAAATTCTTGAGGGAAATGAGATGTTTAGAACTTGTGGGCAGTCAAGGAATTAACAAAAAATCTAGGGGCATCCTGGATAGGGAGAAATGAGGTTGCAAAATAATTAAGGGGCTAAAATGCAAAAAAATGGAAAGCTAGGTGGGAAACCGATCGGCCGCACATGGCCGTCGGCTAGCTGCCTGGAGGCGTCGGGAAGGTCGCTTGGAGGCTCCAGAGTAGCCTCGAGGTGATGATGAAGCGAGTGGTGGTCGCCATTGGCTGAAAATGGCTGCGAAGTGGCCGGCTTTAATGGCGAATGGGATCAGAAATTTGGCTGAGATTTTCGAAGCCATTTTCTCATGATTTAGGGCTATTTGATGGGATTAAAGGCTAGATTTGGGATAAGGGGATAAGATCAATTGAGATTTGGTGGGTTTTGGCGTCAAAATCGGGTATAAATAGGGGTTGAAGGCCGAGGGTTTTGAAGAGCAAGTCGAAGAAATTGGCCGTGTTTTTGCTTGAATCAAGCTTCGGGGATAAGGGACTTTTGTTCTTTGAAGGTTGGAGAGCATTTCTAGAAAGTTTGGAGTCATTTGGCGTAGGATTCATTGGGTTTTAGCGCAACAGCCCGGCCATCTAACCCAATTACAATCATATGCAACCCCAATTACAATATTACCCTTCTACTATCCTAGGGTCGTGACACCTATGTGCCATCCGAACAGCAGTTAGTTGATCTTTTGATAAAAGGGTTGCCCACTAAGCGATTTGAAGAATTGGCATACAAGTTGAGAATGTTTGATATCTATTCACCAGTTTGAGGGAGAGTGTTAAATCTCATGGATTTAGAAGTTTGGAAGTGTCCTAATCCAGCTGATCTGTTTTTTTAGAGATTTCTATATTCTGCTTTTGGAGGTTTCAAAATTCAGGTTTAGGGAACTTTCCTATTCTTGTTTAGGAAACTTCCTAATTGTATATAGTCAATTCTTTCCTTTGTTTTTGTTGTTTCCTATGTTGCATAATCCTCATCTCTATAAGGGGACTTGTAAAGTTTCATACGAGAATAAGAATGAAAGTAAAAACATTCTGTTTCTACAGTTACTTGTATCTTGCTAGAGTTTAGTCAGACAAGTTCCTTTCAACATTGTGACTAAGACATGCAACAACAGGGTTGAGATCCAATTGAGTTCAGGTGGTTCCTAACCCAAGTGCTCAAGTTGTGAAATTGTGAAGCTTATAAATGTTCAAACCCAAACATTTGAAACTGAGAAGATAGCACAAACATCACTGATTGCAAATTGAATACAGAATTTAACATTCAAATACATACAAATTTTAGTCACTGTAAACCTGACTAAATTTTCATTTGGGCTTGGAGTTCAAGTCGCAGATCGCTTCTGACTCCAGTGGATCTTACCCCCATTATTTTCACATATCTTATTGCTAATATAGTTCGTACAATGATGCAATTCAAAAGCTCTTGTCATACCTTCTTAAATGAAGGCTCATTGTGTACTCAGTCATGTTTGTCCAATTACATGTGTGCAGTCTTCATTTGCACGTTACATGTGTGGTCAAGGATTTGACACATGGATTCTTGAAGTTCGGGGGTCTGGATTGAGCATGCAGAAACCAACTTTAGAAGGAATTGAGCAGTCTGCCCAAGAATTATCTGATCAGATGAAAGCTTCTGCTCAGACTGCAACTGATAAAGGTTTTCGTGCAGACCAGCGTTCAAGGAATAACATCTCTAGTACTTTGGTAGATGCTGATATATCCCTTGTCAAAGAAGACCAGCCCAGGGGGATGGGAACAGCATTGGATGAGTCCATTGGAGTGACAAAGTTGACGGGAACTTTTATGCATCTGTCAGAAAGACTCTCTGGTTTTCTAAGTGAAGGCCAGTCACAAATTATGTCTGCCAGATTTTTTGATCAAATATCACGACTTTTGGAGGATTCTTTTCTTTATGAACGTTTTAACGAGGTAAGAGGAAAACTGTCAAGTTTGTTAGAAGTGAGGTAAAATTCTGCTGTGGCTAGCCAAATCAGGGATCTGAGTCATAAGCTTGTAAATATTATTGAAGAAAGTCAACGTTCTGTTTCTCCTCAGCTGTTTAATCTGCAAGAGCTTTTTTCCACAACAATCGATGATCTCCAGAAGCAACTTGACGTGATTGTGAAGTATGATTGGGACTTTGATCATTACTTGGAAGAGGACGTCCCTGCTGCGGTGAGCTGGCTTTCTCCTTGCTGGAAGGCTATAAGCTTGTGATTCCACTTTTCTTAGCCCTAATGCATTCTTCTGATTCTTTCATTGAATTTTTACTGCATGTCAATGAATTATGCATTAACATCACATGGTACAGTCTTCAGTTCTTTTTTTCCTTTTTCTTTAATCACTTTATGCTACAGATGGAGTATGTAAGGGCCCAAACCAAACCAAGGGATGGTAAATTGCTGGCAGTTGGACACTCCATGGGAGGTATCTTGCTGTATGCTCTGCTTTCGCGATGTGGTAAGATAGCATTTTCTATTTAACCTACAGTCACTTGTTATTTCTTGTGAGCTGTAATACTCCCTGATCAGGAAGAAAAGAACAGACAGAAACTTCCTTCCACATTTTAGGAGTTGATTATTTAATATGGACACAGCCTTTTGTAAGTATTGGTTTTCTTCATTTTTCCCATGTATAATTGTAGATGACTAATGTTCTATTATTTATGATTGTTGGTTGAAGAAAGCTTCTAGTCTGTTGTGGGGTTCCAACTTTTCGTGAATGTTTCTCAATTGTTCATGCTGAAGAGAGTCGATGAGGTGGTATGTTGGAACCTTGCTTACAAGAGGCTGCACTAACGATCTGTTGTAAACTTGGAGAAGGAGGGAATAATGAAAGAATAATGCTATTGGTACACCTTTGTGTATACCTTGGGCTACACAAAGGTGTATCAATGATATAAAAATCTCTCATGAGGCGCATAGAGGCGCATGAAGGCGAGTGATATTTTGCTCATAATACCCCTTTATGTAGCTTAAGATGTACAAAAGTGATGAACATATAGCATGATTCATAACGGAAACAATGATTTGCGGTTGGCTGATCAAGGAAACAGTTAACAATCTAGCAAAGATGGACTGTGGTGCACTTACTGCAACAAACCTTGCCACTCTTGTCAGAATTGTTTTAAACTACACAGTAAGGCCCAAGTTTTGGCACAGACATGAGGATTTAAGGGCCAAGTAAATTGCCAAGTTAATGTGGCCAGTAAAGAGCAGTCACTAAATGACACTGCACGAACAAACAAGGAGGAAATAGGAAGATTGAGATGTCTTCTTGAATTCCTAGATAAATTTTCAAGTTCTTGTTTTCTTGCCAAAAGTGGGTATGTGTCTTATGATTGATTCTTTTAAAGCATCACATACTAAAATGGATAGATGGATTGTAGATTCAGTGGCGATTGATCATATGACTCATGATCTCTTTCTTTGATTCATATAAACCAACCCTAAGAAACCAAAAAAAATACTGTAGCTGATGGTTCTCCCACTGACATTGTTGGACATGGAAGTCTTCATCTTACCCTTCGATATCTCTTACAAATGTCCTTCATATCCCTAACCTTTCAACTAATCTCATCTTTATTCAAAAAATTACTAAAGAACTCCTTTGAAAATAGCATTCTTTGACTCTCATTATGTGTTTCATGATCAAGCCTAGGGGAAGATTGGATTTGCTAGTGATTGTGATGGGTTGTACTACCTTGTGGATCTTGCCAATGGTTGAGTAAATGAAACCGTTCTCCTTTCTCTCAATCCTTTTTAACCACATCTAATGAACAAATGATCTGGGCACATCATCTTCGTCTTGATCATCCACCTTTTTCTCTCTTAAAACATATGTTTCCATTGTTGTTAATAGATATGGTTGTGTCAAATTTTCAGTATGAGGTGTGTCAAATTTGCTAAATACTATCGTACTTCATTCCCTACAAATTCAATGAAATGTAATCAGCCTTCTACTTTGATACATTATGATATTTGGGGGTTGACCAACATTCTTGATATTCATGGGGCAAGGTGGTTTGTCACTTTTATTGATGACTGCACTAGGGCTACTAGGTTGTTCTTAATGCAAGACAAATTTGAAGTTATTTCACTGCTTCCTCAATTCCAAAAAATGATTTTTACTCAGTTTGGAGCAAAAATAAAATGGTTTCGTTTGGATAATGCCATAGAGTATTTCAATCAAAATCTCTCTTCCCTTTTTTTATCAAGGAAGGTATTATTTATGAATTTTCATGTGTTGAAACCCCACAATAGAATGAAGTGGTAGAACAGAAAAACCATCATCTCCTAGAAGTCACTCATGCACTTCTTTTTTCTATCTAATGCTCCAAAATTCCTATGCGGGGAAGCAGTTCTAACAGCTACCCATCTCATCAATCGTCTTCTTTCTAAAGTCCTAGTCAATCATAGTCATATACATATCATGTCCAACTATTTTCCTGCATTGCGTGTTTTGCATATTCACAAAACTCTGGGCAAAGAAGTGTGTCTTTCTTGGTTATTCTTTTACCTTAAAAGAGTTTCAAATGTTATGATTCTTCTAGTCATTGTTGTCAAACTCTTGAGTCAACTCGTATGAGTTTACGAGTCACGTAATTTTAAATGAGTCAACTTGCTTATAAACTCAAATTTTTATAGAATCGGAGTTGACTCGCGATTCAATACTGTAAACTCACATACTTTTGTTAGATGTTTAACAATGTATGTTGTTTTTATTTATATTAGGTTATGATTGACTTATGAGAATTTACATTATATATAAATTAATATTTAAAATTTTGATTATGGATGAATGATGATAAAAGATGGACTTAATATTTCAAAATTTCATATTATTTAGTATTTTTGAAATTAATAGATAAATTTATTTTAAAATAAGTACATACATGTACTTTATTCATAAGGAATATGGTTGTAAATTGTAATAATTATGTTATTAAGTAATAATAATTCATTTTTTTTTATAAAATTATGTCATTTTGAACATATATTTACATACATTAAAGAGTATTTACAATCCGAGTTTACGATTCGATTTTATGGATCTTCCTTTGATTCCACTTAAAATCTCGATTTTAACAACCTTGCTTCTAGTCGATGCATCTATGTTTCTCCTGATGTCACATTCCATGAGTCTCAACCTTTCTATAGATTTCCTCACACCCATGTTCAATGGAGCAATCCAAAGATGAAAATGCATGCTCAAGTCTCATCTCTTTTCTAGAGCTACATGCAAACCTTCTTGATAAATCACTACCCCCACCATCATTATCATCATCTCAAACCTTTCCAAATGTTATCATCCTAGAAACAATTGAACAGGTTGTAGATATCACTGCTACAACATACATTGCAGCAATTGATACTATCAACATCGAACTTGTCAATGTTGTTGAACCTGCTAATAACACTGCAAATGTGTTGGAACTTGCCAATGCCATTGAACCTGTAGATGTCTGTGAATGTGTTCAAGTCCATATCCCTTTAAAGCCACTGAAGCAACATTCAAGAAAAGTACAACCCTCACAACCTCTCAAGCAAGTCCAAGAATCAACTCCAAGTCTAGGTAATGAAAACACTTTGAACTTGTTCAATTCTAAAATCAATAGTACTATTGTTTGTGATGCTAATTCAAATTGTGATCTCTATCTTCTTATTACCTGGAGAAAAAAGGAACATGAAAGTGTACCCAACATCATATAGCTAATTTCATCTCCTTACATAGACTATCCTCCTTGCACAAAAGTTTTCTCTCCACCTTTAACTCAATTGAGATACCCAAAACAGTATATGATGCTTTAAGGGACAGGAATTGGACATGCGCCATGAAGGAGGAAATGAGAGCTTTGGAGAAGAATGAAACATGGAAGATAGTGGTGCGCTCCAAGGAAAAGAAAGTAGTAGGTTGCAAATGGGTCTACACTATTAAGTTGAAGGCAAATGGAACTATTGAACGATACAAGGCAAGATTAGTTGCAAAAAGCTACACACAAACCTATAGGTGGATTACCAAGAGACTTTTGCACCAGTGGCAAAAATGAACACAATGAGAATTCTATTATCTCTAGCAATACATTTTGGCTGGAAAATCTAGCAATATGATGTAAAACATACATTTCTTCATGGAGACTTAGAAGAAAAGGTGTACATGGAGCCACCACTGAGCTTTGATGGCAAGTATGGTGCTAATAAAGTTTGCAAATTAAAGAAATCCTTTTATGGTCTAAAATAATCCCTGCGTACTTGGTTTGGGAGATTCACTAAGGTTATGATGTAGTTTAGGTATAAGTAGAGTCATGGTGACCATACTCTATGTTAGAATTATTTATAATTATTATGTGTGTGTTTTATTTGTAATTAAATTAAGCTCATAGATGTTTAAAGCTCGTTATGCCTATTATAAATAACAAGATAAGAGAGGCTAATCTTTTAGATTTTTCTCTCATAATTATTTTCTCATATGGTATTAGAGCCACTGGTAAGAAAAACCCTAACCATCGCTATGTATCTTTTTCCTGCGATCGTCAAACCCCAGTTGTCACCGTCACTGCCCATACCAAAACCCCATTATCTAACCACCACCTGGTGATTTGCAGGAAAAGGTATATATGGAGCAACCACTTGGTTTTGTTGTTCAGGGGGAGTCTAATGTAGTCTGCAAACTCAAGAAGTCTTTCTATGGTCTGAAACAATCTCTACGGGCATGGTTTGGCAGGTTCAACACTGTAGTTCAAGCCTTTGGTCTCACTTGAAGTGAAGCTGTTCATTTGGTTTTCTATCGCCATTCTTCTTCCTTATGTATCTATCTTGTTGTTTATGTAAATGATATTGTTATCACAGGGAGTGATCAGGTTGGAATACAGAAGCTAAAGGAACATCTACATCAACACTTTCAGACCAAAGATCTAGGCCCATTTCAGTATTTCTTGGGTATTGAAGTTGCTCAATCAAGAAATGATATCTCAATTTCTCAGAGGAAATATGCCCTTGACATCTTAGAAGAAACTGGTATGGTGAACTGCAAACCAGTTGACACCCCAATAGATCTGAATGTCTAACTCTGGCCGGGACAGGGGGAGCTTTATTCAAATTCTGGAAGGTATAGGAGATTGGTAGGCAAGTTGAACTATCTCATAATCACTTATCCCAACATTGCTTTTGTTATGAGTGTAGTTAGTCAGTTCCTCAATTCTCCATGTGATTCTCACTGAGATGTTATCTGGATTCTGAGATATATCAAAAGAGCGCCAAGGAAAGGGTTACTCTATGAGGATAAGAGACACACAGATATTTGTTGTTATGCAAACGCAGATTGGGCAGAATCTCTTTCTAATCATCGTTCAACCTTTAGATATTGTGTTCTTGTGGGAGGAAATCTAGTTTATTGGAAAAGTAAGAAACAGAATGTAGTACCTAGATCTAATGCAAAGTATCGAGTTATGGTTAATGCAACTTGTGAGCTCATCTGGCTTAAACAACTTCTATAGGAACTCAAGTTTTGTGAAGTATCCCCTATGAAGCTTGTTTGTGATAATCAGACTGCCTTACACATTGCTTCCAATCCAATGTTCCATAAACGGACTAAGTATATTGAAATCGACTGTCACTTTATTAGAGAAAAGCTAGTTGAATGTGTTATTGTTACAGAGTTTGTTAACTCCAATGATCAATTTGCAGATGTCTTCACCAAGTCTCTAAAGGGTCCTCGAGTGGAATATATTTGTAACAAGTTTGGTGCATATGATATCTATACTCCAGCTTGAGGGGGAGTGTTAGAATTATTTATAATTATTATGTGTGTGTTTTATTTGTAATTAGGTTAAGCCCATAGATGTTTAAGGCCCGTTATGCCTATTATACATAACAAGATAAGATAGGCTAATCTCTTAGGTTTTTCTCTTATAATTATTTTCTCACACTCTATTTGTGAAACACTTAGGTAAGGGAAAGATTACTGTACTATTGGTATATATAGATAATATTATAGTTACTAGAAGTGATGAGGAAGAGAAACTTAGGCTGAAAACACAATTAGCTCGAGAATTTGAAATAAAAAAGCTAGGGAAACTAAAATAATTCCTCAAAATTGAAGTGGCATATTCCAAACAAGGGATATTTATATCCCAGCGAAAGTATATTCTTGACCTGCTCAAGGAAACAGGTACCCTTGGATGCAAACCAATGAGTACACCTATTGATCCAAACCATAGAATGAGCTAAGAAGTTATGCAAGAGATAATCATTGATAAAGGGCGTTATCAAAGACTAGTAGGAAGATTGATTTATCTCTCACACACCAGACTTGATATCGCTTATACTGTGAGAGTAGTTAGTCAGTTCATGCATGATCCTAAGAAAGAACACCTACAAGCAGTTTAGAGAATTCTCAGGTACTTAAAAGCTACTACAGGAAAAGGAATTTTGTTTAGAAAGGGAAGTAACTTGACAGTAGAGGCATACATCGATGCGAACCATGCAGGATCTCTCACAAATAGGAGGTCAACTACAAGCTATTGTGCTTTCCTAGGAGAAAATTTGATTACTTGGAGGAGTAAGAAGCAAAATGTGGTAGTCAAATCAAGTGTAGAAGCAGAATTTTGTGCTATGACTCTTAAGTGTTTGTGAACTTCTGTGGATCAAAATTATTCTAGAGGATTTAATGATTGAAAGTGGATCAATGAAACTATAATGTGATAACAAATCAGCTATCAATATAGCACACAACCCGACAGAACATGATCGAATGAAGCATGTAAAAGTGGACAAATATTTCATCAAAGAGAAATTTGACAGTGGGCTCATTACTATCCCTCACGTGACATCAGAAAACCAATTGACTGATGTTCTAATCAAAGGGCTACCCATTTCTAGATTTCAAGAGATTGTTGGCAAGCTAGGAATGGAAGATATCCATTCACCAACTTGAGGGGAAGTGTTGGAATAATGCAAATGGAAGACTTACTCGGCTAATGGGCTCACCATTGAACTATGTTTCCTAATTTCGATATGGAATGTACAGTTAGTTTTTTCTATATTAATTAGCTACCTAATTAGTTAGTTTCCCAATTGTATAAGTTTCCTTAATAGCTAGTTTCCTTGAAAGATAGATTGATAGTTTCCTTATCAAGCTGTTAAGATTCACCTTAAATATGACTATAAATTTATGTTGTGAATATACAAGAATTCTGAGAATTCCTATAGTGTATGATTTTAGAATTATGATATATTAGGATTTGATTTTGCCTATAGCTAAATGTATGATATACTCAGAAATACTACCTTTGATTATTTTGAATATAGAGTTATCAATTTCCTGATTATTCTAAATCAATATCATCTAAACACTTTTAGCTTATTGCGTTGTGGCCATTCAATTCTTATACCTTCACATATTATGTATAAATGTGTTCATCTTTTCATGGAAAATAGATGACTAGATCATGGAAAAAGATTACTAGATACTGAAAAATGTTTATCTTTTTGATGATTTCTAGTATCATTGTGATGAGTTTAGCATTATTGTAGCTTTTGCATCAATAATGACTAAGACATTAAGGAGTGATATTAGTTGCATTTGATTCTTAAAACTACAACTTTACAGTTTGCTCATGGTTCCTCTATGTTGGAAAATCGATTTGATTTGATTTGATTTGTAGACATCCCAATCAATCTCGTCTGATTGTGGGATTGGTTGTTAGGATCTTTCCATGTTTATTAGTTGTCTTTTGTATATATTTGATTAGGTTTAGTTTCCTTGTCGTAATCTTTCCTCCTACGTTGTAAGTTTCTACATCTATATATAGGGTGGTTTACCCTACAATGTAGAGATGAGAAATACAATTATAGCTTTTCTTACATGGAGCATCTCAGTTCCTAGGGCATTACGTTTCTCCGACCTTCATTGCCATTCATTCTTTCCATGACTCTCAGTTTCTCTAGCCTTCATCGCCATCGTCCTTGAGGTTCTTTCCCATCTACCTTCATCACCATTGCCATGACTGTTGGCCTTCATTGCTGTTGCCACGTCGGTTAGCCTTCATTGCCATTGTCATTTCCATCGGCCTTCATTGTCGTTGCTACTCCCATCGGCCTTCATTGTTTTCCTGTCACCCATCTCTAATCTCTATCGTCACTGACCTAGATTGAGGAGGTGTTGTTGTAGCTACTATTCCTAGCACCCTCGTTGCTATCTCATCTCCCTTGCGTCGCTCGTTTTGTCATCTCCAGCAACTATAGTGGGAGACAAACTGACGCCCTTTTTATCCTAGACTTCACATCTCCGGCATCACGACGTCCTTGTTGTAGCAAGTTGTTGTGACATTGCTGTGAATTGACTTTTCCAAATTTGTTTGGTATTGAAGTGTTCTTGCTCTGGTGACAATCCAGAATACTCATATATGTTTTTTTAGCAATTGTTCGTATTTTCGGGGACTGTTCTTGCTTTTCCTAATAACTCTTGATATTTTCTAGCAGCTATTCATGTTTTTTTCCGGTGATTGTTCAACTTCTAGTGACTGGTCACCCCATTTTCTAGTGACTATGATCTACCCTGACAAGATATGTCTTCAATTTCTACAACCAGTAACCCTGTCCCCACTTTGGCTGATCCTAACACTGGTATATTGTTTGGAGCCGCTTCTAGTAAGTGTCTCTACTTGTTCCTTTAATGCTAATGAAAGTCCACACCTTACTCCATGGATCCTTGACTCGGGAGCAACTGACCACAACACTGTGCCCCACCTTCTTTGAAACCAATAAACCTTTCTTGGGAAATAGGAGGATTGTTGTTGCAAATGGCTCTCATCTTCCAATTGCTGGTCAAGGCAATGTCAATCTCATCCCAAATATTCCATTAAACTGTGTTGTTCATGTTCCAAATCTATCCACTAACCTTTTGTCCATTAGCCAACTTACTAAATCTTTAAACTGCAGTGTTACCTTTTTTAACACACTGTGTTTTCTAGGACTGGACTTCAGGGAAGAGGATTGGACTTGCTAAGGTTAAAGATGCTCTCTACTATCTTGAGGCTGCGAGGACTTCTAATGGATTAGGGCAACAGTTGGCTCTCACGAGGTACCTCCTCTCATGCTACTACTTCCAAAATCTTACTGCAACATTGTCGATTTGGCCATCCCTCATTCAACCTACTAAAAACCATGTTTCTTGCCTTATTCCACAATGTCTCTCTTGACAATCTTCGTTGTGAAATCTATGAACTTGCGAAACATCATAGGCTTCTTTTCCTTCAAGGGTTCGGAGTTGCACTGTGGCTCGATGGTTTGTTTCCTTTATTGATGATTACGCTAGAGTCACTTGGGTTTACCTCATGAAAGACAAATATGAAGTTTCTACTATTCTTCCTATTTTTTGTCAAATGATCAAAACACAATTTGGGGTGTGTATCAAATAGTTTCGGTTTGATAATGCCAAGGATTACTTCAACCAATGTCTAAATCAATTCTTTCTAAAGGAAGGCATTATCCATGAGTCTTTTTGTGTAGACACCCCCCAACAGAACGATGTGGTCGAAAGGAAAAATTGTCACCTCTTAAATGTCACTTGTTCCTTGTTTCATTCTTGTGTACCTAATCAATTCTGGGGGGAAGCCGTGCTCACAACAACTCATTTGATTAATAGTCTACCATATGATCCCTTGACAACAAGAGTCCTATTCGGCTCCTGATGCAACACTACTTGTCTGTCCCCATTTCCTCTAAAGGTTTTTGGGTGCATGACTTATGTCCATCCATCTTTGTCCACATAAATGTGATACGCTTGACCCTCGAGCGCTCAATTGTATCTACCTTGGTTATTCTAACACCTATAAGGGGTATAAGTGCTATCTTCCATCCTCTCATAAATTCTTTGTTTCCATGGATGTTACCTTCAGAAGATATTGTTAGATATGAGCCCTAAAGACTAATTCTAGTGACACAAAGGGACTCGATCTTGTAATTCTTTAAATATTATTTAAATGGCAAGTTTATGTTTTATTTAAATTGCAATATGGTTTAAATTATAAAACATACATCCATTAGTATAATAAGGAGTGGATATCATTCTTAAGAGTTAAGAATACGAGTTACGAATAATCCACAGTTCGTTATACTATAAACATGTTTCTGGCCGTAGAATTCATAATCTGGATAATAGCAACTCGTAAAGGCCAGCACATCGTCTTCTTCCTTATTTAGTATGAGATACTGAAAGATAAGGTTGGTGAGTCTCGTGCCATTCTGTATGAGATATAGAAGGAAGATGAGTGGGTGCTCGTTACAAAAACGAGTTCACTGAAAGGGACTGTTAACATTAAATCACATGGGTTATTTTTTGCGGTCAATCATTTAATGTTAGCTGCGATTTTGCAACTAGTCCTTAGACCTGAGATGACTTGGATATCTGTGTATTGGTAAATTAGGATATCAGGGATATTATGTGGTTGTTCTAATCAAGGATAATCATACGTATCTATGTGCCTGATTCAATGATACATGAGGTATGTGTGCATCAGACATGGAATCTATCATCTCGAGATTTATGAGGAAGATATCCTATGCAATCCAGTAATCACTTGACGATAAATCCTTGGCCAAGGTAATATGACGATGGAATTTGTTCCATAAATGTTGTGTCATAATTAATCAAGATTGATTTTGGATTTGGTCATATGACGAGATTAAGAGATTCAACCTACTGACCATGATCTCATATCTTGTCTGGATATAGGATGATAGAGGGACCGTATTGCATGGTAACATAGTAAAAGGTTCACAATACCCGCTTCACAATAAATTGGGTAATCATGACATATTGCTAGATGTCACTCGTGATTTATAAGAATTAATTGTTGATTATTCTTGTTGTCAATTTATTTGTGAACCCGGAAAGTCCCACCCAAAAAGAAATCACTTTCAAAGAGAAAATAGATAAATTAGTAATTTTATAATTACTAATAATAATGCATTTATTTATTGAATAAATAA
Source organism: Diospyros lotus (assembly GCF_014633365.1). Taxonomy (NCBI): domain Eukaryota; kingdom Viridiplantae; phylum Streptophyta; class Magnoliopsida; order Ericales; family Ebenaceae; genus Diospyros; species Diospyros lotus. Next base: position 9,464,335 of record NC_068344.1, on the reverse strand, counting down.
GAATAATTAAATAATTATATTATGAATATAATTATTTAATCATTAACTGGGTTGGACCTTTTGCTAGCACATTAGGCTTGGCCCAATAGCACTATTGAATTCAAGTTAACTTAAATGATTTGGACTTGGCCCAATTACATTAAATGGAATGGGCTTGAGAAGCCCAACCCATTTAATGTATATATTAGTTTTCCATCTGTTCATTTACTTCACTTGAGTCTTCTTGATTCACTTGAATGTTGAGAGAGTTTTTGGAGAAGTGTTCTTGAATCCAAAAGGTAAGTTGGAAATTTTAGTGAAAAATTTCTCACTTATCTCTCTCTTTGATATTCTTGGATAGAAGTGGTTTCGAATGGACCGACTCAGAATCCTACACTTGGAGGATTAAACGGCGGGAAATCTAACGATGAAATCGAATTTCATCAAAGATGTAACCTTTCGTTTTTGTTTCCAATTTTATTAAACCATAATTTCTGAAAAACGGGATACCTGAAAAACTAAATTTAATTTCCGCTGCGCATATGATAAGATCTATGTAATCCCAACAGTGGATCTGTTGCATTCTCTAATGTATCTATTCTCTGCACATTAACATCTCCTTTACCAACAATCTCTTTAATGAGATGGAAAGGTCTTTCAATATGTTTGGACTTTTGGTGAGACTTCAGTTCCTTAGCTTACGCTATGGTTTCATTGTTGTCGCAAAACAAGGGCACAACATACTTTATAGAAGGAACCTAACCAAGTTCTATCACAAACTTTTTGACCCAGACAGCTTCTTTTGCAGCATCGGATACTGCAATATACTTGGCTTCTATAGTAGAATCGGCAGTCGTATCCTATTTGGAACTCTTCCAACTGAATACTCCTCCGTTACAGGTAAACACATATCCAGATATAGACTTTCTATCATCATCTGATTGAAAATCAGAATCTGTGCAACCTTCTACTTTCAATTCTTCTTCACTATAAGTAAGAATCAAATCCTTAGTTCTTTTCAAGTACTTAAGGATATTCTTAACGGCAATCCAGTGTTGTTCACCTGGATTAGACTGATATCTACTTGTAACACTTACAGCATGAGTAATATCAGGTCTAGTACATAGCATCGCATACATTAGGCTTTCTATTGCCGAAGCATAAGGAATCTTAGACATGCGTTCTCTCTCTTCTTGTGTCTTAGGGCATATGTCACGAGAGAGGTGGATTCCATGTCTAAAGGGCAGCAGTCCTCTTTTGGAATCTTCCATGTTGAACCTCTTCAACACTCTTTCTATGTACTTATTTTGGGAGAGTCCTATCAATCTCTTGGTTCTATCTCTATAGATCCGTATACCGAGAATATAGGCTGCTTCTCCCAAATCTTTTGTGGAGAACTTACTTGACAACCAGACTTTTATTCTTGACAACAATCCTACATCATTTTCAATGAGTAAGATATCATCTACTTATGAGACCAAAAATGCTATTGCACTCCCACTAACCTTTTTATAAACACAGGATTTATCAACGTTTTAAATGAAACCAAACGATTTGACTTCATCATTAAAACGGATGTTCCAACTTCTGGATGCTTACTTAAGACCTTAAATGGATCTCTTAAGCTTGCATACCTTCCCTGCGTTAACTTTAGGTGTGAAGCCTTCAGGTTGTTCCATATAAATATCCTGGTCTATATAACCATTCAAGAAGGCTGTCTTCACATCCATCTGTCAAATCTCATAATCATAATGAGCAGCAATGGCTAGTAAAATTTTGATGGATTTAAGCATGATGACTGGAGAAAAGGTTTCTTCATAGTCAATGTCTTGCCTTTGACGATAACCTTTTGCCACAAGTCTTGCTTTATAGGTCTCTATCTTTCCATCTGAACCTATCTTCTTCTTAAAGACTCATTTACACCCAATAGGTATTATACCTTCTGGTGGATCTACAAGAGTCTAGACTTGATTCTCATACATGGAATCCATTTCAGATTTCATGGCTTGTAGCCATCTTTTCGAGTCGATATCTGATATCGCCTCTTGGTAAGTGGTAAGATCATCTGAGTGATCATTGTCTCCTACAAGGAACAACTCTTGTTCATTTAGAAAACCATATCTCTCAAGTTGATGGGGTATACTCTCACTTCTTCTAATGGGAGGTGCAATACTCAACCCTGGCTTCTTAATTGGTACTTGAACATCTTGTGGCATAGCTTCAGGCTCTGCGAATGGCGAACCCTTCACCAAGTTCTATTTTCCTTTCATTGCCACTTTCTTGAATAAACTTTTTTTTAAGAAAAATGACATTCTTGCTAACAACTACTTGTTGCAGTTCAGGAATGTAGAACTCATATCTTAAGGAATCCTTAGGATAACTTATGAAACTACCCTTTAAAGACCGTGTCTCAAGTTTTTCTAATTTAAGCTTTTTTACAAAAGTTGTACATCCCCAAATCTTAACATGTTTAAGACTGGGCTTCCTATCAAACCATATCTCATGTGATGTTGTAGGAACTGATTTGGAAGGAACTCTGTTTAGGATATATATTGCCGTAAGAAGGGCGTGTCCCCACAGAAACAAAGGTAAGTTTGTATAACTTAACATACTTCGGACCATATCTAATAAAGTCCGATTCCTCCTCTCTGAAACTCCATTCAGTTGAGGCGTTCTTGGTGGGGTCCGTTGTGAAATAATACCTACCTGAGACCTTAAGAAAATCTTCAAACTTGTTACTAAGATACTCGCCTCCACAATCTGATCGTAAGGCCTTTATCTTTTTACCAGTTTGATTTTCTTCTTCATCTTTGAAATCTTTGAACATTTCAAAAGATTCAGATTTATGTCTCATGAGATAAACGTATTCATATCTAGACATATCATCTGTAAAAGTTATGAAGTATTGATATAATAGGCCCACATACATCTGAATGTATAAGTCCTAACAATTCTGTGACCCTTATACCTTGCCCAGTAAAAGGCAATTTGGTCATCTTACCAAGGATACAAGATTCACAAGTTGGATATGGTTCACAACCTAATGGGCCCAGAAGCCCATCTTTCTCAAACTTAATGATTCTGTCATCCCCTATATGACCCAATCTATAATGCCACAAAATTTTAGAATTTCAGTTATCACGTGGTCTCTTATTATTATTTGATATACACAGATGTTTCCATCATCAACAGTCACATTCAAAATGTAAAGACCATTGACTAAATTACCAGTAGCAATTAATTTATTTCTAAAATAAATTTCACAAACATTATTCTTAAAAGAAATTTCATAATTTTCTTTCACCAAAACATGAATAGAAATAATGTTCTTAAAAGCTCCAGGTACACATAAACAATTGTTTAAAACTAAACTATGTTCATGTGATAAAATTAAAAATACAGTGCCGATAGTTGTGGCTGCAACTCTTGCCCCGTTTGCCACCTTTAGCACAATCTCATCATCTGCAAGTCTTCTACTTTGTTCTAGATCTTGTATAGGGGCACAAACATGAGTTGTTGCTCCAGAATCTAGAATCCATAAAGTAGAAGAATAAGCAATGGAAAAATATTCATCAACTATCATCATACCTTATGCTTCCTTTTTCAAGGAACTGAGATAATCTTTACAGTTACTCTTCCAATGCCCATCTTTGCCACAATGGAAACATTTTCCTTTGGCAACTATTTTTCCCTTCTTCTTATTTATTACTTTAGTTGCTTGGGTGGCCTTCTTTTTCTCTTTCCCCTTCTTAGTCTTACTAGAAGAGGACACAACCATCACATTGCCTTAGTTCATGTTGCCTTGGGTTGTTATTAACATGTTCATAAGCTCTGCAGGAGAGCACTTAATCTTATTCATATAGAAGTTTGAAATAAAACCCCCAAATGAATATGGCAAAGACTGAAGAATTGCATCAATTTGAAGATATTTATGCATCGGAACATCCAATTCCTTTAACTTATCCATCCAAGAGATCATTTTGAAAACATGGTCCCCAACTGATCCTCTAGGAGACATCTTTGCTCGAAAGATTGTTTTAGATGTCTCATATCTAGCACTTCGACTTTGCTCACCTTGCAACTCTTGTAAGCGAGTAACAATCAAATATGAATCTGACATGTTATTAAATTGCCGCTTTAGCTCAGTACTCATAGAAAGCAGGATGTAACTCTTAATGACAAGATCATCATCGTGCCACTTTGTGTGAGTGTCCTGCTCCTCCTGAGTAATGTGCTCAGCAGTAGGCCCAAGGTAAGCGCATCCATAACATATGTGATTGTTTCCAAGTTTGTAATCAATTTCAAATTAAGAAGCCAGTCATTGAAATTTGGTCCGATTAGCCGGTTTGCGTCAATAAATTTAGAAAGTGCATTTAGTGAAGCCATTTGATGTATCTGCAAAAAATAAATAGATTATTAGATATCTTGTTTTCTTAACTATCTGATTTTGGTCTTTAAATCAAACAATACCTCCCACTAAATTTTTCAAATTCCTTACTCCCATTAAAGGAAAAAGCAAATTCACGTTGGTATGAATTCTAGTGGGTATTTGGATTATTATTAAATTTATTACTCCTCACATAATAGATTTTTGGAATAATAAATTCAATAAGTGGACAACTACTGTCCAGTACATCTTATGTACGGCCCAAATATTTTATTTCAGCTCCTAGTCCAATGTACCTCACATAATAGTTTCTTGGCAATTGAACATAGTTAAATCATACCATCACGCTGACAAGTCTGCACAGTTGAATATCGATTCCCTCACATAATAGTTTCTTGAGTCACGATATTTGTGCATCCTCATCTCATCAAATGTTTTTAAATAGAAATTAAAGTATTTTAATCAATGTGCAACCCCTATGTATCCATAGCCGATCAACACACGAATTAAAATGCTCCAATTTCTACCGTGATGGAGAGCCCCGATTAGATTGTCTTAACTCTTAAGGTCTAACCAGTTACAATTTAATTTTACAAATATGGAGATTTTTTTTTTTTTTAATTAATTGGTCTCACTTTTCACATGCAACGTTTTAACATACATCAACTATGTAAATAAACATTGCATAAAAGTAGTCGATATGGTCATGAACTCAAACATGTATTCTAGGCACAACTCTAGCCATTGAAATTATGCGGTGCATTCGTGGGCGTATAAATAAGGAAACGCCTATAACTATTACAAGCATAACCCTTTCACATAGGGTCTTCGTTTCCTTTGATTATTTTGCCATCAACGACTTCACTCCAAGCCGTGCCTCAATAGGTGTGAATCCCTTACTTTTACAATTTACTATAAACTACTTTTACAATAAATTAAAAGCAATAAATAATTATTTTACAACCGTTGTGAAAAAGACGGCTACCTCCGGCACGCAGGCTGTTAAATAAAATAATCTATACATCCACATCACACATATATCATCCATGTAGTGTCCTAAGTCCATGACTAATACCGAAATACAACAAGGCATCCACAACATGTTATTAACAATTAAAAGCATATTATAAACAATCATATGATTATTAGACATGGGTATAACAAATTATACCTTGGAGTTTCTTAAAATTAAAAACATATAAATAAATAAATAAAATAATAAAAATTTAAAGTTAAATAAATGAAAAAAATAAAATAAAAATTTTAAAATTACTTATTTTATTTTATTTATTATTATTTTTATTTATTTATTTTATATATATTTTTTAATTTTATTTTCTGCATGCTGTGGTAGACAAAGGAGGGAGGGGGGGCCAGCCCCCCACTGTGGGCGCAGTGCTCACACTAAGCTGGTGCTCGGGCGAGGTCCGCGCACTCTCCTGCGCGCGATGTTGGTGCGCAGGCCTAGCCCGTGCATGGGCAGTAGCGTGGGCGCATCTGCACACACCATGCGCGCCTAGCGTGCACCGGTGCGCACCAGCCGCCCTGAGGCACCCCCGATACTACCCAACAGCTCCGGAACTGATTCCAACCCTGCCAATCATGCTAGATCTGATTCAAGTACTGTCCAACAGTACCAAATCAGTTCTATGGCGCTGCCAGCATGCAACTCATACTCAGATCTCATCCAAAATTCTTTTATTTTTCAAAACACCAATTTTATGTCCAATAATCACATGAATAAAACCATAAAACTGAAAAACGATAGCTCTGATACCACTGTTGGGATTACATAGATCTTATCATATGCCCAGCGGAAATTAAATTTAGTTTTTCAGGTATCCCTTTTTTCAAAAATTATGGTTTAATAAAATTGGAAACAAAAACGAAAGGTTACCTCATTGATGAAATCCGATTTCACTGTTAGATTTCCCGCCGTTTAATCCTCCAAGTGTAGGATGCCGAGTCGGTCCACCCGAAACCATTTCTATCCAAGAATATCAAAGAGAGAGATAAGTGAAAAAAAAATTTTAAAAAAAATGTCTAACTTACCTGTTGAATTCAAGAACATTTCTCCAAAAACTCTCTCAACATTCAAGTGAATCAAGAAGACTCAAGTGAAGTAAATGAAGAGATGGAAAGCTTATATATACATTAAATGGGTTGGGCTTCTCAAGCCCATTCCATTTAATGTAATTAGGCCAAGCCCAAATCATTTAAGTTAACTTGAATCCAATAGTGCTATTGGGCCAAGCCTAATGTGCTAGCAAAAGGTCCAACCCAATTAATGGTTAAATAATTATATTCATAATATAATTATTTAATTATTCTTATTTATCCAATAAATAAATGCATTATTATTAGTAATTATAAAATTACTAATTTATCTATTTTCTCTTTGAAAGTGATTTCTTTTTGGGTGAAATTTTCTGGGTTCACAAATAAATTGGCAACAAGAATAATCAACAATTAATTCTTGTAAATCACGAGTGATATCTAGCAATATGTCATGATTACCCAATTTATTGTGAAGCGGGTATTGTGAACCTTTTACTACGTTACCATGCAATACGGTCCCTCTATCATCCTATATCTCGACAAGATATGAGATCATGATCAGTAGGTCGAATCTCTTAATCTCGTCATATGACCAAATCCAAAATCAATCTTGACTAATTATGACACAACCTTTATGGAACAAATTCCATCGTCATATTACCTTGGCCAAAGATTTATCATCAAGTGATTACTGGATCGCATAGGATATCTTTCTCATAAATCTCGAGATGATAGATTCCATGTCTGATGCACACATACCTCATGTATCACTGAATCAGGCACATAGATACGTATGATTATCCTTGATTAGAACAACCACATAATATCCCTGATATCCTAATTCACTAATACACAGATATCCATGTCATCTTAGGTCTAAGAATTAGTTGCAAAATCGCAACTAACATTAAATCATTGACCCGTGAAAAATAACCCATGTGATTTAATGTTAACAGTCCCTTTCAGTGAACTCCTTTTTGTAACGAGCACCCACTCATCTTCCTTCTATATCTCATACAGAATGGCACGAGACTCACCAACCTTATCTTTTAGTATCTCATACTGAATAAGGAAGAAGACGATGTGCTGGCCTTTACGAGTTGCTATTATTCAGATTAGGAATTCTACGACCAGAAACATGTTTATAGTATAACGAACTGTGGATTATCCGTAACTCGTATTCTTAACTCTTAAGAATGGTATCCACTCCTTATTATATTAATGGATGTATGTTTTATAATTTAAACCATATTTCAATTTAAATAAAACATAAACTTGTCATTTAAAGAATTACAAGATCGAGTCCCTTTGTGTCATTAGAATTGGTCTTTAGGGCTCATATCTAACAGATACCCCCTTCTTCTCTCCCCAACCTCATCTTCAGGAGGAGCACTGTTGTGAAGATGAGGATCTCACTCTTGACACTCGTTTAAACCTTCCCCCCTTCTCTCTACCTTATTCACTCCCTTCATCAGGGTTCTTTGCAATCTTGCAACCCTCCACCTTATCTCCTCAATCTACCCTAATTCAGTCAGATACTATTTGTGATGAACGTAGTCAAATTGCAACATTGCAACAGCTAAACTTGGATCCACAAGAAACCCTCGTCTACTCAAGAAAGAAGGGAGCTAATCCTCGACCAATACGAGTTCAAGACTCTTGCCTGAATGAAGGTAATACCGTTATCCCTTATCCAAAATCTGTGGAAGAACTTAAGTCCCATGACCTTGACCTGCCCATTGCATTAAGAAAAGGCACTCGAGAATGCACAAAATGTCCTATCTACCCCATATCCCAATTTGTATCCAACCATAGACCGTCCTTACAACATCAAGCCTTGCCTCACTAGACACTATAGAAATTCCAAAGTTAGTTCATGATGCATTAAAGGGTAAGAATTGGACACTTGCTATGAAAGGGGAAATGAGAGTACTAGAAATAACATAACTTGGGAGGTTATACCTAAACCAAAGGATAAGAAACTAGTGGGATTTAAATGGGTGTTTATGGTGAAATACAAATCTGATGGGACACTTGAAAGATACAAAGCAAAACTAGTAGCAAAAGGATACACACAAACCTATGGTATAATCAAGAGACATTATCTTTTGTAGTCAAGATGAATGCAGTTAGAATATTCATTTCTCTTGTCGCTTGTTTTAATTGGCCATTGTTGCAATTTGATGTTAAGGATGCCTTCCTACATGGTAACTTAGAAGATGAAGTTTATATGGAGTCTCCTCCTGAGTTTGAAGGATTATTTGGGGGTAATAAGGTGTATCGATTGAAAAGGCCTTGTATAGGCTAAAATAGTCTCTGGGGGCGTGGTTTGGAAGGTTCACAAAGGTAATAAGAAAACTGAGATATAAACAAAGTCTGGGAGATCATACCCTGTTCATAAAGCACAATGGAGAAGGTAAGATCACAACCTTATTGGTTTATGTTGATGATATTTTTATTATGGTGAATGATGATATTGAAATACTTGCTCTAAGAGAACATCTGACACGAGAATTTAAATTAAAGACCTCAGTAGTTGAGCTACTTTCTTGGAATTGAAGTAACCTACTCCAAGAACAGTATATTTCTATCCTAAAGGAAGTATATTTTGGACCCACTGAAGGAACTAGGGAAGTTTAATAGCAGGACATCAAGCTCTCCCATTGATCTGAATCACATAATGGGGTCAAAAGATGAAGGCAACATAATTAATAAAGACAGGTACCAAAGGTTAGTTAATAAACTAATATATTTGTCTCATATCATGGCCCGATATCGCTTACTCCATTGGAATAGTCAACTAATTTTTTCATGACCTGAAGGAAGAACATCTATAGGTTGTCAACTACATCCTACATTACTTAAAGGCTACTCCAAGAAGAGGAATCATGTTTTCGAACAATGGTGGTATGACTCTAGAAGCCTATTTTGATGCGGACTATGCAGGGTTCCTTATGGACAGGCGATCCACATCAGGTTACTGTACGTTTCTAGGAGGAAATTTGGTCACATGGAGGAGTAAAAAGTAAAGTGTGGTTGCAAGATCAAGTGCTGAGGCAGAATTTAGAGTTATGGCTCATGGAGAATGCGAATTTATGTGGCTGAGGATTATTTTAAATGACTTCAAGATCAAATCAGAAGGAACGATGAAATTGTATTGTTATAACAAGTTTGTTATCAGTTTTGCTCACAATCCAGTCCAACGTGATCGTAATATAGAGATCGATAGATATTTCATCAAGGACAAACTGGACAGTGGTTTAATTACTACTCCTTCTATGCCAACAAAAAATCAATTAGCATACATCCTAACCAAAGGTCTTCCACCAGCAAGATTTTAGGAGATTACATGCAAACTGGGAATGGTCAATATATACTCGCCAGCTTGAGGAGGTGTGTTGGAGAAACTAATTTGATTTGTAGACATCCTAATCAATCTCCTTTGAATGTGGGATTGGCTGTTAGAATCTTTCCATGTTTGTTATTTGCCTTTTGTACATATTTGATTAGGTTTTCTAAACAAGATTGAGAAAATATAATTCTCTATTTCTTGAAATAATACAATGATTTCCCTTTTCTCTTTATAGAAGAAGAGAATAATACAAAAGGAAAATAATAAAAAGGAAATAGGAATATACATAGAATATACATAGAATCTAAGATATACAAAGAATATTCTATATCCATGAAATACTTCTATTTCTACACTCCCCCTCAAGCTGGCTTGAAGATATCTTCCATGGCAAGTTTGCTCACAAGATTCTCAAACTGAGTTCTATGTACTCCTTTTGTAAGAATATCAGCCACTTGGTCAACTATTGGAATGTAAGGCATACAAATTACTCCATTATCAATTTTTTCCTTAATAAAGTGTTTATCCACCTCTACATGTTTTGTCCTGTCATGGAGAACTGGATTATGAGCAATAGAGATTGCAGCTTTATTATCACAGTAAACTTTAGCTGGAAGGGAAATGGAGACCCTCAAGTCTGATAGAAGCCTCTTTATCCACATGATCTCACAAATACCATGGGCAATTGCACGAAATTCAGCTTTAGCACTGCTTCTGACCACCACATTTTGTTTCTTACTCCTCCAAGTAACAAAATTGCCTCCCACAAAAGTGCAATAACCTGATGTAGATCTTCGGTCAGTTATACTACCTGCCTAGTCCGCATTTGTATAAGCCTCTACATGAAGATGTCCACGTTTTCTAAAAAGTAGACCTTTCCCAGGGGTTCCCTTTAGGTATCGCAGAATTCTGTAGGTAGCTTCAAAATGTTGTGAACTAGGTGAGTGCATAAATTAACTTACAACACTTACAGCAAAGGCTATGTCTGGTCGAGTATGGGATAAATAGACAAGTCTACCTACAAGTCTTTGATATTTCTCCCTTTCTACCATATTCTTGGCCTCGGCAGGTTGAAGTTTTAAGTTGGGTTCAATGGGAGTTTCAACAACCTTACACCCAAGCATTCCTGTTTCATTGAGTAAATCCAGAATATACTTACGTTGGTTGACAAAGATCCCCTCCTTAGATCTTGCAAATTCTATCCCAAGAAAATACTTTAGAGGACCCAAGTCCTTGATCTCGAACTCGTGAGCTAATCTCCTCTTAAGCTGTTCAATCTCTCCCTTGTCATCATTAGTCATTATTATATCATTCACATAGACAATTAAGATTGCTTTCTTACCGTCGTCGGCGTGCTTAAAGAATAGTGTGTGGTCTACTTGGCTCTGAATGTAACCATAACTTTTTACCGTCTTTCCAAATCTTTCAAACCACGCTCTCGGAGACTGTTTTAAACCATACAATGATTTTTTTAAACGACATACCTTGTTTGTACCGAGGCTCTTTTCAAACCCTGGTGGAAGATCCATAAACACTTCTTCTTCTAAATCACCATTTAGGAAGGCATTCTTAACATCAAATTGGTGGAGTGGCCAATCAAGATTCACTGCAAGGGAGAGGAGAACTCGAATGGAGTTTATTTTAGCTACTGGAGCAAATGTTTCTTGATAGTCGATGCCGTATGTTTTGGTGAAACCCTTAGCAACCAACCTTGCTTTGTATCTTTCAATGCTCCCATTTGCCTTACATTTTATAGTAAATACCCACTTACAACCTACTGTTGTCTTGTCTTCTGGTTTATTCACAATCTCCCAAGTTCCATTATTTCTAAGAGCACTCATTTCCTCCTGGACTGCTAACTTCCAATCTGGGTCACCAAGGGCATCCTGAATTGTTCATGGGACATGCAAGTTAGAAATATTTGAAAGAAAGGCCTTGTGATGATTGGACAATTTTTTATATGACAGGTATTTAGCAATTGGGTGTTTGGTACAAGATCTCACTCCTTTCCTAGTAGCAATAGGAACATCAAGATCAGACGAATCAAATGAAGAATAATCTAGAGGAGTGAGTTTAGAGTTACCATGAGAAGAAGAAGAACTATCGGAAAGCCCATCACTCGAATACGTCGATTGTTCAATTGTTAGAGGAATATTCGGATTGATAGTATTCTTCAGGGTTTGTCTTCTAATATAAAACTAAGCTCCGGTTTTGGAATATTTTGATCCGTTTGTGGTAATTCTCTCCCTGATTCCAATCCCATCACGCTAGGCACCTGTGAACCAGACACACCCTGTTCCACAATATTTGGAACATTTATATCCTTGAGTTGTTTATCAGAGTGGAGGGGAGCACCAATCATGGTAGGACGAGGATCATAGAGTTTTAAGTAATTATTCTCCTCAACATTAGAATTCAAAAAATTATCTTCTTTCTCAATATGCTCCCCCTGAAGATGATTTTTGGGAAAGTAGTGTTGAGTTTCGAGGAAAGACACATCCATACTAATATAAGTTTTTTTGGTAATAGGATTAAAGCATTTGTACCCTTTTTTATTTGGTGCATAGCCCAGAAAGACACATTTTTCAGCTGTGGGATTCAATTTGGAACGAAATATTTGAGGAACATAAACAAAACAAGTGCATCCAAAAACTTTTAAGGGTAACTCAGAATATATACGACAGAGAGGGGAGAGTTGTTTTAAAGAGTGTAAGGGGGTTTGAAACTGTAGAACACGAGTGGGCATACGATTGATGAGATAGGAAGCTATTAAAATTGCATCACCCCAGAGGTATTTAGGGACATTCATAGAAAACATGATGGCCCTACCAACCTCGAGTAGATGTCGATTTTTTCGTTCAGCAATACCATTTTGTTGGGGAGTTTCACAGCAAGTGGATTGATGTAAAATTCATTTTTCTTTTAAAAACACCCCCAAAGATTCATTAAAATATTCAGTGCCATTATCAAATCGAAGAATACAGATTTTTGTGTTAAATTGAGCTTCAATCAGATGGAAAAAATCCTTGAAAGTTCTAGGCACATCGGATTTCTTTGCAAGTAAGTAAACCCAACAAATTCGAGTATGATCATCAATAAAAGTAACAAACCACTTTTTTCCAGATAAAGTGGAGACCTTAAAAGGGCCCCAAACATCACTATGTATTAAATAGAATGGTTTTGAAGGACAATAGGGTTTTGAAAGAAATTTAACACGATGATCTTTGGATAAATGACAACTCTCGCATTGAAACATAGAAGAATCCACTCCTTTAAACAATGTAGGAAATAAATGTTTCAAGTAAGGAAAACTAGGATGGCCTAGCCTAAGATGCCATTGCATTATTTGATTAGAAACAGAAGTAGAACTAATACCACTCAACCCGTGAGCTTTTTTATTACGCAAGACATCCCCATCCAAATAGTAGAGCCCATTTATTTCTCTAGCACTGCCAATCGTCTTCTCCGAGTTCTGGGCCTAAAAAATGCAATAAGAATAAAAAAAGATAACACGACAGTTAGAATCTTTGGAGAGTTTACTAACAGAAAGAAGATTGTAAGCAAGTTTAGGAACATGGAGTACTGATTGAAAATCAATATTGTCAGAAAGTTTATTGAGACCTTTACCTGCAATAGGGGAAAGACTACCATCGGCTATTCTTATTTTTTTACTACCAGAACAAGGAATATACGAGTTGAACAGATGCTATAAACTAGTCATATGATCAGATGCCCCTGAATCAATGATCCATGGAACAGACTGAAAAGAGCTAGATAGGGCAAAAGAGTTTCTACCTGAATAGGCCAAAGAACAATTGGGTGTATCAGGGGACAGATTAGGCTTTAGCAGTCGTAGAAGTTGATCAAGTTGCTCCTTGTTGAATGGTCCTGCATCAACTTCATGAGCAGTAGGTTGGGATCGCTTCGATCTAGACTTCCAATTGGTTGGCTTGCCATGAAGCACCCAACAGGTCTCCCAAGTATGGCGTGGTTTATTGCAATGATCACACCAAACACGAGGTTTTTCTTCTGCCTTTCGTTGACTCGTAATATGCCGCCCACCAGCATTAGCATCAGCAGTCACAAGCGCCATATTTTCAGATAGCCCACTTTCTCCACTTTTTTTCTTGCCCAACATAACCAGTCTTCGGCTTTCTTCATGCCAAACTTCAAAGAAGGCTTCACTAAGAGACGGGAGTGGATTTCTACCGACGATCCTCCCTCGGACTTCATCATACTCAACATTGAGTTCAGCGAGAAACTTAAATACTCGATTAGCATCGACCATTTTCTGATAATATTTGCAATCTTCTGTGTTTTTTCACTCATATGTATTGAAGAGATCCAAGTCCTGCCAAATGTGCTTTAAAGAATTAAAATATATGGTGACAGTATCACTACCTTGTCGAATCTCACCAAGTTTCAAGTTGAGCTCGTAGATTTGGGATTGATTCCCCAAATCGAAATACATGGCAGTGACTTCATCCCATAGTTCTTTTGCTGTAGAGAAGCACATATAGTTCGAACTTATCTCTTCCTCCATGGAGTTAACAAGCCACGTCATCACCATCGAATTTTCGGCATCCCAAGTGTCATACAACAGGTCTTTACTGTCTGGGGCTAATGTGGTGCCAGTCAAATAGCCAATCTTTCCCCGACCTCGAATGTACATACGAATAGATTGCGACCAATGCAGGAAATTGGTACCATTGAGACGAATGGTCGTAATCTGTACCGGATGTTAGTCGGAGGAGTTTCGGGGAACGCGAAACTGGTCTTGAGAAGACTGGGATTGCTGGGTCGGAGTGACTGAAGATACAGAGTCAGTCATGATGGTTGAATAAATGGATCAGGGCAGCAGAAGCAAGGACCCACTAGCAGCTGGATCTGAATCTGGAGCTATATAGATCTGGACACCCTAGCAGAGACCCACGGATCTGGATACTTAGATCTGGGTACTCAATTGCCCAATCTAAACAATAAAGGTCCAGCACAAACAGCAACACAAACGGCACTAGCGAAGCACGAACGAAGCAGCAAGAACGAAGGAGGCGGCTCTGGTGTGTGATGCAGAGCCGACCTTCTCGACAACAACAGGTGCGATTGTCCAATGCGTGATGGGACGCAGGACGAACGACGAGTAGGGGCTGCTCTGGAGAGCGATGCAACGCTGATCTTCGCAACCAAGGACCGCTATAGGTGCAACTGATGAGAGCCAACCTTTGCGAGAGGCTAAGGGTTCGCGACCGTTCCAGAGGTGGGAACCCTACTGGAGAACAACAACACCTGAAGATGCAACAGCGATCGGGATGGCCGAATCTCAGAGGCAACGGCCGATGTAAGGGCGGCGGCAGTCGGATGATGGCCATTGAAGGACATAGAGCTTTTAGGGTATAGCAAAGGAAATGAGGAAATTAAGGTTTCACAGTTGAATGACTGTGATTTAATCCTAATTTTAGCTCTGATACCATCTAAACAAGATTGAGAAAATATAATTCTCTATTTCTTCAAATAATACAATGATTTTCCTTTTCTCTTTATAGAAGAAGAGAATAATACAAAAGGAAAATAATAAAAAGGAAATAGGAATATACATAGAATCTAAGATATACAAAGAATATTCTATATCCAAGAAATACTTCTATTTCTACAAGTTTAGTTCCTTGTTGTAATCTTTCCTGCTTTGTATGTTTCTATGTGTATATATGGGCTGATTTACCCTACGATATAGAGATGAGAAATACAATTACAGCTTTTCTTACACTATATTGTTTAGACCTGCTACAGGAAAGATGATCAAAGTGATTGTTTCACGCCCATTTGTTGGAGTTCATACCTCATACATTTAGTATACTTGTACATGTGGCAAAGTTTTGTGCTGTTACTTTAGAGCAGATAATTTAGCAATCTTTTCAATTCCACTGTATTGTGTCTCAAAGGCCTTTGGTATGGCTACCAGCAAAGATTTAGCTGTGTTGTCCATGGAAGCACATTGTAGAATTCCCTCCCCCACTGATTTGCTGATAAGAATAGACTGATGTGTCTGTGTTGGACCTTGTATAAATGTCATAGTATCACAAGTACTGATTTTCTTTATGAAGAATACTTCTATTTTTAAGTTTCGAGATAGTTTCATATTTTATTCATCATTTTAAACCTTTCTTGCCCTTTTTGGTTGTCTGAAAAGGTTTTAAAGGAAGAGAACCTGGGTTGGCAGCTATTGGTACTTTGGCGTCGTCACTAGACTATACATCTTCAAAATCAGTGCTCAAACTTTTCCTTCCCCTGGTAAGTTGATAGAACATGCAGGGAAGGGTACTGTTTGTGTAACTATCTTTGTGTATGTCTTAGGTGGGATGCCCTCTTCCAAAGGTGTGATATGAAATAATTTTCTGTACAGGCTGATCCTGCACAGGCTCTCAATGTTCCTGTTCCTTTAGGGGCATTTCTGTCAGCTGTTTATCCTCTTTCATCTCGACTTCCTTATGTCTCATCTTGGCTTAATCTGATATCTGCAGAGGACATGATGCATCCGGAGTTGTTAAGAAAGCTTGTCATGAACGGCTTTTGTAAGTACAGCATCCAAAATTTCTTGAATTTTTATTTGAAATTATAAACTTTCTTACTTTATTGGTGCTAAAATTGAAGGCATGAAATCATATTTTTAGAGTGGTTTCTAAAGAACCTCTCCGTCTAGAGCACATTATGTGACATCATGACCTTGAGATTATTATGTTATTGCTTATGAATCAAAATTGAATACATAGATGTGTATGTTAAAATATGTTGATAAAAATGCTTTAAATATATAATTTACATCTTAACGGTTGATTTTCAAGCTAAGGTTGAGTCAATCTTTTAAGTCCCCTGGTGCTGTAACGTTTGAGGATGTAATTTTACATTTTCCCCAATAGGCAACTAAATTGTGAATCATTGGATGGACTGATGTAGTAAATGACCATGGAGCAAGTTATATCGTTTTTTATTTGAGCAAGATTACCAAAGGGCTTATTCCAAAAGGAAAAGAGTAACCCAGGCATGCCTCTAATCAATTTTGGAAGCAGCTAAATTTAGTAGTTTGTTTTGTTTTTTAGTTTTTTTCTTCAAATTGACTTGTTGCCTCAATCGACTGCCAATCTGGTGAATCATTCCAAATAAATAAAATGTAAGTGCTGAGAATGATGATTTAGATGGATAAAAATGAGATTGTGCAGACTTAAAGGACGTTATTAAATGCTGGTACCTGTTAACGGAGGCTGCTGGGAGGTGTTTGACCAAAGATTTTGTAGCCTTGTAGGATAGTTGCTTCTCTTAGGCTTAAACTTGTGTTCTTACAATTGGCTTGGTCTGGAATAATGAAATCCAATGTATGAGAATCTAAGAGACACAGACACGGGCACGGGACATAGGGAAACGACATTTTTCGAAAAATTAGGACACGGGTTGGGATAAGCTAGGTAATGAACTAAATTTTTATATTTCTAGTGACATGAAATACCAAAACTATATTCTAAACTCATAAATATGCATTTAAAATTCAAAATATGAAGTTCCCAATAAGTAGCTCTAATCTCATTACTTATTTTGAATTTAAACACCAAAAGATCTAAAACGAGTATCTAAGATTAAAAAAAATAATAATAAAGACTAGATTTAGGAATTATATAAACGCTAAACATAAATCAATCCTTCATGCCTTCATACTTCAGGCCTTAGCTGCTTGATCTTCAATTTCATTTACATCATCAATATTATCTACAAAAGTCACACCCTCCAAGTCTGGTTCATCCAAAGAAAGATTATCAATTTCAAGCATCCCAACATCCCCAAATGAATTAAACAAATCCCTAGCTATATCCCACATATTAGTCTCTCCTTGTACATATTGTGGGGATTTTCTTGACAAAAGGCAAAGGTTACTATGAATGAAAACTAAATCTTCGGCACATGCTTTGGGGTCGTCTTGTTTCTCTTCATGGGATGCACAAAAGAGCAAGTACTCTAATTTCTTTCACAACATGAAGAGGATGATGGCTGCATAAGTTAACCACCCGAGGTTAAGGAGTTGAAGAACCATGGAGGCTCCACCATATAATAGAATACATCGAGTACCTGTCTTCTATAGAGTCACTATTTGCAAACTCCCCTTCTCATCAATGAAAATTTGTAAATTTAGTAGCAACTCTAACACGTTTCTCATTATAGAAAAATATGTTTTCATACACTTTCCCCATTCTTTGCTTACGTCCAAATTCTTATGTGGAGCAATTTGATTTAGATGTTCTTGGAGCCTCTTTTCATTGTAAAACCTTTAGTAAAACATAGAGTAAAAAGAAAAAAAGATAAAAATCTGTTTGAATATAAATGACAAAAACACAAGCACCCAATATAAAATTAAATTAGAAAAAGATAGAAAGAATTACCTTGGATTCAAAGAATGAGCTAAACAATGGAGTGATGTATTATTTTTTGTCCAACGATCAATAAGGATGTCATATACCACCTCATAAAAGATAGATGATTCGGTTAGCCTTCCCCCTCATGCTTGTATATTGCGTTCTTCACATTTTCAATCGTAGAATCCCACATCTCGTGGACTAAATGGAGACAAGGTCTAACTGTGTCACAAGCTCTAAGCATGTCATATATAGGTGTTGTGAACTCAAAGTATATAATCAACACCATCCCACCAAAGTTCATCCAAAATCTTGTCACTCGCAAACCTTGCCTTAATCATATCATCATCTTGGTAGCATGACCATTTGTCATTGATCCCCATTGATTGCAGACCACAATTGATAAGCTTGAGCCTTTTTAACATTACTATAGTTGTTGCAAAATTGTGTATCTGCAACAGATAACAACTTTAAAGGAATTCTAGACAAACTATCTATTGGGATGTAACCCACATAGAAGTCTAGAATTCATGTAGCCAACCCCACATAGTGAGATAACGGCTGGATATGTTGTTGTTGTTGTTGTTGTTGTAAGCATCATCATGAATTTCTGTAATCCAACTGCTTGTGTCATAGGTAACTTCACTATTTTCATGATTCTTGGCTGCATAAATATTTTTCAATGCCAAATTCAACTATGAACCACACAAGGAGTCCAAAAAAAAAAAAAATGGAAATAATCCTTAAATGATTTGCCTGGCACCTTTACAATTTCTGGCGTTATCAGTAATGAATCACATTATCAACCCCAATCTCATTGATCACCTCTTGCATCAGATTAGTAATAAATTTCTTATCTTTAACTTCCCCTGAATAGTCAACAGCTTTCAGAAACTATGGGCTAACCATCTGAAACTGCTATAAAGTTAATTAATGGTCTTCTTTGTGAGTCATTTCAACCATCACTCACAATACTAATGGCCCTTACCCTCCAAGTTCCTTTGATAGGCTCAAACAATCTTTCAACATGTGCCTTTTCATGTTGGAGCAAACTACTCCTCAACAAATTATATCCAGGAGGCAAATAACCAGGAATTGCATTAGCAGTTGCATAGGTATAAGAACTCACATAATATTGACTCCTAGCAAGATGAAACAGTAAACCAGCTGAATAAACCATTCTAGTAATGTTAGCATGCAATTCATTATTTGCTTGCATATTAAAAGCTTTGGAACGAGAACTACTTCTACCACTACTTTCACTCACTCGTTATTCTCTTTGTTGAGCTAACACTTTCTTGTACATAACCCCCTAATGATCCTAATACAATATACTTTGATGAACCACTTTGAGGAGGCAAAGGAAAATTTTTTAGCTCGTTCTTCTTTGCTATCTCAACTTCATCATCTAACTTTTGTACTGTCAAGACCTTAGGATGTATAGTAGCTTATGGTAGAGTTGAGTGTATTAGATTATCCCTCAGGAGGAGGAGTTAATTCTGTTAAGTTGATTACCAATAGTTATTTTGCTTATTGTATTTTTTGTTAAGCTGTTGAAGTAGTTATATAAAGCGATTAGGGCTGTTGTAGATGGATTATCCAGAAATATATCAATTGAATCTTCTGATTCCCCTCCCCCATTCTCTCTCTCTCACAGATCTCTCTTTCTCTCCCTCAGCTTCTCTTCCTCTTGATTCTTTCTGATTCTCCCTCTCGATCTCCTTGTTTCTTTTACCTCCTGTTTTTCCCTCTCTTTAACCCTAGGATCCTAACAATTTAGTATCAAAGCAAGGTTTTTCTTGGCTGAGATTCCTTAATTTTTTGCACTAACAATTTAAGCGAATGTAGTTCAACTAACTTTCAACGGTGATTCTAGCAACTTCTAGAGCAGTTCCAATTTATTAGAATTTGCAGACAAGCAAGGCTATCCTTGAAAGCTGATCGCAGGCAAATTTAGAGGAAGCTGCAACTGAGGCAATCAATTTAGGAGGTATAATAAAGGTGATACCTACAGAGCTAAGCAAATTTTGGCGAGTATAGGAAATTGTTGCAACAGGCGAGTCAGAAGGTGGAATCGAATCTATTGCCTAGCAGTTCATTTCAGTCGGAAGTTCAAGGTTACTGATTGGTGCGACGATCGATTCTAAGAGGCCGATTCATAGCAGCTGATACTCGGTTATTGCAATGGACTCCAGTGAATCCTTGTGATCGAGATAGCGAAGCAAGGTCAGGTGATTCTATCGAACCGGGTGTTTGAGATAGATTGGGTCACAATAAGAAGAGTGCAATAATACTTGACTCGGAATTGAAGTGAAGTAAAGCAGTTGATCAGAAATTCTTGTTCGAATTTTGACAGCGATGACTAAACTAATTGTACGAGGCGATGGAAAATAAGTTTGATAATGCAAATAGTTGAATGTGCGAGGAAATAGGTAGGGTGATACACGAAGAGATGCATAATTTCATGATAATGTTCACTAGACAAAATCAAATTAGACTACCAACTTGCTTGCTTTCCAGTGAATATTTTGATCCACTTAGTATAAAGAAGCAATCAAATCTTGTGATTGGTGGAAATCCTCCCTCTCCTCAAAGAAATGGATCAGATCATGTTCGGTTGGAGCTTCGTACCTTACTCGTCTATGGAATTAGAATTCCAAGAATAGTTGATGGAATCAGAACTCCATTGTCAAATCTTAAAGTTCAACTCAAAGAGATGAAATTGTTCTAGTGAAAAAGGACTTTGGAATGTCTAAGGAAGAAAACAATGATAAGAAGAACGTTATTAATGAAGCATTACAGCCTTAGGAGCTCCTTAAAATGGAGCAGTCTAAGGAAAAGGGCGTACAATCATAGGAGGAGACATTCAAGAACTTTTAGAGAAATGGTTGGTTAACATCAACCAAATGATCAACTGAAGGGACGAAAGACTGACTTTGTTTGCAAAGAATTGGAAGGTTAGTAGATTAGTGGGATCTATATACAAAGTCCACTATAGTATCGGTTTCAGCAGGAGCTGGACTCCTACCTAAGACATTCAATCTGCATGAAGTTGTTGACTTACCTGCAACAGATCCGAAAATTCAAGATGATTGTCTCGATTGTTTTGATCATGAGAATGTTGATTTAGATGTTGGAGATGATGTGGATGGAGATATATTGGCAGCTGATGTTGCAGAGGACAGCAATTTGCCTATTGGAAATATTATTGAAACTCCTGAAGGAGAATTCTGTAGACATGAATTCGGTTAAAGTTGTTAGGCAACCAGATGCAAAGCTGATAAATCAAGATGTACCTATTGAAAGGTTATAGGAGGAAAATGATAAAGTAGTTGATGAAGGGATAGAGAAAGCCAAGTCCATGTTACCCTTGATGATTAGTCCATTGACTGAAGGCCTAGCTAGTGTCCAGGATTGGAATCTTGTGAGGAATGGAATCGATATTGGAGTTCTTAAGAATACTATTCCATTGCTTTTGATTTTGGAGAAGGCTAAGGATTCCTTAGCTTTGGTTAAAACGAGCAACGAGAAAGTAAAGATAGCACTAGCAGGAGAATATCTTACTGTCGACATGAAAGACTCTAACCCTGAATAGTATGACGGTATTGTTGTCATTCCAGAAGATGGAAGCCAGATTGCAAAAGATGCAAACCAATTTCTGATGCTAGTTGTAACAGATGTATCTATAACAGGTGTTTCAAGAAAGCAAGACATACTCGCTGAAATGAGGGATGTTGATTTCTCTTTTAATCATAAGATGGAGACAAAAGAGAGTTGGATATCATGCTTGTTCTGTGCATGACAGGATTTGGAATATAAGAACTTTGATTGCTCAACCTCTAGAATTACAATTAATCAAAGGCATGTCCTAGTAGCAGCCTTGGGAAGTCTCCTGAGAGTTATGGTCCTAATAGGAATTCTCTCAGTAAAGAGCAAATTCAAAGCTGTAAGGAATTTTGAAGACATTTTATAGCTAGAGGGAAGCTAAGAAAGATAGTTGAAGAAATCAAGGTTTTGTTGTGGAGAACAATACTCTTACTATTTTGTTTGTTCTTACTCCAGCTAGCCAATTAGGATTTATGTCTACTATATTGAAGGATGGATTGATGACTGAAATTAGTGTTGCAGCAACTCTTAGTTTTGATGCTCTCAGACAATTTTTATCTGAGTATCTGATGTGAGTCTGTATTTCTCAATTGCTGCATTTGAAGGTTATTGCAAATATTTCTGCAGTAGTGAATGGCAGTTGGTCTGTCCGAAATCCATTAACTGCTGGTACGGATGTGTGTTTGACATCCTTACTTGTACTAGATGGTGATGAACTATTAAAGGAAGTGACGGACACAGTTAGTCAATCCTCTGGACTCCAACCGACCAACATTGAAAGAGCTGTGATGAGAAAAATTTGTGTGAACAACGATTGGCAGGTTTCAACTGCTAACTATGACAAACAAAGTGGTTGATTCTGGTTTTATCCCGATCGATGATTACATGAGAGCTATGGACAACTTGTCATGCTTACATGGGTGGTTTTTCAAAATTTCTCCATCCAAATTGTGGAAGAGAAGGAAAAACAAGCTAAGATTGGGAAGTTGTAGCATTCTTAAGCTTATTTACAGCACTTCCACTCCAGCTTCCCGAGAGTTGCCTGGTAAGGTTTTGTATTTTTTGAGAACAAGAAATATTTCAAGGTTGGGAAAATGTCAAGACCTTAGGATGTATAATAGTTTACAGTAGGGTTAATGTAACAAATTTTCTCTCAGGAATAGTAGTTAATTATGGTAAGTTGATTAGTAGCAGTTAATTTTGCTACTTGTATTTTCTATTAAGTTGTTGAAATAACTATATAAAATTATTAGAGTGGTTGTAGATGAATTATCCAGAAATATATAAATTGAATCTTCTGATTTCCTCTCTTCAAACTCTCTCTCTGTCTCACCCTCAGCTTCTCTTCCTCCGAATTCTCCCTCTCGATCTCCCTGTTTCTTCTACCTTTTTCTATTTTTCTCTCCCTTTCTCTAATTCTGTCCTAATTTTTCTTAAAATCTATCCTAATTCTCTACTGAAACACTAAGCGAACCGTAGGATCCTTACATGTACCTCAATGAAATCATTTCCTAGAATTTTCTTACAAGGTGCAACACTTCTCCTGTATTTTTAGCAAGTGAACTCTAATCCTTGTATATGAGCCGGACTTCTTCTCACTGCAAAAGTTACATTGCCATTGAACATTCCCCCCTCCCTTTTGAGAAGTACTAATTTTTGTCACATATTTCCACAAAGGCAGATCCAAGTTTTCCTCAAAATGAATATTAGTAGCATCAACATGAGAAGAAGAATCCATCTCTGAGTAAAGCAATATAATAAAAATAAAATACAAAATATATATTAATCAAATAATATATATAATGTTATAGTAATCAATCTAATTTCTAATATAAAATAATATAGCAAAAAATGTTCTTGAAATATAATAAAGCATATACATACAGTAAAGTATATATTATTTTATATTATATTTTACATATATTAATAAATTGATACTTGGGATGTCGTGGCTCTGGCTACTCGGTCTTATAATTTTTAACAAAAGAGATAAATCTGAATCTGATCTACAGTTAGGGAGAGTATCCCCGGCGCGTAAGCCCGCGTTGGGCAAAGCAGCAATCGGCAGATGCACTCAGTCCAGCAGTTCTCACTCACCGTCGCCGATGATGCCAGTCCACCGGAGATCACACGATCTCACAATTTTACAGTTCGCACCACACCAGTCTGCCAGTTACTCAACGGAAACGAGGCACGGGCTTGCCTTTCTCGTTCACATTCCAGACTTCCAGTTCCAACAGGACAACTGATGAATGATGTTAAATACAGGTTAAAGGAAACTTCAATAAGGAGACCTAAGAATCAGATGAAGAACCCAGTCCAGCAGTCGTGCGGCAACAATAAATCGGAGTCAGACCAGTCGAACAGCCGGCAACTGTTCTTCTTTGCCGAGTCCGTAAGGGGACACTCGCGCCCCCCCCCCCCCCCCCCCCCCCCCGGGCGGCCGCACGCGACCCCCGCATGTCCCTTTGATAATGACGAAAGGAGTGTTGGACATGCCATGTGGGCGTGTCCGACACGTATCTCCAGCGTGTTGCTGTGCCGTGGCGTTCGACACGCCGGTGACACTGGCATGGCGACCTTTTTGCCGTGTCCGTGTTTTACAGATGAGAATACATCTCAGCAAATTGTGGCATGACAGTGCGCACAAACACAATGCTCATCACACACAATACATGTATAGGCAACTTATGCCATAGTTGACTTCAGGCTTGCTGTACATCTTTTCAATCCAGTTCTCCCTCAATACCTTAAACAAAGCATTGGGTGCCACATTTATGATGGATCGTGGCGTGTGTTGATGTTTCAATTAAGATTTTGGAGTGCTGTCGCTGTAATGTTGGAAAGTGTTGGAGTGGTGGTTGCTGTATTAGTGTGATGCCTTCAACGGGTTCTGTTTTTGCTGTTTTCTTATCGGCATGTGGTTATGTTGATGTCAGAGAAGAGATGGAAGTGGATGTTCTTGATTCATTGTTGCTGAAAGTTTCTGAGTTAGGGAATTGCAGAATCAGTAATGTTGGATTATTGATGAACATCTGAACGTTTGTACCTGTTAAAGGATATTACAAATGGGTAAATTATGAAATCAGCCCTTGATTTTAAGCAAAGCTTAACTTTCAATATGTTCTTAAAAAGTTATGCTTCTTTTATGATTAACACACTGATCTACTACAATGTTACTATTCCAATTTTAACAAGATCACTTAGAGCCTGTTTGGCTTAGCTTATATCATAGGAGCTTATAAGCTCTAGAGTTGATTTTTGAATAAGCTGGTGTTTAGATAAAATCTGCTATAAGCTATCAGTTTTATACTTGTGTGATTGGTAAAAGAAAAGCTTATATTTAGAAGATGGGCATCAGTGCTCGACTACTTCAAAATGTGTAACAGTCCAAAACTTCATTGGTTTAGCATACCATATGATCTAGATAGGAATCTTTCATGTCAAAAGTGAATGCTAACTAAATCCCCTAGTGGAAATGATAATTTCCTATGATGCTTATTTGCTACTCCATATTTAGCATTGGAAGCTCAAAGCTTCTCACCTCACTATACCTCTCTTATATTTTAACCAATCTCATCCACTTTACCACTTCATCACTATAAAAGGGATCCCACTTCATCACTATGAAAAGGATCCGAGAAATGGTCAAGAAATTAGTAATGTGATGGCTATAGATGATTTCAAAAGGAGATTTGTTGGTTGATCTAGTCCCTTACTATTGTAAGCAAATTTGGCTTGTGGTGAAATTAAGTCCCTTTAATCTGGTTATATGACCCACCCAACATCTAAGCACACTACCTACATTGTGGTTAACAACTTATATTTGTCCATTTGTTTGGGAATGATATGTGCAGCTAACCCAAAGCATAGCTCCAGGTTTAGTCAAAGTTTTTTGAGTGGCTTAAAAACTTCGTCCCCTCCTAAAGTGAGTGTTCTAAGTATTCCATGCAAACAAATTACCTCATTTGAAAACTAATGAGCTATATGAGATGCATTAGAGGCCTTCTGATGTGGAACAAAATGAGTCATCTTTGGATATGTATTGACTATTGCGAAACCAAAACAATCCTCTTAGCAAAATTTATGTGAACATGCTCCTAAGGTCTATTTGGTTCAGGTAAAGGAGCATACAAGCTTGTGTTTTATAAGTGACCCTTAAACAATTGGCAAATTCTACACTTGTTTACACAATGCATAATATCTTGCCTGAATTCAGAGAACTCTGCATCCTTTTGTGGGTAAAAAACAATCTGAAGATTATATTTCTTAAAGGTATGTGTGTTCTCTTCATCATGTTGGTCCTCCTATGAAATTGCCAAGGATGCCTCAGCAGAATGTCATACCTGAAGTGGAACCACACCACACGAACCTCATTTTATAATTCTTCTAAATGGAAAATTTGAGCGGGCACTGGTGAGTGACAGAGACCTCACCTACTTGCTTGAACCAGGCCCCTTAGTAAGGTTACCCACCTTTTTATTTTGTAAGCTAAGCTTGTGAATAATTTTATGTGGTACAAAGTTTTTAGTAGTTTCACTGTCTATTACAATCAATCAACTTTCCCCTATCCGCGCAAGTGGTCTGGAAGAGACTTCATCTCAATCGTTTATTGTGAGAAGGGGCTTTTGGAGCTATAATGATGCCATGAATCACAATAAACTGGCCTTCATCACTATCAACTTCTCTGCTTGGTGGCCTGTTTTTTTTGCTCCTACTTTCTTCTCGAAATCATACTTGTCCTCTTTACAAGGATCATGGATGTCGTCATCTGTCAAGTTTGACTTTGAGATGAATTTTCTTTGATGGAATTTGAATGACATGTCCTGGTTGCTCACATTTGAAGCAATTGAACGTAGTTCAGGACCTCCTCCATACTTGGGTTGAATTGGTTTGGTGGATGTAGAAAGTGTTAAGTTTTGAACTTCTCCCTTGGCATTGCATCAGTATATCTCATTTTTTTATCATAACATCTGCCCCACAACCGCCCACTGCACCGATACTGAAAAGAAATTTTTATTGGTCATCTTCCATCTAGTGAAAATACCACTTCTAGAGTCTTGCATTGCATAACTCATTTTTTATAATAACATCCTTAGAGCGATTGCATAAAAGACTTGTTTAGGGGTCGGTTAGTCGTCCAGAGAGAGAGAGACCCCACCTTGGAGGAAAGACTTGGCAAGATGCCTTTTGATGCCAACAATAGTCAGTTGAGCAAATTGAGACCCAAATAAACTCACTGGCTTGATAGAGCGATTAGGAGTTGACGCGCTTCTTCATAACCAAAACCAAATTAGTAGGGAACCTAGGAGGATAGTTGAGGAAGAAGAAGAAGAAGAAAGACGAAAAATGGAAGGAGAGAAGAGAAGAAGAATATCCATCTTGAGAAGCAGAGAGCGCGGAACCAGCTTTAGGTTTCTTTTCACCTCCAATATTGAAAATATTTTGAGGGGCTAGGAATAAAAATATCTAGCCCTAACATTAGTTCTATTATACTTGTCCCACTCCTTCCATTGTCTAATTTTTTCTATCATTTACTAATCACATGACCAAAAAGTTGAAGTAGACATTCCACACACCGTAGGCTAAATTAATCTACAATTCCGTTTGTATAATCAAAATAAGGATATAACATAATTAATTAAAAAACAAGTAGACCAAATCACATCATGTTGCCTCTGGCTTTCTGTTTCTTAGTCTGATATGCTTTCCTCATGCTTGACAGGTACAATCCCCACAGAATTACTCCTGCAGCTGACAACGGCGTTTCGGAAAGGTGGGCTCCAGAATAGGAGTGGCATGTTTTTCTACAAAGATCATCTACATAAAAGCACAGTTCCCGTCTTAGCCCTTGCTGGAGATGAGGACCTAATATGCCCTCCAGAAGCTGTCTATGGTGCGTTTAAGGAGATTCATCTTACATGTTCCTATTTGACCTTGGTAATTTTTACTTAATTTTTGTTTTTCTTGCTTGTCATCTTTCTAAACAGAAACCGTAAAGCTCATCCCCGAGCACTTGGTTACGTACAAAGTATATGGAGAATCTGAGGGTCCACACTATGCTCATTATGACTTGGTGGCAGCACGGCTGGTATGCAAATTATTAATTCTTTTACTTGTCATACTACATCTCAAATCTTGTAACGGCTTCAAATTTTGTTTTCACGCGACATGCAGGCTGGAGATCAAGTATATCCACGAATAGTACAATTTCTTAGCTCTTATGACTGACACCCAACCAAACAAAGATTTGTTGGGGCTCCCGTGCCTAGTCTATAGAAGGAATGAGGTACCTATCATTGATGTTCTTTTGAACCCTTATTAATTGTCAAATGATTACAATTAAGATGAGCCCTAAACTCTTTTGAACCCTTCTTAATTAATGTCAAATGTTGATGTTCTTTTTATTGGTGTGTTTCCATATTGCACTTGTTGATTTCACCATGTTAACTAAATGATGGAACACAACTATATCAATTATCTTCATTCACCACCTTCTTATGAAACTTCTCCATATGAAGATGGTGTTGAAATTTCATTTTATCATTACTCCGCTAGGAGATATTATCCACTGCCGGTCCCAAGCCCGGATAAAGGAGGAGGATTGCATTAGGTAGCCTACAGCCAGCGTAAAACTTAGTCGAATCTAAATATGAATTCTAGGCAAACTATCTGTTGAGATGTAACCCACATAGAAGTCTAGAATTCATGTAGCCAACCCCACATAGTGGGATAACGGCTGGATGTGTTGTTGTTGTTGATGTTGTTGTTGTTGTTATTGTTGTTGTTGTTGATGATGATGATGTTCTTTTTAATTGGTTTTGTGTAGGGCGCACATGTGAATTTCATGGCTCTAGGATCAAATATACAAGAGGGGGGATGATGTAGTTCATTGTGTGGCTCATGTTGTTGTTTTTGTATACCAACCTATCTGTCCATGCCACTGTTTTTAATTCATTGTGTTCTGTCCATGCCACTGTTTTTAATTCATTGTGTGGTTCATGTTGTTGTTTTTGTATACGAAGCTATCTGTCCATTCCACTATTTTTAATTCATTGTGTGGTTCATGTTGTTGTTTTTGTATACGACACTATCTGTCCATGCCACTGTTTTTAATCTTATTAACTTTATTTTTTTTTATTGCTTAGAGAACTGCAAAGCATCACAACTGTTAGTGTAGCTCAGATTGTTGTATTATTTCATTTTTAATCTCATGTTGTTGACGACTCTAGTAGAGAGGAGAAAGAGTAAAGAGATAAAAAAAAGAAAAATAAAATTTTGAAAGAATAATTTTAATTAAAAATCAAAAGTGGAAGGAGAAAACTAAAGTTTTCTAAACAGTTAGTTTTGTTATTTAACCATAATATTAGTATGTGAAGAAAAGGTTAGCTGAAGAATTTTATGCCTCGGTCACAAATTCAGCTCACAAATTTTATTCACAATCTAAGGTATGTTCATAATAAAATTCATTAGTAAGTATATCGTTAATTCATGATATTATATTATTAATAGTATGGAGATGTATTGTAAAATTTGAAAAGAATTATTTTGCATTTTTTACTCTAACCATTAACAAAAAGGGATATCATTTTAAAGTGAAAGTGTATATTAGTTCTTTTTAGATTTAATAATATGTTTTCATATTATAAGAGTTGCAATTGAATCGAATCGAGCTTAACTTTGTAAGCTCAAACTTGGCTTAGCAAGCTAGTTTCTAGTCTCGAATTTAAGCTCGACTTGAGCCTTAAAGTTTAGCTCGAACTCTACTGGTCAAAGATTGATACGCCAAACTTGGACGCAATTTTGGTAAGCTCATTTTAACACTTCAAAATTGATTTTTGTTTTGCATTATAAACTATGCTTTCTTTTATTTTTCTCAATGTTTTTTAAGAAACAAACAATTGATGTTATTATTTGTAAGGGTACAAAGTCGTAGCAAGTAGTAAAAAATGTCAAACTCACAGGGACTAATTATGTTATTGAGTACCGAATTTCAATAACTTATTTATTATATGGAGAATTGAAAATTGAAAAAATCTTGATCACTAATTTTGATCAAATGTATGACAAAACTAAACTAAATAAAAAGAAAGAAATATGATATTTGGCTTTGAAACTAGTAGGAAACAAATCTAGGACTTTTGATTTCACCTAGCTAATCTCACACAACTTAAAATTTCAAATCTTAAGAATTCTAATTTTTTTAAGTTCACAAAAATCTCTTAATTATCCAATGCATTTTCTCAAAGAACACCGAAAATATATCTACCTAATAATCCATCATATCTCTACGTGAGTTTAATTATTTGAAGATACATTAAATTTGTTGGATTTTTATAATTAAAATCACACTAGTCGGATCACCAATTCTCCAACAGAAACTCCCTATTTCAAAATCTTCCTTAAAAGTTGACTCTCTCGTATCATCAATTCTCCAATAGGAGCTCCATTTTTTTCCTCCCTTCTTCTCCGTTTCTTTCCTCTATTTATTTTCCCCGCTTGCGTCTTTGCTGCTGCTACGTGAGGCTTGGCTTTCACTTGACCTTGCAGCCTTTTTTCTCGTATTCAATCTCCTCCATATGAGGCTTCCCAACCACGATTCAAAAGAAATGGTGAGAGCCCAAAAAAATAGGAAAATAAACGACCAATTTCCCTTATCTCCTTTTTCTTGAATGTCATGTGTAATCCATTTTTCTCCAAAGCTTCTCCACCATAGTTTAGGATTTAATTCAACATTGTTTTAATTTAATCTCAAACATTCTCAATTGTGCCCTTGTTTCCTTCATGTAATGTATTAAATTTCCCTCCTTTTATACTAAACCATCTCATTCCTACAATCACAAATAAATAAGGAAAAATCACTAGAAAGAAAAAAAATTAAAAGAAATAAAAGAAAACTAGCAATTTTAATAATTAAAAATTTGATAAAAATCGTGTAAAAATTACACTTATCAAATTCCCCTAAATTTAAAATTTGCTAGTCCTTGAGCAAAAGAAATAAAAGAAACCAAAAAATAAATAAATAAACTCACAAATGGTTAAGGTAATAAAATGTATGTCTCAAAATTTGTTTAGACAAGATAACTAAAAAAACGATAAAATACTAACAAGATTTTGGACTCAATTCAAGACACAACTTTCATTCACAAATAATCCTTCAAGTGTGTGTGTGATTAGCCTTTGTCAATAATGAATTCGCAATCTAGATAAGTTTATGCAACAATAAACAATATGGATGAATGCAAGCTCCATATGCTTGTTTTTCATGCCTCTCTCCACTAATGTAGGCAACTGACACCACTTAGAATCAATAAATCTTTTTAAGGCTTGTAATGTTCGGTTATTGTATTTGGCTCCATCTAAAGAATGGGATTCCAAATAGTGAGAACTTATTTGTGAACACATCTTAAGAGTAATGTTTTTTTTTTCATCACTTGAACTATTCACACTAGTTGGTAACTGAAAGAGTAGTAGGACAAGAGGTAGAAATAATCATTGACACCACAAACTAACTGATGGAATGGCATAAAGAAATTCCAGGCACCACCTGAAGGTAAAGTAAAACAAAAATCCACAAATTTCACCAGCACCATATGCTATAACTGATATAAGGCCAAGTGCATGCTACGGTCAGTTTAAAGATGATTACTCTGTTGTATCCAAGCTTGATCCATCAAGAATTCCATTGCCTTGTCCTTTTTGAAAATATGAAGAATCTTTGTACAACGAGTGTCCATTTTGGCCAACATGTATGCTTAATACTGAATAAGTGAGAGCTAAAACTGGATCAACCAGTGCAGCACCCAAGTAACAACCATATATTTAAATACAATCACGCAATAGCAGGCTATTTAAGAAAGTAACTTTTTTTTTCTTTTCAAGTACCCCACTTTTACAGCATTAACTCCTCCTTCCTTGCATCCACCCTTTCACAGTTTTTTCATTTTTTTTCTTTTTTGTGGCTCTTTTACAAGATGTGTATTTTTAAAATTCTCACTAAAGGAAAGGTCCATGTTTAGGCTCGTAACTGGTAGGATTAATGAGGTTAAAAGAAAGAAAGATAAGACTAATATAGATATGTATGTCTGGCTCAAAAGGCAGACTAGCGGAATATAGAAAAGAGTTAAGTAATATATAGGCTCTAGAGGTCCAAAGAATGCCTAAATCATTTTCTAAGTAGTGTGTCACCTAGGATTTCACCTCAAGAAGCAATCAAGCATGTTCTAGAGCTAAAATGATAGAATAAAATGTTCTAGATCACATAAACCGTCACTAAACAAGCATAGTCACAAGTATCAATCAAGGCTATGTGCTCTATAAAGTTTAAAGGATCATAAGCTGACAAAAATTATCACAAGAATAAAACACAAAATCTAGAGAGTATTCAACTTTCTTTAAAAGTTCTAATCACTAGCAAGTAGTCTTATCATAGGCTTTTCACTACCCAACCAAAACAAAACAAAGAATTTTTTTTCTCAAATCCCATATTTCACTTCAATTGTTTTTTTTTCTTTTTTTTCAAAAGCACTAAAAATAAGAGAAATAGTTTGAATTTTTTTTTCTACCCTTTCCCCCAGACTTAAATATCACATTGTCCTCAATGGGAAAAAAAAAAACAAGAAAACAAGAATATATATATATATATGTATGTATGTATGAGCAAAGTTACAAAGTGCAGTTAAGAAATGCTCTCCAAATTAAAGTTGGGATTTTGGATGTTCATTGTTCCTGCAATATCTGGAGCTGTAGGTGTTGAAATGTCCTAATTCTTAGGCATATGACAACTAATTCAATTCCTTCACATCAACATGATCTAGATGTTTTGATAATGACTACATTCATGCCAAAACTTGAATGTCATCTTATGTTATGTTCTCATGGAACATTCATACGTGTTGAATTAGAATATTATTTATAGAATATGTGTTACGCTTATCTTGTTAAAATATATGGAGGTTTCCTTAGTCAAAGGACCTTGATAGGAT
The DNA here is from genome assembly GCF_014633365.1 of Diospyros lotus. Classification (NCBI taxonomy): domain Eukaryota; kingdom Viridiplantae; phylum Streptophyta; class Magnoliopsida; order Ericales; family Ebenaceae; genus Diospyros; species Diospyros lotus. Next base: position 9,431,572 of record NC_068344.1, on the reverse strand, counting down.
TATCCTTTAGCATAATCTTATATGTGCCTTTTTGATTTAATATAGACATGTTTCTCCTTAGGGCTATCCTAAGTTCTAATGCATGAGTTGTTTCATGAGTTGTTTGTGAAGCTCATGCTATGCCAAGTGCTTTATGTGGTAGCATTACTCAAGTTTTAGAGTAATGTATTCTATATATGTTGACTAATGTTTAAGTGTTAAACATCAAGTCAACATCATGTCTTTTGAGAAGAAGATTATATACTCAAGTGAAGATACTTGAGTTTTGATTCATAGAATTTTTATTTGTCTTGTTCTTCATGATAAGGTTGTGTTAACAATCTTAGTATTTATGTGATTAATCTTGCTCTTGCCTATATGCTCAATGTGTTGCTCTAGGATTTCAAAGGATATCTTTTGTATCTATATTGCATGAGTGTCATGGACCTCATGGTGTTTAGAGTAAACTTGAGGTTGAAAAATATCTTAAGCACTTAAATTTTGTGATAGTTTCTCTCAAGTCTAATAGCGGTGTGTTTTTAGTTAATGTTTTAGTATCAATCATCTTTGCTCTCGAATATATACATTAGCTTAAGTTGTGATCTTAAGTTCTATTTCATAGAGCCTAAGTTATCTATTTGATAAGGCTCTCAATGTTCTAAGATGAAAGAACATTTAAGTTTTTGAATGATTGTTGCTTTGATTTGAGTATTTATAGGATTGCAAGTAGCACTTGGCTAAGTTGTTGTAGAACAATCTTCTCAAGTTGATATTCAAGTAATGGTCAGTCACTCGAAGATGTATTTAAATAATTCTATCTTTTAACATCTAGATATAGCCTAGATATTTCTTGAATGAATTTAAATGTTGTATGTTTTCAAGCAATGCTTCCTAAGTGTTGCTCATATTTAGGATCAATGCATTTGAGTAATAGTATTCTAAAATTTCTATCTTTCAAGAATTACTCAATGTGTGCATTAGTGGTATATGAGTTTTGAGCTTTTTTCATATATGCTTTGCTAAGCTCATGAGTGCTCTTGCTTTGAGAAAATCATGATGCTAGAGTTAGAGCATCTTAATGTTATATGTTGTGCTTTGTCTTATATGTGATCTTGTCTTGATATATAAATGAGTTATCATAATAATCAAACTAGAGTATTTTTGTGTTAATGATGTGCTTTGTTAAGGAACATTCTTGTAATGTTTTATGTGTTATATTTCAATCAAGTAATACTTGACTTATGTATGGTTCATATATATGTATTCCATTTGTGAATAAATAGTCATTTGTGTAATGGTATGGAATATGTCATGTATTGATGTATGAGCTTAGTTGAATGATTCTTATCTTTTAAGAATCTAGTGATATTACATGAGATGAGAATATCTCATTATCTTGGCTCCTTAAAGTTTCCATGTATCCAAGTGAGTGTGATTGAAAAGTTAGTTCTATCTAACTTTTACAAACAACACTTGTGTTTAATTGAACTATAAGAAAAGTGTGTTTCTTGGATAAGCTTATTCCTTCCGACATAACGAAGTTTGGCAAGACTAGTTGCAGTGGCGACGGAATGTCACAATCCAGTGATCTTCGCGGTGAGGGTGGCCAGCACCTGCAAGCACTCCGACGCTCAAGTCAGTGAGGGTTTAAAATATCAGAATGTGTGTAAGGTTTGGAAAGAACATACACCTTACCCTGTGATCAGACTAGTTTATATAGAGATGAATGTGTCATATGTATCACCAGTCATCGTGGGAGGATAGAGGGTCGAGACGCACGGTAGTGATAGGGATCATTCTCGAGGATCATGGATTTGATGAAGATTACAAGTAGATGAGGATCAGTGTGTGAGTCATTCGGGGTTGATAGAATCCATTATTGGTGTGAGGATCTCGACCTAGATGGAAAGACTATCTGATCTTCTTAGACTGAGATCTAGTTTGGGGGTCGGGCTCGGTGCCAAGCTGTGGGCCCTTGGCCCAATGAATCAATACAGTCCATAGCCCCCTAGTTCGAATGTTCGCAGAGGTGAGCATCCGAGCTCGGAGCATAGCCATAGTGGTGATAATGCTCTAGCCAGCCTCAATCGTTGTACCAAGCTTGCTGGAGTCGAGCTTGCTAAGGTTGTGCTTAATGAGGATGAGCTTTATGTGTCCAAACTCGATAGTTCCAGGGGGTGTTTTTCGAGGTTCTGACAAGTAGTGCACACAACCTTAAAATTTGAGCCGTCAATTTCGGAAGATGTGACGTTGTGGGCGAACAAGAAGTTGTATCGCCATTTTAACCTAAGGTGTTTAATGCGCATAATAGTGCGTGATGGGTGGCATGATCTCTATGAGTGTTTAGCGACTCTTGATCTCTATTCGTTGGATGCATCGTGCAATATCCATGTAAAGGCACCTGTAAGTCATTTTCCTTGCTTCACACTCTTACATTTGCTACCGATTTTTGAACCCTGATTTCTCGAGAGCCTCCGCATTCTTTCTACCTTCAATCGCTCCCGTGTTTGGGCTAAGTTCTCTTTTCACTATTCTCTCACATATTCCGCTCATTTCCTTAAGTAACTTCTTGAAACTAATTTTCTATTCTTTAGGCTTCCGCTCTTTTTGTTACTTTCTGTTGGCTTACAGAGTGTTAGGGCGAGTTTGGGGAGCGAACTTGGGGAAGGGAATGACTCCGCGATTATTGAGGGAGAGCCCCTAGTAAGGAATCGGACGCCTGGCCGTCTGGCTTTACCGGTCGAGCGTAAGGGAGTGGTTTGATATATAGATTAGGGTAGTTGAAACATAGATCGAAGTAGGAATGTGGTACAACTTATGACAACTCTGTTTTCTCTGGTTCCCTCAGGGATAGTGTAGGTGCTTTGTCCATGGTTGGATCATCTTCAAACCCGCTTTCTAACACAAGTGATGATTGTTAGATATGAGCCCTAAAGACCAATTCTAGTGACACAAAGGGATTCTATAAGCACCCCCGCTCGAATATCCCAACCACCCGGACTATCTGAACGAGAGCACTTACGGAAGGAGAAAGAATGGAACATACAAGACAAAACTACCCTGGCATGCATACACAAGATTTAAAACAACGGAAGCGAAACCATATATACATGCATGCACTATGGGTACCCCGCTAGCACAGTGGTCATAAGATCAATAAATGAAAACAGGCTCCTGTGCCAACATACACGAGACTCAAGGGATGACCTGGCAAAGTAAAAATAATAGAGTAAATCCTACTCAACCATCAGAGTTGACAGGGATTGATGGGACTGCCTGTACACCATACCGACTCTATCGCTAAAAGATGACTCCCTTGCCATGGCCCATGCTGCCACTACCTGGAATGATGGAAAGCAAAGTGAGTCGAGAGACTCAGTAAGCATAAGGAAAGAAAGGCTAAAGGTTGTACAAAACCAATAAACTCTCCCCCAGAACACCAACCCCTAAGCACACACAAGCCATGAGACGCTATCACACAATAGTATAGCATAATGAAATCACATACCGGTCCTTAGAGCCCACACAAGACACAAACACACGGCACCCAAGTCCCATACCAACCTGTCGTTGCCCTGAAAGGCAACATAAATCTCCAACAAACCTGCGCGTGCTGTCTCGGGTCGGTGCTCCCATCACCCATCTGTTTGTGTCAGTACTCCCGACACCCGAGCCATAGGCTCCCTCAGAACGGTCCTCCCGTCCAAGAACTAATAACTACCAGTAACCATATAGTGCACATAAAAATGCAATGGCGTAGTGAGCATCAACGTGATACACTGGCGCCCATACATCCAGGTATCAGGCCATGCTCCGCCCACATAGTAAACCACACGCGATGCATATGCACGGGCTAGATGCAACCTAACCAAGCTAGAATGTCCGTGTCCAAGCATACTCAATAAATGAATATCCCAACATGCAACTCGTACCCATGTGCATATCAAATCATGAATAGTAATATAATGAATCTAAACGTGCAGTAAATCACATACTGGCAGAGCTAATCAGCAGTGCTCGACACCGGTCAACGGCCAATGACTAGGAGTGTCCACTCGACGGTCCACTTTAGGGTCGTACAATAGTTAACCCCAACGTCACCAAATAGTTGACCCTTGCCCCACTGCTCGATAGCTCTAACCGAACCATAAACAAACCCGAGAAAATCGTAAATAAACCCGCATGTTTAGGAACCTAGTCCCCAATCTGGGTTCGGCATCATTTCGAAAGGAATGGGGGCGGTACAAACCCCTGTAGGCATTCAACAAATAAAACTCTAGAAGTTCCGGATTTAATTTAAATTAAAAAAAATGAATAATAATTCAACAAATAAGGTTAGGCGTCGAATTAGAGTAAGGGAGAGGATAAAATATAGGAAATTACAGAGTCTCTCACGAGAATTAAAGAGCAGGAGGAATGGGTTAGGACCTTGCCTTTACACGGTCGTTTCTTGCCCTTCTTGCACTCCCGCTGCGAAATAAAACGTTTAATAGCGATTAATAAAACCGTGGATCGCATTAATTAAATATAACCGTGTAATATAAATAATTTAGCCATCTAAAATTCCACGTAGGCACACAGTAAATAAAACCCCAACGAGTCTTATATTTAATTTAAATTAAATCACGCCAATAACATCCTCAATGTATATAATTAATACGCGACACCGAAATGAATTAAGGAAAGGCGTGGAGTTATAAAATGAAAAGAAATCGTAAGGGTAGATGAGAGCTTGCCTGTATCTAGTCGTTTATAGCGTTTTTACGCTTAAATGACACCAAAATAATACACGCTGTAAAATAGAATAACTCCCAAAATTAATAAAATTGGGCCCAAAATGAAATTCCAACCGTACAGAATGATTATTACATATTTATTTACTTACCTGGCTAATTAAACCGCGATTAAACAGAGTTTAATCTTCAATTTTCCCCAAATTCCTTTACTGACGCGCCTTCTTCTTTCCTGATTTTCCTTCGCTCGTTTGCTGTTGAAATTGCTCCCAGAGCATGCTGAAATCGGCCTTTAAAAAGGAAAAGAAGAGAGCCATCAGCGCACGCCACGTGGCAGCCAAGGGTTACCCACCGCCTTGCCCAAAACGACGTCGTTTTGGGCAAGGTTTTGGCTGAAAAATCAGCCAAAATCCCTCCAGCGCGCAAGCAGAATCGAACCTGCATTCCCCGCCTGCACATGCGCACGCGTAGTCGCTCGCGTCAACTGTCGTTTTGGGCAAGGTTTTGGCTGAAAAATCAGCCAAAATCCCTCCAGCGCGCGGGCAGAATCGAACCTGCATTCCCCGCCTGCACACGCGCACGCGTAGCCGCTCGCGTCAACTGCTCCCTCATATATACAATGCGCGCGATTATATTTAAGGTGACTCGCGACCCATTTTCAAGAATTATTCCAGCACCCAGACTTTCAAAAATTGACACTTGTGCCCACACTTCACAATTACCCCTTATTTCACTTTCACCCTATAATTTCCAGAAATCCCCTAATTCAATTTATTTTATTATTTTTCTATTTTCATAAATACTCCCAAATAATTTAATTAAATACCTAAATTTCATATTTCCTCAAAATTACATAAATAAATATTTCCTTTTAAATTCTCAAATATTTAATAATGTCCTCAAACACTGATTTGAATAATTATTATTTATTTTTTAAAATTCTAGGATATGATAGATTCGATCTTGTAATTCTTTAAATATTGTTTAAATGGCAAGTTTATGTTTTATTTAAATTGCAATATAGTTTAAATTATAAAACATACATCCATTAGTATAATAAGGAGTTGATACCATTCTTAAGCATTAAGAATACGAGTTACGGATAATCCACAGTTCATTATACTATAAACGTGTTCCTGGCCGTAGAATTCCTAATCTGGATAATAGCAACTCGTAAAGGCCAGCACATCGTCTTCTTCCTTATTCAGTATGAGATACTGAAAGATAAGATTAGTGAGTCTCGTGCCATTCTGTATGAAATATAGAAGGAAGATGGGTGGGTGCTCGTTACAAGAATGAGTTCATTGAACGGGACTGTTAACATTAAATCACATGGGTTACTTCTCACGGGTCAATGATTTAATGTTAGCTGCGATTTTGCAACTAGTCCTTAGACTTGAGATGACATAGATATCTGTGTATTGGTGGATTAGGATATCAGCGATATTATGCGGTTGTTCTAATCAATGATAATCATACGTATCTATATGTCTGATTCAGTAATACATGAGGTATGTATGCATTAGACATGGAATCTATCATCTCAAGATTTATGAGGAAGATATCCTATGTGATCCAGTAATCACTTGACGATAAATCCTTGGCCGAGGTAATATGACGATGGAATTTGTTCCATACAGGTTGTGTCATAATTAGTCAAGATTGATTTTGGATTTGGTCATATGACGAGATTAAGAAATTCGACATACTGACCATGATCTCATATCTTGTCGGGATATAGGATGATAGAAGGACCGTATTGCATGGTAACGTAGTAAAAGGTTCACAATACCCTATTCACAATAAATTGGGTAATAACATATTGCTATATGTCACTAATGATTTACGAGAATTAATCATTGATTATTCTCATTGCCAATTTATTTGTGAACCCAGAAAGTCTCACACAAAAAAAATCACTTTCAAAGAAAAAATAGATAAATTAGTAATTTTATAATTACTAATAATAGTGCATTATTTATTGGATAAATAAGAATAATTAAATAATTATATTATGAATATAATTATTTGATCATTAATTGGGTTGGGCCTTTTGCTAGCACATTAGGTTTGGCCCAATGGCACTATTGGATTTAATTTAACACTATTGGATTGGGTTTGACCCAATTACATTAAATGGAATGGGCTTGAGAAGCCCAACCCATTTAATGTATATATAAAAGCTCTCAATCTCTTCATTCACTACACTTGAGTCTTCTTGATTCACTTGAATGTTAAGAGAGTTTTTTGGAGAAGTGTTCTTAAATCCAAAAGATAAGTTAGAAATTTTTGTGAAAAATTTCTTGTACTTATCTCTCTCTTTGATATTCTTGGATAGAAGTGATTTCGGGTGGACCGACTCGGCATCCTACACTTGGAGGATTAAATGGCGAGAAATCTAACGATGAAATCGATTTCATCAAAGAGGTAACCTTTCGTTTTTGTTTCCAATTAGTTAAACCATAATTTCTGAAAAACGGGATATCTGCAAACTAAATTTTAATTCCGCTGCGCATATGATAAGATCTATGTAATCCCAACAATGATTACAGTTGGGTAAATGAGGATGTTTCCAAAGTCGCCTTGGCATACAAATCCCTAGACAACGTCGCTATGTTCAGGTCATGGATCCATTTGTCAGCGGCTGAAAAATACAAGGGTTTGTTTAAGTGTCAATCCTATAGGGAAGAGGAATGGGTCTTCATAGCCATAGACTTGGGGCTGATTTTTGTGTACGAGACGTTTTTTACATGTCTTCGTCTTCGACTCCCATTTACTAAGTTCCAGTGCTCGATGTTGGGTATATTGAACGTTGCCTTGACCTAGCTGCACCCAAATAGTCAAATCTTCGTGAAGGCCTTTAAAGTGTTGTCAAACTTTTTTATTTCGGGGAGCGAGCACGGGGGTCTTTTTTTCCTTCTTCCAGTTGAAAGGCGTCAGGAAGGGTAGCTGGCTCTCTTTGAGTAGGCTGTTGAGAATGAAATTACTGAAGGCCTTTGATAGTTCTTTTAAGAATTTAAAGACCGACTACTTCAAAGTGGCCTCTCGGCAGGACGTATTTGCTTTCTTCTTAAACGAGAATGCAGCCACCAAATTCTCTTTGTGTTGGAATAAGGAGTCGAGCTCCATTATAGGGGTGGAGTACCGAAGCTTAAGCTCGGAGGACCAGCTAACGGTGGATCTCCTTGAGGATTGCCCGGTATTGGAGAGCTTGTCCCTTGTCAAGTATGGGAGTGATCGAGAGGGTCTGGCTGCTTACATGAGTCAATTTTTGCCATTTCTTTCTTTTTCAGCTATCTTTTGTAGTTGCTTACTCTACTTGTCCTCTATTTCAGGCGAGATAGCCCCCAAGATATCTGTCGAGGAGGTAAGGTAGCGTACACTTAGAATGGAGGTGCTAAGTCGAGCTCAGGATCGGCATGTAAGGTTGCTGAGAAGGCCCTTGCTCTAGAGAAGAGTGCCCAGGCATCCAAGACCCCTATGTTATCCAAAGATCTTGTGTCGACTCCCCGTCCTTCTGCCTAACCTACTTCTTCAAAGGGTGTGGTTGCTCAACCTGCTTCTTCGAAAAGCACGACCTCTCGTCGGGCTGAGGATCAAGTTGATGTTAATGAGGCCTTGTTGGTTGGACACGACGAATAGGGAGAGGCCTATGGTTGAAGAAGACGACCAAAGGTGGGAAATGAAGAGATGAATAAACATAGCGAGTGTAAGGAAACAAACCTTTTTAGGCGGCGATGCGATGGAGACAAACATGCGGTAAAGACGACTAGATTGACGAAGGAGGAGACGAACAAGCGACGAAGAAGGTTAGGCGATGAACAATAATATTTATTATTAAATTAAAAAATAAATATTAAAAACTTATAGTAGAAAAAATTATAAGTAAGTCAAAATAAAGTTGTAAAGATCCAAAAAAAAAGAAGAAAAAAAAATAATTAAATATATATATGATAATTAAAAAAAAAAAGGGGAAATATTTAAAGAAAAGGGGGAGACGCTTGGGCAGCCCCCCCCTCGAAATATCTCTCTCTCTCTCATTTTCTCTCTTATTTCCTCTTGGATTTTTATTGATTCCTCGCGATCCGACCGTTCGATCTTCGATCCAACTTCATTTTCACCGTTAAAGCGCCCCCAATCTGCAAAGAGGTAAGCATTTTGGCTTGATCTTGTCGATTTTTCTTGTTGTTTTTATGAGATGTATGTTGAGGCGCGATGTGGGTTTTTGGCCGGTTGTTTAAGGTTAGATCTACGAAGATCCGACCGTTGGATTTTGATGGTTTTGGGATATGTTGGTTGGTTTGCTTGAGGGAGTTGGGTGGCAATCTTGGATCGCCAGAAATCACCGGCCACGGTGGCCGGCGATGTTGGCAGTGGGTTATTCTCTTTTTGGTCAACGGTTTGACTCTAGATCTACGAAGATCTAGCCGTCCGATCCTTGTTATTTTCGGGTATGTTGGTCGCCTAGGTGCTATGCACCTTGTGGTACCCTCCGATCGTCAAAAACTGGCCGACGACCAGCGAATGGCAATGGCCAGATTTCGCCCATATTTTGGTCGAAAATTAATTTTTAGATCTATTAAAATCTGACCGTCCGATGGGTCTCATTTTGAGATATGTTGTTATTCGTGGTGAGGGCTTCGTATCGGTATGATGGTCGGCCGTTTTTCGTCAACCGGCGACGGTAGTTTGCTGGGAAGAAAGAAAAGGAAAAGAAAGAAAGAAAAGAAAAGGAAATAAAATAAAAATAAATAAAATATAAAGAAAAATGAAATGAGGGCTTTGGGGGTTGGGCATGTCGGGTTAGGTTTTGGCCTAGGATGGCGGGGCCCAATTGGGTTATAGGATGGCCCAATGTGTTGGGCATGACTAACCCAGTTGTGGCAGGCCTTGGGTTGGCCCACTCGGCTTGTTCTCTCTTGTCGCTTGTCCGTGGACCTATGATGACTTAGTTAGGTTGGTCCTACTCAAAATATCAACGTCAGTCTAATTTGGGTTCTCTTTAGGTCTCTTGGAATTGGCGATATGATTGGCGAGTCATTTTGTTGATCGGAGTCCTAAGGGCGAAGCCCTATTAGATGACTCGAGGCCAAGCAAGACTGATTTCGAGTGCGTTCTAGGCTAGCCTATGATGATGACGTGGGTTTATTCCGAATCCTGATGTCTGATGGATTCATTTTACTCTGAGGCTAGAATATTACAATTTATTCCTTTTAAACCATTTATTAAATTATTAATTAATTAATTATTAAGTTTTTAAAAATTTATCAATTGAGTTATAAATATAAATATATATGTATTTTTGATAAAGGAGGAATTTAAATAAAAATATATTATCTATATTAAAAGAAAACTAGTTTATGGGTGAATATAGAAATATATATATATTATTATGTTATTGCAGCCTATGAGTGGGTGTGTAGTTCCACTATATACTTACGCATAGCATGCAAGGCGAGGTATAATGACGTAGTTGATGGCTAAACTTGACGAATTCTATGACGCTAAATTCAAATATTGCGCGGGCCAAGGTACCAAATAATCGATTCAAGGTGTTTGGCAATAGTTAGGATTTTTAGTAATTTCATTACGTCGTTACTCTTGTTACCTAAATGTGACCACCCCATTCTATTTATTGTAGGTTCGAATTTTCAGGATTTTGTTCGATCTTCTCCCCAGACTCAGACTTGAGTCATTGTTTCCCAATCGAGTAGACAAGATATGTTATGTTTACCTTATATTATGCACGTATATACTGTTTCATGCATAAAGATTATAAACTTGTATTGATTTTTATATGCATAACTCGTACATGATTTTTATATGTGGATCATAGAAGAATACTTTTAAATGTTCTAACTTGCATGAAATATTTTTATCCCACTGAGAGAGACATAAGCTAAAAGATACCCTAACTTTATTGTCTGGAGAATGTGAAATATTGAATGATATGGTGTATTTTAGGCACCACATGAAATGATAAATGATTATGACTTGTGCATAAATTAGGGTATCATTTGCATTATTATTAGAGGACTATATAGTAGATTCCCTGATGACTCACAGTAGGAAAAATCATGGTACTATGAGGCTTGGCATACTAAGGCCATGAGAGACACGGATAGTATGTTTCAACACTACTATCACGTGGGCCATTATGATATTATAGTGATGATGACGTATGTGCTAGTATATATACTTGAGTGCATGTGTGTATAGGCGTTAGGCCAATTTCTACTAGTGTGTCCTCAGAATCAGTGCATGTATCTCATATAAAAGTATAGGGGACTTAGGTGGTTAGTGAACAACTTATGGGGGTTGTCTTTAAGCACCTATTTTCCCTACACTATGTTTTCCTTTAAAACCTCAAATTATTTAAACATATGGTACATATTTCTGTTATTTATACCATTATTATGTTATTGTATTCATGATGATCATCCTAGCATTTTATTATATACTCTCCTAGTGGGCATAACATACCTTATACTCGCGAGTCCACAAAACTCACCCTTTTTTATTAAAAATATTTTCAAGCAATTCTCCTTTTTGATTATTGGTCCAACAGATCTTCTGGTATGATATCAGACCCTCTTTTAATTCCTGATGTGATATAGGATGCTCTATGGAGACATACATGTATTGTCGAGTATGATCTTTTGTCTTTTATTTTTGTGGCACATAATTGTGCCAAGGGCCCTAGATACGAGATTAAATATGTATTTATGACAGCAATGTGATGGACATTCTTATTTTTGTACAACTGCTGTATATGAAATATTGAAATGTTATTTGGAATGTGAAATGGTATTTTACTCCATATTCTATATCTTGTCAGTAGCATTATTGCTTTTATTAATATCGAGCTAGAGAAGAGGCTTTCTAGTCCATTGTGGGGTCGCTGGGCCTAGGAATTAGTGCTGGTCATGACTTATCAGATTTCAAGTCGTAACAAAATTAGAATTGAAGTTTATTAATAAATAAATTAAATAGATAATGAAACAAGGAGTGTAGTTGGAGTAAACACAATTTTTGAAGTAAAAAAAATAAGAGAATTATTTATAATATAATAAAAAATACAACAGGAAGTGTGGTTAGAGATAACATAATATTCTTATAATTAGTATCCATGAGTGATTTCATTTTTTTATAATTTCCACCAACTGTTTTTAGTGTATAATTAATAAATTTATTGAATGTTGGTAAATGGTTGATAAATCATACACATTAGATAAGTACATAAGAATTTATGGACTCAATGATATTTAAACTCTTGTTGTAAAAGATACCACTATAATATTTTATTATACAATTTTGAATAAGAAACTCTATTTAGTATTTTGTATTATTTTATAGACATCAAACAAACATAATTAATATACACAACTAAAGTAGAAGATATTGTGACACAATATGGACCATTTTCATAGCCACACGATGCTCCTATAGTTGTTATGCTATATTGGGCTAGACCATGGATGGCATAGTGCTTGTGGTTCTCATGTCGTGATAATGGTAATCAAGAAGAAAGAAAGTTAATATTTGAGCTTTCAAGACACATGTCAAGTGGTTGAGTTACGATAAATTGAGATTTGCATTAGTAGGTTATAAATTTAATTCCTTGAGACAAAATCTCTACATACGATTTATCTTTTATGTTGAAATTGAGGACACAAGCAGCGAAAGACCACGCAAGACGATAATCCCAAGAAAGTCAATATTTAAATTTATTGGTTCATCCATCTCTCAACATTGTGATACGTTCCAATAAGATTTCTTATCTTTCCCTCAAAGGTTTTGATAGACCATATTATTAATTATTAATATTAATAAGAATATAATTCAAACTTTCGATATTATATTTGTTTTAATTTTAAATTTTTTTAATTTAACTCAATTAAATAATACTATTTCTTCTCCTGCCTTTGCTCTATTTTTTGACGAAGATGACAACGACATTGAAGGTGACGAAGATGACAACGACATTGAAGGTGCAGTAATTGGATTGAGAATTATATTGGGGATTTGTCTGAATCTTTTTATTTTGATGAATAGATTTTGATGTTATAGAAAATTTTTATTTAAAAGAAAAAGGAAAAAAAAAATTTTAATACAAATAAAATTTACACTATCAAAGTTAATAATCTCATTATTTCCTATCGGGTCAATGTACATCATGTATTGTGAGTCGTATTAGTTAAACATTAAATTAATTAGAATCAAATAAAATTAAGAATGTAACAATAAAAAAATAAAAATTAAAAGATAAATTTACATTATAGAAGCAACCTTACGAAAGATACAACCCGAAATGGAGAATCTTCGTGACATGACGTGGCATTGACTCTGTTATCATTACCTTTTTTTTTTATTTCTCTTTTGTTTTTTGGGAAAGTACTTTACTTTAAAATTTTCTCTGGCCTCCGCATTCCTTTTTGATTTTGAGTTCAATCGCTGTGCTCTGTTTTCGGTTAACTCAAGAAGGAACAGAACAGACGCCCAATTGAATTGATTCCCCAAATTATTTTTATTTTTAAAATTAAAATTATTTTCAAAGATGGTTTCAATGATTCAGCCCGACCTACGGTCAGCGCTCCAGATCGCATCCGCTTTCGTCCATCGCAATCCCGGCCACCGTCCGTTGCTCCACCGCGGGGTAGCCGCTGTTCGGCGTCTGCCACCGCGGAGTTTGACCGTGAGGGTGAGATCTTTCTCCTCCAACGAAAGCGAGATTCCCGATGCTGCCGCGGCCGTGGAGAAGGTGTGTAACAAGCCATCGGTGTGCACCGCCGATGAGCTCCATTACGTCTCCGTCCCCAATACCAACTGGAGGCTCGCTCTCTGGCGCTACTCTCCTCCTCCTCAGGTCCATTCTCCTTCTCATATCATTTTCTTTCACAACGTCTCCTGATTTTTGTTTCGGATGTATGAATAGGAAAGAAAGAGGACTTTTGAATTCATTTACTCATGGCTAACCTAATTACTAACTACTTGGTTTATCCAAATCACTTGTGTGCTCAATGAACTCACGTATGACTGGATGAGAATCATGAGATGTACTATTAATTGCTTCATTTATGCTATTCACTTGATTCTTCCAAATCACTTGGTTGATGGGATATGTTCTGAATAATACATGTCTGTAATGTGCAGGCTCCTCCAAGGAATCATCCGCTGTTGCTGTTGTCTGGAGTGGGAACTAATGCCATTGGATACGATCTCTCTCCAGGGGTTAGTTTACTCTTATCTTTGACCCTTCCCCTCTCTCCAATAAATAGTTTCAGTTTCAACTTTAGGTAGGCGTGACGTACGTGTATGCTAAGATTGAAAAGAGACTTTGGGAGTTGGAAAATGTAGGATTATCTTTGACATGATGCATAAGCCACTTCAAGTCTGTTGATGCCCTGTTTGAATTTTATAATTACTTTTTATTTAACACCTCTAGAATATATATAACTAACCCACCATTGATTTGAACTCTTACTTTTTTGTCCATTGGATGATTCATGGTATTTTTATGCCCAATCTGTGGGTATGCATGCAAAGAAAATGACATGTGCAGGTTTAATTTTTATGCAATGGTCAAAGTTTTAAGTATACCCATCTCAAACACCTCTTGTCTTGAAGGGATTTCACTTTATCACACAGCTAGTTCCAAGCTCAAGTAAAGAAGAGTTGGCTTAAGTAGCTTACAACTAGAGTAAAAATTGTTTGATCTTTTATTATCAATTTTGAAACACTACATGAGATATAATGGCCTTACAAAAGATATTAGCATGAGATATAAGGCTTGTGATGAAGTTGATGAGTAGAGTTTCATATAATTACCCTTGCATTGTATTTGACTATTTGTTGAAAAATAAAGCCTCAATAAAGATGTCAAGCGATCCCTCTTTCTATATTTTTTATGCATTTCTCTTTTACTTTTTATTCTTTTTCTTCTTTATATTTTTTTTAGGGCAAGCCTTGGTAGCAATAGTAAGGTTATTCCTTTGAAATCAGAAGGTCTTGGGTTTGAGTTGTGGAAACAATCTACCAATAAAAAAAGCAAGGAGAAGACTGTATAAATTCGACCCTCCCCTAACCCTTGCAAGTGAGTTGCTTTGTGTACTGAGATGCTTTCTATGTCCTCTCTCTTTTTAGCAACTAACAGTGCTTGAATCATCTTGTTATGAAATTTTAGAAAGTTTAGAAGGCTTGATAGGATGACTTTGGAGAAAAGTTGATCCATCTTGTGTATGATTTTTTTTGTTTTCTTATTGATAAATCCATATTCTTATGTTTTCATGTTGTACAGGTTGGTTTCATAATATCAACTATGTGATGAAACACAACCATATCAATTATCTTCATTCTCATCATATGAAAAAACTTTTCCATATAAAGATAATGTTAAAACTTTATTTCATTATTTCCTCACTAGAATGTTGTGTTTGGAAGGTCATCTGGCGTAAAATTTTACCACATTGTTCTTTTGCATGGATTTGTATTGTTAATGTGACTTTTATAAGTCAATCGGCATTATGATGCTGTGTCACTGACCATAACTTGGTCAAGATTAGGTGCAATTGATGATGATGAGATTGAGAAAGAGCGATTTATATATGTGGTTTTGTGTCCTGGATTTGCGGCATCGATCCAGTTAAAACTTAAACCATTAAACCCATATCTTATGTAACTATTTAGCTCAACCACACTTCACTCAAAGATGACAGCATAACTTGCTTCTTTCCAAAGACACTGTTTAAATCTCTCCCATTTCCCTCCTTAATTAGACTTTTTAACAAAATTGAACTTGTGACTTCAAATAAAATTGTTGAATGTTGCTATGTGTCCCATAACTTTGAAACGCTCCCCCACTGATGCACTAGTTTACCTCTTCAAAATTACCAAATATTCAATGTGAAATTTATGTAAAAAGCCAACTTTTGCATTAAGGTGTTGACTTTTCATAATTGAATGCACATTCTGACTAACAAGGCTCTATAATGTCTCTGAACCCTTGTAAGGGCCTGTTTGTTGCAGCTTAAAAGTTGCAACTTTTAGCTTATAACTTCAAAAAAGTTGGAATGTAGTGTTTGTTTTAACTTATAGAATTCTAACTTATAGCTTTTACTAGCTTTTAGAAGGGGTAAAAGCTGGCTTTTTCAAAGTTGGGGTATCCCAGCTTTTACAACTTCTGCTTAAATGATTATATTTTTGTGACAATTTTGCCCTTATTTTTAACAAAGAATTACTCATTTGTCTATACAATCATGGGTTTTTCTTCTCCACTGCCATCTCCATTTTCAAATCTCTTCTTCTCTTTCGCCATCTTCCTCTCTCTCTATACTTTAATTAATTTTTTTATAACACTTGAAACTTATACATATACACTAATTAATTTTTAAATTATCATTCTATAACTACTAAAGGTATTATGGACAATTATACAAAAAATAAGTTATTTTACAGCTTATGGTATCAAACACCACAACTAATTAACTACAACTTCTAAGAAGTTGCAGCAAACAGGTTCACAACTTATTCTAAGTTTTAGAATCTATAATCTAAAAAGCTAGAAGCTATAATTTCTTTAATTAAGCTGCAACAAACGGGGCCTAAGTTGGCATACTTTACATTTGAATACTTTCATAAATTGTTTTCATCTTTATTTTTGCATTGTTCTTGAATAGTTTATGCAGATTATTTCCATGCCAGTTTCTGTTGTTTTTCAGTTGGTTCCTTTTTTTTTTTTTATCTTTTTTTTAAATCTTTATTTTATCATATTTCCTTGTATCAGTTTTGTTCCTAATATTTGTTGCTTCAGCTTCAATGCTTCATAAATAGATAAATTTTCAAATTATTAGGGCATTCACACAATAAATATTGTTACTTATATCTCGCTAGGGTTTATTCAGACAAGTTCCTTTCAACATTGTGGCTCAGACAGGCAACAATGGTGTTGAGGTCTAATTGAGTTCAGGTGGTTCCTAACCCAAGTGCTTGAGTTGTGAAATTGTTAAGCTTATAAATGTTCAAACCCAAAAATTTGAAACTGAGAAGATAGCACAAACATCACTGATTGCAAATTGAACACAGAATTTAACATTCAAATGCAGGTAAATTTTAGTCACTGTAAACCTGACTAAATTTTCATTTGGGCTTGGCTTTCAAGTCATATGATCCCCTCTGACTCCGGTGGATCTTACCCCATTATTTTCACATATCTTATTGCTAATATAGTTCGTAGAATGAAGCAATTCAAAACCTCTTTTTATACCTTCTTAAATGAGGGCTCATTGTATACTCAAGTCTCATTCTTCCAATTACATGTGTGCAGTCTTCATTTGCACGTTACATGTGTGGTCAAGGATTTGACACATGGATTCTTGAAGTTCGAGGGGCTGGATTGAGCATGCAGAAACCAAATTTAGAAGGAATTGAGCAGTCTGCCCAAGAATTATCTGATCAGATGAAAGCTACTGCTCAGACTGCAACTGATAAAGGTTTTCATGCAGACCAACATTCAAGCAATATCTCTAGTACGTTGGTAGATGCTGATATATCCCTTGTCAAAGAAGACCAGCTAAGGGGGATGGCAACCGCATGGGATGAGTCCATTGTAGTGACAAAGTTGACAGAAACTTTTATGCGTCTATCAGAAAGACTCTCTGGCTTTCTCAGTGAAGGCCAGTCACAAATTATGTCTGCCAGATTTTTGGATCAAATATCACGACTCATGGAGGATTCTTTTCTTTACGAACGTTTTAATGAGATAAGAGGAAAACTTTCAAGTTTGTTAGAAGTGAGGCAAAATTCTGCTGTGGCTAGCCAAATCAGGGATCTGAGTGAAAAGCTTGTAAATATTATTGAAGAAAATCAACGTTCTGTTTCTCCTCAGCTGTTTAATCTGCAGGAGCGTTTTTTCACAACAATTGATGATTTCCAGAAGCAACTTGACTTGATTGTGAAGTATGATTGGGACTTTGATCATTACTTGGAAGAGGACGTCCCTGCTGCGGTGAGGTGACTTTCTCCTTGCTGGAAGGCTATAAGCTTGTGATTCCACTTTTCTTAGTCCTAATGCATTCTTCTGATTCTTTCATTGAATTTTTACTGCATGTAAATGAATTATGCATTAACATCACATGGAACAGTCGTCAGTTCTTTTTTTCCTTTTTTCTTTAATCACCTTATGCTACAGATGGAGTATATAAAGGCCCAAACCAAACCAAGGGATGGTAAATTGCTGGCAGTTGGACACTCCATGGGAGGTATCTTGCTATATGCTCTGCTTTCGCAATATGGTAAGATAGCATTTTCTATTTAACCTACAGTCACTTGTTACCTCTTGTGAGCTGTAATGCTCCCTGATCAGGAAGAAAAGAACAGACAGAAACTTCCTTTCATAATTTAGGAGTTAATTATTTAATATGGACACAGCCTTTTGTGAGTATTGGTTTTCTTCATTTTTCCCATGTATAATTATAGATGACTAATGTTCTATTATTTATGATTATTGGTCAAAGAAAGCTTCTAGTCTATTTAGACCAAAAGGATCACAGGATTCCACAAAATTGTTTATAGTATTTCAAAGCCCAATACTTCAAAAACCACAAATGAAACCTGATATCAGATATTGAGTTCTCTCACTCAAGATGAAAACAAGAGCATCCATGTTCCAATTTGCTTGTATATTAGATGGACTTAAGTGGTCATTTAAGTATCAGGTTCACATTGCCATGTTCTGAACATCAAGACACTGGTAGATTTCATATTTCTTAAAATACTTGTTTTACCTTTTGCAACAAAATGGTACTTACAACTTAAGTTGGAGTTTTTTTTCCATAAAATGGAATCTTATTGCATGATTGTTACAGAATTGGCTATTTAGGCATACCTTGCATGCCCAACTACACACACCTGGCACATACCTCATATCCTTTTAAGTGTTGAGTGTCCAACATTTCTGCAACTTTAGAAAATTTTATGTAATATAGATTTACACATTTTCATGAGTTTGTAATCATGTTTTTCTGTTTATCATAGTGATGAGGAATGAGGATTATCAGGATTCAATGTTTGATAATGGTATTTAGAATTTTGATTTATCATAATCTTTTTAGATTTTAGAGTATGTTTATCTTCTAGTTGGGATTTATTGTCTATTTTATTTTGTTGAGATGATTATGGTTAGTGTATGATTTCAGAATTATGCTATATTAGGATTTGATTTTGCCTATAGCTAAATGTATGTTATATTCAGAAATACACTGCCTTTGATTATTTTGAATACAGAGTTATCAATTTCCTGTTTATTCTATGTCAATATCATCTGAACACTTTTAGCTTATTGTATTGTGGCCATTCAATTCATATACATATGCATATTATGTATATATGTGTTCATCTTTTTCATGGAAAATAGATGACTAGATCATGGAAGAAGATGACTAAGACATTAAGGAGTGATATTAGCTGCATTTGATTCTTAAACTACAACTTTATATGTTGCTCATGTTTCCTCTATATTGTTTAGAGCTGCTACAGGAAAGATGATCAAAGTGATTGTTTCACGCCCATTTGTTGGAGTTTATACCTCAGACGTTTAGTATACTTGTATATGTGGCAAATTTTTGTGCTGTTACTTTAGAGCAGATAATTTAGCAATCTTTTCAATTCCACTGTATGTGTCTCAAAGGCCTTTGGTATGGCTACCTGCAAAGATTTAACTGTGTTGTCCATGGAAGCACTTTGTAGAATTCCCTCCCCTAAAGATTTGCTGATAAGAATAGACTGATATGTCTGTGTTGGACCGTGTATAAATGTCATAGTATCACAAGTACTGATTTCCTTTGTTAAGAATATTTTCTATTTTTAAGTTTACGAGATAGTTTCATAATTTATTCGTCATTTTAAAACTTTCTTCCCATTTCTGGTTGTCTGAAAAGGTTTTAAAGGAAGAGACCCTGGGTTGGCGGCTATTGTTACTTTGGCATCGTCACTAGACTATACATCTTCAAAATCATCGCTCAAACTTCTCCTTCCCCTTGTAAGTTGCTAGAATGTCCAGTGAAAGGTTACTGTTTTTGTAACTACCTTGTGTATGTCTTAGGTGGGATGTCCTCTTCCAAAGGTGTGATATGAAATAATTTTCTGTGCAGGCTGATCCTGCACAGGCTCTCAATGTTCCTGTTGTTCCTTTAGGGGCATTACTGTCAGCAGCTTATCCTCTTTCATCTCAACCTCCTTATGTCTTGTCTTGGCTTAATAATCTGATATCAGCAGAGGACATGATGCATCCGGAGTTGTTGAGAAAGCTTGTCCTGAACAACTTTTGTAAGTACAGCATCCAAAATTTCTTGGGTTTTTATTTGAAAGTATAAACTTTCTTACTTTATTGGTGCTAAAATTGAAGGCATGGAGTCATATTTTTAGAGTAGTTTCTAAAAAACCTCTCCATCTACAGCATGCTATGTGACTTCATCATGACCTTGAGATTATTATGTTATTGCTTATGCATCAAAACTGAATACATAAATGTGTATGTTAAAATATGTTGATAAAAATGCTTTAAATATATAATTTACATCTTAATGGTTGATTTTCAAGCCAAGGTTGACACAATCTTTTAAGTCCCCTGGTGCTGTGAATTTTAAGGCCACAGAAAATGATGTACCATTGGTTTGATGTTTTGATGGGCAATAAATACCCTGATGCCTTCATGCAACAGTTTGAGGATGTAATTTTACATTTTCACCAATAGGCAACTAAATTGTGAATCTTTGAATGGACTGATGTAGTAAATGACCTTGGTGCAAGTTATATTATTTTGGATTTGAGCAAGATTACCAAGGGGCTTATTCCAAGAGGAAAAGAGTAACCCAGGCATGCCTCTAATCAATTTGGAAGCAGCTAAATTTAGTAGTTTGACTTGTATTTTAGTTTTTTTTCTTCAAATTGACTTGTTGCCTTGATTCATTGCCAATCTGGTGAATCATATCAAATAAATAAAATAAGTGCTGAGAATGATGATTTATATGGATAAAAATGAGATTGTGCAGCCTTGAACAACATTACTGAATGTTGGTACCTGTTAACAGAGGCTGCTGGGAGGAGGTGTTAGACCAAAGATGTTGTAGGATAGTAACTTCTCTTAGGTTTAAACTTGTGTTCTTACACTTGGCTTGGTTTGGAATAATGGAATGCAATGCATGAGAATCTAAGAAGCACCGATACGGCGACACGACATTTTTCAAAAAATTAGGACATGGGTTGGGATACGTTAGGTAATGAACTAAATTTTTATATTTCTAGTGACATAATAAAATATCAAAACTATATTCTAAACTCATAAATATGCATTTAAAATTCAAAATACGAAGTTCCAAATAAATAGCTCTAATCTCGTTACTTATTTTGAATTTAAACACCAAAAGATCTAAAACGAGTATCTAGGATTAAAAAAAAATAAAAATAAAGACTAGAGTTAGGTAATATATAAACGCAAAACGTAAATCAATCCTTCATACTTCAGGTTTGTCATGACTCCAAGGATAGATTAGTAAATATAATAGTAGGAGTTTACATGCATTATACAATAATCGTAATTTCCTTTTCTTGTTTTTTGTTATAAGGCTTTGTCCTTAGCTAATATAGGCTGTTTTTGTTTTGCACATGGGTGCATCTGGGAGGCTGTTGGCTATATATAAGCCACAACTGAGGATGAGAGGTTATGTTTTGAATTGATAATTGAATACTTTGATTTCCTTCCTCTAAATTCTCTCTCTCTCGATCTTTCTCTCCCTCACTTTCTATCCTTCTGATTCTCCCTATTCTTCTTCTAAATTTCCCTCTTCATTCTTCTAATTTCCAATCCAACCCTAGGCTAAACCCTAGGTACATGACAAATTGGTATTAGAGCCAACGATCCTTGGTTGTGATTCCGTCGATTTTAGTAGTGAATTCGGTTCAGTCACGTATTGGAGGCAAATTTGAGCCATCGGGATCATAACGATCGTGATCGAATTGGTGAATTGCGGTGACCCACTGCGATTGGATGGGAATTGTGGACTGTCGATCCACAGCAGGTGGTGTGATCAGAGCCAATCCATTCAGGAGGTGGTGTTAGAGGCGATTCCTAGCAGCAACTCTGACCGTCGATTCAACATAAATTATCAAGTGGCATGTGAAGGTGAAGCAAATTCCAGCGAATTTCATGATTATGGCATATCCGAGTCCGAGTCTTGAAGATGAAGCTAGTGGTTGACTCGGGGTTGGAAATTCAGAGGTTGCTCAACTTTTGGAGGCGACTTGAAGGACAAGATCTGTTTTTCAGATCCAATCATGACGTACGAGGAGATTTCGGCTATCCTAGTAGCTGGATCCAAGTCGCTACATGTGGTAAAGGCAAGCAAACCTAGGCGATCTTGGCTGTTGTTTCCTAGTGACGGTGCTCAACTATTGCTTTGTACTTTTCGATCACTTCACGGTCGACGATTCCAGTGGTGAAATCAATTTCAGTAATTAAAGTTCGGGGTCTGGTGATTCAACAGACTCGGCGAGTTCAAGCATTCCAATAAGTTTGGGTGGGTCTCTCTTTTGAGGATTAATTCTCGGCCATTGATTCTCGGAATTAGATTCCGATGCATGGAAGGGATTAATGGCGGATAGGTAGTTGCGATTTCGAATTGGAAGGCAATTCAGAGCCGGTGGTTATTGGCTACTGCATAGTGACTTAGGCGAAACCTACAGGTTGATTTCGGCTTAGATTGCTACTGATTTAGAGTAGTAGAGTCGAGGTGATTCATAACAGCGATTCAGTGAAATGGATCCAAGGTTGCTGAATTGAGAGGAGATCGATTCTCAATTAGGTGGAGCATAACAACTGTCTTGGAGTCAATTGATTTTCTGGAGGCTGTAATAGAACTGATCGAACTCACAGGAAGTACTCGGGGCTTCCGGTTCGAATTGTGGAGGGGAAGCAGAAGGTTCTACTGTGAAGGCGGAGCAGCTGTTTGATTCATTGTTGTGTCCGAGCTGCTGTAGTCGAGGTTCAGGGAGGTGACCTCAGCCATTATTGGAACTAATTAAGCGGTGATTCAGGAGATTCTGATTAGAAGTCTGACAACGCATATTAACAAATCAGTGAAGAAAATTCCACAAGCGGTGGATTCCAATCGAAATTCTAGGCTGTGAATAAGGGGAAACAAGAGGTTGATTTTAGCTTTGAATTTTGGTTAACTTGGTTCGAATTGGACAGGCAGAGAAGAGCGGGTGCCTCGGCTATTGAATTGCGTTGAGGCGATTCTAGTTTAGAGTCGATTAGCTCACGAAAGGGTGTGGATTCAGTATGTATAGAACTTTTGCTCCTTGGTCACCGAAGTATACTACTTCCACTAAATCAACCATGGGGAGCAATGCACGTATGAGACCAATGGAGTTTCAATTGCGACAGACGGATGTTGCATTTTCAAGGGGATGTCCTATTTGTGAGGCCATGGAGAGCAGTGCACACATGAAACAAATGAGGTCACAATTGCAGTAGAAGAATGCTGCATTTTCAGTTGGAGGTAGATAGCATGAGGAGTTTGGCCAGAAGAATCAGGCATGGGAAAAGTTAGATAATCAGTTCAGTCAAAGGCATAAGGAAAAGTTGGATAATCAGTTTGGTGATAGCCTGATCCAAGGTCTAGCTTGGAAAAGATAGTGGCATTATGCAGCTCATCCATTAGATCTTCTACCAATGGGATAGGAAATTTGTCTTTTATAGTTAGGGTGTTTAATTGCTGGTAATCTGCACAAAAATGCCAAGAACCATCATTCTTCTTGACTAGAAGGACTGATGAGGCAAAAGGGTTGTGGCTAGGTCTTATGAAGGATTGGTTTAGCATCTCCCTTACCATTCTTTCAATTTTTGTTTTTTGAGTGGGAGAGTATCGGTAGGCCCTGATGTTCACGAGTTCAGAATCGGGTTTAAGGTTGATAGAATGGTCTAGGTTGTAGGTGGGAGGTAGGGTATTAGGCTTAGCAAATAAGTCCTCAAATTCAACTAACAATTTATCAATAAGGTAGTTAGAGTGTACCTGGCCAATTTTCTCATTGTTGATTGACAAAGTTAGTTCCCCACGCATCATTTTCCCAGGCCCTTCCTCCACTACCACAATCGAAAACAGTTAAGTCAACTTGCTCCATTTGCTCTTAATGGCTTTATGCAAACTCTTCCTTGTTATCATCTTACAGGTATTGGTTTCTCTCCCCCCCTTTTAGCGTCATCCTTTTCCCCTTCTTTTTCAAAAGTCACCTCCATCCAATTAAAGTCAAAATTGATGGGGCTTACCCATTTCATCTAGTCAACCCCTAGGATTGCATCACATCCTCCCAATTGCAGTAGCTTGAGATCTGCTTCAAATTCCTCTCCTTGCATCTCCCAATTGAATCCATGGCAAGCTGAATTACTCAACACCCTTCCCCCATAAGCTACTGTTACACTCAAGGGTTGAGTGTCTGAGAGTGGGCACTTTAATCTCCTAGCAGTGCCTTTATCAAGGAAGTTGTGAGTGCTTCCACTATCTATCAAGATCATTAGGCTCTTGTCCTTCACCTTCCCTTCTACTTTGATTATTTTGTTGTTGGTCACCCCCTTCAACACATGGAGTGAGATTTCACCGTTGTCTTCATCTCTAGAATCTTCACACTCCTCAGTTCCTTCTCCTCCTTCCATTCCCTCCTCTGAGTCACCTTCTAATAGGAGAATCTGTCACCTACATTGATGCCCAGGGAAATACTTATCCCCGCATCTAAAACACAAATCGGGTTGCCTTCTCTGATCATTGAATTTCCTATTCAAGTGGGGTACTCCCGATTGTCTAGCCCTTGAGTTGCTCCCTACCCACTCACAGTTTAATCCCTTCCCCCCTTGATGGGAGGTTCCCATGGTCATAGCCTTATTTTGCTGAATCTGCTTCTTCATCAAGGCCTCAACAACCATCTGTTGTAGTCTAGCACTCTCCACTGCTTGTTCAACCGTTCGAGGCCTGACCATCTTAACCATAGGCCTTAGGTCATCACTTAAGCCACTTAAGAAGCTGGACACGAAATAAGCCTCAGACAGATGAGGGTCGTGGCTGCTCATAAGAGATCTAAGCTCCTCAAATCTCTTTAAGTAGGTTTTCAATTCTCCCACCTGCCTTAGTTTGTTAAACTCTTCAACAATATCTGACATACTTCTTTCTCCGAACCTCTCGCATAGTTTTTCAACAAATTCCCCCTCAGGTAGGATGATCCCTCACACTCGTCCATCCCTGGTACCAAGCATCCACTACGTTGTCAAAATAGGTAGCCGCTAAGGATACCCTGCTACCTTCTTGTATGTCATACCATTCGAACATCCTTTCACACTTCCTTACCCACTAGTGGGGGTTATCTCCTTCGAAGACAGGAATCTCCATCCTAGGCATGGGAAACCTCAGTTGTTGACGATGGCCTTGCTCTCCACGGCCCCTCTCTGACATTGTTTCCACATCCTCATCCTACCCCCCTCCTATGTCGGGGGTTTCAGGCCTACGAATTGTTTTATTGTTTCGTAAGAGAGGGTCTGTTCTATCTCTAGGAGGGAATTTAGGGGCCATACTCACCGAGTTTTGGCGTGTGAACATCAATATAAATTGTTGAAGCTGCGCTCCTAACTCCTCCCTCATTTGCGCCATCTCCTCCTGCATTTGTACTAGCGTTCCATCTAGTCTCCTTTCCAACCCCCTTATAGAGCCTTCCATCTTATGATCGATCGCCATGATCGCATCATGGTTACGTCCATTTCCCAGCTCTAACTGGTTGACTCGCCTTTGGACTTCGAACATGGAAGAGCTAACTTGCTGTAGCTGGGATTCCATATTTTTCATGCGAGTTCCTTCCGCCATGACTTCTAACAACCTTTGGTCGGGACGGGGCTCTGATACCAAATTGTCACTGCCCTTGGCATAAACAATAAGCTTCCCTTGACTCGATGAGATTCAAGGGATCAAACAAGGAAAATTAGGGAGAGAGAGAGAGAAGAGTAAGAAAAAGGAGAGAAGAGAGAAAAGAGTGAGATGAGAGAGTGTAGAAGGAGAGAATAGAATAGTCATGTATTCTGATTTTGCATGCCCTCTCCTATGGAATAGGAAGAGTACATATAGTCGCTTGGCATGGGTGTGGATGTAGCGGATCATCCCCCCTTCAAGCAGTTACAACAAACTCTTTTGTCCTTTTCTATGGCTTTGCATGTTGCCCCCCTACTCTAATAGAATTGCCAATTGGAAATACAACAACAACAACAACAACATATCCAGCCATTATCCCACTATGTGGGGTTGGCTACATGAACTCTAGACTTCTATGTGGGTTACATCCCAACAGATAGTTTGTCTGGAATTCATATTTGGATCCGACTAGGTTTTACGCTGGCTGTCGGTTACCTAACGCAACCCTCCTCCTTTATCTGGGCTTGGGACCGGTAGTGGATAACATCCCTTGGCGGAGTAATGATGAAATGAAGTTTGAACACCATCTTCACATGGAGAAGTTTCATGAGATGGTGGTGAATGAAGATAATTGATATAGTTGTGTTCCATCACTTAGTTTATATGGTGAAACCAACAAGTACAATATGGAAACACAACATCAATTGGAAATACAACAATTAAAATAAAGAAAAAACAACATAGCATAACAAGAAAACAAATAAAGACTGAACGACAAAAATTTAAAATAGCCTGAGTCGTGACAAAAGGTTGAAGAAGGTTGGCTTGGTGGTTGAGAGGATAAAGGAAGAGTTAGATGGGTGTCAAGAGTGAGATCATCATCTTCACAATAGTGCTCCCCCTGAAGATAAGATGGGGGAAGAGAAGAAAAAAAAGGAGTAGTTTCATGAAAGGTAACATCCATGGAGGCAAAGAATTTATGAGTGGACGAATGATAGCACTTATACCCTTTCTGAGTGATAGAATACCCAAGGAAGATACACTTGAGAGCCCGAGGGTCAAACTTGTCATGGCCATGTTGATGAAGATGTACATAGACCGTGCACCTGAAAACCTTTGGAGATAAAGTGGATGAAATGGGGATAGACTGGTAGCATTGTATTAAAAGCTAAATGGGACTCTTGTTGTCAAGGGATCGAGAGGGGACACGATTAATCAGATGAGTGGCAGTGAGCACAACTTCCCCGTAGAATTGTTTAGGTACACAAGACTGAAATAATAAGGAACCAGTAACATTTAAGAGGTGACGATTTTTCCTCTCACCACCCCTTTTTGTTTTTTTTTTTTTTTTTGGGAGGGGGGGTGGGGTGGGGGAGGGGTGTTGACATGAGAGGACTCGTGAATAATGCCTTCTTTGAGAAAGAATTGGTTTAGACATTGGTAAAAATAGTCTTTGCCATTATTCGATTGAAATTGTTTTATACACACCTCGAATTAGGTTTTGATCATGTTGAAATATTTGCCTGAGGATTAGACATATGGTCACGGAAGAGGAAGGACGAACAAAAGGTATTAGATTAAAGCTCCTAGAAGTCTGGTAGTTAGGGTTATATCTGTAACTGCAGGCAGTTATTAGAGTCCTTGTATATCCCGCCCTTTATAGTTTATAAATAGAGGGTTCGGGAGTCTTATTTTCACTCTCAATATGTTTTTCATTTTGTCTTGTGAAAAGAGTATGTGTTGTGTGTTTGTGGGAGAGAAAAGTGGTATTACTTTGTAATCTCTAGGTAAGGCAGCTTGGTAATAGGGCTGGGAGAGAAATCAGTGCATGTAATCTTTGTTTTCATTTTCAAGATAGTGAAGACCGTCGTGACCTTTTCAGTTTGGATGTAGGTTCTCCGTCTACTAGTTTTGAACCAAGATAAATCTCTTGTTTTGTATGAGTGCTTTGATTCTGTGTTGTTTTCCTGTATTCCTATTTTTGTTCTATCCGTGAGTGAGGAATTGTATTTGTCTTGAGGGAGATTTGAGTGTGTGTCGGCGAGAATTGTTACAACAATTTGGTATCAGAGTGGGCGTTCTTCACACATTCAAAATTTCAAGAAAGACTCAAGAAAGGAGACGCAATCCAATAGGCGATCATGTCTTCCATTTCATCCTCCACCAGACATGATATAGAGAAATTTGATGGACAAAATGACTTTGCCCTCTGGAAGATGAAGATGAGTGCACTCCTCGACAATCTTGGCCTTGAGGAGGCACTGGAAGGAGAAGCAAAAAAGCCCAAGACTTACACGGTAGAACAAAAGAAGGAGATCGTCAAGAAGACATACAACACGTTGATCCTAAGCCTCAGTGACAAGGTACTAAGGGAGGTGTCAAAGATGAAGACTGTTGTTGAGATATGACTCAAGTTGGAGAGCCTATACATGACGAAATCCTTGTCCAGCCGTCTCTATCTCAAAGCCAGGGTCTTTACTTTTAAAATACAAGATGGTCAGAAATTACAAGATCATATTGACGAGTTTAATAAACTTTGCCTTGATCTTGATAATATAGATGTAAAGTATGAGGATAGAGACAAGGCATTAGTCTTGCTTCTTTCCCTCCCTATGACTCATGAGGCTTTTGTGATATCTTAAAGCATGGTAGAGATACATTATCTTTAGATGATATTATAGGGGCCCTAAACTCAAAAGAATTACAGAATAAGGTGAAAGGAAAATCATCCCCAGGAGATGCCCTCACTGCTAAAAATAAAACTGATAGAAGAGATACTAGAGGAAGAGGTAAGTCGAGGTCAAGGTCAAAATCTGGAAAAAGGCCTATTAGATGTTATCATTGTCATGAGGAGGGCCACATTAAAAGACATTGTTCCAAGAAAAGAAAAGATCATCAAGAGAAATCTATTGATGGAAGTAGTGTTTGTGAATTTGGGTATGACAGTGCTAATGCACTGGTTGCCTAAAAAAAAATTGAGAGTTATGATTGGATCATGGACTCCGGTTGTTCATACGGTATGCCTGACCTCTAAAAGACATTGGTTCCAGAATTATCAAGAAATTAATGGGGGGAAGGTCTTGCTAGGGAATAACCATGAATGCAAGGTATTGGGGATTGGTGATGTAAGACTTAAAATGTATGATGGATAATTTAGAATCCTAACAGCAGTAAGGCTTGTTCCAGAAATTAAGATAAATTTAATTTCTCTTGGTGAACTAGACAGAAATGGTCTTATCTTTAGGGGTAATGGTGGAGTCTTGAAAGTCACCAAGGGCTCCCTAATATGTACAAAAGCAGTGCTTCAGAATGGTATTTACATTCTGCAAGCAACCACCTTAAGTGGGGAGGCTGCAGTGGCCAGCAATAGTGCCCAGATGCAGGGCAGATTGTGGCATTTAAGAGTGTCACATATCAGTTAGCAAGGGCTTAAGGAGCTGGCCAAGCAAGGCATTCTGGGTAATAGGCAGGTTGCAAGACTTGACAAATGTGAGTCTTGCATCTATGGAAAGGCTGCCAAAGTTAAATTTAGCAAGAAAGCAATCCACTCTTCCAAATCTCCATTAGATTATATCCACTCAGATCTTTGGGGACCATCTCAGGCCCAAACACATGGAAGCTCTAGGTATTTCTTATCTATCATTGATGACTATTCTAGGATGGTGTGGGTATATGTCTTGAAGACAAAGGATCATACCTTTGAAGCTTTTAAGACATGGAAAAAGATGGTAGAAAACCAAATGGGGAAGTCTATCAAAACCATTAGGACCAATAATGGGTTAGAATTCTGTAACAAAGAATTTACACAAATGTGAAAGTGGGATAGTTAGGCACTTGACAGGCCTAGGAAACCCAAAACAGAATGGGTTGGCTGAAAGGACGAACAAAACTCTATTGGAAAGAGTGAGATGCATGTTTTTTTATGCAAAATTGCCTAAGTCTTTTTGAGGGGAGGCTGTATCAACTGCAACATATGTAATAAACAGATCTCCATCTGTTGCAATTGAGTTTAAGACTCCTTGTGAAAGATGGTCAGGCCACAAGCCATCCTTAGACCACCTTAGAGTATTTGGGTGCCTTGCCTAGGCTCATGTAAAACAAGGCAAGTTAGAACCTAGGGCTAAGAAATGCCTATTCATAGGATATCCCCACTGGAGTTAAAGGTTATAAGTTGTGGAATCTTGAGTCCGAGGGGCCTAAAACTATAATCTCAAGAGATGTGACATTTGATGAAGGGTCAACCATGGAATTATCAGATACAAAAGTCCATCCAACCTTAGGAGAAAAGTCTAAATCTATAGGTATAGAAGTCCAAGAAACAGTACTTGAAAATGTCCAGGAAGACTCCTTTGAGCAAGATTCTGCTCAATATGAAGAAGGTGAGGAAAAGAGTGATGCCGATTCTAGTATAGGTGACCAGCCTAATACCTCTAGGTATAGTGTGGCTAGGGATAGATAGCAAAGAAGTAGAAGGCCTCCTCTTAGATATGGTTTTTCAGATCTGGTGTCATAATCCGAAGTTGTAGGGGAAGAATCTCTCACTTTTGGGGAGGCAGTGTCATCAAAGGATGCAAAATTATGGATAAAAGCCATGAAAACTGAAATTGAATCTTTAAGGAAGAACCAGACATGGATACTGGTTGATAGAGGGTAGTAAGCTGAAATGGCTCTATAAGATTAAGGGGCTGAGAGCAATCCAAAACCTAGGTACAAAGCTAGGTTAGTTGCTAGAGGGTTCACCCAAGTCCCAGGTATAGACTTTAATGATGTCTTCTCACCAGTTGTGAGACATACCTCAATTAGGGTGTTGCTTGCTATAACAGCTCACTTAAACTTAAAATTGGAACAAATGGATGTTATCAGAGCCTTTCTCCATGGAGACCTAGAGGAGAGGATATTAATGGAACAACCTAAAGGCTTTGAATCTAGAGGAAAGGTGGAGAAGGTATGCCTGCTTAAACAATCACCAAGACAATGGTATAGGAAATTTAACTTGGTAATGTTAAACCAAGGATATAGAAGAAGATCCTATGATAGCTATGTTTATTTTAAATATGTATCTCCTAGTGTTTCAATCTATTTGCTCCATTATGTTGTTGACATGCTCATAGCAAGTCAGTCAGGAGCAAGAAATCCAGCAATTGAAATTGAAATTGAAGTCTGAATTTGAGATGGAGCTAGGGGAAGCAAAGAAAATTTTAGGGATAGAAATTTCCAGAAACCAAAAGCATAGAAAATTATACCTTTCCCAAAAATCCTATCTAGAAAAGCTAATCAAAAGGTTTGGAATGGCAGATGCAAAGGCAGTCAATATGCCATTTGTTGAACATTTTAAATTATCCTCAGATTAGTTTCCAAAAGATGAAGAAAGTATGAAGGAAATGATTGATATTCCTTTCACAAAAGCTGAAGCATTGTTTGAAGTTGCTTTAGATGAATGAAGAGATTGGAAAAGAAGATCGAGTCAGATATGGTCTATATGCAGGTGGCTATCCTGGAGCAGTCAAATCCTATACAAATAGTGGAGAATTTGTTGAAATATTTGCCTGAGGATTAGACATATGGTCACGGGAGAGGAAGGACGAATAGAAGGTATTAGATTAAAGCTTCTAGAAGTCTGGTAGTTAGGGTTATATCTGTAACTGCAGGCGGTTATTGGAGTCCTTGTATATGCTGCCCTTTATAGTTTATAAATAGAGGGTTCGGGAGTCTTATTTTCACTCTCAATATGTTTTTTATTCTGTCTTGTGAAAAGAGTATGTGTTGTGTGTTTGTGGGAGAGGAAAGTGGTATTACTTTGTAATCTCTTGGTAAGATAGATCATGTGATAAAAATTGGGAAGAATAGTGGAAATGTCATATTTGTCTTTCATAAGGTAAACCCAGGTGACCCGAGTGCAATCATTAATAAAGGAACCAAACCATTGAGCCCCAGTGCAATTACGAATCCATGAAGGACCCCATACATCATTATGAATTAATGAAAAAGGGAAATCAGATCTTTTATTAATCAAGGGAAAAGAAGTTCTGTGATGTTTAGCAAGTTCACAGACTTCACAATGAAGATTGTCAAGAGATACATTGTGAAATAAGGCAAGAAACATAGTTTTTAAGAGACTAAATGGAGGATGGCCAAACCGATAGTGCTGCAGCAAGATCTTGGAAGTAGTAGGAAAGGGGTTACATTGTGATGGGAGAGCCAACCAGTGCCCTAATCCGTTCAAAGTGCTGGCTGTCTCAAGATAGTAAAGTCCATCCTTAACCTTAGCAAGTTCAATCATCCTCCCTGAAGTCTTGTCCTAAAAACACAATGTGTGTCAAAAAAAGGTAACATTGTAGCTCAAAGATTTAGTAAGTTGGCTTTTGGATAAAAGTTGGTAGATCTTGAGAACATGAAGAACGTTGGTTAATGGGATATGGGGAATGAGATTGATGTTGCCTTGACTAGCTATAGGAATATGAGAGCCATTTGCAACGGCAATCTCTTTGTGGCCCAAAAGGGGTTTGTAGGTTTCAAAAAAGGTGGGACACGGTGTCATGTGATCAGTTGCACCTGAGTCAAGGATCCATGAAGGAGGATGTGGGCTTTCATTAGCATTAAAGGAACAAGTAGAGAGACACTTACTAGAGGTGGTTAGAGAGCATGCAGAACTAGAGCCAGAGAGAGAATGGATAAAATCTTGCAGCTTCTCAATTTCCTCCTTACGTAGTTTACCGAGTTCATCACTACCAACAGAAGCATCTTGGGACTAATCTGTCATTTTGTTAGTGTTTGCTGACTGTTATGCTTGTCCCTAGAATCCACCAGTTCGACGTACAACTTGAGCCTTTCCATGAAGCTTGAAACAATTTTCTCTCGTGTGACGTGGCTTCTTACAAAATGTGCACCAAAGACCATCTTTATTGGAGGGCTTAAGACGATCAGTTTGATTTCCCACGGTTGTCTTTTCTCCATTAGGCTTCCTTGATACCATGGCAGATCCTTTGGTTTGCTGAGATTCCAATATAACCAAGCGCCTGCTTTTCTCAACTCGAACAATAGAGAAGACTTCCCCCAATGGTGGCAACTTTCCTCTTCCAAGGATTTGAACTTGAACAGGGTCAAACTCTAGGTTTAGACTTGCTAGAAACTCAAATACTTGATCTTGTTCAATCAACTCCTTTAAGGTTTGGGCATCCTCGCTATCTTTCATCTTTAAATTCTAATAGTGATCAAGTTCTAACCACAAGCCATTTAGTGTATTGTAATAGTTAGTCATAGAAAAACCTGCTTGTTTCGTAGATGCGATTTTGGTTTTGATTTCAAACATCAAGGCTCTTGCATTTTCAAGTATGTCTTCCGAACAGTTTCCCATACCTCCTAGGTAGTGGATAGAAACATGCAATTGCGGCTGATTTCAGATTACATAGAGTTCCACAACCATGACAAAATTGTCAAGTCCTCCTCGTGCCATGTTGCAAATCTCAAGTTCTCTTTTGGTGGTCCCATTCCATCATGATGACTTAGCTTCTCTTTGCCTTTCAAGAGCATTCTCACCACTTGAGATCACTGTAGGTCGTTTCTCCCATCTAACCAACAAGATGGGTTAAGATTTTGGAAGTCTCTTGTTGCAATGTTGTGAGCGACTCCACTCAGCATGCTGGTGTTAGGATCAGCTAAGGAGCGGCTAGGGTTGGTGGTTGCAGAGATTGAAGACATCTTTCAAAAATTGAAGGTGATGGGTCAGTGAACAGATCAATCACCAAACAAATCCATTCATTGTAAGGGCATAGTAACTTGCTAGAGTAGGAAGCTGTGACGTTGTGGGAGTTCGAACGGCAAAGATGGGAAGCTTGAATCAAAGGGCTGCTAGAGCAGGGACGTTGCAACGCCAAAAAAGAGGCTGGACTTAACAAGTCGTCGAAACCAGGGAGAACAGAATAGGTAGCAATGGTCGGGGGCGACGGTCTAGATTTGGGTCATCAAAACCAGAGAGAACAGAATAGGTAGTGATGGTCGGCGCGACGATGATGTTCTAGGGCCACTAGCGACGGTAGATGGTCAAGAGCAACGACCGATAGGGACACCTTCTCGATCTGGGTTAGCAATGAACTGGCAATTAAGGCACATTGGTGACAAATTGACAAACTAGGGATTAAAGCACACCTAGAGGCGATGTAGAGATGGAGGCTGATGGGATGAAGGCGATGGCAATGAAGGCCAAAAAAACCTAGCTATGAAGGCCGGAGAAGCAAAGAGTCGCGGAAAAAGACGGCAATGAAGGCTGGATAAACAGAATACCCTTGGAAACAAACCACTCTGATACCATGTAAACAAAGCTGTAATTGCTTTCTCATATTTATATTGTAGGGTAAATCACCCTATATATACACGTAGAAACTTACAAAGCAGGAAAGATTACAAGAAGGAAACTATGAAGAAAGGAAACCTAATCAAATCTGTACAAAAGGCAACTACTAAACATGGAAAGATTCTAACAGTCAATCCCACAATCAGAGGAGATTGATTGGGGTGTCTACTAATCAAATCAAATCGGTTTCTCTTTATAGTTTCTGATAGGCTTGTGGCTATGTTGATGTCAGAAGAGATGGAAATAGATGTTCTTGATTCATTGTTGCTGAAAGTTTCTGAGTTAGGGAATTGCAGAATCTGTAATGTTGGATTATTGATGAACATTACTGAATGTTGGTACCTGTTAAAGGATATTACAAATGGGTAAATTATGAAATCAGCCCTTGATTTTAAGCAAAGCTTAACTTCCAATACGTTCTTAAAATGTTATGCTCCTAGTCCTTGTATGATTAACACATTGATCTACTACGATGTTACTATTCCAATTTTAACAATGTCACTTAGAGCTTACATCATAGGAGCTTATAAGCTCTAGAGTTTATTTTCGAATAAGCTGCTAAAGTTTTTTGATAAAATGTGCTATAAGCTATCAGTTTTATACTTGTGTGATTTGTAAAAGAAAAGCTTGTATTTAGAAGATGGGCATCGGTGCTCAACTACTTCAAAATGTGTAACAGTCCAAAACTTCATTGGTTTAGCATATCATACGATCTAGATAGGAATCTCTCAAGTCAAAAGTGAATGATAACTAAAGGAGATTTGTTGGTTATTTTAACAACAAATCTCATCACTATGAAAAGGAGCTGAGAAATGATCAAGAAATTAGTAATGAGGCAGTTATAGATGACTTCAAAAGGAGATTTGTTGGTTGATCTAGTCCCTTACTATTGTAAGCGAATTTGGCTTGTGGTGAAATTAAATCCCATTGATCTGGTCATATGACCCACCCACCCAACATCTAAGCACCCTACCTACATTGTGGTTAACAACTTATGTTTGTCCATTTGTTTGGGGATGATATGTGCAGCTAACCCAAGGGGTAGCTCCAGGTTTAGTCAAAGTTTTTTGAGTGGCTTAAAAACTTAGTCCCCTCCTAAAGTGAATGTTCTAAGTATGCCATGCAAACAAATTACCTCATTTGAAAACTAATGAGCTATATGAGATGCATTAGAGGCCTTTTGATGTGGAACGAAATGAGCCATCTTTGGATATGTATTGACTTTTGCAAAACCAAAATAATCCTCTCTGCAAAATTCATGCGAACATGCTCCTAAGGTCCATTAGGTTCAGGTAAAGGAGCATACAAGCTTGTGTTTTATGAGTGACCCTTAACCGATTGGCAAATTCTACACTTATTTACACAATGCATAATATCTTGCCTGAATTCAGAGAACTCTGCATCCTTTTGTGGGTAGAAAACAATCTCAAGATTATCTTTCTTAAAGCTATGTGTGTTCTCTCCATCATGTTGGTCCTCCTATCAAATTGCCAAGGATGCCTCGGAAGAATGTCATACCTGGACTGGAACCACACCACATGAACCTCATTTTATAATCCTTTCAAATGGAAAATTTGACCAGGCACTGGTGAGTGACAGAGACCTCACCTACTTGCTTGAACCAAGCCCCTTAGTAAGGTTACCCACCTTTTCATTTTGTAAGCTAAGCTTGTGAATAATTTTATGTGGTACAAAGTTTTTTGTACTTTCAGTATATATTACAATCAATCAACTTTCCCCTATCCATGCAAGTGGTCTGGGAAAGACTTCATCTCAACCGTTTATTGTGAGAAGGGGCTTTTGGAGCTATAATAATGCGCCATGAATCACAATAAACTGGCCTTCATCACTATCTACTTCTCTGCTTGGTGGCCTGTTTTTTTCCTCTCCTACTTTCTTCTCGAAATCATACTTGTCCTCTTTACATGGAACATGGATATTGTTATCTATCAGGTTTGATTTTGGGATGAATTTTCTTTGAGGGCATTTAAATGACATGTCCTGGTTGCTCACATTTGAAGTAATTGAACGTATGTGGTTCAGGACCTCCCTCCATACTTGGGTTGAATTGGTTTTGATGGATGTAGAAAGTGTTAAGTTTTGAACTTCTCCCTTGGCATTGCATCGGTATAACTCATTTTTTTGTCATAACATCTGCCCCCCAACCCCCCACCACACCAATACCAAAAAGAAATTCTTATTGGTCATCTTCCATCTAGTAAAAATACCACTTCTAGAATCCTGCATTGCATAACTCATTTTTTATAATAACATCCTTAGATCCATTCATAAAAGACTTGTTTAGGGGTCGGTTAGTTGTCGAGAGAGAGAGATCCCTAGCCAGAAACCTTGGGGGAAAGACTTGACAAAGGCATGATGCCAATAATAGTCAATCAAGCAAATTGAAAACCAAATAAACTCGCTGGCATGGTAGGGCGATTAGGAGTTGATGCACTTCTTTGTAACCAAAACCGAATTAGTAGGGAACGTAGGAGGATAGTTAAGGAAGAAGAAGAAAGGTGAAAAATGGAAGGAGAGAAGAGAAGAATATCCATCTTCAGAAGCAGAGAGCACAGCACCAGCTTTAGGTTTCTTTTCACCTCCAATATTGAAAATATTTGGAGGGGCTAGGAATAAAAATATTTAGCCCTAACATTCGTTCCATTATACTTATGTCCCACTCCTTCCGTTGCCTAATTTATTCTATCATTTGCTAATCACATGACCAATAAGTGGATGTAGGCATTCCACACACCGTAGGCTAAATTAACCAACAAATTCCGTTTGTATAATCAAAACAAAGATATAACATAATTAATTAAAAACAAGAAGTAGACCGAATCACATCATGTTGCCTCTGGCTTTCTGTTTCTTAGTCTGATATGCTTTGCTCATACTTGACAGGTACAATCCCCGCAAAATTACTCTTGCAGCTGACAACAGCATTTCGGGAAGGTGGGCTCCGGAATAGGAGTGGTATGTTTTTCTACAAAGATCATCTTCATAAAAGTAAAGTTCCCGTCTTAGCCCTTGCTGGAGATGAGGACCTAATATGCCCTCCAGAAGCTGTCTATGGTGCGTTTTAAGGAGATTCATCTTACATGTTCCTATTGGACCTTGGTAATTTTTACTTAATTTTTGTTTTTCTTGCTTGTCATCTTTCTAAACAGAAACCGTAAAGCTCTTTCCCGAGCCCTTGGTCACGTACAAAGTATTTGGAGAATCCGAGGGTCCACACTATGCTCATTATGACTTGGTGGGAGGACGGCTGGTATGCAAATTATCAATTCTTTTACTTGTCATACTTTATCTACATCTCAAATCTTATAACGGCTTCAAATTTTGTTTTCACTCGACATGCAGGCTGTAGATCAAGTACATCCATGTATAGTACAATTTCTTAGCTCTTATGACTGACACCCAAACAAAGATTTGTTAACACCAAAATTCATTAGGGCTCCCGTGCCTAGTCTAGAGAAGGGATGAGGTACCAATCGTTGATGTTCTTTTGAACCCTTATTAATTGCCCAGTGATGACAATTAGGATGAACCCTAAGCTCTTTTGAACCCTTATTAATTGTCAAATGTCGATGTTCTTTTTAATTGGTTTTCTGTGTAGGTCACACGTGCGAATTTCATGCCTCTAGGATCAAATATACTCAAAAGATGAACAAGTAATACAAGTGGGGGCTCATGTTGTTTTTGTATACGAAGCAATCTGTCCATGCCACTGTTTTTAA
The DNA here is from genome assembly GCF_014633365.1 of Diospyros lotus. Classification (NCBI taxonomy): domain Eukaryota; kingdom Viridiplantae; phylum Streptophyta; class Magnoliopsida; order Ericales; family Ebenaceae; genus Diospyros; species Diospyros lotus. Next base: position 9,393,828 of record NC_068344.1, on the reverse strand, counting down.
TCTTATTAATTTTATTCTCTGCAAGGCACCGTAACTGTTGTTGTAGCTCAGATTGTTGTATTATTTCATTTCTGTTCCATTGCCTCTTGTCACCCACTTGTACAACTCTCTTCCACCCCTCTCTCATTGTCAAATGTTACATAGCTTCCAGCCTCTCTCTGCTTCTTCTGTTCATCAATTTACGTCAATTTGTTCTGTTACATTTGTTCTCCATTTTATGCAGTTTTCTTGCTAACGATAATTTATTGCCAAATGGTCGGTTTTGTTTTGTCTGACCTTCCAAAGATTCTCTTTTTTTTTTTCTTCCCGGTCGTAGCTAATAATAATTTGTTCTGTAACTAAACTTTTACTTATACTAGTGGGGTCCGGGTCCGGGTCCTCGTTTTTATTGTTAGTTTTCAAAATTTTGGAAACAAAAGTAGAAATGATTTTTTTTTTTTTTTTAAAGAAAAAAAGTTATAAGTTCTGGGAACATCTAGAAAAGTTGACATTTTTGGAAGTTCTCAAATTTTATTTCTGTTTTCCTTGTCATTCCCACCAATCTCTCCCCCTTTTCATGAGATAGATAGCTTTTTATGACGACTCTAGTAGAGAGGAGAAAAAGAGTAAAGAGGAAAAGAAGTTATCAAAGAATAATTTTAATTAAAAATCAAAAGTGGAAGGAGAAAACTGTAAGTTTTCTAAACAGTTAGTTTTGTTATTTAACCATAATATTAGAATATGAAGAAAATGTCAGCAGAAGTTATGCCTCGGTCACAAATTCAGCTTACAAATTTTACCCACATTCTAAGCTAAGTTCATAATAAGATTAATTATTAAATATATCATTAATTTATGATATTATATTATTAATGGTATGGAGATGTATTGTCAATTTTGAAAAGTATCATTTTGCATTTTTTACTCTTAACTATTAACAAAAAGGGCTATCATTTTAGAGTGATAGTGCATATTAGTTTTCTTTAGATTTAATAATATATCTTTGTGTTATTAGGGTTGCAATCAAATCGAGTCTAGTTGAACTTCGTTAAGCTCAAGCTTTGCTTGGCGAGCTATTTTTTAAGCGAGTCTTAAAGCTTATCTCGGGCTTTACTAGTCAAATAGTTGACAAGTTAAGCTCGGACGTCTGTTAGTCAGCTTGTTTAGCATCTCAAAACAGATTTTTATATTACACTACAAACTATGTTTTGTTATATTTTTCTAAATTTTTTTAGGAAAAAAACAATGTTTGTGTGATATCAGGAGAGAGAGAGAGAGAGAGAGAGAGAGAGAGAGAGAGAGAGAGGGGGGGGATACCTTTGCAGGTGGCTTCAAGGAAAGGAAAAGTGTTGGCCCAAACAGAGAGAGGGAGACAAGGAGATGAAGACAATTAAAGAGAGAGTTGAGGAGAGAGAGAGGGAGAAAAGTTGTCGATTAGAGAAAGATGGAAACAAAGGAGATGCAATAAAGATATAGTGGGAAGGAGAGGAGGAGCTGAGGAGACACATATAAAGTCGTATGTATTAAAAAAATGGTATTAATGTATCTTCAGCCACATTTTGAAAGAATGGAAAATTCTACCACATTAATTTATGACGCATTCTCGGTTCAAAAGGTGAAATCGCTTATCTTGGGTGTCTCTCACACTCGGCCTAACAAGACGTGGGGGAGATTAATCATGGTGACCCAGTCAGACGCAGTAACTAGACCCGAACTCACCACGCACAAGGAGTCCCCCCTCACTTTGGAGAGAGGTACCCCACACTGTCCCTTGCGAGATTCGATCGTCGGTCTTGATCCAAGATTCACCACGGAAGGCACTTTGTGCCCCTTTCTTGACCAACTGAGCTGCCCATGCGGGCTATGACGCATTCTCATTGGCATGATTCACGGGTGGGGCAGTGGACTAAGTCTAGTATAAAATTTTTCATTCTGAATTTTCAAGAGAAATAAGGGTCCAACGAGGGTTTGATGATTTTGGGTTTGGTGGGGAATAAAATTAGTTGTAGTGTTGAGTCAAGATTTATATGTTATAAAAAATGGTTTATTTTCTTATTTTTATTTTCATTTTCTCTCCCATACTACAATCAAGTAGAAATAAGAAAAGTTGTCTAATAGGTTTTAGGTTTTTTTCACTCTTGATTAAGTTTTGAGGTGGTTTGTTATTATGTTTAAATTAAACTGATTTCCAGAAAGATTTTTCCTAATTTGTTATTTTGCTTTATTATATATATATATATTATATTAAATGATTAAATTAATATATATAATAATTTTAAACAAATTTAATTTAATTATATTATTATAATAATTTAAAATTTGATAACTTTACGTTAGATAATATGTTTATAAAATTATATATAAATGTATTAATGTGTTTATAAATAAGTTTATTCGCAAACTATTCATGAATTTTTAATTAAATATGTTTACAAACATCTAACTAAACTTATTAGTATACACGAGTTTCTAATTTAATATATTTGAAAGTTTTAATGAGTCGAGTTCTATTAAGGTCAAAATTGGATCGTTTATAAATCGAGTTTTAAAGTTTAGCTCAATTTTGTCTTGTTTACTCTAATGAACGAATTCAACGAGTTTTTGTTGAATCAAATACTGAGTCACTAATGAGTTTTTGTTAAGTCGACAAATCTACATCAGGGGTTATCTAGGTTGTGCAAAGCATACTTACTTAATTGGTGTCTTGCCTTGGCTTGGATTACTACCACCTTGCTTTTGATGAGCTCATGACTTGTAGTGAACATGTTTGACAATATATACTTCTCAACAAATACTTTCAATCAACAAAAGTTTTTTGGCTTAAGTCGTCATCGTTGCCTGTGCTTTATTTTTCAAGACCCAACTCAATCTCTAATGTCATGGGAATATATATTCTTCAAAGTGAGCTTTATAAATAATAAATCAACTTTTTTATTAGTAATAAAGTCTTTTCTATTTTTGTTAAGAGAGTTTTTTATTTGACTTTCGAAAGATAGCTAGATCTAATAGAAAGAAAATTTTTTCTTTAATTTAAATATTAAGAATATAATGTAATAATTTAAAAAATAATAATTCAATACAATTAAATTTTAAATATAAAATATATTCATTTTTAAGATTATATAATATATATATATAATTATCAACTCATATGTTGGGACAGAAAAAGTCTTCCCTCGTACCACATTGGAGACAAAATGGCACACGTCGTCTTCACATCGCATTCATTCCACACGCAAACCCCCCACCCCCCCCCCCCACACACACACACACACCAAACAAAGGATGGGCAAATTATACAATTCTTGTTGTAATCGGCAACCATTCATGCTAGCCCTAGTAAGGCTGTCTCTGAGGTAAGTATCCTTTGCTCGCCAAGCCAAAATTTTAGTCAGGAAGAAGAAGAAGCTACTCCAATGCAACTCGTCATTGAAGGGTTTGCTCACCATTCAAATAGCAAAACTTTTTGCTCTCACCAAATACGACGATCGCCATCCCTCATCTTAGTGCTCGCCATCTCTTCATGAACTCAGCAATTGATTGTCGTCGGTAATCAAACACGACAAATAGGGAGAAGCCCATGGCCGAAGAAAATAACCAAATGTGGTGAAAGAGGAAATGAACAAACGTAGTGAGTGTGAGGAAACAAACCTTTTCAGGTAGCAATGTGATGGAGACAAACAGACAGCAAAAATGACTAGATCGACAAATGAGGAGACAAACAGACGTGGTGGAGACGAACGATAATATTTATTGTTAAATTAAAAAATAAATATTAAATTTTTATAGTAGTAAAAATTAAAAGTATGGTAAAAAAAAATAGAACTTGTTTTTAATAAATAAATAAAATAAAGAATCAAATAGATAGTAGAATAAAGAGTGTAATTGGAGTAAATACAATTTTCGGGATAAAAAAAATAAAGAGTGAATTGTTTATAATATAATAGGGAGTAAAATAGAGAGTGTGGTTGGAGAGAGCGTAATATTCTTGTAATTAGTACTCATCCATGAGTGATCTCATTTTTTTAGAATTTGCACTTACTATATTTTAGTGTATAATTAATAAATTTATTGAATGTTGGTAATGGTTGATAAATCACACACATTAGTAATAAAAAAAAAAAATTGTGCTGCATTTGTTCATTTTTATCTTTTATTTCAACATTTTTTCTTTCGTAAAGTTATTATCTTCTACATTATTACTTGCATTGACACTATCATTCTCAGCTCATTGTTATTACTAAACTTATAGCAATAGTTTTCAAAAGGTCTAAATAATTAAAACTATTTTACATATTTACTTGCATCAAGTTTGATCTTAAACTTATCATATTCTATTATCCATCAAGATTAACGCTTGAAACAGTCTTTATCAGATTTCAAAGATTTATAAAGGCAAAAAGTTTTTGAACAAAATTGCTTTAATCTAAAAAAGTTTCCAATTTATCCCCTCTTGGGTGTATATTATTTCTTATAGTACATATATATTTGATAATTATAATTTAGGAAATAAAATATATTTATGATACAAATTAAATTTTCTTTTTTATATTTTTAGTTTATATTTATATTTATAAAAATATATATAATAGAAAATGTAACTAGAAATTAAATAAAAAATTTAAAACAAAATCCCCACAGCATAAATTGTAAAACTTTTTATAACTTCGTATTGAACCTGGGAATTTTGGAGTGCATGCAATAAATATAAAAATATTAGATCTAATATTTATTTTTTTTTGAGAAAATTACAAGAACACACTTAAGGTTTATCCAAATTATAATAAATCTCTTGATATTTGAGGAATTATAATAATTATTCTTACTATTAAAAAAATATGAAAAGCCATTTGACTTTTTTTTTTCTATTTTCTCTTTTTCACTCCTCTTATTTAATTTAAAAAAAAAAAACAAGCAATTCATGGTTGGCCTATTCAAATAGAAAAAAATAATGAACCCAGATCAAAATTCAATTTATCAAGATGAACCTAGATTATCTATGTAAAGAAAAAAAAAAAGTGATAAAAATATTAACCTAGAAAAAAAAAAGCAATAAAAAGAAAAAGATAGAGAAGAAATTAGAGAGATAGAAGAAGAAAGAGAAAAAGAATAAGCAAAAATCAAAGAGAGAAACAGATAGAAGAAATAGAATGAGAAATCAAACGGAGAGATATAGTGAAACATTTCATCTCGAACTTAAATTTGGTTTCGAAGAAGAGAGAGATGAAGCGAGGAAAGAAAGATAGAGATGTAGGGAAAGAAAGATAAAGAAATAATGAAACTCTTTATCTAAATCCCAATTTTAAGTTTGAAAAGAAAAAATCAAAAAGTGAAAAAAAGAGTATATGCAATTACTTTTGTTGTCATCATTGTTCCCCTCTTCATTCTAGTTGATGTGGCCCTTCATTCACTATAGATATATGGATAATATAATAAAAGGAAATAGAAAAGAAAAAAAAATAATGAGAAAAAAAGAGAATAAATTTAAATATAAATGGATATTGAATGATAGTTAACTAATAACATAAGAAAAATTACAACATAACATTAAATTTTATGGTACTTTTTTATTTTTTCAAACATTAAGAATAATTTTAACAATTACACTAAATCTCATAGACCAATCACATATAATTCTCACTTATTGTTTTTCATCGAAGTAATTGTGTATATTTTTAAAATATTTGTTGAATTAAAAATACGTATCTATTTTATTTTCTAAGTTCAATATGGTTTTAATAAAAAAGCAAAGTTTTGATAAAATGAGTTTTTAAATTTAAAAAAAAATCAACTATGTTTAAATTTAATTTATTGACAAAAAGTGATATATTGAACTTATAATTAACAGATAGCTAATTAAATATGTAAAGATATAGATAAAAAAAATTTGTTCGGTAAAAAGAATATGATTGTAATTTATAAATATGTATTAACACTTATAAAATTATTGTAATTAATTCAAATATTTTGAATGAAATTTGGAGGAGATTTGCATGCACAGTAGCAGCCAGCAGGAGTCATCGCTTCACGGCGTACATTGCGCGCAACACCGAAAGGGCAGGGCCCACCGCCAATACCTTTATTTTTAGTCCACCCCGCTGTCGGACTTCACGGCCTGGTCGGCCCGCCGGGTTTATACCTTTATTATTAGTTCACTGAACTGGTGTCCCCTTGGCCTCTGTTACTTCGCATAGACGATAGTTCGACACGAAAGCTGTTTGTTTTCCGAGCAGGGGAACAATGGCTTCCACCAGCACCCAGTTGCAGTACGGAGCTTCTCTTCCTTCTGGGTCTAGTTCCCGGAAATACGACGTCTTCTTGAGCTTCAGAGGCACAGACACCCGCAACGGCTTCGTTGACCATCTCTATTCGGCTCTGCATCAGAAGGGCATTTTCACGTTCAAGGATGACCTGAAGCTCGAGAGAGGTGAATCCATTTCTCCGGCGCTCCTGAAAGCCATCGAACAGTCGAGGCTTACCGTCGTTATTTTCTCCGAGAACTACGCTTCTTCCAAGTGGTGCTTGGAGGAACTCGTTCAGATCCTCGAGTGCCAGAAGACGAGGGGACTCACTGTTTTGCCCGTGTTCTATAAAGTAGATCCCTCGGATTTACGGAAACAAAGAGGAAGCGTTGGAGAAGCATTCGCCAGACACGAGCGAGATTCCAGCGAAGAGAAGGAGAAGCAGAAGGTGAAGAGATGGAGGAATGCTCTAAGGGAAGCGGCCAACATTTCTGGGTGGGATTCAGAAAATGGCACAACCCAAGGGTAAGTCTTCTTTTATTTGTTTGGTTCGCAAAAAACACAAATTCGATTTGATTGTTTTTTTCAAGAAACTTCAGTTGTTATTGGGGCATTGTAGGTCTGGCTTCAATTCCTTGACAGATGAGGACTATGTCCTGCTTTATCATTTTTCCGGTACTTCTTTCCTAATTGTTGACGTTTGGACATTTTGCTAATTTATTTCATGTTAGCTTGGAAAAGGGAAAAGAAAGAAGAGCAAAAATAAAGACAAAATTGATCAAAACAATTGGATGTCTAGGTATATATAATATATTTGCTCAATTAATATGTTTTCAGTCACCTGCAACGCTTCTTGTGTAATTGTGATGAAAGTGTGATCATATATTTTCTTGTTAATGCCATTATAAAGCTTGCTTTTCCTCCTCAAAGCATCCCATGCATATGCGGCTAGAGAGGACCCAGATGGCCTCTTCATCCTCTTCATCATGTGGCTATATTCTTATGAGATGTGGTTGAGTTCTTAAACTTATCTTGAATTTTTTACTTTTTATTTTTTTCATCTAATGGACAGGCTTGAAGCAAAACTTGTCCGAGAAATCGTCAAAGACATTCTCAATAAACTGGGAGATAAGGATTCAATCATTCTAGATTATGTTGTTGGATTAGATCCTCGTGTAGCAGAAGTGAAATCACTGTTGGGTTTAGGATTGGATGATTCACGTATAGTGGGGATAAGTGGAATGGGTGGTATAGGAAAGACTATTATTGCTAAGGCTGTTTATAACCAAATTCGTTCTCAGTTTGATGGTAGCAGCTACCTTGCAAATGTCAGAGAAACTTCTAAGAAACATGGTTTGGAGTATTTGCAACAATTGCTTCTCTCTGACATCCTCTTAGACAGTGATATAAAAATAAGTAATCTTGATCGAGGGCTTAGTATGATAATGAACAGGGTACAATACATGAGGGTTCTTGTAGTCCTTGATGATGTGGACCGGTTAAAGCAACTGGAAGCTCTTGTTGGAAAGCTTGATTGGTTTGGTTCAGGAAGCAGAATTATAATAACGACCAGAGACACTCATTTACTTAACAATTATGAAGTGGATCATGTGTATAAAGTTAAAGAACTAAATAATGAGGAAGCTGTTAAGCTATTTTGTTGTAAAGCATTTAGGAAAAACCAACCAACAGAGGGTTATGAGAGGCTCACTAACAGTGTAGTTTCTTACGCTAAAGGAGTTCCATTAGCTCTTCGAGTTTTGGGCTCTTTTCTCTTTGGCAGAAGCATAATTGAATGGCAAAGTGCAATTGATAGAATAAGGCAACAGCCCAATGCAGAAATTCAGGAAGTGCTGAAATTAAGCTATGACGGACTGAACCATGAAGAGAAGGAAATTTTTCTTGACATTGCGTGCTTCTTTAAAGGGGAGAGCAAAGATTACATAATAGATATACTGGATGCTTGCGGCTTCTGCACTCATATTGGAATACGTATTCTTGTGGATAAGTCGCTTATAACAATATTGAACAACAAAATAGATATGCATGATCTCATACAAGAAATGGGTTGGCATATTGTTAATGAAGAATCCCCAAAAGAGCCTGGTAGAAGAAGCAGATTGTGGTATCATAGTGACATCCACCATGTTCTCGAAAAAAATACAGTAAGTGCTCTCTTGAAATGTGTTGAATTCTTAATGACCTTCTCATATATTAGCCTAAGCTTGTAGAGAGAAAGTATCTTTATCGTTCATGTTGTTATTTTTACTCTGAATAGAATGAAAGGGAAATAGAACACTTTGGAAAACATTCACTTCATTTGACAGGTGGCATCTATGTTTAATTTCTTACCCTTTCCTCTTGTTTGTTAGGGGACAGAAGCAATTGAGGGCATAATTTTGGCTTCTTCTCAAACTAAAGAAATGTCCCTGAATCCTGGTACATTCTCAAAAATGAGCAAATTACGACTCCTCGTGGTTCATAATATTCAGCTTCCTCATGGTCTTGACTACCTCTCCAATGAGTTAAGCCTTCTTGATTGGCATGGATACCCTTTAAAATTAATGCCATCAAGTTTTCAACCGAATAGGCTTGTTGAACTAAAAATGCGTTGTGGTTGCCTGCAACAGCTATGGAAGGGAACAATGGTATGGCTAAAATAGTTTTATGCGTGTTTTTTTTCTTTAACTACATATGGTTGTGTTGTTGAAATCCGATTTATCCTAATAAGCTTTATTTGTTTCTATTTATGACAGTCCCTAGAGAGGTTGAAATACATTGACCTCAGTTATTCGTTATACATAACCAAGACCCCAGATTTCACACAGGTGGTAAATCTTGAGAAACTGATTCTTGAAGGTTGTATGAACTTGGTTGAGATTGGCCCATCCATTGGAGCCATCAAACGACTTGCTTTCTTAAATTTAAAGGACTGCAAATATCTCAAGGTTCTTCCTACAAGCAGTTGGTTGAAATCCCTTCAAAATCTTGTTCTTTCCGGTTGCTCAAAACTCAAAAATATTTCTCAAGTCCTAGCATGTACAAAATGCTTAATTGAGCTTTATTTGGATGGGACATGTATCATGGAACTGCCAGTTGAACATCTCAACAATCTTGTCTGTCTTAGTCTACGGGATTGCAAAAAACTTGCAAGTCTTCCAAGTGGCACTTGTGGGTTGAAATTTCTCAAAACATTGATTCTTTCTGGCTGCTCAAACCTTAACAAATTGCCTCAGAATTTGGGAGAACTGGAAAGCTTGGAGGAGCTTCGTGCTGATTTGACTGCTATTAAACAGACACCATCATCCATTATATTCCCGAGGAATCTTAAATTTTTGTCATTTCGTGGATGCAAGGGAGAAACATCTACACTATGGAATTCTATGTTTTCTACATTTCTATTTCCAAGAAAATGTCAAGATCCCATTGGTTTGGCGCTACCTCCTCTATCGGGTTTACGCTCATTGAAAGAACTAGATCTTAGTGATTGCAACATTTCAGAAGGATTTCTCCCAAATGACCTAGGCTCTCTGTCCTCATTGGAATATTTAATGCTTCGTGGTAACAGTTTTATGAGTTTGTCAGCAAGCATCAGTGGTCTTTCCAGACTTATTTCCCTTGAGTTGTCTGATTGCAAAATGCTTAAAACATTGCCTGAGCTCCCATCAAGTCTTGTTTCCATTGATGCTGATGATTGCACATCACTAGAAAGATTACCCAATCTTACTGCTTGTGAAAAGCTTCAGGATTTCACATTGAGTAATTGCCGTATGCTAGCAAAGAATCAGCCGAGCAACAACCACCTTGCCCTTGAACTTTTCCGGATTCAGCTTGAGGTCTCTCTCTCTCTCTCTCTCTCTCTCTCCCTCCCCCTCTCCTTCTCTCTCTGATGTCCTTGTGGGTGGGTTGCAGGGTTTTGCTACTTCAAGGACCGCAGATTACACCATTGTTGTTCCTGGAAGAGAGCTTCCTGGGTACTTCAGCTATCAAAATAATATGGGAGATACTGTCCGAATCCCACTGATGCCAGGTTGGAATGTGAAGCTCAAGGGTTTTGTCGTATGCGCTGTTTTGGAAGTTAAAGCTCCAACTCGTGCAAAAGTCCGTATGGATTACTATTGGTTGTCCAATGATGTTAAAGTCATGTCCACGGACAATGAATTTGGCTCCTACACCGGGCGATACTTTGATTCATATCACTTGCTCCTGCAGTACATCCCATTTCAATTATTTTTCTATGAAGAGTTGAAGGATGAGTTCCATACTTGGACCGAATTCGTCGCTTATTTTAGCAGTAATAGCCCTAAAATACTTGCACCAGTAAAATGCGCTGCTTATCTATTATATGAGAAAGACACGGAATGGATCGGTCCAAGAAGTATCCAACAAGCCGACTCTGAGCTATCTGTTACGTCAACTGAAGTGATGCAACGATGCTATACCGAGAAAGAGGAGATGACGCCGTGAGTGACAGCAATGAGGTGGACACCAGAGGAAGTGGTGGCTCCGACGAGCAGCAATACCATATATATATATATATATATATATACATGGTTGCTGTGTTGGTGATCCCCGGCGGCATGTTGGACTATATATATATATAGGATAACCCAACCTTTTATGTTCATTTACTCATATTTGCACTCAACCTACTTTGGAGGGGTTCGGTTTGTTTGGTTCTTGTTATGTTTGAGTTGGTTTTATGTTAAAATGATTGAATTTTACAATCGCATTTAAAATAAATTTTGTTCATTAATATATATTTAAAATAAATTTACGTTTAATGAAATGTAGACAAACAAAGCACCAAAAGAAATATAATTATATATAAACTATGCATGGTAAATAGTTGTGACGGATATAAGTATGGTGGTTACAAAGAGTTTTTCACACTTGTCTTATATGTTACTAATATACAATATAAATAAAATAGGATAATTTTATTGCATAATTAAATAAATATAATTATATACAATATTTCTTGGTCCTTATAAAAGGGGAACAAAGAATGCCTCTAATAAACTCCTTGGGTAGCTTAAGTGGTCGTTTGCACGGCATCTAGGTATTAGATATTGCCAAGTTACATGTTGCATTACAGCACTATATCGCTGCGTTATGCTGGGGTCACGAGTGCGGGTATTTAATCCAGACTTATCTAGCCTGATCAATTGCTTGTAAGTTATAAGGAGAATTGGCCTGATCAATTGCTCGTAAGTTATAAGAAAAATGTAACAAATACGTCAAAGGCGCTATTGTGAAGATGCTGTATTGAGGCTATGCTTGATTTCTATGTAAAAAAAAAAAAAAAAAAAGAATATCTCTAATAATTTACATACTTTTACATATAATTTTTGTTATTATTAATTTATTACTTTTTGTTTTCATCTCCAGCTTTCATTTCGTTTCAATGGCGGTTGTTTTAAACTTTCTTGTTTAAGATTTCTCTAAATTTTTTAATTTATAATATTTTTAAGTTAATAAATGTTTGAATAAGATATGTTTAAAATATATTAGTTATATGATATGTGTTTGGTAAATAAAAAACTTATAAATTGTGAAAGTTATAAAATGAATAAATCTATTACTTATTTTTATAAATAAATCTACAAAAATAATTTTTAGGTAAGAAACTTAATTAATTATCTGTTGTGACAAAGGGAAATATATTATCAATTGTTGTACAATAAATTTGATATTTTATTAATAGATATCATTTAAACCTAAAAATATATTTATATATACTGTAATTTAATCCTATTTTAATTTTATTAGAATAATATATATAAATCTAAAAATATAGTTATGTAATATAATTTATGATATATATATATATATATATAGAGAGAGAGAGAGAGAGACGTGGTTATATGGCAGAAGTTGCCATTGATGATCAGTAGATGGTGGACGATAAATGATGAACAATAACAGTTGTGATTGTTGTTGTGAACGACGAACGGCCATGGTAGTGGCTGATATTATTACCTAACTTAAAAATTAAGAGAATAATGAATGAATTTAGGGAAGAAAGGCTAGGAAATGGACCATATTGGTCCAATTAGACCCGGCCTAATAGAGGCCCAAGGTCCCCATCGGCCCATGGCCTAATCTCGACCCAATTTCAACTTGCAACGACTATCATCACCATCGGGTACTGGTGCTCCCATATCCATCCACATTTATTACAAGTTCTATCCGCATTTATTGTCGATCCCATCAACACCACGTCTTCGTCTGGGAGCCTTATTGGCATCAGATACCACAGTCCCATCACCTTGCGACACTTGAGGCAAGCATGCATACTGATATAAACTAGTATGATCACAAACTAAGGTATGTTCTTCTCTAGCCCTACTAATATACTACTAATTCTCATTCTTACTTAAGTATCAAAGTACTTGTAGGTGCCAGTCACCCCTGCTATTTAGGCCACCAGAGTCCATTCAGTTGCCTTAAGCCTATTGCCTGATCGTCTCAAGCTCACGTTCGACCTCTCCCTTTTGGGCTGGAAAGAACATTTGACTCCCACCGTGAGGCCGGTAAAACTTACATATCCCATAATCTCACCACAACACAATCTTCAACCATGGAGACCCCCTTTCGACTTACCTACGGGTCCAAAACCATGATCCCCGTGGAGGTTGGGGAGCCCAGTCCTAAATGGCAACATTTCTAAGAGGACATCAATAACGAAGAACAAAGAGGCGACCTTGATCTCATCTGGGAGATTCGAGACCAGGCTCATATCCATGAGCAAAATGCCAAGCAAAGGGCAGCCCAAAAATTTAATAAAAAGGTTAGGCCTAAAAAATTTCAAGAAGGAGACCCGGTCTTGAGAAATATAGAAGGCATAAGGCAGCAACCTGGAGAAGGGAAGCTCGGGGCCAACTGGAAAGGTCTTTACCAGGTCACTAATAACGGGGGCAACAGAACCTACCACCTTGTCGAACTCTCGGGGCAGCCCTTGTTGAGATTGTAGAATGCAGCCAGCCCATGAACATATTACATTTAAGTCGCCATTTGAGTTTCCCTTGTTATAAGCCAATTTCATCCGTTAATTTATTCATTTGCTCAAAGATTTGTTATTCGTTATAATAATACAAACCCAAGCCCAAATTTCATCTTTTTCACTTCCAACATTCAGTATTCTCACATGAGGCCTTCACCTTTGTATTATGCGATTACTCATCGTCAAATAAAATTGGAAGTTGTTCGACTTAGATTATCTTTATCTTAAAGATTGATTGCTCTTGATTTCTCTGGGTTTTTTTCTTTCCTTTGTCGTGCTTAGGGTTCAGACCGACGTGATTAGTCCTCCCCGAAAGCGCTCGGGTCTACCCCGATGGGCAGACCTCGGGGCCATCTCAATCGCTCTCTCACCGTGCCATCTACCATCCCCGAGATCAAATAGGGACGGGGGTCAGTTTGGCACAGTCACCTCAGTCTCATATAAAACTAACATGGTTGAACCTCGAGTTACCTCGATTCCGCTCAAGCCATACCCTATATCAAACAGGCATCACTAGACCTCGAGTCACCTCAATCTCATATCAAATAAACATAGCCGAACCTTGAGTTACCTCGGTCCCGCTCAAGCCATGCCTTGTATCAAACAAGTATCACCAGACCTCGAGTCACCTCGGTCTCATATAAAACAGCATAGCCGGACCTCAAGTTACCTCGGTCCTGCTCAAGCTATACCTTGTATCAAACACGCATCACCAGACCTCAAGTCACCTTGGTCTCATATCAAACTAGCATGGCTGAACCTTGAGTTACCTTGGTCCCGCTCAAGCCATGCCTTGTATCAAACAGGCATCACTAGACCTTGAGTCTCCTTGGTCGTATATCAAACCAGCATGGCTGGACCTCGAGTTACCTCGGTCCTGCTCAAGCCATGCTTTGTATCAAACAGGCATCACCAGATCTCGAGTCACCTTGGTCTCATATCAAACCAGCATGGACGAACCTCAAGTTACCTCGGTCCTAACCACAAGCCATTCAGTATATTGTAATAGTCAGTCATAGAAAAACCTACATATTTCGTAGATGCTATTTTGGTTTTGATTTCAAACATCAAGGCTCCTGCATTTTTAAGTATGTCTTCTGAACAGTTTCCCATACCTCCCAGGCAGTGGATAGAAACATGCAATTGTGGCTAATTTTAAGCTGCATAGAGTTCCACAACCACGACAAAATTATCGAGTCTTCCTCGTGCCATGTTGCAAATCTCAAGTCCTCTTTTGGTGGTCTCATTCCATCAAAATAACTTAGCTTTCCTTTACCTTTTAAGAGCATTCTCACCGCTTGAGACCACTATACGTCATTTCTCCCATCTAACCGGGAAGATGGGTTAACATTTTGGAAGTCTCTCGTAGGGTTATGAGCGACTCCATTTAGCATACTGGTGTTAGGATCAGCTAAGGAACGACTAGGGTTGGTGGTTGCAGATATAACGCCTCGTTTTTTGGGCGCATCATAAATTGGGACAATAATTTTTTTTCTTTCAAACTTAAAGCTAAATCATATCATTCCTCAAATCTATCCTAGAATTTTCGATCATTTTCTCGAAAGAGAATTATTATACACATCAAATACGGAAGCAAGGATCGAACTTGATATCTTACTTTAACATTAAATAAATTCTTACATCATCATTTCTCAAAACGTTCGGAATTCAAAATAGCAGAACTTAAATACATGGGCTACATTACATACATTTCATTCATTACTCAATTCATCATGCACATTGCTAAGTGTCATTTCATGCCTCATTCATCCTCATATTTGCTACAATCTTCATTTGGAACGTTTGAATATTCCAGGGGCATAACCCAAGTTAGATGATGAATCATCTAAGTAAGGGAGAAATAAACATATTTTGTGCATGAATGCAAAATGCAAAATGTCCTTTCCATATCATTTTGGTTTGAGTCGACCGCACCCACTTGTTGCTCCCCATTTTTACAGCCACCTCTTTTGAAGCCAGGGTGTATGGGTGCACCCTTGGCAGAGTAGTGGTGTCAGTCCATATCTCAAACCCTTATGCGATGCATGATCAATAATATCATCGTGAACATATGCATATCTTATCATCAATACATGTAAATGCAATCTACATGATATATTCATATCAAGGCATGGCAACATGATAAAATCATTTACTTAAAATCGAGTTTTGGGTTGAATCACTTACCAACCAAGTATTTTTCATAAAACTAAATTCAGTTGGGAAATACCACTTACATTCTCAAGCTTATCGGGCTATCTCGATATTCGTGCATTGCCTCAAAATACGTGCATCGCCTCAATTTGCGTGCCAACCTCAAAATTCGCACAACTCACTTCAACTTTAAGCCTCAAAGTATCCTAATCACCATATTTGATTAAATAAGTATTAAAACCTATTTTTCATAATTTCTTGCATTTTCTTTATTTTTAACTCTATTTTTTCCTATCTTTCTCAATAAATCTAAACTAAATATTTCTCAAATATTTCACTATGATAATTCATAAAATAATATTCCTGAATTTTTAAAATTTTCTAAGAAATTTTACTTACCTTAACTTAGCCTCTCAGGTTTCCTCGGTATGCGTGTCATATCCTCAAAATGCGTGCCCAAACCGTTTTCTCACCCAAAATTTCTGAAATATTAATAAATATCCATTTCTTATTTTTTGAGATTTTTTCAATAATTTTCTCCAATTTTTTTCTATTTTTCCTCCATTTCTTTTCTTTTTTTTCCTTTTTCTTCTCTTTTCTTTTCTTTTTTCTTCCCTCCCTTCTTCTTCCTCTCTTCTTCTTCCTCCCGCCCCTCCTCCTGCATGCACAACCATGCTTCTCCTTTTCTTTTCTTTTTCCTTTTCTTCTTTTTCTTTTTCTTTTCTTCTTCTCTTCTTCTTTCTTTTTCTCCCTTCTCCTTCTTCTCTTTCTTTTCTTCTTTTTCCGCTACAATGCACCAGCGTGCATAGTGCGCCTGCACGCATGGCTGCCTCGTGGCCCTCGGCACCTGTCGGCCTTGCCGTCATTTGCCCACGCCACCATGCGCCTTCGCTGGCCGCACCTTGTTGTCTCGACCCCCTTGCTCATTGCGGTACTACCATGGCTGCGGCCATGGCTGCTGCAACAGCAACTTCGCGGTTGCCATGGCTGCGCCCATCTCCCTTCCAGCTCTCTCACTCTCTCTCTCTCTCCCTTGCTTCTCTCGGATTGCCCAGCCCAAGCTCTCTCTCTCTCTCTCTCGCATCTCTCGGCCAAAGCTCTCTCTCCCCACGGCTTCCATTTCCATTTCTTGCTTTCATTTCTTCCCTTATCCCTCTATTATAGGCGATCCTCCGCCTCTCCTCATTGCCTAGCCATACTTTATTGCGTGCAAACTCTTCTAAATCATGCAGGGCATGGGTATGTTGCAGAAGATGGCTGTAAATGGCCTCACGCACACCACATTTATATATATATATATACATTATATATCATATTAATATATATAGAAAATTGCACAATTAAATTCTAATTTTCATCTTATTTCACTTGGGCAACTCCGTAATTGCAAATACATCCTTAATCATCAAATTAATTTACATTATGATACCGAAAATTCAAAATTAATAATTCGGAGTTACTCGATAATGACGATTTCACCCCAATGTCCTCACCGGGCTATCGTTTCATCTCGAAACCACTGAAGGGTTGCTCATTACGAAAAATCAAATCCCTCTCAAGCTTCCGTTGACTTCTCGAAAGTCCCCTACAATAATTCGATTTTACAACTTAAATAATAGCTACATTTTAGCTGTATCAAAAATCGTTCCCGATCATATTTCTTTCGATATCATAAATCCTATCTCGGGATGCTCATCAATGCCGTAGCATTTTCTTTAGATAATTTCACTGCGAGGCATTCCCTGTAGTCGATTCGGTACTGATAACTACTATCAAGCCAATTTTTTGACATTTTAAACTTGCTTAAATTACGTGGCAACCTCATACAAACATGGGGTATTACAGCAGAGATTCAATACATCTTTCAAAAATTAAAGGCTATGGGTCAACGAACAAATCAATCGCCAAACGAATCCATTCATTGTAAGGGCACATTAACTTGCCAGAGCAGGAAGCTACGATGTTATAGGAGTTTTAACGACAAAGATGGGAAGCTTGAATCTAATGGCCGCTAGAGCAGGGACATTGCAATGCTAGACAATAAGCTAGACTTAACAGGTCGTCTGAACTAGAGATAACAGAATAGGTAGCTATAGTCGGGGGCAACAGTCTAGATTTAGGTCATCAAAAGTAGAGAGAACATAATAAGTAGCGATGATTGGGGCGACAATCGACGGTCTAGGGCCACAAGCGACAGTCGATGGTTGGTAGCAACGACTGAGAGAGACACCTTCTTGATCTGGGTTAGAACGAACTGGCAATTAAGGCACATTGGCGACAAATTGACAAACTAGGGATTAAAGCACACCTAGAGGCGATGCAGAAATGGAGGCTGATGGGATGAAAGCGATGGCAATGAAGGCAAAAAAAACCTAGCTATGAAGGCCAGGCAAGCAAAGGATCACGAAAAAAGACAGCAATGAAGGCTGGATAAACAGAATACCCTAGGTTTTAGGTTTTTTTCTCTCTTGATTAAGTTTTGAGGTGGTTTGTTATTATGTTTAAATTAAACTAATTTCTAGAAAGATTCTTCCTAATTTTGTTATTTTACTTTATTATATATATTATTATTATGTTAAATAATTAAATTAATATATATGTAATAATTTTAAACATATTTAATTTAATTATATTATCATAATAATTTAAAGTTTGATAACTTTATTTTAAATAATATATTTATAAAATTATAAATAAATATATTAATATATTTATAAATAAGTCTGTTCACGAACTATTCGTGAATTTTTAATTGAGTATGTTTATGAACATCTAACTAAACCTATTAGTATTTACGAGATTCTAATCGAATATGTTTAAAAGTTTTAATGAGTTGGGTTTTATTAAACTTAAACTCGGATCGTTTATAAATCAAATTTCAAAGTTTAGCTCAAATATGTCGAGTCGAACATTGAGCTACTAATGAATGACTCCTCACATTTGCAACCTCAATGCTATTAGTAAAATGACATGGTGAAGTGATTAGTGGTTAATTTTATAAAAAATTTGTTATAATTATACCCTTCTTTTGATCTTAAAAATAGTTTAAATTAGATATTAATATATATTTTATGGTTATATGTAAGTTTAAATTGAAAAATGAATGAAATGAAATTTTAAAGTAAAATTTAATAATAATAATAATAATATATAAAATTATATATAATACATATACATCATTATATGCATGCATGTAATATATATATATATATATAATATAATATAATATATATATATATGTGCCATGTGTAATACATATATATAATATATAATTTAATAATAACATTAAATTATTTTTATTTTTTTTAGGCATGAAGAATTCAAGCCCATGGAGAAATCAAGTCCATGAAGAAATCAAACCCATGGAGAAATCAAGCCCATGAAGAATTCAAGTCCATGAAGAAATCAAGCACATGAAAAATTAAAATCCATGAAAAATTCAAACCCATGAAGAATTAAGGCCCAATTTGAGCAACCCATGGAAGATATTATTTGGAGAAGGCCCAAGAATTATTTTTAATCCTAATAAAGATTAAAAACCAATTTATAGAAATCTATTTTTATTTTTTATGTGAGAGCTTTATTAGGTGTGTTTTTTAGCTAAAATCCATTTAACTATTAGGTAGATATTATAGCTAAAATCCATTTAACTTTATGAGTGCTTTATTAGGTATGTATTTTAGCTAAAATCCATTTAATATTAGGTGTGTATTATAGCTAAAATCCATTTAACTTTAAGTGTGTGAGTGCCCATTAGATATAATTATGTCTAGTTGAATAATTGAAATTGTGTGATTTGTATTGCATCTTGTGGCCTATAAATAGATCACTTGATTGCATTTGTAAGTGTGATTATTATTCTTGAATAAAAGTTTAGTTGTTTCCTTATAATTCTCTCTTTGAGAATTGTTCTTGTTCTTTCTCATTTTCTTTAGTACTTTCTCTTATAATCTTACTTTTTTTTCTTTCTTCTTTTAAATTCTTATGTCATTTATTATTACTTTATTATTCACCGTCTAAATGGCCGGTTAATTTGTGCCTTTAAATTTCTGCAATTTTAATTCCTGTCATTTAATTATTCACCGCCTAAATGGCCGGTTAGTTTATGCCTTTAAATTTCTGTAATTTTAATTCTTGTCATTTAATTATCCACCGCCTAAATGGCCAGTTAGTTTATGCCTTTAAATTTCTTGTCATTTAAATTCTGTTATTTAAATTTTGTCATTTAAATTTATGTCAATTAACTTTCAAATAAAAATGAGTAGTTAAATCTAATCTTGGGTTAAGGCAAGGACAGTGTCCAACGCCAATGATTCTCAAAGAAAGCTGCGCTTTAAATAAGTAACATTAATTTAAATTTCAGTATCTCAAAGAAAGCTGCGCTTTAAATAAGTAACATTAATTTAAATTTCAGTATGAGTGTGTATTAATTATTAAAAAATCACTAGGTTTAGATTGGAGCGTAAGCCTAACTTAGAGCTTTCATGCCATGTATGAGAGTTACTAGAACTGGAAACGCTATCATACCTAAACCCAGATGATTAATTTAGTTGTTTTGTGTATTAATTGCAATTGGATTTATGGTGGTTGCTTAAATTAGAATCTCGCATATCATGTATGGGGATTGCTTAACCTAGAACTATCATCATCTCTAATTGCATTTAATAACAAACCCTCATAGCTGATATTAAATTAATGTTGCTAATCTTTTATACTAAAATTTAGGAATCAACGGGTTGGTACTGAAATTGTCTTAACTCAAGCACTATCCAAATTCATATTTTTACGTTTAATGTTTATTTCAATTTTCGCCTTACTTTATTATCTAGTATCTGTTGTCTAAATAAAAATCATAAAAAGATTATGTTATCAAACCATCTAAATGCGTGTGCGTGTGTGTGACATTCTTTTTCTTTTGCCATAAATAAATCTCTCAGTGGACGACCTGGACTCATCCAGAAAGTATAAATTTAAATTTGGACTACAACTGCACTCGTACACTGACGAGTATAAACCTCTCACCTAAATAAAGAAAAAAAATATAAAAGTTTTATTATGATTTGTTTTTATTGTGTTTTAATTGCAGGGTGAGAGTGTAGTCAAATTTTGGCGCCGTTGCAGGGGAGATTGAGGCAAAAACAAAAAGAACAAAAAAAAATAAATATAAAATATAAAAAAAGAATAAGCTTCTCCCGATAAATTCGGTAACTCTATTTCTCTTTACTTTATTTTTGTTTGTGCATTGTATATGAGATTGAGATCAGGTAGAATTCTTAAACAGCATTTTCATATCATTTTGATTCTTTACCTGCAATTGGATTGTCAACTTTACACTCATGTCTCAATACTACTACAATCTGTCTACACAAGATACTTATCATGATGAAAATTATCATTTTGAATCTGATTTGTCTAGACCTCTTAAGGATTATCTATACCCTCTTAGGCAAACCACTTTTGATTTGCAACCAGACACTACCCATTTGTTACCCACTTACCATGAAATTGAGATTTGGTGTGCTGTGTGTGAGACTTCAGCTCATTTAACGGATGACTGCCCTATAATACCTGCTTTTAAGGAGGTATTGTATGGTCAATCCAGTTACACACACACACACAACTATGAGGGAATGTATTACCAGAACCATGAGGAAAACTACCATTCGGACTTTGATGCATATCACCTTAATTCACACTTTCATCCAAATTTCTCATGGGAAAATGATTTTGTAGCCCAACCACATGAGCACTTCCTTTCCCAGCCTCAATCATTTCAAATGAATGAAGGGTCTACATTCGATGCATATTAACCCCCTCATGGGAGTTCATTAGAAGATACCTTCAATCTATTTATGCAAGGCCAAATGGAAATTTTTACACAAATGTCCAAATGTCAAGAACATACCATTAGAGTTACAGAGGACATTAGGAACCAATTGACACAGCTAACACAGACTTTGAGCATGTCAGAGCCTGTCCATCCCAACTCACTCCAAATCCCATTAATAAAACCCATCATCAAAAGTGAAAGTCAGGAGCAGGACATAGGAGTGACTGTCTTAAGGAATGGAGAAATAATTGAGAAACTTGATGCCCCTAGGACAGTACACCCTTTGGTGCAAGAAGAGAGAGTGGTTGATCACAGTGAGGTAGATGTCAATGAAGCCTTGGAGGAAGAAAAAGACCAAAATGATGTAAGAAAAGAAGAAACCTGGGAGGAAGAAGAGGATAAAATTCGAGAGCCAAAATGTGAAAACATCATAAGTTTATCCACATTTACCCCTCAATTTCTATCTTTTAAGTTAGTCGATATTATTGAGGATCAAATTAAACCAAACACGTGTGAGATGTTTGTGCAAATTAATGTGCCATACGCGGATATAATAAAACCAACACCTCCGGACGATATATTTTCAAAATATATATGTGCATTCATGAGAAAAATCAATTTATATAATTTTGAAAATAACTTTAAAAGTGGTGTAGTGAATGGGAGATATTATACGATTAGGTGGGCAATCACTCATTTGATCCTTAATTGGAAGAAAAGAAAAAAAAAATTCTAAAAAAAAATAAAAATAAAAATAAAAATATAATAAAATAATTTTATATATACATATAAGTTGTTCCTTTTCTGCATTACTTAACTAGTGTTTCTCTATGTGCAGTCTAAATAAAATTTCTCCATACGAGTTTATGTATTGAAAACCGCCAGGTATGCCTATCTTCTATCCTTTTATTGCCAATTGAGGACAATGCGCAATTTAAGTTGGGGGGTAAGGTGTCTACAAAATTTTACCTAAAAAAAAAACAAAAATTAAAACAAAATTAATTAAAAAAAAATTGAATTGAGAGAGACAGAATTGACGCTGCTGGTAGCCATCTTTTCTTGGGCAGTGCAATCACATTGCCCTATAAAGAAAGAAGGCACACTGCCAAATGTTGAAAACAGAGGCGCCGAGCGTTGAAAAAAAAAAGGCACACTGCCAAATGTTGAAAAATGAGACGCTAAACGACGTCAAGTCTGACGGTGCAATTATGGCATGCCTCGAGTCGAGTGTAGAATAGTGATGCCCATTGCTCTATAAGAGACTTCATATCTGTATGAGGCAAGTCACCCCTCTTGAGCTCAATCTTCTCTCCTTTGTGTTATTCTCCGATCAGGTACTCTCATCCCTTTTGTAAAGTTTATAGTTCTTTACTTTCTTCTTAGTATAATTTTTTTTTCTTTCAAAAAAAAAAAATGGATCTTTATCTCTCAAAAATTCACAAGTACTATCCATCTCTCCCGCAGAATGATTTGAAAAAAATTTATGCTGCTAGGTGTGAAAGACTTAGGCTGTTGATGCGTAATAACATCCCTGAAGATATTCGTTGGCTGATCGAAGCAAAAGTTCGATTAGCTGGTGAAACTTCACCTGGTTTTAAGCATTTTCCAGGCTTAGGGAAGAGTAGTTTTGCGAAGAAAAGAAGAGCGAAAAGAGTGCATGGTTGTTACAAATGTGCTCGATGGACCTGTAACACACGATGCAAATCTGTGGGGTTTACGTCCATAAATCGAAAAGATAAAATTAGTTTCATAAAGGATGGACTGAGTAAGGAGTCTCTGGATGATATCCGATTGACTCTTGAGACGCATCCATGTGGAATAGTGCAAAGAGAACTTCTTGCTTAATGGACCCAGTTCAGAAGTGACCACCAACGCTATAGTCTTGGGAATATGATTAAAAACGACCCTGTTTGCCAATCTATAAGAAAATTGGATGGGAAGCTTATCCCCGCTTCATAGAAAGTGTTTAAGCCGTTTCTGGACGTAAAACCAGAGGAAGATGTGAGTCACAATCACAACTACTTATACATACGCATGATTTTTGTTTATATTTATTTCTTGTTGAATTGTTGTATAGCTACTTTTGATCGCCAAACTTCTTTTCAGGACATACAAAAAGAACAAACATGGAAGGCCAGTTAGTTCATCGAATCAATACCATATGTGTACTTTGTGGCTCTCAACTTGGGAGCGATATATGTTACGCACTTGCAGCGAGCGAACTTGGTAAAAAATTAGGAGAGAAAAAAAATTAATTTGGTATGTGGAGGGGGAAGTCGTGGATTGAATGGTTATGTTTCACAAGCTGTACATCTTGGAAATTCATCTGTGGTAGGTATAATGCCAATCCCTTTAGCTGAACCACATATTTTCGGGATTACACGCGGTCAACTTATAGAAACGACTTCTATGTCTGAGCGCATGGCTTGTAAGATTTATCAGTCAGATGCCTTCATTGCTTTACCAGGAGGTTTTGGAACACTTGAAGAAATCTTTTGTATAATCTCCTGGGCCAAGAGTAATCTCCATACCAAACCTATTGGACTTTTAAATGTTAACCATTTTTTCGATGGGTTACTCTCTTTTCTTGATCAGGCTGTGGACCAACAGTTCATTTCTCGTTCAGCAAGAAAGATTCTCATTTCTGCATCCACCATTGATAAGCTGCTAGAGAAATTACATGCTTATGTTCCACAGTACGATCCTCATGAGCCTCGGATAGACTGGTCTAAGGCAATTAGTAACAAGCGCCAAAGGGGTCCGATTAATTTAGATTTATCATTGTGAGAAATGCTCTTTATTAAGATGACTGAGTAAGGAGTACTTTTTGTACTCTTGAGACGCATCTAGTTATTGTACACCTTGCAGGATTTTTCTTGGTTGTGTTCTTTAAAAAAAAAAAAAAAAAAAAAAAAAAAAAACTGTGGAATGTTGTTAGCAAAGTCTTTGATAAGGTGGCTGAGTAAGGAGTACTTTTTGTACTCTTGAGACGCATTTTGCTTATCTTATGACTTGCATGAAATTTTTATTTTGGTGTGAAAATATAAATATATATATATATGGTGTGCTCATTTGTTGTTTAAGTTTTAGCAGTTCACAGCAAATCTATAGACTTGTGGAGTTACAGGTATTCTTAACAACCCTAATTTATTACTGCAATTCAAGTTGGGGGGTGTAAGGTTTAGTTATGAATTATTTAGTTCATATTTAACTGTGAGTTTGCTATTGCTAGTTTGTTGTCTTGTGTGAATTGATTATCTTTATCTGCTCTTATTAAAAAAAAAAAATTGTGTTTTAAATAATGCTATTCCTAAAGCTTTAAAGTTATGCACTGATAGCCGGTTAAGTTTGCAATACGAAACATGAATGCATTGATTTCTCATTTGAAAACGTTTATGCATGAGAATAAGTAATTTACATTCATCAGGGATTCAAAATTTAGAAATTGGTTATCGGTCATAAAGTCAAAGGTAACAGTAATTAGCTGATTAGTACATTGTATGATCCCTCAACAGAAGTGGAGACTATTACCCAAGTAAGTGTTTGAGCCTAATAACCATTAATTCTGAGTGAAATAACACTTACTCTAAATATGCTCTCTTGTTTATCTTATCTTTTCAATGGCTTCAAAATATCAATTCGCTTTGAATGTCTAGTATGATAGCGGATGAATTTGACTGGTTTCAAACTTCAACTTAGATGACTGAGAAGCATGATAGGGGGATCAATTTCTTTCATTTTGAGCCTATTTTTTTCTTAAAATTAACCTCTTATTAGCCCATTTGAGCCATTTGTAGTACAACTTCTTTCGTTACCCTCGTTTAACCCATAACCATATGAATTTTATCCAACCTGGTGTGATTTTGGGAATTAGTCTGTTTATCTATTTTCATATTTAAAAAGAAAAAGAAAAAAAAAAGAAAAAAAAAGAAGAAAAAAAAAAAGAAAAAAAAAGGGGCAAATTCTCTTAGCTATTCAGCATAACTGTTTCAAAATAAATGCTAAAAAAAAAAAAAAAATCCCGACACACCCTTTGCACACTCTACATTTTCTTTGACAACCCGTATTAACCTTATAGCCCCATTACAACCCAGTCTGGTCCCTGTTGATGCTATAAATCATGTGATCTCAGAATTCGAGTTTGGAGTAGGGAATCATGTTTAAATTCAGAAGTTACTCATCTAGAGCATTATTCCAATCATGAAGCTATGTCAATTTCCTTGTTCTTTCATGAAAATACGTTCCTTGTATTTGGGATGACACCGAGTTTTGAACTTGTTCTGCATTTACTCTTATAACGGTGCACCCCCTTGTGTGTACACCTGAGGAATCCTTTTTATTGGAGAGAAAATTCATAGTGAGATTTGAAGTCAAAACTTTGAAGGAGTAAGTCTGTGTGTTGGTTATCCTAATTTCTATCCTGAGATTGTATGACCTTTAACCAAAAATCTGATTTAGAATGCTAAATTATTTATTCAATTTTATGCATTTCGGTTTCGAATTTGAAATTTTTACATTCATACAGTTATTAAAACTTGGCATGTGTATAGTCTGATTGCTAAGGGACTAGCAATGTTTAAGTTGGGGGGTATGATTAGTGGTTAATTTTATAAAAAATTTGTTATAATTATACTCTTCTTTTGATCGTAAAAATAGTTTAAATTAGATATTAATATATATTTTATGGTTATATGCAAGTTTAAATTGAAAAATGAATGAAATGAAATTTTAAAGTAAAATTTAATAATAATAATAATAATAATATATAAAATTATATATAATACATATACATCATTATATGCATGCATGTAATATATATATATAATATAATATAATATATATATATGTGCCATGTGTAATACATATATATAATATATAATTTATTAATAACATTAAATTATTTTTATTTTTTTTAGGCATGAAGAATTCAAGCTCATGGAGAAATTAAGTCCATGAAGAATTCAAGTCCATGAAGAAATCAAACCCATGGAGAAATCAAGCTCATGAAGAATTCAAGTCCATGAAGAAATCAAGCACATGAAAAATTAAAGTCCATGAAGAATTCAAGCCCATGAAGAATTAAGGCCCAATTTGAGCAACCCATGGAAGATACTATTTGGAGAAGGCCCAAGGATTATTTTTAATCCTAATAAAGATTAAAAACCAATTTATAGAAATCTATTTTTATTTTTTATGTGAGAGCTTTATTAGGTGTGTTTTTTAGCTAAAATCTATTTAACTATTAGGTGGATATTATAGCTAAAATCCATTTAACTTTATGAGTGCTTTATTAGGTATGTATTTTAGCTAAAATCCATTTAATATTAGGTGTGTATTATAGCTAAAATTCATTTAACTTTAAGTGTGTGAGTGCCCATTAGATATAATTATGTCTAGTTGAATAATTAAAATTGTGTGGTTTGTATTGCATCTTGTGGCCTATAAATAGATCACTTGATTGCATTTGTAAGTGTGATTATTATTCTTGAATAAAAGTTTAGTTGTTTCCTTATAATTCTCTCTTTGAGAATTGTTCTTGTTCTTTCTCATTTTCTTTAATACTTTCTCTTATAATCTTACTTTTTTTTCTTTCTTCTTTTAAATTCTTATGTCATTTATTATTACTTTATTATTCACCGCCTAAATGGCCGGTTAATTTGTGCCTTTAAATTTCTGCAATTTTAATTCTTGTCATTTAATTATTCACCACCTAAATGGCCGGTTAGTTTATGCCTTTAAATTTCTGTAATTTTAATTCTTGTCATTTAATTATCCACCGCCTAAATGGCTGGTTAGTTTATGCCTTTAAATTTCTTGTCATTTAAATTCTGTTATTTAAATTTTGTCATTTAAATTTATGTCAATTAACTTTCAAATAAAAATGAGTAGTTAAATCTAATCTTGGGTTAAGGCAATGACAGTGTCCAACGCCAATGATTCCCAAAGAAAGCTGCGCTTTAAATAAGTAACATTAATTTAAATTTCAGTATGAGTGTGTATTAATTATTAAAAAATCACTATGTTTAGATTGGAGCGTAAGCCTAACTTAGAGCTTTCATGCCATGTATGAGAGTTACTAGAACTGGAAACGCTATCATACCTAAACCCAGATGATTAATTTAGTTGTTTTGTGTATTAATTGCAATTGGATTTATGGTGGTTGCTTAAATTAGAATCTCGCATATCATGTATGGGGATTGCTTAACCTAGAACTATCATCATCTCTAATTGCATTTAATAACAAACCCTCATAGCTGAAATTAAATTAATGTTGCTAATCTTTTATACTAAAATTTGGGAATCAACGGGTTGGTACTGAAATTGTCTTAAATCAAGCACTATCCAAATTCATATTTTTACGTTTAATGTTTATTTCAATTTCTGCCTTACTTTATTATCTAGTATCTGTTGTCTAAATAAAAACCATAAAAAAATTATGTTATCAAACCATCTAAATGCGTGTGCGTGTGTGTGACATTCTTTTTCTTTTGCCATAAATAAATCTCTCAGTGGACGACCTGGACTCATCTAGAAAGTATAAATTTAAATTTGGACTACAACTGCACTCGTACACTGACGAGTATAAACCTCTTGCCTAAATAAAGAAAAAAAAATATAAAAGTTTTATTATGATTTGTTTTTATTGTGTTTTAATTGCAGGGTGAGAGTGCAGTCATGAAGTAATAACATATATGTTAAATGGGCCATGCTAGGTTATGGGTGAAGTTTGTGAGCATAATTTTGGGCTTAGTATTTCTGTTTTCAAATTTGAGGTAGAGTGCTTGTGTATAGCTTCAAGTATGGAAATTCTATTCACAGCCACGTTTTTACTCTTCGTAGTCATAATTAAAATAAATTTAATAAATACTCTTCACAACCACTTTTATTACTCTTCTGTAACCACTTATATTGCAAAATTACCCTCTCCCACATATCTCATACATCGTGGTGGCAGTGGCCGCTAGGTTCGAAGGAGGTGGCGGCCTTCGAACACTAGAGTTCGGATTGGCCATCGCCACCCCTAGTACCTCCGAACCGTGAAGTTTGAAGATAGCCTGTGCTTCTAAACTCTAGGGTTTGGAAGCGTTGGGAGCCTCCAAACCTTGAAGTTCGAAGGCGTTCGGAGACTCTCAATTTCACTTTATATATAATATAATATATTATATTACAGATTTCAATTTTCAATGTGTAATATATAATATATTATAAGTTTCAAGGCGCTGTTTTAATTTGCAATTTGAGCAAGTGAGCAATGGTGCACTTGCTGCTACTTGGAGTAAGTTAATATAATACTAGTGCAATATGTATATAATAATAATAATAATAATAATAATAATAATAATAATAATAATATTATTATTATTATTATTATTATTATTATTATTATTAAAAATAATCGAGAGTCTAATATTTATTTAATAAGTTATTCTAGAACTTTTAATTAAATATGTTCGTGAGATTTTATTGAGTTAAGATGTAAGTAAATATAATTTATAAGTAATCGATAATTTTATAGATAATATTTATATTTCACTACAAGAAGAATGGGTATTGCCGGCGAACTTTTCCCGGCGGTTTGAAGAACCGTCGGGAAAACACCACAATCCCCAGCGGTTTTATAAACCGCCGGGGATTTAATACAATTTCAGGCGATTTTATAAACTGCTGACTATACATAAACATCTCCGGCGGTTTCTAATAAACTGCTGGTGATGGTAACACATCCTCGGCGATTTTTAAACTGCCGGTGATGTAGACACATTCCCGACGATTTTCAAACCGCCGGAGATATGACTTATATATACCCAAAATTCCCCATACCCGTGCCTAAATCTTCCCTTCACCTTTCTCTTCCAAAATTCCCCTCTGCAAACCCTAACCTGCTTCTCTCGCACCTCGCTGTGTCTCTCTCGCTCGCTCTCGCCGCTGAGTTTCGCTTGCCCTCGCCCTCGCTCACTCACTCTCAATCGCTCTTGCCCTCGCCCTCGCTCGCTCACTCTCAATCGTTCCCGCCTTTGCCCCTGCCCTCGCTCGCTCACTGTTAAAGCCCCCATTCTCTCCATCGACACTATTAAAGCCTCCACCAGCTACTTCAGTTGAGGCGGCCACTGTCATTTCGAAGAGGCTCTTCCAAATCTCTATTCTCAAGTTCTACCAAAGGCGAAAAATTAGTAAATCCAAGGTCAGAGCAAGTGAGTAATTCTTTTTTCTTTTCTTTTACTTAATTGAACTTTACCAATCTCGTCGATTTCATGCATTGATGGATTTTTTATTTTTATGATTTGAAACCCATGTGATTATACTAACAGGCAATGCCTCTATTCGAGCTTTTGATTATTTATTAATCGAACACTATGTTCAGTAGTTTTCTGATTTTGCTAGTCTTCGTTAAGTGAAATGGGCTCTTGGTGTTCACTGGCTATGGAAAGTAAAACCTGCTATAGCAAACTGGATATGAACCGAACTATCTCTAAGAAACCTTCATACAAAAAACTATATAGCAGGCAAGCTAAGGCAAGCAACATTGATATACGGAGTTTCCTGGAGAAGAGAAGATTTGCTTTTGTTTTGTTGCTTTTGTTGTTGTTGTCCTGCTTCAGTTTTAGCTGCAAGTGAATGCTATAGCCTGCTTTGGTTTTGCTTACTTTTTCTTTCTTCTTTTTTGGTACATCAGATGAATTATTTGTTTCAGCCACAGATTTTATCTGATACTGATGATAGTGTGCCATCTTAAAATTGTGAATACCCGGAAGATCAAATTCATGTCTGATCAGATACAAGTATATGGAATTTGTGTTCAGAATTGCTAAATGACATTTTTACGGAATTTTTGTACAAAAAATGACACTAAAATGATGCCATAGTAACATTTTATAATTATAAACTACTTAAGAGGGAATTTTCTGTTGTAATTAAAATGAACTTCCTTGCTTTGCAAACGATTGGGAGAGTTATTTATATACATAACTTTACCTTTGCACCACGCGATTTTTTTAGACTTACTTGTGCTGAATATCTATAAATTATTTTATCAAATATATACAAATGATTTTATATGGAATATCTACAGGTTGGTTTGAATCTCTTTCTCTTATATTTGCACTTCTATTGATATGTCAGTTTTAAATAAAACAGAGCAATCTATCTATCTATCTATCCATCTATATATAGAGAGAGATAATAATCCCAAACTCATTTAAAACTAATAGATGGATCCATGGAGTGGAGCCGTGACCTGACACACTTTTCAATTGTTATAAGAGAACATGTTCATTTGTAAGCTTTAGATAGGAATGAAACTTGGGCATTTAAACTTGAATAATTATTCAAGTTGTTTTAATTGAATCCTTATTCTTAATTTAAGTTGTTTCTCTTATTTAATTGAATCCTTATTCTTATCAGGTTAATTTGATATATAAATTATCCTAGTTTTGGGGTTGAGTTGATTCTGCAAATATGAGACTCTCTTCTGTTGGTTTTACTCAACAGTCGCCTGAAGGTATGGTTTCTCTTTTCACTTTCTTTCTTGAATTTCTATCCATTTCCCTCATATTATGGTCTGGAGCTCTTCTTAATTTCCAGATCAGCTACCAAGCATTGTTTTCTTAGCTTTTCTGCCAAATGGCATGTTTGCATATGGTTTTTCTTTTTTCTTTTTTTTTTGTAGGTCTTGTGGTTAATACTTTTCATTTAATGTGAACCCTTCTTGAATAATCTGATTTATGTGCAATGAAATCTGCAGGGGAGAAAAGATGTCTGAATTCTGAACTTTGGCATTCATGTGCTGGCCCTCTTGTTTCACTGCCTGCTATCGGAAGCCATGTGGTCTATTTCCTGCAGAGTCACAGTGAGCAGGTTAATTCTTTTAGATTTTCTAGTTGATTCGAAACAAATAATGTTTTAATTGCGCCTGCTTATCTAAGCACATATCTTGTTAGTCTTTGTTCGAGACTAGTTGCTCTAAGCATCATCTTTTTGAATTTTTGAAATAAAATGCCTAAATATAAGTTAAGCTTGGTTTAATCTCTGATTAGCCTTACTCATATGAAAAGCTTGAATTATCTGCTATCCATTTTTAAGATCTTAATGTTTGGGGTGATCAATGGCTAGTTGCATATTTGAATTGGACTTCTTTTTCTTAATTTCTGTGCTTATACTTCTGAAGTATTTGGCTAAAATGGTTAATGACCATACATATATAGTTGTACTTCTATTTGTGAATTGGGATGTTCTATTATTGATGATGGTTTTTGGGACCGACCACCACGTGCCACCTCTGCGACTGGACCTCGGGAATGGAACCTCGGACTTGGGGATGTCGGACCTCGGGTGTAGAACCTGCAAGACAATGGAGGGCCAGGGCTTGGATCCCCCGGGGTGAATTCCGACGCTCAAATCAGTAGAGTAAATGCAAGTAGTAGTAAATGAGAGAGCTGTAGAGCTTTTTATACCTGATAAGGACCGGCTCGGATCTTTCAGACTCTGCACAAGATTGTTGACTTGCCACGTGTTAGCCTCTCGGGCAATCCATGTGGCGAGCGAGGCCACTAGTGCGTAAGGGTATTCTTGTAATTTTAGGTAATGCCACATCACTTGTCCCCCACTCCTTGAGCTGAGCTGAGAATCACGCTGAGTCTAGGAGTAACTTAATTTCTAAGGTTATTTGACTGTAGATTTTTCCCAATGTGCATAAGAGTATTTTTAACTCGACAAATGATAATGATGATCTGTGAGACCAACCACCATGCGCCGCCTCGACAAATGGACCTTGCGAGTAGAAGCTTCGGACTTGGGTATTCCTGGCCTCGGATCTGTAGCCTACACTTCGGATTTGGTTATGCCTGGTCAAGTTGGGATTTCCCCTGGTCAAGCCAGGATTCCTTAGTCAGGTTGGGATTTCCCCGGGTCTGGCTAGGATCCCTTGGTCTAGCTGATCAGGTTGGGATTTCCCCTGGTCAAGTTGGGATTCCTTAGTCAGGTGGGATTTCCTCTGGTCAAGTTGGGATTTCCCCTGGTCAAGTTGGGATTCCCTAGTCAGGTGGGATTTTCCTTAGTCTGGCTAGGATCCCTTAGTTTGGTTGATCAGGTTGGGATTTCCCCTGGTCAGGCTGATCAGGCTGGGATTTCCCCTGGTCAGGTTGGGATTTCCCCTGGTCTGGCTAGGATCCCTTAGTCTCTTGACCCTTGGATTTCAGTCACTCCCACGCAGAAGAGGATGCTGGGCTTTGAATTTTTTTTCGGCTGTTAGTCCACCTTTGGCTCTGGAACGGCCTAGGACTCTTGACCATTGGATTCTCGTCACTCCCTTGTCGAGGAGGGTGTTGAGTTTCTTCCAGCCATTAGTCCATCCTCTGCTTATAGACGACCTAAGGCACTTGACCTTTGGATTTTAGCCACTCCCTCGCAGAGGAGGGTGTTGAGTTTCTTCCGGCCATTAGTCCACTTTTGGGGACGGCCTAGGGCTCATGACCCTTGGATTTTAGCCACTCCCTCGCAAAGGAGGGTATTGAGTTTCTTCCGTGGCCATTAGTCCACTTTTGAGGACGGCTTAGGGCTCGTGAACCTTGGATTGTAGCCACTCCCTCGGGATGAGGGTGTTGGGCTAGAGTTTTTCCATGGCCATTAGTCCACTTTTGAGGACGGCTTAGGGCTCGTGACCCTTGGATTGTCGCCACTCCCACGCGAAGGAGCGTGTTGAGTTTCTTCTGGCCATTAGTCCATCTTTAGCTTGTGGATGGCCTAGGGTACTTGACCCTTGGATTTTAGCCACTCCCTCGCGGAGGAGGGTGTTGGGCTAGAGTTTTTCCGTGGCCATTAGTCCACTTTTGAGGACGGCCTAGGGCTCGTGACCTTTGGATTGTCGTCACTCCCACGCGAATGAGGGTGTTGAGTTTCTTCCGGCCATTAGTCCATCTTTGGCTTGTGAACGGCCTAGGGTACTTGACCCTTGGATTGTCGCCACTCCCACACGAAGGAGGGTGTTGAGTTTCTTCTGGCCATTAGTCCATATTTGGCTTGTGGACGGCCTAGGGCACTTGACCCTTGGATTTTCGTCACTCCCTCACCGAGGAGGGTGTTGAGTTTCTTCCGGCCATTAGTCCCTCTTTGTCTTGGGGACGGCCTAGGGCTATTGACCCTTAGATTTTAGCCACTCCCTCGCGGAGGAGGGTGTTGGGCTAGAATTTTTCCTTGGCCATTAGTCTATCTTCGGCTTGTGGACGGCCTAGGGCTCGTGACCCTTGGATTTTAGCCACTCCCTCGCGAAGAAGGGTGTCAGGCTAAAGTTTTTCCTTGGCCATTAGTCCACCTTTGGGGACGGCCTAGGGCTCATGACCCTTGGATGAGTTTTTCCGTGGCCATTAGTCTATCTTCGGCTTGTGGACGGCCTAGGGCTCGTGACCCTTGGATTTTAGCCACTCCTTCGCGAAGAAGGGTGTCGGGCTAGAGTTTTTCCTTGGCCATTAGTCCACATTTGGGGACGGCCTAGAGCTCATAACCCTTGGATGAGTTTTTCCGTAGCCATTAGTCCACCTTTGGGGATGGCCTAGGGTTCGTGACCCTTGGATTTTTCATTGGCGAAATGTTGGCCTTTGTGAGATTGCTATTTGATGGAGAGAATCCAAAGTCTTACCATTAGTCGTAAAAAGAGTACAAAGAGGTTCAGGAAATTCCCCTGCTCATTGATAAAACTTCCATAAGTTTTGCACATTCCAGGTATACTTCAAGGGCTTACCTTCCATGTCTTCTAGTCGATATGCCCCCGGACTTAAGGATTCCATCACCTAGTACGGTCCTTCCCAATTTGGAGTTAGTTTATTCGCGTCCCGAGGATGACTCATGTCAAACCGTCGCAGTACAAGATCTCTTGGCATGAAACTCCTAGCGTGGACTCGTCGATTGTAGTATCTAGCAATGCGCTGATTATACGCGACTTGTCGAATTCGTGCCAGGCCTCGAGGCTCATCCATCAAATCCAAGTTGCACCTTAGCACTTGCTCAGGGGTTGGTTAAAGCCGAGATGAGGCATCTCTTCCTTTCCCCTCTTGAGTTCCTGGACTTGCCTCTCCAGGAAACGCAATCACCCTTCCTACGGAGTCCCTCCTCGTAAGGAGGAAGAAGTAGATCCTGCTGCCTCAGAAGGATGGATTTCCTAGCTCGACTGGCGATTGACAAAGCTCCTGAGTAAGAGGAGGTGACTGGTGCTTCTCCCGCTGAGAGGGCACATGCGGACGATGTTGTTCATTCTGGAGTAGATAATCAGTCAACAACTCAGTTAACTGTTGGACCTAATTTTCCAGCCTGGTGAGTCGGTCATCTGGCATTGGATTGGCCGGAGGTGGTGGATTCTTCCCTTATGGCTGGGCCTCTAGATTGGCACTAGCTTGGCTACGAGTCATGTCTCTTCGGGGAGCTATGTAGTTAACTATGGCCAGGAGCGAAAGTCGTGTGATACTGGTGGAAAGACCGAGGTCTGAGGTGAGGAGTTGAAGTCCGAAGCGCGAGGTAGGGAAAGAAGAGGCTGGCGAGTCTGGACGTCGGCCCCACGGTGGGCGCCAAATGATGATGGTATTTGGGATCGACCACCACGTGCCACCTCTGCGACTGGACCTCGGGAATGGAACCTCGGACTTGGGGATGTCGGACCTCGGGTGTAGAACCTGCAAGACAATAGAGGGCCGGGGCTTGAATCCCCCAGGGTAGACTCCGACGCTCAAATCAGTAGAGTAAATGCAAGTAGTAGTAAATGAAAGAGCTGTAGAGCTTTTTATACCTGAT
The DNA here is from genome assembly GCF_014633365.1 of Diospyros lotus. Classification (NCBI taxonomy): domain Eukaryota; kingdom Viridiplantae; phylum Streptophyta; class Magnoliopsida; order Ericales; family Ebenaceae; genus Diospyros; species Diospyros lotus. The sequence goes on along the minus strand of NC_068344.1, from coordinate 9,358,841 downwards.
GAGGACCGGCTCGGATCTTTCAGACTCTGCACAAGATTGTTGACTTGCCACGTGTTAGCCTCTCGGGCAATCCATGTGACGAGCGAGGCCACTAGTGCGTAGGGGTATTCTTGTAATTTTAGGTAATGCCACATCAATTATGATGCTAGTTGGGCAGTTTGGTTGACTGCATTTCCACCTTTCTCCATGTTGGGCTGTTTTTAGCTCTCTTTTTTTTTTTTTTTTTTCATTTATGATAAAAATCTAGTGATTTCTTCAAGTGTTATCACAAATATCTAATTTTTTTTTTTTTCCAGTTTAAGCTATTGAGTGTTTGTGTTTAACCATTTATAGTTTTATTGAAGTGGGGATTGGTGAAATAGAACTGTTCATAATGTCAAATAATCTATTCTTCGTTCACCCATATAGGTTGCTATATCAACCAACAAGGAAGTGGATGCGCATATGCCCAAATATCCACCCTTACCTCCACAACTCATTTGTCAGCTTCATGACGTGACCATGCATGTAAGGATTATTTATTTATGTTTTCTGGTTCTGATTGTGCCTCAAGCTGGAATCGAGAAACTCATAATTGTGTACTTCAGGCGGATTTGGAGACAAATGAAGTATATGCTCAAGTGACCTTGCAGCCTCTGAGCCCAGTAAGCCCATGTATCCTAATTATTCTATTTTCTAGTTTTATGACTACATATTTAAGTGTTTCCTCTATTGGTAAAATCAATTTTGTTGCTATAAAATAATGAATGCTATAAAATAATCAATTTTCGCCGAGCAGCTGAAAAAGGCTTTTCAGTGCACAGACTGGCCTTTTAAGCCAATTTGTCTAATGACTATCAAACTCCAATAAAATAATGAATGTTATATTATAAACAATATATATAGGAGCATGGATCTAGAGAATATATTAAAAAAAAATGATTGACCTTTGCCGGCGGTTATGAAAATCACCACCAATTTTAATTACTTTGCCAGCATTTTAAAGAAATTGATGGCTATTATTTGACTTTATCGACTATTTTTTAACTGTCGGTAATACTTTTCCCAACGGTTTAAGAACTGCCGGAAAAAGTAAAAAATTTGCCGACAATTTTTAAAAACCATCGGAAAGCTTTTCCAACGGAGGTATTTTCGGCGATTATAATTATCGCCGGTAAAACTTTTACCGACGATTTTTTTACTTTTTTTGGCAATTTTTTTACCGTCGGAAAAAATCGAAACTCTTGTAGTGTTTGTTGATAAAAATTTATTAAATCTATATTGCAAATCATGCTTATAATTGTTAGAAGGACAAATTTATCACTTTGCAGTGGCAAGTAATTCAAATGGATAATGATATTTTTTTGAACCTGTATATTTGCATTTTAATTTTCCTATTTCTTCTTTCTGTTTTACCGGTTTATATTTCCCATTACGTTCACAAGCAAGACAAATTATAATTTTTTTTCCAGAATCCCTGGATTCTGAACTCTTTATCATAATAACAATTCTATTTTCTGTTTCAATTTTCTTAACCCATCCAATTTGTGTTTCTCTAGTATCAAAGAGCTAATAGAAGAAAACATTTAGATATATTTTTTCTCTAATTAAAATAATAATTTTAAAAAAAATATTAAAAATCTATCATACATCTGAACTGTTTAATAACATCAAATGATTGATGAATTACAAAATCAATTTTCTTATCTCAGAAAAAAATGAATAAAATAAAACACCAATTAAAAATTTGAAAACCCAACTTCCCGAATCCTAGGGTTTGGGAAGCACGATGTTTCCCGAATGCCAGGATTCGAGAAACACCGTGCTTCCCGAACCTTGGGATTCAGAAATACATGTGTTTCCCGAATTCTAGAATTCGAAAGTTCCATTAATACATACAATATTTACAGACACACTAATTCGGAAAATCAAGGATTCTCTGGAGTTTCCAACTTCCCAAACCCTTACAAACACACACTAATACATACAAGATTTAGATTTACTTGTGTGTGATGTTATTTTTTTGAGTAGTTGTTATCTTCTTCGTCAAACTCTCATCGGTTTGTCGTCAACATTTGAGTGTAATAATCCATGACTAACTTCAACTTGCTGATATTCTTAGAGAAAATGGCTGAGTAATGATGGGTGTGAAACAAGAGGAATGAATGACCTTGAGGAGAAAATAGCTTTTCAATTTTTGATGACGGGTATGAAATAATAAGTAATTGCGACGGATGGCGAATGAGAGGAAATTACAGAGTTTGGCCGGTGAAAGAAAGTGTGATGTCAGGTGGTTGCTTAACGTGGATGGTTGAGCATTGAAGATAAAGAGTAAAATTGAATTTTTGCTTGAGACTATTTTAAGTATATTGAAAAGTGGCTACAGAGAGAAAAATCGTGACTGTGAATAGACTTTCCCCTTCATGTATGGCATTTCCTTGATGACTGTATCACTGTTACCAAATTTGCCCCTCATGCACTAGGACATGGTGCGAAGGCATCTTGGAATGCATCTAAGCTCACCTAGATTGAAGACTTAGTTCTTTGATGTTCTTATTTTTTTTTACACCCAATTTGAGTTTCGACAAATCTAAATCTAAGGTTATTTGGGTTGTGTAAACCATACTTACTTAGTTGGTGTCTTGTCTTGGCTTAGATTGTTATTACCTTGCTTTTGTTGAGTTCATGACTTGCAGTGAACATGTTCGACGGTATATATTTCCCAACAATTATTTTTGATCGATAAAATTTTATTCGCTTAAGTCATAGTCATTGCTTATGCTCTCTTTCTCGAAACCCAACTCAATCTTTAATGTCATGGGATATATATTCCTAATATAGTGAACTTTATAACTAATAAATTAACTTTTTTATTAGTAATAGAGTCTCTTCTATTTTGATTAAGAGTGAGAGTTTTTTATTTGGCTCTTGAAAGATAGTTAGACCTAAGAGAAAAAAAAAATTATTTCTTTAATTTAAATAAGAATATAATGCAATAATCTAAAAAATAATAATTCAATACAATTAAATTTTAAATATAAAATAAATTCATTTTTAAAATTATATAATATATATATAGATATAATTATCAATTCATAAGTTCGGACCAAGGAAGTCATCCCTCATATCGGATTCGAGACAAAATGGCACGCGTCTTCGTACTGCATTTATTCGAAGAACCATAAGTTAAGGGGAAATGGTGGTTGTACGTAATGGATGGCTGAATGGTTGACACCTTACGCTTTAATTACAAATTTATCCTCTGCCTCAAATATAAATATACATAAATTAAGAATATATATTATATAAATGATTTACATATATATAAATATAGGCAAATATGTTTTTTAAATATAACTATAAACTAAAAATATATTATACAAAATCATTTAGACCAAATTAAATCTACTTTTTAACTTTTAAAAATTTTGACTTGTAACATGTTGAAACTTTTAAGAGCTTAGTTTGACTTGTTATTTTTAAGAAATTATTTTGTAGTTTTGTTCTATTTTTTAAGTTATATAATGAAAATCAAACTATAAATCATAATATTATAATATTTATTTTTAATAAAAAATATATTCATATATCCATCACAGGGTCAAAATTAGAACAAAACTATAGTTCAACCCAACTAAATCATAATTTTATTGTTTGATTTGATTATAAAAAAAAGTATTTTATTTAATTTAAATAAAGAAAATAATATTTTATAATTTAATATTTGGATTCATATTTATGTAATATATATATATATATATATTATTTGATGGCGGTGACAACAACTAGAACGATGGAGGCGAACAACGATTTAGGCATCAATGGTGACTGTAATGGTGAACATCAATAAAAGAGAAGAAACTACGGGCGAGAACAAGAAGAGAGAGAGAGATGGAGGCGTCTGCGGTAGCTGGAACGACAGATGCGATGGAGATTGCAACAGAGGCGAACGACAACCAAAAGTGTTGATGGCGATAGCTTCAACGGCAACAAATGGTAGCAGAGGTGGTTGCATTAGAGGCTAATGGCGACGGCTGCAACAGCAGCGAACAGTGACCAACGACCAGAATTAGCGTAGTAGACCCCAACAAGAGAGAGAGAAAGTGAATGAGTAGCAAATTTGGTGGGTATTCAATTTGATGGTAGATTTACAAAAAGGTGTCAACCATTCGATCATCCAAACAAATCTCTAATTAGACATGTAAACCCCCCAACCAAACAAAGGATAGGCAAATTATACAATTCTTGTTGCAATTGGCAAACATTCAGCCTCGCCATAAAGCCTGCTAACCTTGGTAAGGCTGTTTCCAATGCATGTATCTTCTACTCGCCAAATACATTAATTGTCATCCCTCGCCTCAGCTCTTGCTATAGGTGTCAAAAGGGCCGGCCCGGCCCTGCCCGGTCCGGCCCGAGTCGGCCCACGGGCTTTTTAAACGGGCCGGGCCGGCCCTTTTACTAAAAGGGCCGGGCCGGGCCCGGGCCCTTTTATAATTGATAGGGCCCGGCCCGGCCCACGGCCCCCCTACAAAAGGGCCGGGCCGGGCCCTTAGCCCACAGGGCCTAGTGGGCCGGGCCCGGTGGGCCCGGCCCTTTTTTTTTTAAATAATTTTTTAAAAAATAATACATATAATATATACATATATAAATATCAAAATAATACATATATAAAAATTAATTTGTTTTTTTTAAATATTTTCTATCTTAATTCTTAAGTTTTAAATATTATTTCATTATTTTATATTTCAAAATTCTATATGCCTTATAATTTTTGTTGTGAATTGATATGAAAAATAATGTACATATAAAAAGGAGAATGTTTATTTATAATTTAAATATATAAAAAATTTAACTTAAAAATTTTAAATAAATTAATTGATGGTTATTATTTATATATATTGCGAAATTAAATTTTTTAGCATCCAATATCAATAATTACCTAAGAATAACAAAATTAAAAAAAAAAATGAGTAAGGGCCTTACTAGCCCATAAGGGCCTCATGGGCCCGGCCCATAAGGGCCCAACGGGCCACGGGCCGGGCCCTTAGACGGGCCGGGCCGGGCCGGGCCGGGCCGTGGGCCCAATTTCTTTGGCCCAGCCCGGCCCGTATGAACAGTAACGGGCCGGGCCAAAGCCCGGCTCGTCACGGGCTGGGCCGGGCGGCCCGCGGGCCGCCCGGCCCTTTTGACACCTCTAGCTCTTGCCATCTCTTCATGAACTTTGTAGCTGATTGCCGTCAGTAGTCAGACATGACAAATAGGGAGAAGCCCATGGCCAAAAAAGAAAACGAAAGATGACGAAGGAGAAAATGAACAAACGTAGCAAGTATGAGGAGAAACCGTTTTAGACGAAGACAAATAGGTAGCAAAGACGACTAGATCGGTGAAGGAGGAGACGAATTGACGTGGTAGAGACGAATAGGCAGTAAAGAAGATCAAGTGACGAATAAACAAACAATAATATTTATTATTAAATTAAAAAATAAATATTAAATTTTCACTATAGTAAAAATTATAGATAAAGTAAAAAAAAATTATAATTAAAGTTTATTAATAAATAAATAAAATAGATAATCAAATAGAAAGTAGAATATGGAGTGTGATTGGAGTAAACACAATTTTTGAGGTAAAAAAAAATAAGGAATGAATTATTTATAATATAATAGGAAGTACAATAAGAAATGTGGTTAGAGACCGTCTAATATTCCTGTAATTAGTACTCATCCATGAGTGATCTCATTTTTTTAAAATTTGCACTTATTATTTTTGAGTGTAGGATTAATAAATTTATTGATTGTTGGTAATGGTTGATAAATCATACACATTAGTAATAAAAAAATTTGTGTTCTGCATTTGTTCATTTTTATCTTTCATTTCAATATCTTTTCTTTCAGAAAATTATTATTTCTTACATTGTTACTTGCAATGACACTCTCATTCTCAGCTCATTAATACCTGAAAATAGTCATCATCAGATTTCAAAGATTTATAAAAGCAAAAAGTTTTTGGACAAAATTAATTTAATCTAAAAAGATTTTCAATTCACCTAATTTATCCCCTCTTCGGTGTATTTTATTTCTTATAGTACATATATTTGGTAATTATAATTTAAGAAATATAATATATGTATGATAAAAATTATATTTTTTATATTTATATTTCTAAAAATATATAAATATATATAATAGGAAATGTAAATAGAAATTAAATAAAAAAATTTAAAACAAAATCCCTACTGTAACGCCTCGTTTTTCCTAGCGTTAAATAACTTAGAAATTTTGGGAATATTTTTTTTTTTCAATATAAATCATTTCCTGACAATCTCTTCTACCTTCCTAGCATACTAAATAAGAATCAATAAGTTAAGACAAGTAATCATCATAAATGTGGAAGCTTAAAATCGAAACCTGATATAGTACATATCTGAATTCACTTAATCATATCATATGAATCTGTACCATCTTATTATTAAATACTTAAATACATAAAGACTTAACATCAAGAGATAACAACTAAGTACCTTAGATGATTCATCAGAAATACATTAACTAGTAACAATTATACATGATCTTCAATATAGTACAATCTTCTAACCATGACTAAGAACATGTCCTGAATCCTCACGAAGGAGCATATACCCGAATAACTTGCCGAACCCATCAGCCATGTCATCAATCATTCCCTTGTCATAGCTGCAAATCCTAACTAGAACATTTGAATGTTCTAAGGGCATAACCCAATTAGAAGATGAAACTTCTAGTGAGGGTTTAGAAACATGATACATGAATGCATGATACAATAACATGAACAATCACATCCCTAGTGTAACTTCCCTGGCCCACCAGCCTGGCATGGAATTCTAGGTAGAATCTTGGCACCTCCGACAAGATAATCCTAACGTTATTCCATCAATTGCCCTTGAAAAATTACGGCTACACTATCGGGGCGACATCCCATTCTCATGCACAAATAACAATATGCCAATAATATCGTGTCATGCAATATCATGAATATCATGCATATATAAGCAATCACATCATAACAATCACAAATATCATGCATATATAAGCAATCATATCATAAATATAGGTTCTTGGAATAAAATCACTCACCTTAGCACGAACTTTGGACTACCTCAAAAAACGTGCATCGCCTCGATTGCGTGTTAACCTCGAAAATAACGAAAATTGTCAAGATCCTTGGACAAATCACTTCCTGACCAATTATTCCAAGAAAAATCTATAATCTAATTTTTCAGGACTTTTTCTTATTTTTTCTCTATTTTTTCTATTTTCTTATATTTTCTATAGTCATCAATTCTTCAAAAATTCAAAATAAATATCCAATAAATAAATTTCTTCAATGTTTACTCATAAAAATTCCTAGAATAACATTTCTAACCTCCATAAATTTTTTGGGAATTTTCTGAAATCTCTTCCTATTTTTTTCTAATTAACTTTCCTTTAACAAATTCTCAATAATTATTTTATCATGAAATTTCCAACATAAAAATTCATAAACATAAACTATTCATTTTTTATGTATTTATGTATATTTTTACATAATTTTATCCTTTTTATTTCTATTTTTACTCTATTTTTCTTTATTTTTAGTATTTAAAAATAATAAAAATTATCTACGGTCATCTTCTCCGACGCCGACACACTAAAAAATTAAACTAACTATACCAAAAGATATCTTACCTTGATTCGATCATCCTGACCAAATTTAAGCTTGAAACAATACTTGGAAGACCTCCATCTGAGTAAATATCAGTCCGTTTCTAGCGAAATTTGATTTTTCCAACGAATCTCCGATCACCCCTCAAATGAACTCCAAAATTCTTCAAACTTTTTAGAAATAATCCTCAACTCATGGGTAACAAAAGTCCTATGGTTTGGTGCCTTAATTTATTAAAAAACAAGGTCAATTTGAAGCTCACATTTTGTAAAACCTTCGGCCACTATATCCTCTATTTATAGCCAAATTTGAATTCCAAAATGACATATTTCTAGCAACCCAAGGCCTCTGATGCCTCCTCTTGCGTTTAATGAGTGCGAAACCCACCAAAAGTTGCCTCAAAAATTGATTTTCAGTGGGTAAAAATCTAGTTTCTTTCGGCCGAAAGTTTGGCCAATTTCGACCAAGCCAAGGCCAATTGCTAGCCTAGGCTTGACCCAAGAGAATCCTAGATTACTTTTCTCGAGTCCTTCACCACCAAATTCGGTGATGGGAGGTGGTGAAGGAAGCTTGGTCGGTCATGGCAAAATTGCTCTTTGTGCAATTTTGAAAAATTGTATTTTGACCAAACTTCTTCTCATTTTAAACTTTTGGTCATTTCCTTGAACCTCTGAGCTTCCCAATAGTGCTATTGCGACCTCAAGTTCTATACTTTCCATTGCATTCTCGAAAATTATGAAAAAAATGTCATTTCGACCTCCCTTCGACAATTTTGAAAAACTGCACTTAGGCCCAAATCTTCGTTTTGGCTCTAAATCTTTTCGTTTCTTCCTAAAATTACTGAAGGGTTGTTTCTTATGAAAAATCGAAATCCCCTCAAGCGTCCGTTGACTTCCCAAAAGTAGTCTATAACAATTCGGTATTGCAGCCTAATTTAGCAGCTACATTTTAGCTGTACCGAAAACTGTTACTGATATCATTCCTTTCGATGTCATAAATAATGTCTCGAAAAATTCATCACGGCCATATCATTTTTCTTAGACATCTCGGCTTCAAGGCACTCCTTGCAGTCGATTTGATCAATTTTTCGAACTATTTAGATATTAATTTTCTCTGAAATTTCATTTTTCTAATAAAATACTTATCCTCAAATAATTCCAATTTCTTGGATATTACACCCACGGCATAAATTGTGAAACTTTTTTGTAACTTTGTATTGAACCTGTGAATTTTGGAGTGCATGCTTATTTTTTATAAAAAATATTATATCTAATATTTATTATTTTTTTTAGAAATTGCAAAAACATGCTTAAAATTTATCAAAATTGTAATAAACCTCTTGATATTTGAGGAATTATAATAATTACCGTTGCTATTAAAAAAGTAAAAAGTCATTTCATCTCTTTTATCTTTTTCACTCCTCTTATTTAATTTAAAAAATAAAAAAACAAGCAATCTATGATTGACAATTGCCAACTGTTAGAGACTATTTGAATAAAGAAAATGGATGAACTGAGACTAAATTTGAGTTTATCATAAGAGTGACAGAATAAGAAATCAGAGAGAATGATAGTAAAACTTTTTATCCCGAATTTAGATTTGAATTCAAAAAAGAGAGAGACGAAGGGAGGAGAGAGAGAAGAAAAAGAATAGAAATCAAAGAGAAAGAGAGGCAGTAGAAAAAGATAAAGAAAGAATGAATTTTTTTATCCGAAACCCAATTATAGGTTCGAAAAAAAAGAGAAAAGAATCCTAAGAAATCAGAGAGTAAAAGAGATAGTATATGCAATTATTTTTATTGTTGTCATTGTTATGAAAAAACCTCGTCGTTTCACCATTTGTTGTTGCCGTTGTTCCTTTCGTCAGTCTAGTTGATGTCGCCATTCATTCATTATAAATAGATGGATAAATAATAGAGGAGATAGAAAAAGGATAACAGAATAAAAAAAGAGAATAAATTTAAATATAATTGAATATTTAGTGATAATTAACTAATAGCATATAAAAAATTACAATATAACATTAAATTTTATGGTACTCTTTGTATTTTTTCAAACATTAAGCATATTTTTTACAATTATACTAAATCTTATGGACCGATCACATGCAATTCTCCTTAATTGTATATATTTTAAAAACATTTGTTGAATTAAAAATATGTATCTATTTTATATTCTAAATTCAATACAGTTTTACTAAAAAAAGCAAAGCTTTGATAAAATGAGTTTTTAAATTTAAAAAATTCAACAACAAGGATTAGACTTAATCTATTAACAAAAAGTGATATATTTAATTTATATATATTTTTAAAATTACATAAAAATTAATATAATAAGTGTAGTTTATTTTTTAAAGTTAGCTAATTAAATATGTAAAGACATAGATAAAAAATTTTGTTTGGTAAAAAAAATATGATTGTTATTTATAAATTTATCTATTTATATGTATTAACATTTATAAATTTATTGTAATTAATTCAAATATTTTAAATGAAATTTGGAGGAGATCTGCATGCATAGCAGCAGGGGTCATCGCTTCTGCAGACAAGACAAGGAGTCATCGCTTCTGGTTCAAAGCGTACATTACACGCAACGCGACGCAACACGGCAAGGGCAGGGCCCCTCCCCCCTCCAATACCTTTATTTTTAGTCCACACACATCGCGGTCGGACCTCACGGACTGGTCGGCCCGCCGGGTTGATACCTGTATTTTTAGTTCACTGAACTGGCGTCCTTGTGGCCTCTTTTGCTTCGCATAGACGATAGTCAGACACGAAAGCTGTTTGTTTTCCGAGCAGGGGAACAATGGCTTCCACCAGCACCCAGTTCCAGGACGGAGCGTCTCTTCCTTCTGGGTCTAGTTCCCGGAAATACGACGTCTTCTTGAGCTTCAGAGGTGAAGACACCCGCAACGGCTTCGTTGACCATCTCTATTCGGCTCTGCATCAGAAGGGTATTTTCACGTTCAAGGATGACCTGAAGCTCGAGAGAGGTGAATCCATTTCTCCGAAGCTCCTGAAAGCCATCGAACAGTCGAGGCTTACCGTCGTTATTTTCTCCGAGAACTACGCTTCTTCCAAGTGGTGCTTGGAGGAACTCGTTCAGATCCTCGAGTGCCAGAAGACGAGGGGACTCACTGTTTTGCCAGTCTTCTATAAAGTAGATCCCTCGGATTTACGGAAACAAAGAGGAAGCGTTGGAGAAGCATTCGCCAGACACGAGCGAGATTCCAGCGAAGAGGAGGAGAAGCAGAAGGTGCAGAGATGGAGGAATGCTCTAAGGGAAGCAGCCAACATTTCTGGGTGGGATTCAGAAAATGGCACAACCCACGGGTAAGTCTTCTTTTATTTGTTTGGTTCGCAAAAAACACAAATTTGATTTGATTGTTTTTTCAAGAAACTTCAGTTGTTATTGGGGCATTGTTGGTCTGGCTTCTATTCCTTGACAGATGAGGACTATGTCCTGCTTTATGATTTTTTCGGTACTTCTTTCCTCATTGATGACGTTTGGACATTTTGCTAATTTATTTCATGTTAGCTTGGAAAAGGGAAAAGAAAGAAGAGCAAAAATGAAGACAAAATTGATCAAAACAATTGGATGTCTAGGTATATATAATATATTTACTCAATTAATATGTTTTCAGTCACCTGCAACGCTTCTTGTGTAATTGTGATGAAAGTGTGATCATATATTTTCTGGTTAATGCTATTATAAAGCTTGCTTCTCCTCAAAGCATCCCATGCATATGCGGCTAGAGAGGACCCAGATGGCCTCTTCATCCTCTTCATCATGTGGCTATGTTCTTATGAGATGTGGTTGGGTTCTTAAACTTATCTTGAATTTTTATTTTTTATTTTTTTCATCTAATGGACAGGCTTGAAGCAAAACTTGTCCGAGAAATCGTCAAAGACATTCTCAATAAACTGGGAGATAAGGATTCAAGCATTCTTGATGATGTTGTTGGATTAGATCCTCGTGTAGCAGAAGTGAAATCACTGTTGGGTTTAGGATTGGATGATTCACGTATAGTGGGGATATGTGGAATGGGTGGTATAGGAAAGACTACTATTGCCAAGGCTGTTTATAACCAAATTCGTTCTCAGTTTGATGGTAGCAGCTACCTTGCAAATGTCAGAGAAACTTCTAAGAAACATGGTTTGGAGTCATTGCAAGAATTGCTTCTCTCTGACATCCTCTTAGACGGTGATATAAAAATAAAAAATCCTGATCGAGGGCTTAGTATGATAATGAACAGGGTACAATACATGAGGGTTCTTGTAGTCCTTGATGATGTGGACCGGTTAAATCAATTGGAAGCTCTTGTTGGAAAGCTTGATTGGTTTGGTTCAGGAAGCAGAATTATAATAACGACCCGAGACACTCATTTACTTGACAATTATGAAGTGGATCATGTGTATAAAGTTAAAGAACTAAATAATGAGGAAGCTGTTAAGCTATTTTGTTGTAAAGCATTTAGGAAAAACCAACCAACAAAGGGTTATGACAGGCTCACAAACAGTGTAGTTCGTTACGCTAAAGGAGTTCCATTAGCTCTCCGAGTTTTGGGCTCTTTTCTCTTTCGCAGAAGCATAATTGAATGGCAAAGTGCAGTTGATAGAATAAGGCAGCAGCCCAATGCAGAAATTCAGGAAGTGCTCAAATTAAGCTATGACGGACTGAGCAATGAAGAGAAGGAAATTTTTCTTGACATTGCATGCTTCTTTAAAGGGGAGAGCAAAGATTACATAATAGATATACTGGATGCTTGTGGCTTCTGCACTCGTATTGGAATACGTATTCTTGTGGATAAGTCGCTTATAACAATATTGAACAACAAAATAGATATGCATGATCTCATACAAGAAATGGGTTGGCATATTGTTAATGAAGAATCCCCAAAAGAGCCTGGTAGAAGAAGCAGATTGTGGTATCATAGTGACATCCACCATGTTCTCGAAAAAAATACAGTAAGTGCTCTCTTGAAATGTGTTGAATTCTTAATGACCTTCTCATATATTAGCCTAAGCTTGTAGAGAGAAAGTATCTTTATCGTTCATGTTGTTATTTTTACTCTGAATAGAATGAAAGGGAAATAGAACACTTTGGAAAACATTCACTTCATTTGACAAGTGGCATCTATGTTTAATGTCTTACCCTTTCCTCTTGTTTGTTAGGGGACAGAAGCAATTGAGGGCATAATTTTGGCTTCTTCTCAAACTAAAGAAATGTCCTTGAGTCCTAGTACATTCTCAAAAATGAGCAAATTACGACTCCTCAAGGTTCATAATATTCAGCTTTCTCATGGTCTTGACTACCTCTCAAATGAGTTAAGCCTTCTTGATTGGCATGGATACCCTTTAAAATTAATGCCATCAAGTTTTCAACCGAATAGGCTTGTTGAACTAAAAATGCGTTATAGTTGCCTGCAACAGCTATGGAAGGAAACAATGGTATGGCTAAAATAGTTTTATGCGTGGCTTTTCTCTTTAACTACATATGGTTGTGTTGTTGAAATCCAATTTATCCTAATAAGCTTTATTTGGTGCTATTTATGACAGTCCCTAGAGAAGTTGAAATACATTGACCTCAGTTATTCGTTATACATAACCAAGACCCCAGATTTCACACAGGTGGTAAATCTTGAGAAACTGATTCTTGAAGGTTGTATGAACCTGGTTGAGATTGGCCCATCCATCGGAGCCATCAAACAACTTGCTTTCTTAAATTTAAAGGATTGCAAATCTCTTAAGGTTCTTCCTGCAAGCAGTTGGTTGAAATCCCTTCAAAATCTTGTTCTTTCCGGTTGCTCAAAACTCAAAAATATTTCTCAAGTCCTAGCATGTACAAAATGCTTAATTGAGCTTTATTTGGATGGGACATGTATCATGGAACTGCCAGTTGAACATCTCAACAATCTTGTCTGTCTTAGTCTACGGGACTGCAAAAAACTTACAAGTCTTCCAAGTGGCATTTGTGGGTTGAAATTTCTCAGAACATTGATTCTTTCTGGCTGCTCAAACCTTAACAAATTGCCTCAGAATTTGGGAGAACTGGAAAGCTTGGAGGAGCTTCGTGCTGATTTGACTGCTATTAAACAGACACCATCATCCATTATATTCTTGAGGAACCTTAAATTTTTGTCATTTCGTGGATGCAAGGGAGAAACATCTACACTATGGAATTCTATGTTTTCTACATTTCTATTTCCAAGAAAATGTCAAGATCCCATTGGTTTGGTGCTACCTCCTTTATCGGGTTTATGCTCATTGAAAGAACTAGATCTTAGTGATTGCAACATTTCAGAAGGATTTCTCCCAAATGACCTAGGCTGTTTGTCCTCATTGGAAGATTTAAAGCTTAGTGGTAACAGTTTTATGAGTTTTTCAGCAAGCATCAGTGGTCTTTCCAGACTTATTTCCCTTGAGTTGTTGGATTGCAAAAAGCTTAAAACATTGCCCGAGCTCCCATCAAATATTGTTTACATTAATGCTAGTGGTTGCACATCATTGGAAAGATTACCCAATCTTACTACTGCTTGTCAAAAGCTTCAGGAGTTCACATTGAGTAATTGCCATATGCTAGCAAAGAATCAGCCGAGCAACAACCACCTTGCCCTTGAACATTTCCGAAGTCAGCTTGAGGTTTCTCTCTCCCTCTTCCCCTCCCCCCCTTCTCTCTCTCTCTCTCTCTCTCTCTCTCTCTAATGTCCTTGTGGGTGGGCTGCAGGGTTTTGCTACTTCAAGGTTTGAAGAATTCACCGTTGTTGTTCCTGGAAGAGAGGTTCCTAGGTGCTTCAGCTATCAAAATAATATGGGAGATACTATCCGAATCCCACTGATGCCAGATTGGTATGTGAAGCTCAAGGGTTTTGTTGTATGCGCTGTTTTTGAAGCAAAAGCTCCAACTCATGCGAAAGGCCGTGTGGATTACTTTTGGATGTCCAATGATGTTACAGTCATGTCCATATCCAATGCATTCGGCTTCTACTCCGGGGGTCGTCGATACTTGGATTCAGATCACTTGTTCCTGCAGTACATCCCGCTTCAATCACTTCCCTCTGAAGAGTTGAATGATCAGTTCCATGCTTGGACCGAATTCATCGCTTATTTTAGCAGTAATACCCCTAAAATACTTGCACCAGTAAAATGCGCTGCTTATCTTTTATATGAGAAAGACATGGAATGGATCGGTCCAAGAAGTATCCAACAAGCCGACTCTGAGCCATCTGTTGCGTCAACTGAAGTGATGCAAGACGATGCTGTGCCGAGAAAGAAGAGATGCCGCGTGAGTGACTACAATGAGGTGGACACCGGAGGAAGTGGTGGCTCCGACGAGCAACAGTACCATAAACGACTGAGAGGGGCTGCTACCCAGATGCCTCCGTAGCAGCATTAGATCAGTGCAAATCAGACCCACCCTCCATAAAAGCAAAGGAAATGTCGTTCTTCTGATGCTGTGCTTAGCTGCCCGGCATGCTTTACCACTCTATGTCTGGAGTGCCAAAGGTATGCCATTGGGTCTTCACACCATAACTTGTGTGTATTTTTTGGCGATTTAGATATGGCATGTGTGAGATGACTGAGCTATGTTTCTCTGATTATATTTGTATGGAGATATTTTAGGGATGGCAACGGATTGGATATACCTTCCCCCTTACTTGTATCCAGATCCCCTTCCTAATGCCAATATCCGTGTATAGTCCTCCATCCCCATATCCGTCAGGCAATGGGTAGGGATGTAAATGGGTTGCCCCCAACTAACCTCATTTACATACTTGTTTTAATAAATACTCAAATAAGCTTTATGCCTAGATCCCCCAATTATGAATTTTCATACTTGTTTTAGTTGTAGGGGCCCCATTTACATTCCTAGTAATAGATATCCATCGGATACCCATACCTGTTTAATTTAAATTTAAAAAATATATTTATTCAAGTTTATATCAAATTTTCAATCGAAATTTAACTCATATGATATAACAAAGAAATAAAATTATATATATAAAAAACCCATAGGGTGCTCATTAGCTTAATTCCTTTATATTTTCTACTACTTCCAACATCTCCTTTATTCATAGAAATAGGCACTAAAGATTAGTATCTCAAATAGCGGTGCCATTTCAACCGACATTGGTTAGCCATTCCTTCTACAGTCCAAGCTGTTTTGCTGCACACTTTTTCCTTAAAAATGACTTTCTTTTTCCCTTTTAAATCTCACCACCTAATTTTTGGGCTTTCTTTTGAATATTTTTATCATCCATTTTTTTATATGGATACGATGAGGTGTGAAAGATATTTTTATCATTTATGATGCATTATGTAATTCATGATATATAACCCATAAAGTACCTATAACATGGTCGTTCATCAAATCATTGCTCAGCGCTTCCGCTAAAGGTTTTTTTAATCATAAATAATAATTCGACATTTCCAAGGGAGAAATTTAACCCTATAGATAATGGCCCCCGCTCTCAGTAACATTTTGCTGGAATTCTGCTCCACCTGTCATAGTTTGGATGGTATATGTCTGAAGGTCCATTAAAAATAGGCCCTGTAAACTCTCTCTACCTGCTGAAGACTTTTTAAGAATTTTTGGGTCAGGGTCAATGTTGGAATTGGCTTGCTCTTTTTTTTTTTTTAATTTGAGTGAGCCAAAAATGATTGTTGATTGTGTGATTATTAGTAGACCTCCATTTTCTGTGCAGTTTATTAGACCGCATAAACTGTATTGCTGTCATCTACAGTTATTCTTGAAACCGTACTTCTGTCTTGTTTCCAACTCATCCAGCGGATCTTGTAGGGATGAAAAATGTTTGACCCGGTACAGAGCAGTTTTTGTCACCAACTGCAAGATCAAAAGGTGAAGCATCTGGGGTAAGGAAGAACCTAAAACGAAAGAGAGGCATGAAAGGGAGAGGATCTAGTCGCAATGAGGCAGCTCCTGGAGATGGTGAAACATTCAAGCCAGTGTGTTGCGCTGTTCGTTCGACAGAGGTTGGAGTATAATCGACGAAGAAGAGGTCTACCATTTCTTCGATGTTCTTCCAAGCGGATGCTGATTTCTCCAGTTGATGAAACAAATCACCTACATAACATTTCCTCAAGATAGTGTTATCAAAACTTGGTATTTATTTACTCAAGAAAGTATAGCAACAACATATCAAAGTCTTCATCTCATTATGTAAGGTTCACTACATAAATTCTACCCCGCTAGTCATTCTTTTTATAGCTTTACTAGTCATTCTATTTATATGCAGTGGCAGTGGCTGGGAAGCCTCTTTGCCCTTTTTACTGCTGGCTCTCGATGCTGCTGTTGCCACTGTCATTGAATTCTCAATTGATCAAGTAGCAGACTGTAGATGGTCCTTATCCTCGGTGAAAATCAAGCCCGTTTTCTCAATCCATCCGGGATTCTTTTCAAATTGGTAGTTTTGATTTGAATATGGGTAATTTGCAGAGGGGATTCAAATCTGATGGGGCATTAAATCATGGGCCTGTGGGGCCGAATAGTGATGCATAATGGTGATGGGGCTAAATCGAGTGGCTGCTGGTACTGTGGGCTTCTTAAAGCCCAGCCCGCATTCAAAGGATATGGGTGGGCAAGAAGGGGCCCAGCAGCCTATTGGGCTCCATCTAAGGGAGTTGGGCCACGTGGATTTAGGCATTAAAGTTGGATATGGGCTGGACGCAGATGCTAGGGACGTTCCTGTTCCTGTTCCTGTTCGGCCGAATGAGGATGTGGGGCAGCATGTGCAAGGGAGGCGGCCTACTGATAATAATAAAGTATCTTGGGATGGGTCGGTTGGATGTAATAGCCATAGGATGCCTAGAAAATTATCGTATTACCAGCCGAAAAATCGTCCGCTAATGAACCCATAGTGCGTTATTCAAAGGATGTTGTTAATGAAAGCGTGAAGTATTGGCGTAAGACATTAGTTGGATACTTGTTAAAAAACGTCTCCCATTCCAAGTGGAGCAGTCTATTGCGCAGAGGATGTGACAGCAATTTGGCCTAATTGAGGTTCTATGCTATAACTCTGGATGTTTTTTTATTTTATTTCGATAATGAAATAAATATGGTGAAAGTCTTTGATGGTGGGCCTTGGTATTTGGCGCTGCACTCATTGATTTTAAAAATCTGAGAGGTGGGTATCGATTTATCTAGAGAAAAAGCCTACTCATCGTTGTCTAGGTCAAGATATTTAATATTCCCTAAGAGGGTATCGCCACTATTGCTAGTGCTTTGGGGTGTTCGATTCATTCGAATTTCACGACCGATGATCGCTCTAGAATGGGTTTTGCTCGAGTTTGTATTGAGATAGATGTCTTTTTTTTCTTTTCCAAGTTTGTTACTTTGAAGCAGGGCTTGGATGAAGGGTTAGGGGAGCCTAAATTCTTGAGGATGTCGGTGAGGTATTAATGGGTTCCCTAGAGGTGTAGTTAGTGTAGGGTTTTTGGAGACTCCCTTGATTGATGCCCTCGGAATCCTGATAAGGCAAGTTAGTATCCAGCTAAGGGTCTGGTGATGAAGGGAGGGAATGATAGTGAGAAGATTCATGGAAGGGCTAAGCCAAGTGGGTATTTGATCAAGATTATTGAGCAAGTGAATGCAGCTTGTCATAGTGCTTCGAGAAGTGCAAGTGATCTAGTGGCAGCATGTTTTGGTCCCATGTTAGAGGAAGATATGGATATCCCATTTTATGGGGAAGAGTATTATCCGATGGATATGGGGTTTGTGGCTGAGCAGGATATGGTGGGTGAGGAGTCATCTATGCGAGTCCATGATGCAGAGGGTGATGTTCAATCTTCTCGATCAAAGGATTCGGGCTTTAACTACGTTTTGGTTAAGTCCAAGTCCTAGAAGAAGCGTGAGAGAAATATGAAGAATGCATTTGCTAAAGTTAATCAGGTTACTAGTGCCAATCGGTTTGTGATTACAGATCTGACTTAAGTTAGATTTTGTTCTTGGTGTGTTTTGGGTCCAATGCCTTTTTTATTTTGGTTTCCCTTTTTTCTTAAAGGCATGTCTTTCTTTTGATTGTTTGGTCTGGGGTATGCATTGTCTGTGGTTGTAAGATCTCTCTTTCTCTATGAATATAATCTTTACTTATTAAAAAAAAATATCATTAGGATATCAAGGGACTTATTCATATTACACTTGAAGAACTATGAATGAAGATACGATCATTTAAATAACATGTAAGACTATCATTTAGGACAACCACATATACTAGATGCTATCTAAATCTAGTATGAGGACATTAACACTAATAATGATCTCCAACACCTGGAGACGAGGACTAGCAAGAATCGGAAAAAAAAAAAAAAAAAAAAATTATCAACTCATAATCCTTCCTTAGTATTAGATTGGTACCTTCATGTGAGGTGTTAATGCATGAGCACATTGTCTGTAACATCCCGCATTGAGTGATAGGAAGGATCGGAATAACTTACCCTGATGAGCCTATACGAACTTCCCAGGGGTCACCCATCATTGAGCTTCCCCAGCTCAAGCACACTTAACTCGGGGGTTCCTTGTCCACATTCAGCCCAAAAGATATCTAGCTAATGTTATTTCTTTCCTTACTTATTCTTGATATATACTACCATTTTTTGGGCTCTCAAGGTATTATATTCTCTCCCCTTGAGCATATAACGTCCTCATCATGCGATCTTACAACCAGTCCCAGATCTCCCCCATTTGTATGGCCGATATGGGATTCGCCTAAGGTGCCTACACGCACCCCCCTTAGGGACTCAGTGTCCTCGTTGAGGTTTACCCCACCACCGCGCTCAGAGGCTCATGGGTCAGTTCTGATACTAAAATTGTAAGGGCCCACTCTCAAATATTCCTACTAGCATAGGATATTCTAAAGAAGGTCATCACAGAGATGATATAGAACAAACCATAATAAAACAAGCAACCGAATTCACTACTAGTAGCGAAAACTAAATTAAGGTTCAATTACACTTTCAAAATCTCATGAGTTTGGGGCTCGAAAGCCATACAAAATAATTAAGAGGCTCTAATGTTAACTAACAAAATAACAATCATTTCATCTCAAGCCTCACCAAATGCTAAACAGAATCTTCAAGTTAGAACGCGTTTTCGTACACCACTATCCCTAGACCTTAGTCCCAGTAGACTCGCCCCTGATGATGCCTTTCCTTTTACCTGGAATAGCAAGAAAGATCAAGTGAGCCACAAGGCTCAGCAAGTTCGAGAAGTAATGAATAGAGAACAAGAATCAATAATATGATGACACCAAAAAGAGTAATCAAGAACTCGACAGTTTTATACAAAATTCATAATTTATGACTTTATCAATTTCAATTTAAATGTATCATGTCATCATATATTACTATGCAAATGTGCATATAAAATTAAGTGTCAGAATTAAATCTCGTAGGCTTGCAAGCCATTAATCCACACATGCCAAAGTGCATTCATGTAAATAAAAATTTATAAATAATATGAAGTCAACCTGTCGAGCTATGGCCACTTTGTCCTGCGCCAGGTGCTCTAGGGTACTGTTCCCTCCGCGCAAAATAATAGGTGCACAAAATTTAATAATAATAGTATATATATATATATATATATATCATATTCTGACATGCCATTTATGAAATCACGCAAGGTTACCAACTGTGATGTCATGCTCTCAAATGCATAAATAAGTATCCACATGGTTTAATACCATATATTGATGACAAATATATCTCCACAAAAAGTCTCAAATTTATGATTAGAATTTCTATGCAACTAAAAGAACCATATCAAGCACATTAGTTCTATTGATTTTTACACACAATGACATTTAATTTATTGGCCATATTCTAATGGGGAAATTCTATTTGTAACCATCATTTTTGCTCTCCATAACCCACTTTTAATATCTCTAAAATATCCTCAGATGAAAACTCATATTTACCCTTCATTTAAATTATTTACGATCAATCATTCACCATTACTCCTCAAGCGCGTGCACCCACTTCTTCACCCACCATCGCCGCAGTCATTTTATTCTATTATTCAAATAGCAACAATTATAGTAGATCGATATAAGACAGTAGAAAATTATTAATATTTTTAAAAATTAAAATAATTTCTCAATATTATCAAATAACATGCATCTATATAATTTATTTTTAAAAATAACATAATTTATAACATCAATCACTAGTTAAATCACATAATTTACCTACACTACAGATGAATTAAATCACATAATTTACATGCACGACAAAAGAATTAAAAAAATAAGATTAATTAAAAAATAAAAAATATCTTTCAGGGGTGCCTTCAAGCCCCGAATCCTAAGGTTCGGGACTTGGGAAATGCCCCGAACCTTGGGGTTCTGGCAATTTGGAGTTCCCCGAATCTCTGAGTTCGGGACATCCCCCAGCCCCCGAACCCCGGGGTTCGAGGCATCCCTCAACCTCTGAACTCCAAAATTGTCCGAAGCCCCGAACCCTAAAGTTCGGGAGCTGGGGGATGTCCCGAACCTTGGGATTCGGGCAATTTAAGGTTCCCCAAATCTCGAGATTCGAGGTATCTCCTAACCCCCGAACCCCGTTGTTCGGGGCATCCCTCAACTCCCGAACCTCAAAATTCGGGAAGTTCATACAACTCCAAATTTATAAATTCGGAGAATATGAATTCTCCCGAATGTTGAGATTCGGGAGAATTCAATTCTCCTGAACCTCAGGTTCAGGAGAATATATATATATATTTTTATATATTATAATATATATAATAGTTTATATAATATAATTATGTATAATTATAACTATATTAATAGTTTATGTAATATAATTATGTATAATTATAACTATATATATTATATATATAATATATATATAATTATAATATGTATGTATATATATAATAAAATTTTAATTTTTTTATAAAATAAAATTATAATATATATAATTATAATATTACAAATACTGTGAGAATGATTTCATATTATATAGTCATACATATATATTACATATATATATATTATGTTTTTTTTGAATTCATTGATTTAATTCATTCATAGTATGTAAATTATGTTATTGAACTAGTAATTGATATTATAAATTATATTATTTTTAAATATAAATTATATAGATGTATGTTATTTGATAATATTAAAAAATTATTTTAATTTTTAAAAATATTAATAATTTTCTAATATCTTATATCTATTTAGCTATAGCTGCTGTTATTTGAATAATATAGTGGATTTGCTGCGCGTGGAGATATCTTTTGAGGGATGGGTGTTTGGAGGGTATATTTGAAATATGGATGGTTGCAAAAAGAAATCACTCTGGTTGTAAATAGTAAAAATTAAAATTTTACTTTACGCTGGTTACGAAGAGTAAAAATTATGGTTGCAAATAGAATTTCCTATTCTAATGACTATTTAAAAAAAGGCAAGAAAAATTTTAATATGAATTCTCATAAATTTGGGTATATTTAAAAAAAATTATTTAAATAGATAAATTATGCCTGTGGCAATATACAATGGATGTGTGGGTGTTAAACATATATATATATATATATTATTTATTTGGGTGCCTTTAATTTTACAGTAGGTGCGTGAATGTGTTTACATATATATATATATATATTATTTACTTGGGTGCTTCAACTAATTATAAGGGCTTCCAAATATGAATAGGGCTGGGCATGCGAACTCAGTGCGCGTGCATATATATATATATAGGGTCTTCCAAATGTGAACAGGGGCTCGGCATGCGAACTGGATATAGGTAATTATATATATATATATGACTGATCAAATATGCACAGTGGGTCTTGCGATGAATTATATATGTACATATATTTAGAGGGTCACGGTGGTTCGCTGATTCAGGGGCACCGAACAGGGTGAGGATATACGTATATATGTAAGTGGGTCTTAGGTTTGGCTGGCTACAACAGGGGACCCAAATGGCTGAAAGTGTATATATATATAAATATATATAAGTGTTGCTGAAACAACAATGAAGCTGTTCATTTATATATATATATATATATATATGGGTTTACTTGACTGAAACAGGGAAGTCATTTCTATTCGTATATATATATAAATGGGTTTTGCTTGGAACAGGGCATTTATGGCCGAACGTGCATATGTATATATATATATATATATGTAAGATTCAAAAAGGCATGGGAGAATATATAAATGGAGTAAGTTGGGTCTTATATTCGGATGGGTTCAGCGAGCTTGTGGCTATGGCATCAACTGACCAGCTTATAAAGATACGGAAATGAGCAAATCCTCGTATCTTCATCTACCCGAAAAAATGCCATTCACAAAAGGAAAACTCAGGGTGAAACGAGACCCTATTGAAGACCACAACAAGACCCAAAACCAACTAGAACGTTGCAACACAATGTTTCAGAATGAATAAACATATTGATACGTATATATATATATATAGTGAGTTTGGAACAGAGGTTAACAATGGAGATTAATAATTTGGAAAAATAGTGTAATAAAACTTGCAACAACGCATTAATAGAGACATTAATAACTCAAACAGTACTATTATGAATAGAGAAACTTGATTGATGAAGATGCTAGCAAGAGAAGCTCCATCAACGCATATGGAAGGCAGGAACAAGTTGAATAGAAATAAGAAGGGAAAGTGAAGTATAAGAAGACGCAAATGGAAGGTAGCAACAAGTTGAACAGAAATGAAAGGTGAAGGTGAAGTATAAGAAGACGTTGAGGAGGTGGGGAAAGAAATGGAACAAGGAGAAAAGGAAGGGTGATTTGCACTAAAATTAAGAAATCTTTACACACAGAAAGGTTGTGCAGATTGCACGCTAATTTCAAAATTTTACCAACATGCCTTTCTTCTCATGTAACAGACAAAAATATTTAGGGACTTTATTAACAAATGCTAACTTAATTTATTTTCTTTTTTTTTTTATTTATTATTATCTTTATTACACCACCAATTTCATTATTTTCAATTTATTTATCACCATGGGCCTAAACCCAAGCCACATAAACTCCATATATATATATATATATATATATCAAGCCCACTAGGCTTAATTTCCAACTCGGGTCAAATCTATGACCTCGTTAACTAATTAATTGTGACCTATTATATTATTTCTAAATTCCAAAAAAAATTAGACCCACACACTTATCTTCCGATTACATGAACCATAAAATAAATTATAAAATCAAAAAAATATTTTTTTTTGCCAACAAAATAGTTTATCGACACAAATTAAAGTACGATGTCCTAATTTAAAATGCCATTAAGTAACATTAAGTGCTAAAACACCTAGATCAAAGTTAGGGTCGTTATAGTTTCTCCCCCTTTTAAAGAATTTGATCCCCAAATTTGCACCTGGTCATGCGAAAAGCTAAGGGAAAAGACATCTCATCTCATCCACACGCTCCCAAGTGGCCTCGTCTGAGGAATGGCGCTGCCACTAAACTTTCACAACAGGAATCGACCAGTTCCGTAGCACCCTCTCTTTCTGTTCCAAAATACCGATAGGTCTTTCCTCATATGTGGCATCTTCCTCGACTTCTATAGCCTAATACTCAATGACATGTTGGGGGTTTGGCACGTACTTCCTCAACATCGACACATGAAAGACGTTATATACACTAGATAACTGTGGTGGTAAGGGCAACCTATAAGCCAAAGAGCCAACCCGCTCTAGAATCTCAAAAGGTCCAATATAACTGGGACTAAGCTTCCTTGACACACCAAATCTGTGCACACCCTTCATGGGCATCACCCTCAGCCACACATGATCCCCAATAGAGAACTCTAAATCTCGCCGTCTATTATCCACATAACTCTTTTGTCGATCCTGTGCTGCCTTCATTCTTGCCCGGATAATTCGAATCTTCTCTGTCGTTTGCTTAACAATTTTCTGTCCCATTAATACTCGATCTTGTTGGTCCCTTGACACAATACAATGGCAACTCAAGAGGGGGGTGAATTGAGTTGATAAAATCTTAGGTCTAATTTTCGTTTATTTTGAAAACTCTTGAATAAACTTTATACATTAAAAATACTTTGATATATATGTGTATATTCCACCAATTCCAAGATGAGAATTTAAATGCGCAAGAATCATCAAGAATAAAAATAGCACATATTGTGGTTCGGCGATCCCACACCTACTCCACTCTCCTAAGGTATCAACAACACTTAGGGTTCCACTATTCTCAATCACCCCGAGATTTTACCTTAGCTAACCTCGGTAACTATTACACCTAGATTTTGTAATGGTTCTAGGAAACCAACCAACGACCACAAAGATAAAGTTTGAGTATTACAACTATGTCCACCTTTGGACAACACAATAAAACACAACAAGATGCAAAGATATAACTGTACTATATAAGATACAACATAGATTAAATAAATACAGTTGACCTCAAGCGGATTTGCAAGATGGCTTTTCGATTCCTTGCTTGCAAGAGCCCCAGAACAAATGAACAGTGTAGATTCGTGAGCTTGAGTGTTTCTTGAATAGGCTTGAAAGATTTGAGCACTTGCTTGCTTTTCTTGAAAGATAGATCTTGAGAGAGCACCTTTTTTTTTTCGTTATCTCTTTTTCTCTGGACAAAAGATATATATATGGAACAAAAAGCGAGCAGAGATTGGGCTATAAATCCGAATGTTGGACCAGGATAGTCGACTATCCTATCCAACAGTCGACTGCAACTTGAAAGGAGTCAACTCCAGGAAAACCTAGAGTCGACTTCCCTTCAAAGGAAGTCGACTGTCAAAACATAGTTCTCGGCTATGTCGACTCTGTAAAACCCAAGCTTCGGCTATATCGACTATGGATAATCCCCAATCGACTGGCAAAAGAGGAGTTGACTGTTCCCATACGGGAGTCGACTTTTGGTCCAGAAAATTTGACAAACACTTAAAGAAAATCTATATAAGCTTTATAAAAAATGTTGCAATATGAAAAACTATATTAACATTTATATAATACTTTAGATAGAATCATGTAAATTAATTAAATAACATTTAGGGGCCTCAAATAGGGTTTTAATACATAAATATGTTTTTGTTATCCATCAAAACTGGAATTAGATTGAATGGAGCAAGTTGGCTCAACAGATCCCCTACCTTTTCCCAACAAATAGGTGATCTACACGGCCTGCCATAAAGCGCCTCATAAGATGGTATACCAATACTAGAGTGGTGACTGTTATTGTAGGCGAATTCTACCAGTAATAGGTGGTCATCCCAATTGCCACGAAAGTCCAACACACATGCCCTCAACATGTCCTCTAGTGTCTGGATGGTCTTTTCTGACTACCTATCTGTCTAAG
Organism: Diospyros lotus; assembly: GCF_014633365.1. NCBI lineage: Eukaryota > Viridiplantae > Streptophyta > Magnoliopsida > Ericales > Ebenaceae > Diospyros > Diospyros lotus. The sequence goes on along the minus strand of NC_068344.1, from coordinate 9,332,855 downwards.
GGTGGAACGCGATACTAAACCTCAACTTCGTCCCTAAAGCATCCTACAACGCTCCTTAAAAATGTGAGGTAAAATAAGGATCCTGGTCTGACACGATACTAGAGGGTACTCCATGTAATCTCATTATCTCCTCAATGTATATCTTAGCCAGACGGCTCAAAGGATAAGTCTTCTTAATCAGCAGAAAATAAGCTGATTTAGTCAAACGGTCTACTATCACCCATATAGCATCATACCCCTTCGTCGTTCTTGACAGCCCTGACAGGAAGTCCATAGATATGTTGTCCCACTTCCACTCTGGAATAGGCAATTACTGCAGAAGGCCTATCGGCTTATGATAATCTACCTTAACCTGTTGACATATTGCACACTAAGACACATATTAGCCACATCTCTCTTCAATCCATCCCTCCAAAACTGTCGCGATAAGTCTTGATACATCTTCGTTGTGCCGGGGTGAATCGTATAACAAGACTTATGCGCTTTTGACAGAATTTCCTTCCTAATCCCGGTATCATCTAGTACACAGATCCGGTCCTGAAATAGTAACATCCTGTCGCCTCTCTAACTGAAACTTATTGGGGAAAACTTTCCCACATCTGCCAGAATCTGGGCTAGTTTCACATCATAAGATTGTTTTACCCTAATCTGCTCCATCAAATTCGGTTGTACCCTCTGGTACGAACAGTATACTATAGGTCTCTCCTCAGGTCCAGAAATAGACATCTCCCCCATCTGCCTCAAAAGCATTCACTCGTGGACCATCATAGCTGCCATGCAAGCTCCTCAGTGACTCAAAGCATCTGCCACTACATTGGCCTTCCCCGGATGGTATAAAATTTCACAATCATAGTCTTTCAGTAGCTCCATCCATCTACGTTGTCTCATGTTCAACTCTTTTTTGTGAGAAAAGGTACTTTAGGCTTTTGTCGTCAGTATAAATCTCTACCTTCTCCCCGTAGAGGTGATACCTCCAAATCTTGAGTGCAAATACCACGGTTGCCAGTTCCAAATCGTGTGTGGGGTAATTCATCTCATGCTTCTTCAACTGTCTCGAGATATATGCATTTACTCGTCCATCCTGCATCAACACACACCCAAGGCCGGAGTGCGACGCATCACTGAAGATGGTAAACTTCTCCCCACTCCTGGGAATAGCTAACTCTAGCGCTGTCGTCAATCTCTTCTTCAATTCCTCAAAGCAACGATCACATGCTTCATTCCATTTGTACTTGACTCCCTTTCGAGTCAACTTCGTCATAAGCAGGGACAGTGGGAGAAACCCTTAATAAATCTAATGTAATAACCTGCCAGTCCTAAGAAACTTTTGATGCCAGTCATTGAGGTTGGTCTTGGCCAATCCATAACAGCCTTCACTTTCTCAGGGTTCATTGTAATACCCTCATCGGATACCACATGCCCTAAGAATCCCACCTGTCGTTGTCAGAAGTCACACTTATTGAACTTGACATATACTTGCTTTTCCCTAAGTCTCTTCAAGGTTAACCTGAGATGGTTCTCATGCTCTTCCAAGTTCGGCGAGTAAATGAGAATGTCATCGATGAATACAATGACAAAACTATCTAAGTACTCCCTGAAAACCCTGTTCATCAAATCCATAAAGACGACTGGAGCATTCATTAGCCCAAATGGCATGACCACAAATTCGTGGTGGTCGTACCTAGTACAAAATGCAGTCTTCTAAATGTCTCATTCTCTGGCCCTTACTTGGTGATACCCCGACTTCAAATCAATCTTTGAAAAGACTAAGGTTCCATGTAGTTGGTCTAACAAATCATCAACTCGGGGAAGAGGGTACTTATTCTTCAACGTTACCTATTTTAACTGGCGATAGTCTATGCATAACCTCATGGATCCATCATTTTTCCTCACAAACAAGACCAGGGCACTCCAAGGTGAAGCACTTGGGCGGACGAACCCTTTCTCAATCAACTCCTCAAGCTGCACTTTCAATTCTTTCAATTCATTCATGGTCATTCTGTAAGGTGCCTTGGAAACTGGCTGGGTTCCTGGCATTAACTCTATGGAAAACTCTACCCCATCGATGGCGGCAAACCTGACAACTCATCGGGGAATACATCAGGGAATTCTCGGACTACAGGAATGTCTGACAATTCTGTATCGTTCTCCTTACCCATGGTCACAAAAGCTAAATACGCTTCACATCCATGTCGCATCAATTTTTCAGCCTTCATCACCGATATCATAGGAGTGGAACTCATTGGTTTAATGCCTCGATATGTTATGACTGGCTGCTGAGGTAACTCAAAGTGGATAACCTTACATCTACAATCCACTTTGGCATAATGTTGAGATAACCAGTCTATGCCCAAAATAAGATCAAAATCATGTATGTCTAAGATTATCAAATCCCCGGGCAACTCCTTATCATGCACCATAATCTTACAGTCTCTATAGACTTCACTCCCCACTAACTCAACTCCTCCTGGTGTAGACACGATCAAATAATAAGGCAACAATGTACTAGAAAATGGAATGTGGCACACAATCGTAGGTACAACAAATGAATGTGTAGACCCCGTGTCAAACAAAACACGCACATCAATGTCATATAGAGAGAGAATACCTTGCACAATGTCATTTCCCTTCTCTGCCTCTACTGACGTCAAAGCGAATGCCCGTCTCTTAGTGTGGGGTCGACCAGCGTCGGTGGTGGCCTGTCTTAGTGGCAGTGCCAATGGTGGTGTTTGTAACACCCTACTTTTCTCTTGCAGAGTGTGTCACTATGCTGGGGCCCAAAATATACATAAATTATTTTTCTTTCTTTCTCGGTACATAACTTAAACCTTAAGTACCGAATTCCAAACATAACCCCCAGCAAATCATTCAAAATATGCGGAAGCGATAATCGAAATCTGATATGATACATATCTGAATTCAGCTTATATTATATCATAAAGAATCTGTACCATATATTACATCATATTCTCAAATATAAAATACATAGAGATTCTATAAACATTCTAACAAGACTAATCATCAATAAAGCATAAGTTAAAACATATCTGAATCAGCTCGCTGAATCTATCGGCCACGCCATCACGTGCCGTCTTATCTCAACATGCTCCTTGCCTAAGTTGCAAGTCTAAACTAGAACGTCGAATGTTCTAGGGGCATAACCCATTAGAAGATGGAACTTCTAGTGAGGGTCCAATATATATATATATTCGAATGCATAATGCATAACATGATCAACATATGCCCTTAATGTAACTTCCCAGGCCCACCAGCCCGGCACGAAATCCTAGGTAAATCCTGAACCTCTACAGGATAAGCCTAACGTTATTCCATCATTGCCTTAAGAGAATTACGGCTACACTTTGGGGGCGACATTTCATTCCCATGTTAAATATCAATATGACAATAACATCATATCATGCAATTATTACGACTTTCCATGCAATATGACAAAATAAATATTGCATTCATAATAACATGAATATATAACAAACATATCATGAATATAAGTTCTTGTGAGAAAACCACTCACAAAAACATAGTTAGGATAGGAAAACTCACATTTGCCCGAAAATCAATACACCTCGAGAAGTGCATATCGCCTCAATATGTGTGCCTGACCTCGATTCTTGTGCCAATTTTAAAAAGTTGCACCAATCACATCATCTCGATCACCTCAATCGTAAAAATAATATTTAATCATTAAATATCCTCAATATTCCATTTATTTTATTTTTCCTTCATTTTCTCTCATTTTACCTTCTAAAAATTCCAATAAATACCATCGAGACTTTTTTTCTCAAATCTAATTCCACAACAATTCATCATAGGCGATGACGTTCAAGGAAAAAATACTGGACTTACCTGGATGGTGTGTTTTCACGCAAAATGAGGTTCTTTGGTGCTAAAACTGAGACACCGGGAATCCCAAACCCAAATCTTTTTGCACGGACCTCGATAAAATATTTTTCTAGATTTTTAGGAATTTTTCCCAACATTTTCACTAGCTCCACGCGCCCACACACGCTGGCGTGTGGGCTGTGCGTGCTAACCAGCGAGTGTGGCCCACGTGTCGGTCATCTTCTCCTGCGCTGGCTTTGCCTGCGATGCTGGAAACCGATGCCATTTGATCCCTCTCTCCCATTCGATCATCATGGTACCATTCTTGGCTCGAAAGAAGTTCGTGAAGACCTCCGTTTGGCCGGCTAAACTCTCGGATCGGTTGCCCGCCTCCATCTCTGGCAAGCCTTTGAAACTCCCTCAAATCTTAACAAAAATGCATCAAACTTACCAGAAATGATCTACATCTCATGGGCTTCAAAATCCCCTTATTCCCATTGCCCAATTCATTCGTTAAAGCTCCCGGTTTGAAGCTTTAAACTTAAAAACTTTCAGCCACTTCGTGTGTTATTTATAGGCGAAAATCGAGCTTTGAAACCCCTTTGGCCACTTGGCCATTCCCTTAAGAGTCTCCACCTCCCCTAGATCAGCTTGGAAGAGACCCTCGCCAACCAAAATGGCTATTTGCAGGTTTGATAAAAATGACCCACTTTCAGTCGACTTTTTTCTTAAAATTCGGCCACCCCTATGGCCGTTGTCGGCCACACCTTCATCAAAAGGCATCCCTGAGCAACCCTCATGGGTTCCCTGTGGCCGATTTCGATGATTTGATGGGTTGGTCGGCCATGGTTGTTTGGAGGTTTTCTTAAAATTGCACTTTGGCCCCTCAAACTTTGGCTTTCTCATTTTGGCCCATTTTTACAAAGCTTCTCAACTTTGAATAATTGCATTTAAGACCCTTAAGTCCTAAAACATCCATTTGACCCCTGAAGATTCCATGAAAACATCGTTTTGACCTCCCTCTGTTAATTTCAAAAAACTGCACTTAGGCTCGAATCTTCGTTTTGGCCCTAAACCTCTTCGTTTCTTCTGGAAACCACTAAAGGGTTGTTTCTTATGAAAAACCAAAGCCCCCTCAAGCTTCCGTTGACTTCCCAAAAATCATCTATAACAATTCAGTATTGTAGCTTAATTGACAACTGCATTTTAGCTGTACCGAAAATCGTTCCCGATTCGATTTCTTTCAGCACCATAAATCCTATTTCGAGGTGCTTGTTAATGTCAAATCATTTTCTTTTGGTATCTCGGCTCCAGGACACTCCTGACAGTTGATTCGGTCATCTATACGATAATAAATTACCGTTATACCCTTCATTTATCCTTAAATTCCATTTTTGCCCCCAAGATAATTTACCTTTGAGTCCTTTAGAATTTCTCGAGTATTACAGTGTTGTCCCCTGAGGCCTCGGCATTGGTTGCCTTTGTCCTATCTTGTTGCCTTGGTTCCCATACCTCTGTCCTCCTTGTTGTGGCGGCTGTCTGTAAACGTTAGACGTATGCCCCTTTCTTCCACACTAGTAGCAAGTCACATCTCTGTTGCTCGTTATACCATTCCCTTGTGGACAATCGTTCTTCATGTGCCCCAACTGTCTGCAACTATAACACGCCTTACATACTTCTCGATGCCTTTTTCCACAAGTTGTGCATAGAGTAATGTCAGCTATATTACCAGAAAATCCCGATGCTCATTTCCTTTTCCTGTCATTGCCTTGTGCCCGAGCTGAACTTGATCCCTTAGCAGCTGGCTGAATTGGCCTTAGCTCGCTCATCTCCTTCTCTTTAATATGTGCCATCTGCACTAGTGTAGTATAATTTGTGATCTGTGCACCGGCCAGGTGAAATTTGATGTCCACTCGCAGACCTCTTTGGAACTTGGCTGTTTTCTTTTTCTCGGTACATACCAACTCAGGAGAAAATCGTGCCAGAGAAATGAACTCCTCTTCATACTGAGCCATCGTTCTATTGCCCTGTGTCAGCTTAATAAACTCATATGTATTCTGATCTCAGACCCAAGCTGGAAAGTAGTTGGCATTGAAAAGCTCTCTAAACTCCGCCCATGACAGCTCCCTGCCCACAAACCTTTGTCGAACTGTCTCCCACCACCTCTCGGCTCCTCCTCGAAACAAATATGTAGCCAACTGTACCTTCTGGGTATCATTGCACCCTATTGTTCTGAGGTGCTTCTCCATTGCCATCATCCACTCTTCTGCTACCAAAGCATCGGTCCCTCAACGAAACTCTAAAGGTTTCAGTGCCATGAAATTCCTTACCAACTGGCTCCTGGTATTTCCATCCATTCCATGGGGCTCCACCTCCTGTGGCGCTGGGTTTGAAGTCTGACCATTAACGTTCTCATTCAGGCCTGGTTCATTCCTCGCTCCAGGTGGTACTTGCTCCTACTTTTCCTGATGCGCCATAAAATTCTCAAAGTGCCTCAACATAGCAGCCATAGTGCCCTTCAGCTCACCAACCTCCTGGCGCAAATCTGCCACTGACTCCGCTGGAGTGGCTGGTGCAGGTGGAGGTGTAGGGGTAGGAACATGTGCAGGCTCAAGAGTGGGTCTAGGAACTGGAGTAGGGATGGCCAGGTTGCCTCGGGCACGAGTCGATGGCTTTCTTCGTCGCCCACTCATTTCCTACATGCTAAACGAGCGATAGAAATGACCAGAACAACATATCCTTACACCTCTATCGAGCGATAGGAAAGACCAGAACAATTTACCCTGATGGACATACACGAACTTTTCAGGGGGTCACCCATCCTTGAGCTTCCCCAGCTCAAACTCGCTTAACCCGAAAGTTCATTGCCTACATTCATCCCAAAAGGTATCCAGCTGATGTTATTTCCTTTCTTAATTATCCTCGATATATACTACTATTCTCTAGGCTCTCGGGGTATTACACTGTCAACTCTCAGTTACTCCCCAGACAATGACGAGGGGGCATAGGAATACTCATGAGGCAGCTGCCATTTTATTTAAAGGTTGATGCAGAAACATACTGTCAATTCCAAGATACCAAGCAACAAGATTCGGTGAACCAAAGAAGACTAGTCAGTCTAAAACTACCAGAACTGCTACAGATCGTGGCTTTGAAGGGTATGGGAGAAAAGGATGGTGACTAATCGTGTCCAAACGACATACTAAATCTGATGCATTAGTTAGGACGAGGAACTCTCCTAATCCTGAAAGCAATTGTTATTTTGTTCTCTCCAAATAAAATAGACCATTACCTACAAAACCAAACGATTAGTTACTTGCCAAGGATTCTTACCATTTCATCTCATCACAACCCATATACTTTACCTAAGCTATCCTTATGAGTATTTTCTTAATACTTGAATCTTTCTCACTAAAACAAAATTTTGATAAATATTCACAAAATAAAATGTGCATTATCATTTCTACTCACTCCCACTACCTATTGGGAGTACAATCACCACTAGGAGATGCTATTAATAATCAACCATATGGCAATTCATTAATAATATTTTCTCCCAATATTTGAGTTTGGTTGGGTCAAAGTTGTTCAATCCATTATTCAAGGAAAACTAAAATGGTAATTCACATGGAAAGTGTTTAAAATATTGGGAGAAACTCATATTAAGTTTCATTCAAGACAATGTCATTATATATATATATATATATTTTACCTTTAAACATAAAGATCATATTACAATACAAGCGGTCATTTAAATAGTTGAGAAATTCATTAATAGAACTTGAATTTTCAAATTTTAACAGTACTAAGTAATACAAAGGTATTCTATTTCTTTTCTTTTTTTCAGATCACATTCTCATTTTTTTAAATTGGTTTATTTGGTGGTTATTTTTTAACCATTACATTTAACAATATTTATGAGTTCAGATAAATTTGTAATGGAAACCAAACAAGTTAAGGTAATTTTGAGAGGGTTTAATTACTTAATTCAGTCTGCAAAGTTAATCCTGATTTAAGTCCAAAAAGACAAACTCAATGGAATTAGTTTGGTCTAGTTTTGATACTTGAATTTATGGAAATGAACCCTGCCCAATGAGCGCATGTAAAAGTAAACATATAATAAAAATATTACTTAGGCTATTTTGGCCGCTAAGGTAGCATTTGTTAATCAAGATATAGAACAAAAAAAGTAAGACATGAAAAGTATTCCGAATAAAAGTGTTTTCTATTGTGTTTATTAAATTTTCTGAAAAGAAGTCATAACTTCTTATTTTGAACTTTTAAGATAAATTTATCCATTTATTTCTTTTAAATAACTTATTTTGAATTTTACAGATATGTTATCTTGATAGAACCTTATTTTACTCAGTTTAACAAACACTACCTAACAATATAACTCTCCCACATTACCCCCTTTTTTCTTTTTTGTTAAAGCATCCATTTTTTTTTTCCTTTTTACCTTTTCTTTCACTTTTTCTGTTTTTTTTTTTTTTGGCTAAAATGAAAGTGTTTATTTTAACCTAGTAAAAAAAAAAAAAAAAGGTATATTTTTATGACCCTAGGACTCACTCTTTATTTCAAGTTTTTCAAATAAAAATAACTATAAATGTTCATAATAAGAAGTTAAAAAAATTTAAATTCATAATCTGATGTTTGTCAGCAAATATTAATTAATATTTAAGTTATTTTAAAGACTTTTGCTAGGCTTGTCCTTGCTACAATGTGCAACCAAATCTTTCAATATCATTTACTTATCTTTGGACAAAAGATTCAACTAAATTGGGTTGACTTTAATAAGGATTTTCTTGTTCTATTTTTGTTATGATTGGATTGATATTAAGTCTAAAATTAAGAACTCTTGATTGGGATGGACTTAAATTTTAATTAAACTCAAAAGAAACCAATTCATGAACATCTTTAATGATGTTGCCATCTTCTTACATATAATTTTTGTTATCATTAATTTTTTTTTTAAATCTTGAGCAGTACATTCTGAGTTATCTAAGTCAAATTTGCACAACAGGTATTGCTTCTTTCATGGATCTTTTTACGAAAGAGAAATCAATTTTGGTATGATTGGATTGGATGGATTAAATTAAGGTAAGAGTCGGCTAATAATTGAAATGAAATAGAAAGAGAGTTAAAAATTAAATATATTTATTGTTAATTTTGAATAAAATTATTATTAATTATTTTTTATATATGAGCAAATTGTTATTAATTTAATCGCATGTGTAAGACTTTGACTCACTACGCAAGATAAGAATCGAACTCACAATCTACCAGTGTGAATTTAACATATCGCTTGCTCGACCGCTCGACTTATGTTCTGGGGGTAGAACCTCGTTTCTCTTTCTTGTACTGAAGATGTTTGCCTTTTCATTTATTACAGTAAGTAATGCTTTGCAAGCTGGCCTCCGCCCCTTACCCAAATTTTAATGCTAGTCTTCGTGACAGTGATGTGATTTTTGGCTAATTATTAAATAAATAATTATATTTGATTAGTTTTTTAATTTTAATTTTGCCATCATCTTTTATTTTTATAAAAAATTATTACAATTGCACTTGATTTTATTTTTATCACAAATTAATTTTTTTTAATAATAAAATACAACACTTGATTTTAGTCGGTTTAGCTTATGAGTGTGCAAATGGTCGATTCAGTTACCAAACTGATCAAAACTCAATAATAAAAAAAATTAAACCATTGTACAAAATTGAACCAATCGATCAAACCCAAAAATCAAACTATCCAAACAAAATTTGTAAAAACAGAACTGACTGAAAAAATCAAACTAATGTTCAGCCTTACTGTTGTCGTCGACCACCTAGCTGGCCAGTAATTCCAAAGATCAGAACTGATCATCGGATTCTTCCAACCGTTGTGGTTCATATACTCAAAAATGAATTTGATCCAATGGTTGATTTTTTTTGTAAATCTAAAATTTAATTTTATTGTCAAAAAACTCAAAACTCGTTTCTAAAAAAATGTCATCGGCCACCATCCACGACTGATTCCAATGATCAAAATTGACCATCAGATTCACCTTGCCTTAGTGACTCACATACCCAAAAATTAAAAAGATCTAATGGAAATGTCCTTCCTCTATGTAACTTGTAACCACGATAATGAGAAGACTACTAGAAAAATTGATTCCATTGCACATGACAAATACCTAGAGATGATGACACCACCACGACCATGAGAATCATAACTAACAACAACAACACAACAAAATTAGAGCCAAAAAACAAGACAAAATCTAACAAATAAAATAAGGAAGAGGGAAAGAGATGGAGATAGATGACACAGTAGGAAAGCATTAGCAAAAGAGGAAAACGATCAAGGGAGAGAAATGTGGAACTCTAGGGTTCCCTGTTTGCTTTAAATAACCAACTCTTGTGCCCTAATAGGCCGCGGTGGAGCCTTTATTTAAATCAATAAGTCCATTTGTGTAAGGTTGTTTCATTACGTACATATCGGGCTTCTTAATGGCTAGGCCCAAGTAAAAATAAATAAGGATTTAATTTTATTTATTTTAATTCATTTAATAACCCAAGAATTTTATATTTTTAAAATTTTTAGTTTGAGGCTTTATAATTTAAATATAATAGAAATTCCACTCTACATACACTTGAGGTCTAGTAAAAAGGTATAGACTAGCCCCTGTGGGTATGGCGCAGCAATGAAGTATAAGGAGAATAATAGGAGTATCAAAAATTTGATCTTTGTGGCATTTTGGAAAGTAGAATTATTATTGGAAGACAGCGTTAAATGAAAGATAGTAATAAGGTTAGAAGACAAGTCACCCACGTGGAAACAGGATCATGGTGCGTCTTGTCACCCCTCCGAGAGTCCTGCCACACAACTAAAGGTGAGGTCCTAGAAAAGGTAGACATATTTGAGTTTGTATAGGTTGTGACTACATCCATATTTACTTGAAGAGCGAACTAGGGGGAAAGATTGCTCTCCCTAAAATTATTCGGGTGAAACTTGAACACTTGAATTATAAAAAATAAAAAATAAAAAGGTATAATCTACCCTTTATATTTTCAAAAATAAAATAAACCTTCCTTGAATTTGTTAATTACCCTACAGTTTCTTTCCTATCATTACTTTACCAGATTTAAACTTCTTAAAATAACCAAAACACCCTTAAATTTCTCTTGCCCCCATCTCTCTCTCTCTCTCTCTTGCTTCTTTTTACCTTAATTTTTTGCTTCTTTTTACCTCGATCTTAAAGTCTCTTTCTCTATTCTCTACCTCACTATCTAAAGGAAAACACTAAAGCCATGCTTACCCCTCTCTAATATTTCTCTTTATCCGTCTCACGTTCTACCTCATTGGAAAACTATGATAGGGTCTTTAACCATGGCATTTCTTTCTCCTTTTTCTTCTTATCTTTCTCCTCTTTCTAAAATTGTTATGGAATTTTATTTTTTTTAAAAAAAAATAGTGAATCAAATAGGCATCAAACAAAGTGCATGGGAGATGCAAGTGAAGGAGAAGACAAGGAAGCCTTTTCTCCAAATGTAGGGATAAAAGTAGACTTATTTAAATTACATTACTAAAATCTAATATACTTTTAAAGCAATTTTGTTTAACAATTAGATGATGTTAAGATAATACAACATTGATAGTGTTAGGTTACTACCTTGATAGTATACACCTTAATCTTGGTGAGCCCCATGTGGGCAAAGGTCCACATAAGTAGCTAATAGAATTATTCACCTAATTGCAAGCCCCACATCCACCATGTACCATGAGAAATGTGGTCATAAATAATGCCCATGATCTAGCAACCCCGTGAGACTAAAGAAGACACCAATCAAGCATCAACTAAGGTTCTACTTTTCTACATACAACTCAATTCCTACCCAATTCCAAGAATAGAGCTTGCCATAACTCCATAACAACCAACACAAATGGAATACTTGCAAGGCCACAAGTATAAAAGATGGTCTATGCCTGAGGTATGGTTTGATTAGAATTTCAAAATTCATACTTTATATTTATCTCTCTCTCTATATATATTCTAGTTACCAAATTCTTTTGCAAGCTAGCCATTACTTTGACCCAACTTAAACATCAAAATGAAAATCTTGGTGACCCTCGAGCAATAACACTCGATTTTTTTTCTTCTTTGTGTTTAGATTCTCAATTAATCAAGTGCATCTAATCCCTCTATGATAACATAGAAGCCTAACTATTGGTATACCCAAATTTATTAATGACATTTCCAATGTATTAGTTGGTGTCACTTGTGGGAAACCATAATGGTTTCATTAAGAAACACAACACTCTTGAACTTAGTGCGGGGAAAAGAGGAATCCCACCACCCACAAAAATGAAGAAATCACAACACTCTCTATGAATGTGCATAGGAAGGCAGCCAAATGATCAATTGAGAATGATCTTATAAGCCTAAAATCTTATCAAGAAATAGGGATTAATGCGGTAGGCTAACAATGTATTAAACGACTTATAAGCTTAAGACCTTATAACACCACATTCGTTATCTAAATAAGACTTATGTCCCGATGTAACTGATGGTTGTTAGCCCAATGTAACAGATACACGACGAGAGATCATCAGCACTTGTGCGTGATAAGTTGCACTATGCGAGACAATAAGAGTTATCCGAGATAGTTGAAATCACGTTGGATAGACAGCAATCGTGTAAGCAATGAACATCGTGCAAGGTATCTCGAGTTGAGATAGACTAAGGCAGTTGTGTGAGACAACTTAACTTGCCAGGGACAATTCGCGCTATGCAAGACTCGTTGTGTAGCATAAGTATATTGATGGTTGAAAATCGCTCAAGTAAAAGAAAAATTTGGAATTGTTTAATAGGGCTAACTTACCCCTTTTTTATTCTCCTCATCCATGGGAGACAAACCAACATGGGAAGCTAAGCAATACCTTCTTCGATACGTCAAATGTTGTCCAAAACAATTATTCATCCTAGATAAAAATTCTCTTACAAATAGGTGGACATACGAAAACTATACATTATTCCCTTTGACTTAAAAGGAATAGTATATAGTTATACCCTCGACCACCCTTATCCTTTTCTCGTGCGTGTTTCATCTATTCTACCAACTCCCTCAATTAATAATGTATATATTTTATATTTAAGATAATCCAGTTACTAGTTTCTATTAGTTCTACTTAAACCCCAAAATTTCACACTTCAAAAAATTAGGCTTCTTGTGATAAAATATTTTGTCACAATAACTATGAAAATTGTCACAACATACTTGTTGTGACGAAAATGTTTGTCATCATGTTAGTCACAACAAATTTATCTTAATAAGTATATTGTGACAAAACTGAGTTTTGTCACAATATCAACAGTTTTATTGTGACCAAAAATATTTTTTCACTTAAACCAACTTATTATGACAAATTATTTTGTTGTAAAAGAAATTTTTTTTGTCACAATAGATACTATTTAGTCACAATAAATTCAAATTTTAGATAAAAATCATATGTTTTATCGTGACAAAATGTATCTTGTGACAAAAAGTATTTTATCACAATTTAAATAGTGATAAAATTTATTTGGCATCATTTTTAATGTGATAAAATTAATTTTGTCAATAATTTAATATTGTGACAAATATTTTTTTGATAAAATAGAAATAGTGACAAAATAAATTTCTCAAAATTATTCAATAGTGACAATATTTTTGTTAATGACCCAATACTGAAAAAAATATTTATGTCAGTAATTAGTATAGGTGACAATTTTGTTTTTTGTAAGAAAATATTAATATTGTTGAAATTATTTTTCATAAAATTAAAAAATGTGATAAAAATATTTTTGTCGAAATTATGAAAGAGTGAGAAATATTTTTGTCACATTTTCAATGTGTCAATAGTGACAAAAATATTTTGTTAATAATTCACACAAGTGACGAAGTTCTTTAGTAAGAAAATATTAATACTAATGAAATTAATTTGTCATAAAATTGAAAAATATTTTGTCACAATTTAAATAGTGACAAAATTTATTTGACATAATTTTTAATGTGAAAATTAATTGTCAATTATCAAATATTGCGACAAATATTTTTTTGATAAAATAGAAATAGTAACAAAATAAATTTGTCAAAATTATTCAATAGTGACAAAATATTTTTGTCAATGTCCCAATAGTAAATAGTGACAAAAATATTTGTGTTAGTAATTAGTTTAGGTGACAAATGTTTTTAGTAAGAAAATATTAATATTGATGAAATTATTTTTCATAAAATCAAAAAATGTGACAAAAATGTTTTTGTCAAAATTATAAAAGGGTGGCAAATATTTTTGTCATATTCTCAATGTGTCAATAATGACAAAAATATTTGTGTCAATAATTTACATAAGTGATGAATTTTTTTAGTAAGAAAATATTAATACTGATAAAAGTCATATTGATGGAATTATTTTTAAGACATATCTTATTCATCCTTAAATCAAATAAAAAATTAAAAAAAAAAGACTTGAAATATATTAAAGTCAACGATGCTAAATATAATAAATAAAATTGACAATATAAATAAAAAAATTCATATATAGAAAGTTATCATTTCTAAAATAAAAATAATGCTCCAAAACAATACTACTTTCACCAAAGATCCTTGATCTTCATCAAACATCATTGATCTTCACCAAACATAGAAATTAAATAAAATTACTTAGGACCAAACATCCTTGATCTTCATCTACTCGTTGCTTCATAATTTCTCTTGTTGTTCCATAATTTCAATCTACCAAAAAGAAAATCATTAGAATAAATGAAAATTAAATAAATTTGAATTGAATAAAGCATTTAATTAATAATTAAATTATATATTTACCTTCATGAAAAGAAGCAGATGTATTCACTTCACCACTTTGTTCATGTCTTAACTTATCAATCAAAAATTTAAGTTGATCATAAGATTCTTGTAAGCTATTTATTTTGATTTGTTGGCTTTGTATTTGCTCTCTTAATTCAGTATTTCGCTTTTCAGATTCAATTTTTTCAATTTCTGAAAGAGCTTCTAGTTCCAATTCTCTAGATTTACTTGGTTTCACCCCATAACCAAGTCCACGAATATATCCAGATTTTGGCTTCAAAACCTTTTCAAGAATCTGGCGCCTAGTCATTTCAGTACCATCCTCCATTGCTTTGACCCAAAGAGCATTCATTTGCTCCTATAAAAATAAAAGTAGAAGTTAATTATAATTTATATAAATTAATAGTTAAAATAATATATCATTAAAAATTAATAAATAAAGTTACTTACATAGTTTTCTTGAGCTTATGGGTAGGTCCAAGTACCATCACTCTTACGATGTGTCTCAAAATAAAGCCTTACTTCAATAGGCTGATCAACTTTGTCTTTTTGATTTTTTTCTATATTTTCTTCTAAAATCTCTTCCAAATTTTCCTCAATAAGTTCCTATATTTAAAATTGGTAAAAAGGAAAAAGCATACATATCAAAATATTTTAAAAAAAATATGAAGTACAAGGTAGTTTAAATCTGGACTTATCCCTCTGTGAAAAGAGGTACTTAAGGCTTTTGTGATTCATGTAAATCTGGACTCTCTCGCCATAAAGATAATGCCTCCAAATCTTCAAGGCAAACACTACGGCCGCCAACTCTAGATCATGGGTAGGGTAATTCTCTTCGTGCCTCTTCAACTATCTGGATGCATAAGCATTCACTCGACCGTTGTACATCAAAACGCATCCCAACCCTGCATATAATACTCCATATTTTCGTGAAGATGCCACGTATTTTAAGTGAGTTTAAAATATCGAAAAATATGTTTGAAATGGCAACGAGTGACCAAATCAATCGCAGGGAGTGCCTTAGATCTTAGACACCTAAGGATAAAGGCATATTTTTTATGAGCGACTCGAGGCGAGATTTATGATGCTGAAAGAAATTAAATCAGAGACGATTTTTCGGTTAAGCTAAGTTGTAGCCTAAAAATAGCCGAATGATGGTAAGGGGCTTCGGGAGATCATACATATCGAGTAATTTTGAGTTATTAATTTTGAGATTTTAAGTATCTCGATAAATTTGATGTTTGAGGGTGTAATTGCAATTAGAGAATTATCCAAATGAAATAAGAATAAAATTAAGAGTTTATGTGGTAAAATATTAAAGTTGAGGACTTGAAATAAGGGCCAAAGTCTTATTTGAAAGAAGTTTGGGGTTGTTGCTTGGATTTCAAAAGTTGAATTCATTCTAGATTTGGATTTCAAAAGCCATTCAATTATAAGTTTGAGTCTTTGGAGTCCATGGCTAAGATTGTGACAAGTGGCATAATGTGATTGGTTAGAGAAATCTATAAATAGGCACCATGGGTTGTTCTCAAACCATTCAAGAGAGCTTTGAGGAGTGAAGCACTCTAAGAGGAGAAGCTTGCTCTAGAGAGAGAGTAGGAAATTCGGCAAGAAGGCGGGAAGGAATCGAAGGAGAAGTCGGGGAGAACGAGCCTCGTCGGAGTTACGAGCCTTCGTCGGAATTTGTCAAAATCAGTCAAAAAACAAGTGAGGTAAGTCTTTTTTTTTTTTTATAATCCTGTAGAGGGGGAAGAGAGGGTCGTGTAGGTTCAAACAGGGGTCGAATCGGATTTAAAACGAGGGAGATATGGCCGAAATACGAAAACGAGGCGTTGTTGTCTGGAATCTGGTGCCTGCGCGTGAGTTACACGCGCTGGAAAATGGTTGTGCGTGAAGGTGCATGAGAGGCCTATTTTTCTCCAAATTTTTCAGTTATACCCCTTATTTAATACCCTTCAACCCTATGTAAAAATATTTGAGATTAAATTTACCAAAACATGTGTTTTCTATAGAAACCTAGGCCATTTGCTGTGAAATTATACCGTCGAATAGATAAACCAACAAAGTGAGACTCCTATACTCCAAATCCTATTTTCTATTTTCTATTCTCTTATGGGAGACTTCTATTGCATGAGACGTGTTTCATGAAGTTCTTATACGTAAACTCTTGTTGTTCTCTTACGTGAAATCATGTTGCATATATGAAATGTATTTTTCTGAAAAATATATGCTATTGACTTTTTAACTGTTGCATTTATAAAATTCGTGTGGCCATACTGTTATACCTATTTGTTGTTGGCCGAGGGCAAAAGTCGGATATCCCCGGAGAGGCGCTATGCGTGCGCCATCGAGAAAGCTCTCGTGGAGAAGATCATGAGCCTAAGGAACAACGGATATGGTGCTTGCATGAGTGCTATGAGGTCGGGCCGAAGTGACATGGTTAGGGACCTCCCGAGGGGTGCTATGCGTGCGCCATTGAAAAAGCTCTCGATGGAGGAGGCTGACGTGTTCACGAAACACTTCGGAGTAGTCCTCCTTGTCTTCTCATACATTTTATACCTGATCATGCATCGATATAAATTGTTTTTGGAGTTTCTAACTAGAAGATTCATCTTCTAATTAGACTATGTCCCTGGAATATTCAAACGTTCCAGGTTCGACGAGCGGCTCTAAGGGAAAGGAGGTAGCTGAAGAATTAGCTTAAATTACTATTTGTAGCATGATTAGAATATTTTTGTTTATATGCGAACCTATGTAATTTTGGATATGTTTAAGATGTTCAGTTATCACTTGATGATGTCCATGTAATATATTTTGTAGACGTCTTGAACAATTTTGTGATAAATAAAGTATTATGGTTGTGAACCATATTAGGTTCGATCTAGCTTCCGCATTCGAGATTTTAACACCTGTCTTAGCTATTTGAGTCTTGGGTTTGTTAAGCTGAGAAGGTGAAAATTAGGGTTTTTGGGATATCATGTGATGTATGAAAGTTATTGTGATATGAAAAATTTTTATATTCCCGAAATTCTAAGTTATAACACGCTCGAGAAATTTGGGGTGTTACACTGCATATGAGGCATCACTATATACAGTAAATAACTCACCACTCCTGGGTATCGTCAGTACTTGCGCCGAAGTCAAACGCCGCTTCAACTCCTGGAAGGATCTCTCACAAGACTCGTCCCAAATAAATCTAACGCCTTTCCTTGTCAACTTCGTCATAGGTGATGCAAGCCGTGCAAAGCCTTCTATGAACCGTCGATAATACCCGGTTAGGCCAAGGAAACTCCCAATCTCAGTCATTGTCATTGGTGTCGGCCAATCCATCACAGCTCTGGTCTTCTTTGGATCTACTTAGATACCCTTACCTGAGACCATGTGTCCCAAGAATACAACTCGGGTCTGTCAAAACTCACATTTAGAAAACTTGGCATACAACTGCTCCTCCCTGAGGTTCTGCAGAACCATGCTCAGAAGCACCTCGTGTATCTTAGGGCTAGGTGAATAGACTAGAATGTCGTCAATGAAAACTATGACAAAGGAATCCAGATATTCCTTGAACACCTTATTCATCAGATCCATAAACACTACAGGGGCATTGGTCAGCCCAAATGGCATGACCACAAACTCATAATGCCCATAACATGTACAAAATGCGGTCTTCACAATATCCTCACCTTTGACCGGAACCTGATGATAACCTGACCGCAAGTCTATCTTGGAGAACATCGATGCACCACGCAACTGATCTAGTAAATCATCCACACGGGGTAGGGGGTACTTATTCTTAATTGTTACCTAATTAAGTTGTCGGTAATCGATACACAGTAGCATAGATCCATCCTTCTTACGCACAAATAATACTGGGCCCCCCCATGGTGATGTGCTCGGTCGAATAAAACCTCTATCCAACAGGTCTTATAGCTGCACCTTAAGTTCATTTAGTTCATTGGCAGCTATATGGTAAGGAGTCTTGGATATGGGTTGCGTACCTGGTATCAGATCGACCACAAAATCAATCTCCCGGTGCGGCGGTAATCTCGGCAACTCATCTGGGAACACATTTAGAAAGTCTCACACTGCAAGATAGGCAGCCAACTCCTTCTCCCCAACTATCACGGTCACAAATGCAAAATTGGCTTCACACCCACGTCGTATAAGCCTCTCAGCGTGCATAACTGATATCATCAGCGTAGTCACCACTGGCTTCACACCCCAGTATGTAACAACTGATCTCCTCGGGTACTCAAATGAAATCACCTTCCGACGACAATCAACTCGAGCATAGTACTGTGAAAGCCAATCCATACCCAACAATAAGTCAAAATCTTGAATTGCTAGAACAATAAGATCTCCCAAATATACCTAGTCGTGAATCCCTATCTCGCAGTCCCTGACTATCTCACTCCCCATCAATACCGTCCCTCCCGGTGTCGAAACAGACAAATCATATGGCAATGGGGTACACGAGATCGGGATCTTATGCAACAAATGGGGTGCTATGAAAGAATGGGTAGAACCTGTATCAAATAAGGCACGTACGCCGTGACCATAGAGAGAAAGTATACCTTGCACTGTATCACTGCCCTCAGCTGCCTCGGCGGCTGTCACCGCAAACGCCTTCCCCTATATCTGTATTCTCTCTGTGGCCCCTGGGCGATGTGCTGCTGGGAAAGGTAATGGTGCCCCTAGACCCTGCGCCCTAGGTGTAGACTGTCTCTAAGCTGGTCTGGGCCCTACTCCGCTAGTCTGTAGCCCTCCAATCTGTGCTAGATGGGTACGTCTATTCGCTTGATGGCCTTTCTGTCCACAGCGAAAGCAAATGATATCCTACCTCGTGACCGGTGTAGCTGGTGAGGCCGATGTAGCCAGTCTAGGCCCTTGTGGGCAGTCCCTCTTCAAATGTCCCGGCTAACCACAGCGATAATACACGTCCCGACATACATCCCGGCACTGCCCCTGGTGTCTCTGCCCGCACTGTCGGCACGGTGGAAGCCCTAAACCCTTGCTGCCCGCATCCCATTTCCTCTTCTTACTACTGCTCCCTGCGCCCTTCATAACTAATTGATCCGATCGAACCTCCAACCAGTCCTTCTCTACTGCGTGGGCCCGCTGGACAGCTGTAGGAAATTCGGGTGCCTCGATGCCAGTCATGGCGTGGCGAATCTCTGGTCGCAACCCCCTCTGAAACTTGCTGACTCTGCGAGACTCAGGGGTCACTAACTCTGGAGCATAACGAGACAACGCCACAAAATCAGTCTCATACTGTGTGACTGTCTTGCTCCCCTACTGTAACTCGATAAACTCAAACACCTTCTGCTCTCTGATCCAAGCAGGTACATAGGTCTCATTGAACGCCGCGACAAACTGTGCCCATGTCAGGCCCTCATCACCATATCCCTGTCTGGTGGTCTCCCACCATCGCTCGGCGTCACCTCGTAACAGAAAGGTCCCCAGTCGAACCCTATGGGCCTTTGCACAGCCTATAGATCGCAAATGCTTCTCCACTGCTAGTAACCAATCCTTAGCCTCTGTTGCGTCGGCGCCTCCACTAAACTCTGGTGGACGTAGGGCCATAAAATCTTTAAGCAATGCAGCACCAGAACTATCCCCTGCCCCCGGCGTACCTGAGTGTGATGCTTGGGCCGTAGTGGTCCTACCATCATGACTGCGCTCCTAACGTAACTGTGATGCCGCCAGTACATCCACAGCCCGTAGAATACCCGCCAATGTCTCTTGCATGTCCGAAGGCCCTGGCTGTCTCTCATCTCTTCCACCTGTCGCCGGTACCTTAGGAGTAGGAACAAGATGCCCTTTACCTCGCGCCGGCGGTCTACCACGACCTCGTCCACGACGTGCGTCCATGAGTCCTACATAACCAAGATTAATTAGAACACATTTCGAAATTAAGGACACGACCTAGCACTCTAACTCTACCTAACAGCCTTGGTGTACAGTTACTTATCCCCCAAACTGACTCAATGACGCTTTGATACCAACATTGTAAGCACCCCCGCCCGAATATCCCAACCACCAGGTCTATCCAAACGAAAGCGCTTACATAAGGGAAGAGAAATAAACACAAGACAATAATACCCTAGCATACATACATAAGAAATACAACAGGGGAAGCAAAACGATATACATGCACGCTCACGAGTATCCCGCTGGAACAGCGGCCACGGAATATATAAATATATACAAACCTTGTGCCAACAAATAAGAGATACAAGGGACAACTTGACACAGTAAAAAATAAGAGACAGAAGTTCTAACAAAATATCAGAGATAACGGGGGCAGCTGACTGTACACCCTACCGACACGGCTGGCTGCTAGGTGGCGCGGTTCTCGCCCTCGACCTTCGCTTTACCCTTACCTGGAATGATGGAAAGTAAGATGAGTCGCAAGACTCAGCAAGTTTATATGAAAAGGAAGGCTATACAGAAAATAGAGGAGAATCCCCAAACACCGTCCCACACATACACACAAGCCATGAGATGCAACAATACAATATAATAGTGCAACATAATAAAAGCACATATCGGTCCTTGGGGCCTACATAAGACATCTGGCACCCAAGTCTCATACCAATCTGCTGCTGCCCTGAAAGGCAACATAAATCTTCACAAACCTATACGCATTGTCCCGGGTCGGTACTCTCATCACTCGTCCATGTCGGTACTCCCGACACCCGAGCCATAGGCTCCCTCGGAACGGTACTCCCGTCCGAGAACTATATACTACTAGTAGCCATGCAATGCACATAAAATGCAATGGCGTAGTGAGCATCAACGTGATACATGGCGCCCATACATCCAGGCATCAGGCCATGCTCCACCCACATAGTAAACCACATGCAATGCATAAGCTCGTGCTGGATGCAGCATAACCAAGCTAGAATATCTGTGAGCAAGTATAACCAAATCATGATAACCCCAACATACAACTTGTACCCATGTGCACACCAAACCATGCAACAAGAATAAATTATAACCTGGCATGCTATAATCACATAACGGCAGAGCTAGTCAGCAGTGCCTGGCACTGGTCAACGGTCAGTGATTAGGAGTGACCTGCCGACGGCCTACGATAGACTGTACAATAGTCACATCGTCACCGAACCGCCGATCCTTACCCCTACTGCTCAATTGCTCTAGCCTATAAAAAACCAAAATCTATAATAATACCCGATCAACTAAGAACCTAGCCCCAAGAGAATACGACATCATTCCCACAAGCTTGGGGGTGGCACAAACCCCCGTAGGCAACCAACGAATAAAATCCCTAGGACCAGTTTAATAAATTAAATTTTAAAATAGACCGTTTAAAATTTCATAATTAACTAACAGCCGAAACAAACGAAGGGAGGTCAAATAAATTGACAACGAAAGAATCGACGAGGAGGGTATAAAGAACTTGCCTTTATGAAGATATCCTTAGGCTCGTTTTGGCACAACATGGTAAAAATTATACAAACTGCAATATCCCAATAATTTGCCAAAATTAACCAAAATTGGACTCTAAAAGAAATTTTGACCGTACAGACTATTAATTACTAGCTTCTCTACATACCTGATAATTTAAATCTTCACTTAAACTGGATTTAATCTGAATTTTAGCTCCAAAATCTCCCACTTTCATGTTCGCGAGCGCACTGAAATTTCTCGCTGTAATTGCTGCTTCTATAGCAACAAAAATACCCGAAATTGGGCTTAATTAAAGGCAAAAAGAAGTGGATGAGAGGGCGCCACGTGGCAGTGCGCGGGCCAGCCGCTAGGAGGCCACCGCCATTAACGAAACGACATCGTTTTGGACGCATTGGGCTGATTAAAATCAGCCAAATTCCAGCCCTCGCGCGCGCAACCCCCACGTTTTGAACCCGCATCCACGCCCACGCCTGCATGCCCGTGAACTTCCCACGCCCACGCTCGCCTTTAACGTTATACCGCAACCATTAAATTTAAAGGGACATTTGATTCCTTTTCCTGAAATCGCACCAGCCACCCCCAAACTTCCATAATTAACACACACACACCCTATATTATTTACACTATCGCCCGAAACTTATAAAAATCCCACAATTTAATTTATTTCAATTTTTTTCTTATTCCAGAAATATTCCAAAATAAATAATTAATTACCCTAATTTCTTATTTCCTGAAAATCACATAATTTATTTATTTTTATTTATAACAACAAGTTATATTAATATTTCTTTTAAATTAAACTACCCCAATAACAAATAATCAAATTAAATTACGATTCACGGGGCGTTACATATAATGCTTGAACATAAGCTTTCACTTCAATGCATTACAATTGCTCTCATCCCGCTTCTATTCTTTAGTATTACTCTTTGGGCTGTTAGAACTTAATTATGTGAACTTATTTCTATAAAGTTACCAATGGGTAGAAACTATTTCATTTGTTGCATATCATCAAAGAAAAAAAAAGTTACCAATGTGATTCATGAGTTCTCTTTAAACTTATTAGCAAAAAAAAAAGAAATCCACTTGAAACTAATTGTGAAGTTTAGGCAAGTTTTATTAAACAACTATATCATTTTACTATACGAGTGTAATTGAGAAAAAAGTTTTACTTACAATAGAATTCTGGCCAGTCCAAGTAAGATTAGAAAAAAAGAAAGAAAAAAGAGTAAATATATATATATATATATAAAAAAAAAGTGATTGGTGTGATGTTAACTCTGCTTAGTGAAGATAAGATGTTGAAAACCCAATTAAACTCAATTGTGCAATCAATTATCTCACTAGGTTTGACGGGTTTATATCCAGTTTATGAGAAATAGATATAATAGACAGGTTTAGAACCTATTGTTGAGAATATTGTATGTGAGAATATTGTTTATCAACTATCAAGATGAAGCTTAGGATTCTAAAGCTTTAGCAAGACAAAGATATATGAGAAATTATTCTTTGATATTTCGTCCAAGACAAAGATATATAATATATGTCATACAACAACAATAACAAAAAGCCGTATAATAAAAATACATAGAAGATGGGGACATAGAAAAGTACCCGAAAATCGACAAAACTGGAGGAAGAGGAACAGAGACTGAGACAGATGGGAGAGAGTGAGTTCATAGAGAGAACGAAAGAGAGGAAAGGTAGAAGGGGTGAGTGAGTTTCAATTTTTAGACGAAAGAAAGAGAGAGAGAGAGAGAGAGGGGGGGGCATGAGTAATGATCACAAGCTCTTATTATGCTGGAGAAGAAATGATGTCATACCAACATACCATATGTTTAAAATAATTATTATTATTAATGCTAGGTGGCTTCCACACATAAAAATGAGTAATACTAACATACCATCCCCTGTTTTATAAAAGTTCAATGAATTTATTTACATTATACAAATTCAAAGAAAATAGTAATACGTAATAAATGACAAAAAAAGTAAAAAAAAAAAAAATGTAGCACTTGGTGAGAATATATGCAAGAAGCATCAATATTTTTTAAAATAAAATTAAAAAAAATTATGATCGAAACAAGAAGGCCCAAAAAGTAGAAGAGTGAGGAAGAGGAAGGGGATAAAGCTGAAATGTAGGAAGTCAAATGTACACTTGATGTTGGAGCATCCAATGCTATGCCCAAAAAGGAATGAGTTTGGGTTTGGATTTTTAATTATTTATTTAAAATTAAAGTAAAAAATATAAATATTGAGATCATATTTCAAGTTATAAAAAGGAATAGGTTTGGGTTTGGCAATGATGTGCTTGTTGCAGTGTCCTTGTCTCCTTTTGATAAAGCCTATCCCTTAGGGCTCCTTTGACAACTGATTTCCATTCCATCTTTCTAGTTTGGAGACCACAAAACTAATTTTCATTTTCCACCACTAATTAATTAATTATTTCCACCTTGGTTCATTTGTTGATTCGCCACTCTTAATAATTTTTTTATAATAATATATATATTTTTTTAGGATATCTAATTAATATTGGGGCTAAAAATTTATGACAAAATATTATATTTTTTATGCCTAATATGATGTATTTTTATGAAAAATTAAATTTAATAAAATTATTTTTGTCACAAAAAATTGAATTATATTTTTTAAATTATAATATAAAAATATAAATTATATATTATTTTTTAAAATTATATATTATTTTGAGACGGATTAATTATAATATATTATATATTAATTATATATATATATTATTTTTAATAATTAACTACTAATTATATATTATTTTTAAAAATTATATATATATTTTTTATAAATTTGAGACGAATTTTTTTCCGTCTCTAAATTCGTCTTTATTTTTCCAAAATTTTTCCTTTTATTCTCCTTCTTCCTTGCGTCTTCTCTCCTTCCAGATCCACCGCCTTCTAGATCCAATGCCTTCCAGATCCACCGTCTTCCAAATCCATTGACTACGCCTTCCAGATCCACCGGCATCACCTTCTAGATCCATCAGTCGCTCCAGCCTTCCAGATCCACCGGTTGCTCTCGGTGGTCGCATACCTTCCAAATTCACGGGCACCGCCTTCCAGATTTGCACTCCTTCTAGATCCATCAATCGCTCCCGGTTGCGGTGCACCTTCCAGATCCACCAGCACCGCTTTCCATATATGCACCGCCCTCCAGATCCACTGCCAACAGCCACCTAGGTTTGCCTCCTAGATTTGCGCTGACAACCACCTAGATCACGGTGAGTTTCTATATTTTCCCGGTTCTCCGGTTATTCGTTGTTTCAGCCTCCAAGTCTACCTGTCTATTTATCCGTCAGTTTGTTCGGCCCAATCTACCCAGATCCACCTAGATTTACCAAGATATCTACCCAGACCCAAGATCTAGCCAGATCTATCCAGATCCGATCAAATCTGCCTAGTACCCAGATCCGACCCAATTTACTCAATCTTCGAAAAAAAAAACTAAAAGATCATGTTAGGACTCGATTTTCCATGCAATGCCTGTAAATTCTTGAGAAGAAAATGTACCCAATTGTGTGTCTTTGCCCCTTACTTCTGTCATGAAAAATGATCTACTAATTTTGTAGCTATCCACATGATTTTTGGTGCTAGTAATGCCTCCAACCTCTTGTCTTAGTTTTCGATAAGTGACCGTTATGGGGTTGCCACTATACTATTATATGAAGCTCAAGCTAGGCTTCAAGATGTTATTTATGGTGGTGTATTCTATATTTTTGCCCTTTAATAGCAGGTCGTCGATCTTCAATTTCATCTAGCTTTATTGGAGGAATTACTATTTGCAAACTCTTATGCAAACCCTCTAAATGTTCAAAATTAGTTTCACCCATAAACTAATTCAAACCCATATTATGACAATTGATCTTTCCTCGTGAATGATCCAAACTCTATTTGGAATTTTGAAAACTCAATCATCCAAGAAAAAAATGTGTCGCTTCTTTATTTCTAAGAGGCTAGTTCGCAACCTTACCCAATCGAATCTAGCTGCAGCTAGTGGCCATTCCCAGATGATATCGATGAACTTGGATCTGTCGTGTTAGGCAACCATCATCAGCACTGAGCATCGACGAAATCAAAAGTTATTAACGTGGGTGAATTAGATTATTGTTTTGTAGATTCTGTAATGAAGTTGTACCCCTTGAATATTCTATAATTACTTTCTTAGATGTTGTGTAACTTTGGTTCTGTGGTTAGAAAAAGTTAGCATGTAATTCTCTGACAGATGAGTTGCAATTATTGTTTCTTTGTCATTCTAGCTAAACTGATCTTTCATATTTTCATCATACCCTTGATCTTATAGTTAATTATTATATAACATTTGTAGTGTTTGTTTATTACCAATTGTGCGAGTAATTGTTTAAAAAATTAAATTAAAATTTTAATAATAAAATAAAAATTAAAGGAATAAATTAATTGAAATGAATTAATTGATTAAAAAGAGAGTTAATATATATATTTTAAATTTTTTTATACATTTTCTAAAATTTTGGCACGACTAATTTTTTTTTTTTATTATTAAATGAATAAATTTTGTGATGATTAAGAATGTTAATAACTATTACAAATAGTATGATCATTTTGTATATATTTAATAACTATTATAAATAGTTAATTGTTATACATTTAATATATATTTTAATTTATAAATTTATATATATATTAGTTTACAAGTATATATACTTTAATTTATATTTTATCCATATGAAATATATTAATTTATATATTTAGAATTTAATTTCTATATCTATAGATAAAATTTTTACATTTTATAAATTAATATTTCAAAATTTTATATTTTATAAATTTGGGAGGAAAAAAAAATTTCGTCTCAAAATCCATCTCAATTTGATAGGGATTTTGAGATGAAAAATATCCGTCTCAAATTGAGATGGATTAATTTCCATCTCCAAAATCCATCACTAATTTGAGACGAAAAAATTTTCGTTTCAAAAATTCGTCTAAAATATAATTTATTATATTTACAAATATATATTTTTAAATAATTATTAATCAATAATATTTATTAAAGGGAGAAAAATTTTATACACTCAATTCGACATCCGTCTTAAGTGGCCATACTTTAAGAGACCAACAACACATATAACATTTGTAATTATGTGTGGGTAAGTTTATAACTTATATATGAGAAACATTTATTAATATGTGTGAAAAATTATTTAAAAAATTAAATTAAAATTTTAATAATAAAATAAAAAATAATGAAATAAATTAGAATAAATTAATTGATTAAAAAATAAAAAGAAAAGTTAATAATGCCTAACCGATTCCCAATTGAACCAATCGAACTTGCTAGTCCGATTTAATTTTTAAAACATCGATAAAAACTCAAATTAAAAATATATAATAATAATAATTATTATTATTATTATTATTATTATTATTAAAGATATATACATATATCTATTCTATATTTTTTGTTACAATTTTTTTCACTTTTTGAATTTTACATGAGAAAATTATATTTTATTACAAAAATGATACTTTTGGTGACAAAATTTAATCCATCACAATTCGTTTTGCTACAATATTTTTTATATATTTGACTTTTTTTCTTAATTCTGAATTTTTTAATAAAAATAAAAATATTATTTTATTAAAATTTTAAAAAATAATATTTTTAATGAAAATTTAAAATTACCAAAAATTATATATTATTTTTCAATATTTCTAATCAATATTGACACCAAAAATTTGGCATCAATATTTTATGATAAAATATCTTAATATTAAACAAAAGTCAAATTTTCAAAGATTTTGTTATTAAATGAGAAACTTAACTTTTTAGGTGAGATCAAAATAACAAAGGTGAAATAAAATTTTTAAGGAGAAAAATGATAGGGGCAAATTTTTAACGAAAATTAGAATTTGTCAAAAGTTAAATATTACTTTATTAATTTTCAAGATATCTAATTAATATTGGGACCAAAAATTTGGTGTCAAAATTTTATGAAAAAATATTATAACAAATGTTAACTTTTTTAAGTTTTATTTTTAAATAAGAAACTTAATATTTTGTGTCAAATCAAAACAACAAATGTGAAATAAAATTTTTAAAGAGGGAAATGATGGATGGAAATTTTTAAGAAAAATTAAATTAGCCAAAAACTAATTATTATTTTATTATTTTATTTTTCTAGTGTTTTTTTTATAATTTATTAATATGTTTATTAGGATATCTAATTAATATTGGGGCTAAAAATTTATGACAAAATATTATAATAAAATATTTTTGTCACTACATGTCTTTTATTTTTTTATTATGACAAAATATTTTGAATTTTTTTGTCACCAGATTATTATTTTTTATGCCTAATATGATGTATTTTGTTAAAAAAATAAATTTAATAAAATTATTTGTCATTAAAAATATTTTTGTAACAAAAAATTGAGTTTCTTATGACGTACATATTTTTGTCATATTTTTTTTTATAATACTATGTTGTGACAAACTATTTTTGTTATAAACTAAATTTTTTTGTAATTACATCTTATATAATTAAATGTTGTGACAAAATTATTTTGTCATATTATGTAAGTTGAATTGGCGCTAAGAATTTTGCACCAACTTGATATGACAAAAATTATTTTGTCATTATAAATTATCTACATTACTATATAATGACAAAATATTACGTCAAAATATTATTTGTCACAACTTTACTTACTTTTTGAATTTTGCATGAGAAAATTCGATTTTGTCACAAAAAGGATATTTTTTATGACAAAATTTAACCCATCACAATTATTTTTGTCACAATATTATAAATTTCTTGTGATGTCACAAACTACCAGTTAGACCTTTTTTCATAAATATTGTAACGACCACAAAATGGGTCTAGGAGTTTTATTACTTAGTGTCGGTTGAGGGCATTTTAAATATGGGTCCAAGTATTTTAATATTTAATAATAAAGTGTTTTGATGGCATAGAAATAGTTTTGGATTTTAAAATTTTATTTTATAGTTCATGTGATTGTGAAAATTAAGCCTGGTGGGCTTAGAATATATGTATATGGGATACATGTGATTTGGATTTAGGCCCATGGTGAGAAATAATTTGGAAATAATGGACTTGATGGTGTAATTAAAAAAATAGGGAAAAGAAAATAAATTAAAATAGCATTTGTCAATCAAGTCCTTGGATATTTTTTTTTGTAATATGAAAAATATGGCATTTCAGTAAATTCTGGAGCTGGCGTGCAAATCTGTATGCACTCTTTTTCCCCAACAACCTCTAGCACAAATATCATATTTTAGTGCAATGCGTATCCCCTCTTTTTAAATGCACTGTTCAATTTCTCCTTTTGTCCCTCTCCGTGTTCTTCTTCTTCTTCACCTTCTCCATTCTATGCACTCATTTCTATTCACTACTGCTATTTGCTTCCTATGTGCGGGTGTAATTTCTCTCTGATTTTTTTTTGCATTCTCAACAAGCAAGTTCTTCTTGCACTCCCTCTTTATTTTTGGTGCTAGCTCATTTATACATTCTGTATTTCACTTCCTTGGATTTCCTATTTTCTCCTTTATTGTTCTGCAAGTTCTTCTTGCACTTCTCTTTGATTTGCAATGCAAGTTCTCTTATACATTCTCTTATATCCTTGTGTGAGCTAGCTGATGCAATTTCTATATTTATTTTGTCTTACTATGATGACTGTGAATGTATATATATATATATATATCTGTTGTTGCGTATAACTTCTTCTTCTCCAGTTATAGCATCAATTTCTTTTGAATATTCTTGCTATGTATATTAACGTCCCTTTGATGTTTCAAATGGGGATTCCTTTACCCCATATTTATTTTCTACGAATGGCGTATATTTGGTTTCAGTTTAGATACAAAGGTTCTGTTCGCCTCTATATCGAGCTATTGGTTGTATGCATATGTACAAATAAAGATGCCCGCTCAAATAGCCGTTATAAGAGGCAGGCAGATCGTGGGTATACTCCCTGGTCTTGAATAAACTCACATATATATATTATATATGAAACGAACAGCTTGGTATAGACACCCTATGTTTTAAATAGTCAATGTATATTTGGCTGCGAGCTCTTTGTCGCGAGCTCATACCTATATGCCCTCTGACCATCAGCTTAATTGCAAGCTCTTTCCCATGAGTTCATTTCTCAAGCTCTTATCTGCGAGCTCTCGTCGCGCGCTTGACCTCAAGCTCTTGGCATGAGCTTGTCCAGCGAGCTCTTGCTCAACCCCTTGACCGCGAGCTCGTTCAGCGAACTCTTGTTCACCACATAACCTCGAGCTCTCTCCGTAAGTCGCGAACTCATGACCTCGAGCTTATCTGAAGCTCTTCCCATAAGCCCTAATTGCGAGCTCTCTACACAAAAAAATAAAAAAAAAATAAAAAATAATAAAAATATATAAATATAAATACATAAATGTAAATAAGAAAGTACCCCATATTTCGATTCAATAAAAATATCAAAAAAATTAAAATCCATAATAATAAAAAGATAGAATTTTAGTTTTAATACAAATTCAAGAATTTGCGATTTTACCACCCTCGAAATACATAGCTTCCATTTTTTTAAAAATTCATTAAAAATCATTCTTACAACAATGAATGCTAGTTATCAAAAAATCGGGAGTTAGTTTTTCAAAATGAAGACATTTATAAAAATATGTTCTAGTTGGCCCTTCGCCTTAGAAAAAGTTTGGATTTATTTTGATCAAAAATTTCAAAGCAAATTTTGAAATTCACTTTAGGAGATTCTTTTAAATATTTTTTTAAACTCCTCATATGTATAAGAATGAAAATAGTTTGGTTTTCATTTGAACAAAACAACACTTGATATGAGTGAACAGCTATCCTGTAACATCCCGAATTTTGGAAATAAATAATAATTATCAAATTTTGGTATTTGAGGATTTAAGGTAACAAATAATAGTAAAAATAATGCCAATAATAATAGAGATAATAACAATAATCATAATAATAATAAAAAAGAATATCAAATTAACTGAAATTAAATTAAATTAATTAATATGTTTATTTATGTGTGGCTGTGCGCGAGTGCTTGGAGGCTAAGTAAAGTGACATTTTCTCTTAAGTTAAAACACGCGCGCGCGCCAACACACCCACTCGCGCGCACACACATACTCACGTGTGCTCGCGTACGTGCACGCATGAGCACGTTCCCGCAACGAAGTGTGATGGCAACGCGGGTGGTTGAGGCAGAGGCGGTCCGCGGTGGTTGAGGGGCGACAAGCAGCAACGATGAGCGAAGATCGGGAGGCTACAAAGACCGCCTGAAGCATTTACGGTGGAGGCCAATGAAGCTGAAGCAGTAGCCATGGCAGACGGTTGTGCTGTGCGTGCGTGCTAGCTGTGGCTGGAGACGTGGTGGTGCTTAATAGGGGTGGCTCGCGGCGATTGTGGGGCTGGCAGTGTGGACTAGCGATGGCGATTGGTGGGGCTAGGCAGCGACGGGTGGCCGCTGGTGCACGCGTAGGGAAGAGGGGCAGGGAAGAAGAAGAAGAAGAAAGAAAATAAAGAAAAAAAAAGAAGAAAGAAGAAATGAAGAAAATATGAGGAAAATGAGGGGATTCCGAGATTGTATTGGCTTGAAAAGTGACCAAGTACGTGGGTAAAAATTATTAGAAGTGTTCTATGTTTAAGAATTCTATTAGGATAAATTAATTATATTACATGGTAGATTTATTTAAATAAAGTTATGATTTTATTAATTCTTATGAAACGGTTTACTTCGCAGCGGGAGTGCAAAAAAGGCAAGAAACAGCTGTGTAAAGGCAAGCTCCTAACTCTCTTCTCATGTTCTTTAATTCCCGTGGGAGACTCCATGGTTTCTTGTATTTTATCTCATCCCTTACTCTAATTTGGCGCCTAGCATTATTTATTGAGTTATTATTCATTTGTTTTAATTTAAATTAAATCCGACACTTTTAGGATTTTATTTGTTGTGTGCCTACAGGGGATTCTACTGCCCCCAGTCCTTTAGGAATAATACCGAACCTAACTTTGGGACTAGGTTCCTAGATATGCGGGTTTATTTATGGGTTTCTCGGGTTTATTTATGGTTTGGCTAGGGCTATCGAGCAATGGAGCAGTGGTTGGCTGTTTGGTGACGTTGGAGTAGACTATTGTACGGCCCTGAAGTGAACCGTCAGGTGGACACTCCGGGTCACTGACGGTTGACCGGTGCCGGACACTACTGACTAGCCCTGCCATTATGTGGTATATGTGGTTCACTACATGATTTGATAAATTGTATTACCGTTCATGATTTTATATGCACATGGGTACAAGTTACATGTTGTGGTATTCATTTATTGAGTATGCTTGGACACGAACATTCTAGCGTGGTTAGGTTGCATCCGGCACGGCCATATGCATCGCATGTGGTTTACTATGTGGGCGGAGCATGGCCTGATGCTTAGATGTATGGGCGCTAATGTATCACGTTGATGCGTACTACACCATTGCATTTTATGTGCATTGCATGATTACTGGCAGTTCACTAGTCTCGAACGGGAGAACCGTTCCGAGGGAGCCTTCAGCTCGGTTATTCTATGGCTCGGGTGTCGGGAGTAATGACGAGGGCACACGGGTGTCGGGAGCACTGACCAGGGATGGCGCACACAGGTTTGTTGGAGATATATGTTGCCTTTCAAGGCATCAGTAGGTTGGTATGGGACTTGGGTGCCGTGTGTTTTGTGTGGGCCCCAATGATCGATTCGTGCTTTATTTACGCTTTTATACTGTGTTGTGCATCTCATGGCTTGTGTGTGCTTGAGGGTTGGTGTTTTGGGGAAAGTTTATTGGATATGTTCAGCCTTTAGCCTTTATTTCTTTATGCTTGTTGAGTCTCTCGACTCACTTTACTTTCCATCATTCCAGGTAGTAGCAGCGTGGGCCATGGGTAAGGGAGTCAGCTTCTAGCGACCGAGTAGGTATGGTGTACAATCAGTTCCGTCAGTCCCTGTCAACTCTGATGGTTGAGTAGGATTTACTCTATTATTTTTACTATTCTAGGTCATTCCTCAAGTCTCATGTATGTCGACACAAGAGTCCGTATTTATTTATTTATCTTGTGACCATTGTGTTAGATGTGTTCCCGTAGTGCATGCAGGTATATAGATTCGCTTCCATTGTTTAAGTCTTGTGTATGCATGCTAGGGTGGTCTTTGTCTTGCGTTCCATTCGTTCCCCTTTCGTAGGCGCTCCCGTTCGGATAGTCTGGGCAGTTGGGATATCCGAGCGGGGGTGCTTACATATCCAGTATTGTGAGATAGTCATAAAATATATATAAGTATGGCAACAGTTTGTGAGAGGAAATTCTTTTTGGGTTGTCATTCTTTCTTATGATTGAGATATGAGCATAAATGCAAGTAGCTGTATATTGGAACCAGTTAAATGAATTCAAAAAAATTATAAGAAGAGAAAAATAACATATTAAATCTCTAATACTGCTCAAATGTTGAATCAAGCTTTAACCTTAAATAACATCTCCCAAAATTACTTCTAGGTTATAATTTACATCTTAAATGTAGAAAATGTTATGAAGTAAGATATGATGAATTATCTGATGATGATAAAATACCCGGTATGGGTAAATGGTGTTGAAAGTATGAATATTTAGAAACAAGAATTTAAATACATGTGGTTGAAAAAGGGATACATGATTCATACATGTACATGCTACATATATATATGTTTTGCGCACCTATTATTCTGTGCGGAGGGAGAAAGGGTACGCTAGAGCACCTGGTATGGGACGAGGTGATCATAGCTCAGCAAGTTGGCTCCATATTTATTTGTGAGGTTTTTTGGAACTTATGCACTTTTGCATGCATCGATTTATAGCTTGAGAGCCGAGAAAATTGATATTGATAATGAAATGATGCACTCTTGCATGTATTGATTGATTGTTTGCGAGCCTGAGAGAATTGATAATGACATTAAAATTTTATGCACATTTGAATAGTGATACATGGTGACATGATATATGAAGTTGAATTGATAAATTCATGAATTATGAATATTGTATATAATTGTGGAGTCCTTGATTACTTTTTTTGGTGTCATCATGTTCTTGGATTCTATATATTGTTCTTTGTTCTCGAACTTATTGAGCCTTGTGGCTCACTTGATCTTTTTTGCCATTCCAGGTAAAGGTATGACTTTTATTGGGGGTGAGTCCAGTAGGACCACAACCAGGGATAGTGGTGTACGGAGATGCGTCCTAACTTTAAAAATCATAACTAGTGATTTGGTGAGGTTATAGTTGATGTGAATTTATTATGTTTATGGGCATGTAAGCCTCTTATTATTTTGTATGGCCATCGAGCCTAGAGTTATGAGATATTATAATGTAAAAGAGCTTTAATTTAATTTCCGTTGCTAGAAATGAAATGAGTTGTCATTTTAGATCAATTTTGTTCTAATCATCTCTATAATGACTTTCTTTCAAATATCATATGTTGAGCAGGAATATTCGAAAGCGGGCCTTACAATTTTGGTATCAAAGCATAAGTTAGGAGTAAATGGAATCTCCGTACACCTAGGAGTGATGGGTAGAGTTAGGGCTATGTTTAGTAGTCCAAAACTTAGAAGTGTATTAGAATGATGTAAAAAAAAAAAAATTGCTAAGAATGAGAAAAATGGGTGCTCGTGGCAAGAAGCCATTGACTTGAGGTCAAGGTTAGAACACCCCCTTATATACGTATATATATGTAAGTATTCATGTCATCATATATGAATGGCTAGAAGGGTATTAGTAATGAGGTGTATGTGTTCTGATTATGGTGTTTAAGGAGAAATGGTCTACATTGGTAGGAGATTTGACACTTGACCTTGCATGTAGATTTTGGAACCCCTTAGCATGGATTATGGAGAATCGAGATGGTAGATGCTAGACCCAAGTCTTGGGGAACTAGATTTGCTTTGGCATCTTTGAGAAGAGGAGCTACTCTTAGTACGTGGAGGAAGGCAACAAGAGGATGAGCCCATAGTGAGCTATCTGGACTAAGTGGAAACAGTATTTTAGATGGGTACACATGAACCTCTGTGGGGCCTTCCGGAGAAGCAGGTCTTGTTCACAAAGAAGTTCATGAATGAAGCATGGGGACAGCTTACTAGAGTGTTGATGCTAGATATGCATATTCAGTTCCATTTTGATGATTTTGTTGTCGCGGTGAGGCACCAAGCTAAGCTATGGGAACCTTATTAGACCCTACCTTATGACTTAGCTGAAGACAAGACCATTTGTGGGGACATTCCTTCAGAGGCCGTGGAATGAGGACCGATTTATCAAAGGAAGGAAACTTCTGGACCTGAATCAAGTGTGGGCAGCGATGGGTACTTAGATTGCTGGGCAGATGAGGCCATGTCCGGTGCTGAGGGGGACGTGGAGAGCATTGTTTAGTAGCGGTGTTTGTACCGAAAAAGTTGTAAGCGTTAGCTTAAATCTATGTAGTAATGGAAAAATGAATGGAATGTATTGAATGTAGAAGCGAAATGTACCCAGAACTTTGTTTTGTCACAACTAAGACCATTCATGAATATTAGTTGTGTAGAAATTATCGTACATGTATGGCAAGGTGAATGAATGGTATGTCATGATGTTGGATTGGATAGAATATGACCTTGGTTGACTGGTGTATATTGGAGTAATCAACCTAAGGGTGTCATGTTAATTCTTGAGGACTTAAAAATGGAAGGACCGCTCTCATGTGAAAGAGGGCTTGAGGAAACGAAGGTCATTAAATTATTATCATGGGATAATGGACGCAACATATGAATAGTATAATTGTAATAGGTTAGAAGTGTAGATACTTGTGAAGCATGTGCATATGAGATATTTTGGTAATAAATGATGAAATGTCGAGGGAAGTATAGTACCCAAAAGTGAACTACTAGGGATAGTACGTAGTTGTATTAATGAAAAGCTAGGATTGGGATCCTAGGAGTGGCTCGTGTAATTACTCATGGAAATAACTAATTGCGATTTTGGATCGAGAGTACATTGCATATGATTATGTATATATGTAAAATATAGGTTAGGCTATAATAAGAGGAAAAATGTAATACGAAAATGGTAGGTTAGCGTGAGGCTTGGGGGAAAGAAGCAATGAGGTGAGAGCCTTATTCAGCATAGTGACTGCACTCCCACCCTGCAATTAAAACACAAAACAAAACACAATAAAAATTTTATATTTTTTTTCTTTGTTTAGGTGAGAGGTTTATACTCGTCAGTGTACGAGTGCAGTTGTAGTCCAAATTTAAATTTATATTTTCTGAATGAGTCCAGGTCGTCCACTGAGAGATTTATTTATGGCAAAATAAAAAGAATGTCACACAAGCACACACACATTTGGATAAATTGGCAACAAGGTTTTTTATGGTTTTTTAAACAACAGATTCTAGGAAATAATTAAGGCAGTAATTGAAATAAATACTTTAAGTGAGAATATAAAATTGGATAGTACTTGAGTTAAGACAATTTCAGTGCCAACCCGTTGATTCCCAAATTTTAGCATAAAAGATTAGCAACATTAATTTAATTTCAGATATGAGGGTTTGTTATTAAATGCAATTAGAGATGATGATAGTTCTAGGTTAAGCAATCCCCATACATGATATGCGGGATTCTAATTTAAGCAACCACCATAAATTCAATTGCAATTAATACACAAAACAACTAAATTAATCATCCGGGTTTGGGTATGATAGCGTTTCCAGTTCTAGTAACTCTCATACATGGCATGAAAGCTCTAAGTTAGGCTTACGCTCCAATCCAAACCTAGTGATTTCTCAATAATTAAGATACACTCATACTGAAATTTAAATTAATGTTACTTATTTAAAGCGCAGCTTTCTTTGGGAATCATTGGCGTTGGACACTGTCCTTGCCTTAACCCAAGATTAGATTTAGCTACTCATTTCCATTTAAAAGTTAATTGACATGAATTTAAACGACGTAATTTAAATAACATAATTTAAATGACAGGAAATTTTAAAGGCATAAACTAACCGGCCATTTAGGCGGTGGATAATTAAATAACAAGAATTAAAATTGCAGAAATTTAAAGGCACAAATTAACCGGCCATTTAGGCGGTGAATAATAAAGTAATAATAAATGACATAAGAATTTAAAAGAAGAAAGGAATGAAGTAAGATCACAAGAGAGAATACTAAAGAAAAGGGGAAAGAACAAGAACAATTCTCAAAGAGAGAATTATAAGGAAACAACTAAACTTTGATTCAAGAATAATAATCACACTTACAAATGCAATCAAGTGACCTATTTATAGGCCACAAGATGCAATACAAATCACACAATTTCAATTATTCAACTAGACATAATTATATCTAATGGGCACTCACACACTTAAAGTTAAATGGATTTTAGCTATAATACACACCTAATATTAAATGGATTTTAGCTAAAATACATACCTAATAAAGCACTCATAAAGTTAAATGCATTTTAGCTATAATATCCACCTAATAGTTAAATGGATTTTAGCTAAAAAACACACATAATAAAGCTCTCACATAAAAAAATAAAAATAGATTTCTATAAATTGGTTTTTAATCTTCATTAGGATTAAAAATAATCCTTGGGCCTTCTCCAAATAATATCTTCCATGGGTTGCTCAAATTGGGCCTTAATTCTTCATGGGCTTGAATTCTTCATGGACTTTAATTTTTCATGGGCTTAATTTTTCCATGGGTTTGATTTCTTCATAGGTTTGAATTCTTCATAGATTTGAATTCTTCATGGACTTTAAGTCTTCATGGGCTTGAATTCTTCATGCCTAAAAAAAAATAAAAATAATTTAATGTTATTAATAAATTATATATTATATATATATTACACATGGCACATATATATATTAGATTATATTATATATATATTACATGCATGCATATAATGATATATATGTATTATATATAATTTTATATATTATTATTATTTACTTTAGAACTTCATTTCATTCATCTTTCAATTTAAATTTGCATATAACCATAAAATATATATTAATATCTAATTTAAACCATTTTTAAGATCAAAAGAAGGGTATAATTATAACAAATTTTTTATAAAATTAACCACTAATCATACCCCCCAACTTAAACATTGCTAGTCCCTTAGCAATCAGACTATACACATGCCAAGCTTTAATAACTGTATGAATGTAAAAATTTCAAATTCGAAACCGAAATGCATAAAATTGAATAAATAATTTAGCATTCTAAATCAGATTTTTTGTTAAAGGTCATATAATCTCAGGAATGGAAATTAGGATAACCAACACACAGACTTACTCCCTCGAAGTTTTGACTTCAAATCTTACTATGGATTTTCTCTCCAATAAAAAGGATTCCTCAGGTGTACACACAAGGGGGTGCACCGTTATAAGAGTAAATGCAGAACAAGTTCAAAACTCGGTGCCATCCCAAATACAAGGAACGTATTTTCATGAAAGAACAAGGAAATTGACATAGCTTCATGATTGGAATAATGCTGTAGATGAGTAACTTCTGAATTTAAACATGATTCCCTACTCCAAACTCGAATTATGAGATCACATGATTTATAGCATCAACAGGGACCAGACTGGGTTGTAATGGGGCTATAAGGTTAATACGGGTTGTCAAAGAAAATGTAGAGTGTGCAAAGGGTGTGTCGGGATTTCTTTTTTTTTTTTTTTAGCATTTATTTTGAAACAGTTATGCTGAATAACTAAGAGAATTTGCCCCTTTTTTTTTCTTTTTTTTTTCTTCTCTTTTTTTTTTTTTTTCTTTTTCTTTTTAAATATGAAAATAAATAAACAGACTAATTCCCAAAATCACATCAGGTTGGATAAAATTCATATGGTTATGGGTTAAACAAGGGTAACGAAAGAAGTTGTACTACAAATGGCTCAAATGGGCTAACAAGAGGTTGATTTAAAGAAAAAATAGGCTCAAAATGAAAGAAATTGATCCCCCTATCATGCTTCTCAGTCATCTAATTCATAGTTTGAAACCAGTCAAATTCATCCGCTATCATACTAGACATTCAAAGCGAATTGATATTTTGAAGCCATTGAAAAGATAAGATAAACAAGAGAGCATATTTAGAGTAAGTGTTATTTCACTCAGAATTAACGGTTATTAGGCTCAAACACTTGCTTGGGTAATAGTCTCCACTTCTGTTGAGGGATCATACAATGTACTAATCAGCTAATTACTGTTACCTTTGACTTTATGTCCGATAACCAATTTCTAAATTTTGAATCCCTGATGAATGTAAATTACTTATTCTCATGTATAAACGTTTTCAAATGAGAAATCAATGCATTCATGTTTCGTATTGTAAACTTAACCGGCTATCAGTGCATAACTTTAAAGCTTTAGGAATAGCATTATTTAAAACACGTAATAATTTATTTATTTTTTTATAAGAGCAGATAAAGATAATCAATTCCCACAAGACTACAAACTAGTAATTACAAACTCACAGTTAAATATAAACCAGATGATTCATGACTAGACCTTACACCCCCCAACTTGAATTGCAGTAATAAATCAGGGTTGTTAGGAATACCTGTAACTCCACAAGTCCATAGATTTGCTGTGAACTGCTAAAACCTAAACAACAAATGAGCACACCATATATATATATTTATATTTTCACACCAAAATAAAAATTTCATGCAAGTCATAAGATAAGCAAAATGCGTCTCAAGAGTACAAAAAGTACTCCTTACTCAGCCATCTTATCAAAGACTTTGCTAACAACATTCCACAGTTTTGTTTTGTTTTTTTTTTTTTTTAAAGAACACAACCAAGAAAAATTCTGCAAGTTGTATAATAACTAGATGCGTCTCAAGAGTACAAAAAGTACTCCTTACTCAACCATCTTAATAAAGAGCATTTCTCACAGTGATAAATCTAAATTAATCGGACCCCTTTGGCGCTTGTTACTAATTGCCTTAGACCAGTCTATCCGAGGCTCATGAGGATCGTACTGTGGAACATAAGCATGTAATTTCTCTATCAGCTTATCAATGGTGGATGCAGAAATAAGAATCTTTCTTGCTGAACGAGAAATGAACTGTTGGTCCACAGTCTGATCAAGAAAAGAGAGTAACCCATCGAAAAAATGGTTAACATTTAAAAGTCCAATAGGTTTGGTATGGAGATTACTCTTGGCCCAGGAGATTATACAAAAGATTTCTTCAAGTGTTCCAAAACCTCATGGTAAAGCAATGAAGGCATCTGACTGATAAATCTTACAAGCCATGCGCTCAGACATAGAAGTCGTTTCTATAAGTTGACCGCGTGTAATCCCGGAAATATGTGGTTCAGCTAAAGGGATTGGCATTATACCTACCACAGATGAATTTCCAAGATGTACAGCTTGTGAAACATAACCATTCAATCCACGACTTCCCCCTCCATATACCAAATTAATTTTTTTCTCTCCTAATTTTTTACCAAGTTCGCTCGCTGCAAGTGCGTAACAAATATCTCTCCCAAGTTGAGAGCCACAAAGTACACATATGGTATTGATTCGACGAACTAACTGGCCTTCCATGTTTGTTCCTTTTGTATGTCCTGAAAAGAAGTTTGGCGATCAAAAGTAGCTATACAACAATTCAACAAGAAATAAATACAAACAAAAATCGTGCGTATGTATAAGTAGTTGTGATTGTGGCTCACATCTTCCTCTGG
This sequence comes from Diospyros lotus, assembly GCF_014633365.1. NCBI lineage: Eukaryota > Viridiplantae > Streptophyta > Magnoliopsida > Ericales > Ebenaceae > Diospyros > Diospyros lotus. Next base: position 9,292,002 of record NC_068344.1, on the reverse strand, counting down.
TTTTACGTCCAGAAACGGCTTAAACACTTTCTATGAAGTGGGGATAAGCTTCCCATCCAATTTTCTTATAGATTGGCAAACAGGGTCGTTTTTAGTCAGATTCCCAAGACTATAGCGTTGGTGGTCACTTCTGAACTGGGTCCATAAAGCAAGAAGTTCTCTTTGCACTATTCCACACGGATGCGTCTCAAGAGTCAATCGGATATCATCCAGAGACTCCTTACTCAGTCCATCCTTTATGAAACTAATTTTATCTTCTCGATTTATGGACGTAAACCCCACAGATTTGCATCGTGTGTTACAGGTCCATCGAGCACATTTGTAACAACCATTCACTCTTTTCGCTCTTCTTTTCTTCGCAAAACTACTCTTCCCTAAGCCTGGAAAATGCTTAAAACTAGGTGAAGTTTCACCAGCTAATCGAACTTTTGTTTCAATCAGCCAACGAATATCTTCAGGGATGTTATTAAGCATCAACAACCTAAGTCTTTCACACCTAGCAACATAAATTTTTTTCAAATCATTCTGCGGGAGAGATGGATAGTACTTGTGAATTTTTGAGAGATAAAGATCCATTTTTTTTTTTTTAACTATACTAAGAAAAAAAAGTAAAGAACTATAAACTTTACAAAAGGGATGAGAGTACCTGATCGGAGAATAACACAAAGGAGAGAAGACTGAGCTCAAGAAGGGTGGCTTGCCTTATACAGATATGGAGTCTCTTATAGAGTAATGACCATCACTATTTTACACTCGGCTCGAGGCATGCCATAATTACAGGGTTATGCTTGGCGTCTCTTTTTTAACGCTTGGTGCCTCATTTTTCAACATTTGGCAGTGTGCCTTATCCTTTATAGGGCAGTGTGATTGCACTGCCCAAGAAAAGATAGCTACCACCAGCGTCAATTCTGTCTCTCTCAATTCAATTTTTTTTTTTTTATTATTATTTTTTAATTTTTTTATTCTTATTCTTATTATTATTATTTTTTTTTTTGATTTTTTTTTTAAATGTTTTGTTTTAGGGGCCTAATAAAATCATACATACCACACAAGATAATATTATCGAGTCTAACAAAATTATTTGCATAATAGATCAGTTTCAAACACCAATAAAATCAAGTACACCTTACCCCCCAACTTAAATTGCGCATTGTCCTCAATCGACAATAAAAGGATAGAAGATAGGCATACCTGGTGGTCTTCAATGCATGAACTCGTATGCAAAAAAAAATTTATTTAGACTGCACACAGAGAAACACTATTTGAATCAAAGTTAATTAAGTAATGCAGAAAATGAACAACTTATATATATAATTCTTTATTATTTTATTTTATTTTTATTTTATTTTATTTTTTTCTTTTTTTTTTATTTAATTTTTTTTTATTTTTTTTTTTCAAATCTATAAACATCCATTTAACCTAAATGGAAATGTGGTCTTTTAACGTCAGATTCCCAGACGATAGGAAACTTTCCCTACTCATCAGATGATGATGGATCATCTAAATCCACAACTCCTTCATTCTCCTCAACACTACCCTGGTATGGTTTCAACCTATGACCATTGACTGTTAGAAGCTGTCCTGACTCCGGATTTTCTATCTCAAATGCCCCATATCCTGAGATGGACTTGATTACAAAGGGGCCGACCCATCGAGACTTCAATTTTCCTAGGAATAGATGCAATCGAGAATCATACAAGAGTACCCGTTGCCCTACCTGAAAGCTTTTTCGAATGATGTGCCGATCATATAACTCTTTCATGCGAACCTTGGCCAATCGTGCATTTTCAAATGCTTCATTCCGAATTTCCTCAAGTTCATTCAATTGGAGCTTCCTGGATAAGCCTGCTTCAGGTAGACTCTTGTTGATCTTATGAATTGCCCAATATGCTTTATGCTCAATTTCCACCGGCAGATGACAAGATTTACCGTATACTAGCCTATAGGGAGACATTCCCAAAATTGTTTTGTAAGCTGTCCTGTATGCCCAAAGAGCGTCTACTAGTCTTAAGGACCAATCCTTACGATTAGCAGCAACAGTCTTTTCCAATATGCGCTTAATCTCCCTATTGGCTAGCTCGGCTTGACCATTGGTTTGGAGATGGTATGGTGTTGCAACCTTATGCAGTACACCATATTTCTTCATTAATCCTGCCACAACTTTATTACAAAAATGGGAACCCCCATCACTGATGATTGCTCGTGGCATCCCAAATCGACTGAATATGTTTTCTTTCAAAAATTTCACGACAGTCCTATGGTCATTTGTTCTGGCCGGGATTGCTTCTACCCATTTGGACACATAGTCAACAGCAAGTAAGATATATTCATGACCAAATGAATTGACAAATGGGCCCATAAAATCCATACCCCAACAGTCAAAAACTTCTAACAGTTGGATCGGATGTAATGGCATCATGTTTCTCCTTGACAGACTTTCTAACCTTTGATATCGATCGCAATTTGAACAGAACTTGTACACATCCTTGAACAGTGTCGGCCAATAAAATCCACTCTGAAAAATTTTTGCAACTGTTTTCTTGACAGAAAAATGGCCTCCACATGCAAGAGTATGACTGAAATTGATGACACTTTGTTGCTCATGATCGGGTATGCATCTACGGATGATTTGGTCAGGACAATACTTGAAGAGGTAGGGCTCATCCCAAAAGAAGGTTCTGACTTTTCTGAAGAATTTATGCCTATCTTGCTTACTCCAATGGTCTGGGATCAGACCAGTTGCCAGGTAGTTCGCAATATCGGCATACCAAGGGACAACAGATGATGCACGAATAACATTCACTTTAAACAGTTGCTCATCAGGGAAATTGTCATGAATTGGTTCATCAAATTGTGTGAGATCTTGACTTGGAATCCTTGACAAATGGTCAGCCACCACATTTTCTACTCCCTTCTTGTCTCTGATTTCAATGTTGAACTCTTGCAGGAGTAAGATCCATCGGAGCAGACAGGGTTTTGCATCTTGTTTTGTGAACAAATACTTCAGAGCAGCGTGATCAGTAAAAATGATCACTAGTGACCCTACGAGGTAAGATTGAAACTTGTCCAGGGCAAAGACAACTGCTAGTAACTCTTTCTCTGTAGTGGTGTAATTCTTTTGTGCCTCATTAAGAGTTTTGCTAGCATAATATATCACATGAGGTTTCTTATCCTTCCTCTGCCCTAACACAGCTCCTACCGCATAATCACTAGCATCGCACATAAGTTCAAACGGGAGGGACCAATCAGGGGACTGAATGATAGGTGCTGAAATGAGTGCATCTTTCAATTTATCAAAAGCATTTTGACAGGCAGGACTCCATTCAAACGGAACATCTTGAGACAACAAATGGCACAAGGGTCTTGTTATGGTGCTAAAGGAAGCAATGAATCTCCTATAAAACCCTGCATGTCCCAAAAAACTTCTGATGTCTTTCACATTCCTAGGGATGGGGAGTTTTTGAATTGTTTCAATTTTTGACCTGTCTACCTCCATCCCCCTAGATGAAATGATGTGCCCCAAGACTATGCCCTGTTTCACCATGAAGTGACATTTTTCCCAATTGAGTATCAGATTTGTTTCCTCACATCTTGCTAAAACCTTTTTCAGATTCTCCAAACAGGCCTCAAAGTTACTTCCATAAACAGAAAAGTCATCCATAAATACTTCAACAATCTGCTCAACCATTTCACTGAAAATGCTCATCATACACCTTTGAAAGGTGGCTGGAGCATTGCATAACCCAAATGGCATGCGCCTGTATGCAAATGTCCCAAATGGACATGTGAAAGTTGTCTTCTCTTGATCTTCTAATGCAATTTCTATCTGATTGTACCCTGAGTAGCCATCTAAGAAACAATAGTAAGCTTGGCCTGCTATTCTCTCCAGAACTTGATCCAAGAAAGGCAAAGGAAAATGATCTTTCCTTGTCACAGAATTGAGCTTTCTATAATCAATGCACATACGCCATCCTGTCTGGATGCGCGTGGGAATCAGTTCATTGTTCTTATTTTTTACAACAGTGACTCCAGACTTTTTGGGTACTACCTGTGTTGGACTTACCCACTTAGAATCAGAGATTGGGTAAATTATTTCAGCATCCAATAGCTTAAGCACTTCTTTTCTGACAACTTTTTTCATGTTGGGATTTAATCTCCTTTGCATTTGCCTAACTGGTTTTGCTCCTTCTTCCAAGAATATCTTATGAGTACAGATCAAAGGGCTAATACCTTGCAAATCTGAAATGGTCCATCCTAATGACTTCCTGTGTGCTTTTAGAACTTCTATCAGTTGTTGCTCTTGCTGAGGTGTCAAACTTGAAGAGATCACCACTGGGAATGTTTCCCCTTCTCCTAGAAAGACATACTTCAAATCACTGGGCAATGGCTTTCTCTCAGGCGTGGACTGATGGCTATTAGGAGCCATGAGCTTACTGTCCAAGTTCCTTAATGGCTCTAAACCAGGCATCCATGTAGGCTTCTCACTTTCTTTGCTTATGACTTCCACTTCTTTTATTTCTTCGAGATCTTGATTTCCTTCTTTGGGTCTTCTCATGAACTCTTCAAAACAGTCATTGGTCAGTGTTTGGATCAAGTCTACCTCCTCCACTTCACTCTCAGTGTCCTGATGTTTGGCTACCCTGAAGATATTCATTTCTACAGTCATGTTCCCAAAAGATAGCTTTAACACACCATTCCTACAGTTGATGATGGCATTTGATGTGGCAAGGAATGGTCGACCTAAGATGACTGGCACAGGAGGTTGAGGCCCCTGATGCGACTGGGTGTCCAAAACGATGAAGTCCACTGGAAAGTAGAACTTATCGATTTGTACCAGAACATCCTCCACAATTCCTCGTGGAACTTTGACTGATCGATCAGCCAGCTGAAGGGTCACTCTAGTGGGTTTAAGCTCACCTAATCCCAACTGTTGATACACACTGTATAGCAACAAATTGACACTAGCTCCTAAATCCAAGAGTGCCCGATCAACCTTTTGACTTCCTATGATGCATGTAATGGTTGGACAGCCTGGATCTTTGTATTTAGGAGGAGTTTTCAATTGGAGAATGGCGCTAACTTGTTCAGTCAAGAATGCCTTTTCATGCACATTTTTTTTCCTTTTGACAGTGCACAGATCTTTCAAAAACTTTGCATATGAAGGTGTTTGTTTGATTGCATCCAACAACGGGATGTTGATTCTCACTTGCTTAAACACTTCATATATATCTGCATTTTGTTGCTCTTTTTTCAAATGATTCAACCTTTGTGGAAAAGGTGGTTTGGGCCTGTATTGAATTTCTTTCTCATCTTCTTTTTGTTTTTCATTTTTCTCATTTTTTTCATTTTTCTCATTTTTCTCATTTTTTTCATTTTTTTCCACGGTGGATTCATGATCTTTTGGTTCTTTTTCTTCATCAACATGTTGGTTTATCCTAGGATCAGTTGGTTTCTCAATTATTCTTCCACTTCTTAGGGCAGTCACTGCTTGCACTTGTTCATGAGTGTTGGTTTCACTATTTGAAGCTTCTACCTGGTTGGTTTGCCTAATTGGGTTAGGATTAGTTTGGGATGGAAACCTCCCGGGTTCTCTCACACTCAATGTTTGTGTTATCTTGGTCAACTGGCTCCTAATGTCTTCTATGGCTCTGTTTGTTTGGTCTTGATTTTTGACAAGCTGAGCAACCTGATTATTGATACCTGTTTGACTTTGGATGAACTGGTGCAAGGTATCTTCCAAAGATCTCCTATGAGGAGGTTGGTAAGTATTGGATGAAGAACCTTGATTTTGTTGGAAGGTATGTTGTTGTGTAGGGAAGGGAGGTTGAGAATGATTTCCAGAATCATTTCTCCAAGAAAAATTGGGGTGATTTCTATTATTGGGATGGTATGAATTGTAGTTCTGATTATTCCCATAATAGGCTCCACTCTGATTTTGATTTTGTCTCCCCTCAAAGTCGTGTGAATGATTGTTATTAGTCTGCCCATACAATACCTCCTTGAAAGCAGGTAGGGTAGGACATTCTTCAGTTGAATGATCTGTTGCATCACACACAGCACACTTTACTTCCACTTGATTAACAGATTGCACCTTTTTCGGTTGCATGTTTTCAACTTTCTTTGTTAAAGCAGTTAGTCTTGCATTTAAATCGTCACTCTCACTCAGTTGGTATCTCCCTCTAGGTTGTGGATTTTCTCTTGAATCAAGAGCAGATGTTGGACCAACTTCCCAGTTCCTTGTATTCTCAGCCAATGTGTCAAAGAAGTGGAAAGCTTCTTCTGGAGTCTTCTCATAGAATTCTCCATTGCACATTGTAGAAACTAGCATTTTCAATTGGGGAGTGAGTGAATCATGAAAGAAACTGACCACTCTCCATTGCTCAAAAGCATGGTGCGGACAAGTGTGAAGAAGGTCTTTAAACCTTTCCCACGCTTGCGCAAAATTCTCATTTGGTTTACAGGCAAAGTTCATGATTTGTCTTTGAAGAGTAGCAGTTCTGTTGGCAGGGAAGTATTTTTTTAAGAAAGTTGTTTGCATTTCTCTCCAAGTTCCTATAGATCTAGGTGGAAGAGTGCTTAACCATATTTTTGCCTTATCTTTCAGTGAGAATGGAAAGAGTTTTAATCTTATGACATCCTCATTTGCTGTATGGTCCATGCAAGTGCTACATACTTCCTCAAATTCTTTCATATGAGTATATGGATTTTCAGAATCCATGCCATGAAAAGTTGGCAACAATTGGATTGTGCCAGGTTTGAAGTTAAACCTATGATGATTGATGGGAAGAATAATGCATGAGGGGATTGTCTGCCTAGGAGGATGAAGATACTCCCTAAGGGGTCTGATCATCTCCTGATCAATGGGATCAGGGTCACCGTGGTCACTACCACGTGCAGACATGTTCTGTGGAAGTGGCATGTTCTCATTGTGTTGAGACATGAGTGACTGATTTTCTACAGTTTTACCTGACCTAAGTATCATACACTATGCAAAAATAAAGTAAAAAGAAACAGAGTTACCGAATTTATCAAGAGATGCTTCTTCTTATATTTTTTTTTTTCCTTTTTGTTTTTGCTTCAATCTCCCCGGTAACGGCGCCAAAATTTGACTGCACTCCCACCCTGCAATTAAAACACAAAACAAAACACAATAAAAATTTTATATTTTTTTTCTTTGTTTAGGTGAGAGGTTTATACTCGTCAGTGTACGAGTGCAGTTGTAGTCCAAATTTAAATTTATATTTTCTGAATGAGTCCAGGTCGTCCACTGAGAGATTTATTTATGGCAAAATAAAAAGAATGTCACACAAGCACACACACATTTGGATAAATTGGCAACAAGGTTTTTTATGGTTTTTTAAACAACAGATTCTAGGAAATAATTAAGGCAGTAATTGAAATAAATACTTTAAGTGAGAATATAAAATTGGATAGTACTTGAGTTAAGACAATTTCAGTGCCAACCCGTTGATTCCCAAATTTTAGCATAAAAGATTAGCAACATTAATTTAATTTCAGATATGAGGGTTTGTTATTAAATGCAATTAGAGATGATGATAGTTCTAGGTTAAGCAATCCCCATACATGATATGCGGGATTCTAATTTAAGCAACCACCATAAATTCAATTGCAATTAATACACAAAACAACTAAATTAATCATCCGGGTTTGGGTATGATAGCGTTTCCAGTTCTAGTAACTCTCATACATGGCATGAAAGCTCTAAGTTAGGCTTATGCTCCAATCCAAACTTAGTGATTTCTCAATAATTAAGATACACTCATACTGAAATTTAAATTAATGTTACTTATTTAAAGCGCAGCTTTCTTTGGGAATCATTGGCATTGGACATTGTCCTTGTCTTAACCCAAGATTAGATTTAGCTACTCATTTCCATTTAAAAGTTAATTGACATGAATTTAAACGACGTAATTTAAATAACAGAATTTAAATGACAAGAAATTTTAAAGGAATAAACTAACCGGCCATTTAGGCGGTGGATAATTAAATAACAAGAATTAAAATTGCAGAAATTTAAAGGCACAAATTAACCGGCCATTTAGGCGGTGAATAATAAAGTAATAATAAATGACATAAGAATTTAAAAGAAGAAAGGAATGAAGTAAGATCACAAGAGAGAATACTAAGTAAGATCACCCGAGTTGTGTATTTTATTATCTCTTGTATGTAGGCATGTGGTGTTATGTATGTATACCCTTCTGAGTAAATATATGTGTTGTTGAGCGTTAGATGTATTTAATTGTTGTAATCATCAATGTGATAGATGATTGTGAGTCTGCGTGATTTATATGTGGCTTGAGTTGTTGAACTTAAGTTCAGACCGAGTAAAGATCAGTGAGGTATGTTCTCATAAATCCCCAATACTCAGTGAAGTGGTTGTTATGCTAGCTTTGTGCCTGGGTCACCTTTGGCTTGTTATGAGGCGAGCTGAAGAGAGGTGAAGCTCACTCAGGTTTCGGGTCTCAGTCCGCTGAGTTTTCTTGATTGAGTTGGGGCCGATTCCTAAGTGAAGCGAAGGAAAGGACGAAACCTAGTTCCTACCTAGGGCGTTTCCTGTTGAAACATAGTCCAACCCTTCAGTGTGGTTCGTCGGGTGAGTAATTCGGTCGATTATTTACCGATGGCGCCCGTAAGTGGGAATGGGTCGTCACAGCTTGCCACTAGGTTGGACCTTGCGGCCAGCTACCGTTAGCTGGCCTTCGCGGCCAGCACCTGTCGTGAGGTTGGCCCTCGTGGCTAAAACTTTTTATTTATTTAGAAAAAATTCTCATTTTTCCTACCAATTTTTTCTGGCACTACAATGAGTTTAATAGAGTAATTATCATTTTAATTGAGTAAAAAAATATTTAGTTCAATAACAACTAACAAGTATAAAGTATTATACTTAATTGATTTTTTTTAATCAAGTAAGACCTAAATATTTAAGGGCTTAATGGATTATGTACTTAATTTACTCAAATATTTGATAGAATAACTAAAACTTAATCGACTAAGTGGTACATTAGTTGAGTAACTATAACATTTAATCGAGTAATAAATTTAGATTAAAATGATAAGTTTCTATACTTATATCATTAATCGATTAAGAATAAATATTAATTGAGTAAAATTATAATTTACTCGAGTATTAAAAGGATTTATTCAAATAACTACATATTTCACTCACTTGAAACTTGAGTAATATTTAGTTTACTTGACTAATCTTACATTAAATTTTAAAAAATTAATCATTACAGATATCATTAAATATACATTTCAAATGTTTTATCTACAAAAAAAAAATTATAATTTGGCATGATACTATAAAATTTATAATAATTTTATCTAAAATCAATAATAGTTCACAATAGTTCTATAAAAAATTTAATAATAATTCATAATAGTGATTGGATTTATTATTAATTTTAAATAAGACTATTATGAATTATGTAATACTACATCAATATATATAAATAAAATTGTCATAAAAATATAGTAATTATTTAAAAGATATGAAAATTTGTACATATTTTGAGTAATATGTAGAATAATAACTTTTTATTTTATTTTATATGTTATATGTTGCAAAACACACCAACACTATATATTAATTTTCAGACAATGCATATTCATTATATCTTATTTTTTAAGTCTAACTATTTATTATTAATTAATTTTATTATAATAAATGCATTATCAAAAAAGATATATTTAATGCTTGTTAACCATATATATGGATTGCAAAAATTAATTAATCAATCAAAAGAATTAAGTCAATCAAATTATATATTATTAGTCACCATTTATATGCATGTTTCTCATTTAATTAAAATTTTCTTTTGGACACCTTAATATGATGTTATAATCATTGTTCCTGGTTATTGTTATCTTTTCTTAAAAAAAAAAACTTATAGAATAGAAAATACTTAAAAAGTAAAATAGATAAGGTATACTTGAAAAATAGTCAAAACTATAAGAGTTGGAATAAAATAAATAAAAGTCTAGGTGAAATTAGTTTATAATTTATATGATATAATAGACTATGGAGTTTAGTTGTATTGAATCTATTGATATTTTGTTTTATTTTTAGATTCTTATGAAAAAAAAAAAGGAGAAAAACAAGGCAGTTACCAGTAGGACCAAATTTTGGACCCAATTAGTCCTGTCATATTTAAGATCAGCTTAGTTTGAGTCTAAATTTTTACGAAAATTCGGTCTCAGTCCCAATTTTGATCCAGCCCGGACCAAATGAACAACTCTAAAATCTGTGACCTAAAACTTCTAGGACTGCAAGCCCCCGTCTTGTCTCGCTATTGATAATGAACAAAGGTGTCATTGACATGCCCATTTTATTTAGTGAGTTGCATTTAATTTATTTATTACCATTGATCTTTAATTTTTTAAGAAAACTTATAAAGATATCAATGAATTTAAATATTAGACTTAATTATTAAAAATAATTTTCTTAGATAATCAATTACTTTAAATAATTTATACTTATATTGTTGTCATTTGAGTGATACATCATTTAGTTCATTTAAATTATTTTAAATTAACATAAATAAGTATTTTTTTATATAAAAAATCATTTTTATGTTGCATCTGCTTGAAATAGAGATCTGGCAGAGAGCAATGTCTCCGTTGTCGAAGTGGACATGGCTTCCTCACTGATCAAAGAGATTAGCCTCCAAAATTGCCGTCTTCATTAGATAGCAAAACGAGAGAAGACCCAACCTGCCATAATTGCCGAAGAGGTTTATACCAAAGCAATTGCACTGCCTGACGAGGTTAGTGTCCCTCCCTCCAGCATTATTGAGTTAAATTCCTTTTTTTTTTTTGAGTTTGATTTGAGTTTGGTTTGGCTGGAGAGAGATTGAAATTTTCTTGGGCTTGCTGCAAAGTTTGATCTCAATAAATGCCACGAGTAAAAAAATTTTCTTTTTTGGTAATTTAATTGTTAAAAGCACTTTTCCCGATCAATCTGTCTACCAACAGGTCATGGCTTTGTGCAGGTGTATTTGCGAGTGAAGAAGTTATAATCACCGCAACACTGGGTAAATTAGAAGCTCAATCTCATTCCAATTGTTTCTGGTTCTTTTCGTAGAATTCGATATATATGCATATTCAATTTCCTTCTACTTATGTGGATGCTTGTTCCTATATTGTTGTCGCTATTTTGTTAGGTTGAGATATTTCAATCTAAAATGGAAGCCGGAAGGCAGGTTTTCTCTGTGGATCTTCTGGAGAGATATGCAACAAAGGGCCGTGGAATTATTACATGCATGTCTGCTGGTAATGATGTTATCGTTTTGGGGACTAGCAAAGGATGGATAATTCGACATGATTTTGGAGTTGGAGATTCTTATGGTATGCTCTTTTATGCTCTTCACTGAGCTGTAAATATCATTATCACCTTATTTTTGGGGGATAAACCTTGTTAAAGAGACACAGTTGTAACCTTCATATATTAGATTATCCAATTTCACCACCAGTTCTTACCTGGATGGTTAGCCATGATTTTGCACCATTTTGAGTATTATGCCTTTTGTTAGGTGTGGCTACTATTGTTTGAATTATGATTGACCAAAATCTTAGTGTGCAGTATGGTTGAGGAACTAGTGATGCCATTTTCAAAGTAAATTCTTTGCACTGTAGTTTCATTTTGGTTAGCAGGACAAACTAGTGCTGATTTATGTTGCCCCAATTTATGCCCTATATTTCATAAATACATCCTCTCTGTGTTTGCGTCTTTGTTTTGCTACAATGATAACCTGCAGTCTCTTTGGGGGTGCACTGGGTAAACTCATTGAGCATGCACAACAGCTCACAAACCATGTGCACCAGGTAAACACTTAAACATCTGTTTGTGGTGGTCTCACCCCATAGAGGTTTGAATCTTGGTTGCAAAGGGGGCCATTATAACCTTCTACTATCAGGCTAACCCTTGTGGCTGAATTTTTATGTTTTTGTTTCTCATTTTCTGAGAACAGAATGCATGCTATTTATTGATTCCTCCAGTTTAAGATTTGTTACATGCTTAGATTGCCAGTCAGTTCCAACTGTTGCAATTTTTGTGGCTTACTTCAGGGATCCTTCCAACACTTAATATATTTTCTTCATCATTTCACTTTAGATATTGATCTCTCTGTGGGTCGACCTGGAGAGCAATCTATCCATAGAGTCTTTGTTGATCCTGGGGGGAGCCACTGCATTGCTACTGTTGTTGGCGGTGGAGGTGCAGACACATTTTATACCCATGCTAAGTGGAATAAGCCCCGTATTTTGGGCAAATTGAAGGGCCTTGTAGTGAATGCTGTTGCCTGGAATAGACAACAGATAACTGAAGGTAAGGTGTTTGGTTTTTCTGTCATGCCTTTTTTTCCTCATATACAACTATAGGAGGGTTTTTGTTTGTCACTTATTTCTTCTGATCCATCTGATGTATTTACAGCTTCCACAAGAGAAGTTATTCTTGGTACCGACAATGGTCAACTTCATGAGATTTCAGTAGATGAGAAGGATAAGAGGGAAAAGCACATAAATTTTCTTTTCGAACTAAAAGAACTTCCTGAACCATTCACTAGTTTGCAGGTCCACTATTGTCATACCTCCTGGTCCATTTCTTTATCCCTTCTTTCTTTCTTTCTTTCTTTCTTCTTTTACCTTTTTTTTTTTTTTAATGTTAAGAGCTATTTAGTTACAAACAGCTTAGGATGCATTCTGCTTTGCTTCTTAGTGCTTTCCTCTTTGCTGCTGGAGAATTGCTTACTTTTAAGTGATACTTAAAATTTCCATCCAAATTTAGTTCGTTTTGGAATTAAACCTATAAGATGTTTGTATGATGATTCTTTAGTGGATACATGGATTTCTCAAATAATTTTTAACTTTTTCTTTTGTTATGAATTTGATACTCCTACAGGATGTGGAATTCATAATGATGAAATTCAGCATGTGGACAAAAGAAAAAAGAAGGAATAAAACATGTGATGATCACTCAATAATGAAATTGCTACTGGGAAACTATGTTTTGTAACTAGTTTACGATCAAGGCTAGAGTATTGGCTTTCCCCATAATGCCTTTCTAGACTCACCTTTTTCTGCAGATGGAAACAGCTAGCACAAGTAATGGAACTAGATACTATGTGATGGCCGTTACTCCTACCAGACTTTATTCTTTCACTGGCATCGGATCACTGGATGTGAGTTTAATTAAATCCTTTGTTTCATCCATTTGCCTTTTAAATACGTGACGTTGTACTTCAGTTGAGTACAGAAGTTAATGATTTTGGAATTAGTTGTGTCTTTGTATTTTGTCCAACATGTGATTTTATGCATATTATGAATTCTTTAAATTAGCCTCTCTAGGACTAACAACATCAGAACATGCCAATTCGTCTACATCGTACTTGTAAATGTGCATCTGCATAAACTCAAAGTGAAATCTTAATTGTGCCTGTGCCTGTGAAGAAGAAATTGACATTATCAATTCCTCCTTGGGATTGGATTAATCTTATTCCTTTACTTTAGAACTGTTTTTCCTCTTATGGTCTGGTTGTCTCAAGTCCCTTGCCATGTGTGCTGTTTACTTGCATCATATGCTACCAGCCTATTTAATTGAGTCAAGTGATATATTTTTTCTCTCCTACAACTGAAGTTTTATAATTTTATATTTGCCTCTCTCTCTCTCTCTCACTCCCGCCCCCCCACCCCTATATATATATATTTTTTTTTTTCTAGAAGTTCTGTTTTTCAGAAATTATGCTTTTGACAACCTTCAACTCTAGTGACCTGTTAATTAGCCCTAAGAATGCTGATGGTCTTGATGAGAAGATTAACTGGAATGATTAAGGTATTAGGATGTGGATTATATGTTGGCATGAGTTGTTAGAAGTGAAATAAGGCCAAGGTCGGAGGAGTTGAGTGAATAGTCAACTTTGGGAACAAGTAGGCATGTGTAGAGTCTAGTGTTGATCAACAGTTGACAGTGTAATCAACTGAAGAAAGAATAATGCTTGAATGATTGATTTCTAAGTGGACAGTCAACTGTAGGTTTTGGTTGAGTGAGGGGAAATTGAATGACCGATTTGATAGTTGGCTGTGTAGGCCAATTTTACTGAATATTTGTACCAAATTCTACTGAATCTCAAGGACTTAAAGGATGAACTTTTGTACCAAATTTTAGTATGTTATAGCTGGATGCACAGGTGTTCTAACATGCAAATCAATGTGAATTGTGGTTAAGTTTTGGTTGGTGAAAAGAGCCCCTTGAATGGATTGAACATGGAGTAATGAGGTGGAAAATTATCCCAAATTTTCCACCCCAAGTACTTGAGGATGTATGGAAAACCATTATAGAGGTTATTTTTGGTCATTCTTGCAATTTCTATGATGATATTCGTATGTTCTATATGATAGTGTACTGAAATGGGTAGGAGAGAGAATTCATGGCCTGCCAAGATAAAGATTACATTTTTTGGATGCTTTTGTACTTTATTCATGCATTGGGTAATTTGGAAGCTAGAAGATTTTAAATCATGATTTAAGATTTTGAGGACTAATTTTATAATGAAGTGGAGTGATAGGCATGTAATGTAGGCACACATGGGAAAGACGTAATGACAACACAACTTTATCTCCTAAGCATGCATTTGGCAGTTTTGAGGTGCAAGAATGATGATGCTTTGGGAGGTGAAAGACCATGTATATAGGCTGTATGAAGTGTTTTAGGGCTGTTCTAGGGTGAAGGTGCTTGCTGTTTGTGGTGGTTTTTAAGCTGAAAGGGGACTGAAATAAACCTCCTAAAATAGATTAACATGCCCTCAAGAGAGGCTCGAGGGAGTCCTCAAAGGCTGATTTAATTAGCTAATATTTTGGAGGCATTTTGTGGGTGTAAAGAACCTTCAGGGGCTCAGTTTTTGTGCTGAAATATGCTTTGTTGGAGCCTAAAATTCATCTTATAAGTTGGTTAAAATACAGCCAAAACATTTTAGTAAGTGTTGGAAAATAAGGAAATTAATGGATATTAGAGGATGGATAAATTAGATGAGGAATGATGTGGGTTTGAGATACCAATTGGATTTGGTCTTGGACTGTTTTGGGACACATTGCTGACACTTGTCCTAAGGAAATGGCTTTCTTTTGGGTTTAAATGGCATGCACAATGGTCTAAGGCTTGGGCATGTTGAAGGAAGAAACGGAACTTGTGTGTTGTTGTGTTTGAATAGAAGCTGAAAGAAGATGAGGTGATAAGGAATGTTTGAAACTAAAGAGATAAGAAAGATGAGAAGTTAAAATGGAGATGAGAAGATAAGGTGGTTCCATAAAAATAGGAAAAAACTACCACTTAAGTTTAAATTCTACCTTATCTATTTGTGACGTATTTGAACTTGTATTTTGTACTCTATCCCTGTATTTTATGAGCAAACTGTGGCTCAGCTCGTGTATATATACACATTCTAAACTCAATACAAAGTGAGAAAAACTAGTGATTTGTTAGTCTCAATACAAAATGGCTTTCTTAGGTTATTTAGTTTGTTCATGGTATTAGAGCCATCGATCTTGTGGCTGAATACCTTATCCTTCTCCTTCAACAAACTATAGTGTTCATGATGACTACAATCCATCTGCAAGTGAAACCTCTACCATCGGTCCTACACCCACTAGAACCACACAAGTTTCGGCTATTCCAATATCTCTGGACAACCATACCCTTCAAATTACACAACATAAGCTGAATGGGACTAATTTTCGAGAATGGTCTCAATCAGTCTTGTTGGTTATCAAAGGTGTTGAGCCGAGTGGAAGACTCTAACCAGATTAAACAAACTTTACAGAATTCAAAAGAGCTTCGGCAGATCAAAAAACCATTCTCACACTTACGAGATAAAATGAACCGCAAGCAAAAACAGAATGACAATAAACAGGAATGAAAAAGAGGACACTGAAAATTTATCATGGTTCACCCAAATGGGCTATGTCCATGTTGAGCTCAGTAAGAAAGAACTCACTACACTATATCGAGTAGGGTTACAAAGATTCGAACATACAAACTGTACATCAAAGGTTCTTCTAAACAAAATAGCCTCACAATCATCAAATATTGATTAGAAGCAAACCTAAGAACCAATGATTACACCAAGAACAGAGAGATACAAGAACAAAGACACTAATCGCACAAATGAAACCCTTACCGATTGATCTCCCTCTTTTCCCTTTTCTTTTTAGCGATTTTTCTTGTTTTGCTTACCATCCCGAGGCACTGTTGCATTTATATGAGTATTGGGTGGCTAAGATTGAACCAGATAAAGGGAGCATCGACGGCCATAACATGATCGTAGATCACGATTAACAGAAAGAGGCCAAAGGACAGATAAAGGCGTCGGGCAGAGGGAGGCTGCCTTGATAGTTGCCAAGTGGCCCTCCAAAATGGGTAGCTGAGGTTGCTGACTTTGCCCTCCAAGACGACAGTGTTTTGATGCTTCACCCACAACAATTTCCACCTTGAAGCATCAAGAGGAGGAACCCAATACTCAGAAGATAGTGCAGCATGCTTCAATTTCTTACCATCATAGCTCTTGTCAGTTGAAGGATCAACTAACTTCAATGTGCAGCAAGCCCAAGCAGTGCTTGAACTTGGCTCCAGTCAGAGGTTTGGTCCCCATATCAGCTGGATTATCCTCGGTTGAAACCTTTTTAATAATCACAGTTCCATTTGTTACCAGTTCTCGGACAAAATGATACTTTACCTCAACGTGCTTAGTCCTCTCATGATATACCGGATTTTTACAGAGGTGGATAGCACTTTGACTATCCGAGAACACCACCACTTTGCTTTGAAGCAAATTGATTTCCCTCAGGAGGCCTTGAAGCCATATGGCTTCTTTAAAGGCATCAGTGATTGCCACGTATTTTGCCTCAGTGGAAAACAATGCAACCAGAGGCTGCAATTGTGACTTCCAACTGATGCAGTTACCTCCCAATGTAAAGAAGTAAGCTGTAGTGGATTTCATGGAATCTTTATCACCTGCAAAATCTGAATCTACATATCCCACAAGATCAAGATTATCATATCTTCTTTTATAACACAAGCCACCGTTAACTAAACCATTAATATATCTAAGCAAGTATTTCAAGGCATCCCAATGAGATTTCCCAAGGATTGACATGTATCTGCTTAGTAAGGAAATTGAATGAGCAATGTCGGGCCTGGTACTTATCATAGAATACATAATGGTTCCTATGGCATTTGCATAAGGAACATTTTCTATCTTAATAATTTCAGAATTTGAGGTGGGACACTGGGCTTTAGATAGCAAGAAATGACTAGTTAAAGGGACTGATACAGATTTACAATTATTCATACCAAATTTTTTCACAGCCTTTAACAAGTAATCATATTGCTGTATTTTTAAACTGAAATTGCTTCTATTTCTTTCTATTTTCATTCCTAGGATTTTCTTAGCATGCCCTAAGTCCTTCATGTCAAATTTCATATTTAACATAGATTTTAATTCATTGATTTTGGACTTGGATTTGCTAATTAACAGAATATCATCTACATATAGCAACAAATAAATAGGAATGTCTGAAAGGGTAAAATAGAAGCAATTGTTATACTGACTCCTAACAAAACCAATTTCTAAAACATAATAGTCAAATTTCTTATACCATTGTCTAGGTGACTGTTTTAGGCCATACAATGATTTCTTTAATAAACAAACATGCTGAGGTTTAATTGAGTCAATATATCCAACAGGCTATACCATATATATTTGTTCATCCAAGTCACCACGCAAGAAGGAAGTTTAACATCTAGTTGTTCAAGTTCTAAATCAAAGTGAACAGTAACAGCTAGCATTAAACGGATAGTTTTAAACTTGACAACTGGAGAAAATATTTCATTATAATCTATTCCCTCTTTTTGGGTAAAACCCTTTGCAACTAGCCTTGCCTTGTATTTAATTGGTTCAGGGGGTGACATACCCTCCTTTAATTTGTACAACCACTTACATTGGATTAATTTTTGATCCTTTGGTCAGGGAACAAGTTCACAAGTTCTATTTGCAGCAAGAGATGCCATTTCTTCATCCATTACTTGCTGTCATTTAACACTGTCTTGAGAGTTGACAGCCTCCTCAAAAGTAGAAGGCTCACTATCCCTCAATTCATAACCAACAACCAAAGCACAGTATACTAAGTCTGAATATGCATATCTGGAGTGTGGTCTCACTGTCCTTCTGCTCCTATCCCTGGCTAGTTGATAGTCACTTAGATCCTGTTGGGGAACATTAGTTTGTTCCTCCTCAATCTTCGGGTCATCTGTTTGTTTCTCTTGATCAGAAATATGATCAGAGGTATGATCAGTAGGGGATGAAACAGCCCCAAGGTTTGGTTCAAGGGTGGCTGGAGCACTAGACATGTTATCTCCTATAGCAGTTGCTCGACCTGAATTTGAGTATCCTCTAGGATAGTATGATCATCTAGTTTTTCGTTATCATTAGATTCTTCTGTGGTTGTTAGCTTACAAGGGAATTTAGTTTCATTGAAAATGACATCTCTACTAATAATTATCCTAACTCCACCTGAATGCCTATCCCATAGTCTATATCCCTTAGTACCTTCTTGGTAGCCTACAAACACACATTTTTTGGATCTGGGTTCTAACTTTCCTTTAGATTGATGAGTATATGCCTCACAACCAAAAACTCTTAAGTATTCAAAATTTACTTTCTTACCAGTCTAAATCTCTTCAGGGCATTTAAAGTTTGGCACTGTTGAAGAGCTTCTATTGATTAAGTGAGATGCAGTTGAAAGAGCCTCACCTCAAAAGGATTTAGGCATATCTGAGGTAAATAAAAGGCACCTAACTTTTTCAAGTAGGGTCCTATTCATTCTTTCAGCCACCCCATTTTGTTGGGGTGTATACCTAACAGTCTTATGCCTAAGTATGTCTTGTGAGTTACAATATGCATCAAATTCTCTATTACATAATTCCAATCCATTATCTGTCCTTAAACACTTTAATCCTTTTATTAGTTTGGTTTTCTACCAAAATCTTCCATGATTTAAATTTTTCTTACGTCTGATCCTTGGTTTTTAGCAAGAATACCCAAACTTTTCTAGTGTAATCATCTATAATGGAAAGGAAATACCTGTTACCACCATGGGAGGGAACTTGGGATGGTCCCCACAAATCAGCATGTAGGTATTCTAGGCATACCTTCGCCAGGTGAGTCCCTTGATGGAAACTTAGTTTGTGTTGTTTGCCCAGAATACATGGTTCGCAGAAATCCAAGGATCCGGCAGACACTGGTCAAAGGTAGCCTTGGTTTTTCTGTGCCTGCAGTCCTTTCAGGCTTACGTGACCAAGTTTCAAGTGCCATAGTTCTGTCTCATCAGATTTTATAATGCAAGCAGAATGTATATTAACAGAAAGATGATAGCAGCCATTTAAAATATACAAACCATGTTTCTTGGTGCCAGACAGGATTGGATTTTCACCTTTAAGAACATGCATGAAACCATTCTCTGTTTTATATGAAAAACCTAACTCATCAAGAGTGCCTAGATATATTAAGTTTCTCTTTAAGCCTGGTACGTACCTTACATCAGTTAGAATTCTCACTTTGTTATCATGCAGTTTTAAAGGTATATTACCAATTCTTTGTACACCACATGATTGATTATTACCCATATAAACTGTACCAGTTTCCTTTTGATTAAAGTTTTGAAACTATTCTCTATTAGGGCACATATGAAAAGAACAACCGGAATCCATTACCCATTCATTTTCAACAGATGAGCTAGAGACAGTAAGAACTTCAGCTAGACAGTTTGAACTACCTGCATTTACATTTGTGTTACCCCCCTGTTTCTGTTTCCTAATAAAGTCATAATAATATTTTTTGATGTGTCCCTCTTTCCCACAGTGGTAGCACTTCCATTTTGTTTGTTTTTGTTTTCCCTTCTTATCATTTTTCTTCCCCTTAAACCTTGTTCTACTAGATTGATCACTATTCCCTATGTGATTCTTTTTATCACTTTTAGCTTTCACAAACAGATTATTACCAGATTTCTTTGATGTATTTAATTCAAGTTCTCTTGCTTTAATACTCGAGATTACAAGACCTAAGCTAGGAACTATACCAGTATCATGTAATGCATGTTTAACAACATCATATTCATCAGGCAACGAATTTAATAAAATCATTGCCTCACTGGTGTCTCCCAGTGCTTGGTCAGTACCTCTTAACAATAGAGCTAATCTAGTAAATTCATCTACATTTTCATTTATTGATTTAGAGGTATCCACTTTGAAGTTAAACAACATGCCTTTTAAATATACAAGATTAGGAGCAGTCATAACAGAAAATAAGGAATCAAGCTTGTTCCAGAAATCAGTAGGGCTAGACATACCATCTACCTTCCATATGACGCTGTCACGAGATGAAGAAATATGAGGTTGTAAGCCTCATCTTTGATTTTCTCAGTTTGAGCGATCTAGTCTATAGACCATTTCCGATCATCAGGTTCCAGTGCTATCAGCACTTTGTGATGAGAGAGTAAGACTCTCATCTTCTTTTTCCAACTACTGAAGTCTTCTTTCCCGTCAAATATTTCGATTTCAAATCGAGTGGACGCCATCTTCGCTTTGCACGAAGGTAACCTAGACCTCTAGATTAAGACTCTCTCAGCACACACCCACTGATCGAGAATCAAAGAAACCCTAGAGCCTTGGTTTTCTTTACAGAGCAAAGAACAAAGACACCCAAACGTAGAAATCAAATGACACGGATTCTGACTCAAACCCTAGAGTACGATTTATGAAACCGAGCTCTGATACCATTGTTGAGCCGAGCGGAAGACTCTAACCAGATTAAACAAACTTTACAGAATCCGAAAGAGCTTCGATAGATCAAAAAACCATTCTCACACTTACGAGATAAAATGAACTGCAAGCAAAAATAGAATGACAATAAATAGGAATGAAAAAGAGGACACCAAAAATTTACCGTGGTTCACCCAAATGGGCTACGTCCATGTTGAGCTCAGTAAGAAAGAGCTCATTGCACTATATCGAGTAGGGTTACAAAGATTTGAACATACAAACTGTACATCAAAGGTTCTTCTAAACAAAATAGCCTCACAATCATCAAATATTGATTAGAGGCAAACCTAAGAACCAACGATTACACTAAGAACAGAGAGATACAAGAACAAAGACACTGATCGCACAAATGAAACCCTTACCGATTGATCTCCCTCTTTTCCCTTTTCTTTTCAGCGATTTTTCTTGTTCTGCTTACCATCCCGAGGCACTATTGCATTTATATGAGTATTGGGTGGCCGAGGTTGAACCAGATAAAGGGAGCATCAACGGCCATAACATGATCGTAGATCACGATTAACAGAAAGAGGCCAAAGGACAGATAAAGGCGTCAGGCAGAGGGAGGCTGCCTTGATGGTTGCCAAGTGGCCCTCCAAATAGCCGTCCAAAATGGGCAGCTGAGGTTGCCGACTTTGCCCTCCAATCAAGACAGCAGCGTTTTGATGCTTCACCCACAACAAAAGGGAAAGGAAAAGTGGGATATCTTACCGGTGCCATTCCTATGCTAGATATTGAAGCAACAACCTATGAAGTATGGGATGCTGAGAACTCGATTGTTATGGCCTGACTTATGAACTTATGAATTCTATGGAGCCAAACATAGGCAGGACTTATCTTTTTTATAAGACAATTGAGGAGGTTTGGGAGGTAGTGCAAGCACTCTATTTTGATATGGAGAACCTTGCTTAATACTTTGAAATCCGGTCAGCCATTCGAACAACCAGACAAGGTAATCACTCGGTCATTGAATACTATAACATCTTGATTGAGCTATGGTTGGAGATGGACTTATTTTATGAAATTAGATGGCAGTGCACCGAAGATGGAGTCAAGTACAATAAAATGGGGAGAAAGAATGAGTTTTTGACTTTCTTCATGGACTCAATACTGACCTAGTGACATATGGGGACCAGTTGATCTATTGTCAAGGTTAAGTTATTTAGTTCATAGTGACATATGGGGACCGGCAAGAATTCCTAACTTAAACCAACACCCGTTGGTTTATCACCTTCATAGATGATCATCCTAGAATTTGTTAGGTTTTCTTAATGAAAGAAAAATCTAAATCTAGCACAATCTTCAAAAAATTCCATCAAATGGTGTGTAATGTTTTTCAATCTTCAATCCATATCCTTCGATTAGATAATGGTAGGGAATACTTCTCTAATAAATTTATCAACTATTTAATCAAACATGGAATTATCTATCAGAGTTCTTGTCCCTATAATCCACAATAGAATGGAATGGCTATAAGGAAGAATCGCCACCTCCTTGAGATTGCTCAATCCTTGATGGTTACCAACTCAGTCCCTACTTCCTATTGGGGGGAGGCAATTCTTATAGCAGCCTATCTTATTAATAGACTTCCTTTCAGGGTTCTTAATTTTAAGACTCCATTGAGTACCTTTCTTGCTAGTTACCCTCTTCATACTAGGATGCTTAATTCATTATCACCGAAGGTATTTAGTTGTATTGCGTTTGCGCATAACCATTCTCCATCCCATTCCAAATTGGAACCTAAGTCCATCAAATATGTGTTTGTTGGATACTCTTCGACACAACAAGTGTTATTGTCCTAACACTAGGAATTTTTTTCTCTTGTGATGTCTTATTTCTAGAGAATCAATACTTTTATCCTTTCATCCCCCCATATCTCTGTAAGAGGGGACCACTAATGCAGAGCAATGCTTGGATACCTCTTTTTTCTATCTTGAGACAATCACTATATTTACTCCTACTCCACCGTATGTAACAGATCAAGGGGGAGAACAATAGGTCCAACAAGTTCTTGAAAAACCAACCTTGGTTTACTCTAGAAGACCTCATGATCCTCAGCAAGGCCAGTTGTCACCTCAAGAGGCAGGTCTAGTGATTGAAGAAGATGGACAAAGGGCAGCACTTGAAGAGGATGAAAAAGGGGTAGTACCTATAGAATTTGATGATCTGGACATCCCAATAGCATGGTAGAAAGGAGTAAGCTCATGTGCTAACTATCCTATCTCTAACCACCAATTAAATTCTAGATTATCTCCATAGTTTAGGGCTTTCACTATACGTGTTGATGAAATTGAGATTCCTAAGGATATACACAGTGCTTTACAGGATTCACAATGGAGGAATGCTGTAATGGATGAAATGCATGCATTAGAAAAGAATGGCACGTGGGGGATTGTAACCTTACTTGATGACAAGAAGGTGGTTGGCAACGAATGGGTATTTACCGTTAAATATAAATTAGATGGGAGTCTTAACAGGTACAAGGCTAGATTAGTAGCTTAAGGATTTACCCAAACTCAAGGATTAGACTATGAGGAGACATTTGTTTCGGTTGCTAAATTAAACTCTATATTTGTCTTGCTCTCACTTGTAGCCAATCTGGATTGGGAATTACACTAACTTGATATTAAAAATACATTTCTGAATGGTGATCTAGAAGAAGAGATCTGCATGAGAATTCCTCTAGGTTTTGAGACAGAAGGCAAGAGAGGAAAGGTTTGCAATCTTAAGAAGTCTCTATATAGACTTGAACAGTCCCTTAGGGTTTGGTTCAAACGGTTCAGTGCTACTTTGAGCCAGCTAAGGTACAACTAAGGGCAGACAGATCATACATTATTCACTAAACATGCAGTAGATGGCACAAAAACTATTCTAGTTGTTTATGTGGATAATATTATTATCACTAGGGATAACATCCAAGAAATAGCGAAGCTTAAGGAATAGTTACAACAAGTTTTCTAAGTAAAAGACCTGGGACAACTGAGTATTTTTTAGAAATGGAAGTGGCCAGATGCAAATAAGGTATTTTCTTCTCTCATAGGAAATACATATTGGATTTACTGAAGGAAACAGACAAGTTTGCTTGTAAACTAACTAGCACACCCTTGGAGCCAAATTGGAACTATAAACAAAGAGATGGAGCAGAGTGTTCGGTAGACAGAGGGAGATACCAGCAGTTAGTAGGCAAATTAATCTACCTATCCCTTACACGACCTAATATCACGTGTTGTGAGTATAGTGAGCCAATTTATGCATTCATCCATTAGTAAACACCTCAATGCTGCCTGTCACATTCTCAGATATTTTAAAGGCACACCTGGAAGGGGGCTGCTATTCAAAACGAATGAAGATGGAGGAATAATAGGATTCATAGATGCTAATTGGGCTGGATCTATTGAGGATAATAGGTCTACATCAGGATATTGTACTAAGGTATGGGGGACCTTGTTACATGGAGAAGTAAGAAACAAAATGTGGTTGCTTGAAGTAGTGCAAAAGTAGCGTATTGAGCCATTGTTCAAGGTGTGTGTGAAATTATTTTGCTAGAAAAACTAATGAAAGAATTGAATATGCTTATATCTATTCCTATAAGGCTGTACAGTGATAGCAAATTAGCAATAAGCATTGTGAATAATTCGGTATAACATGACCGAATGAAACACGTGAGGATTGATCGACACTTTGTTAAACAAGAAATTGAAGATGGAGGAATTAACCTCACCTATATCCCTACTAATTCCTAGGAAGCTGATATTCTTACCAAAGCTATGACTAGACAAGGGTTTGAATTGATCAGAGGCAAGCTGAGAATGAGAGATATCTATTCACTAGCTTGAGGGGAAGTGTTGAAGGAAGAAACGAAACTTGTGTGGTGTTGTGTTTGAATAGAAGCCGAAAGAAGATGAGATGATAAGGAATGTTTGAAACTAAAGAGATAAGAAAGACGAGAAGATAGAGTGGAGATGAGAAGATAAAGTGGTTCCATAAAATAGGATAAAGCTACCATTTATGTTTAAATTCTACCTTATCTATTTGTTATATATTTGAACTTGTATTTTGTATTCTTTTCTTGTATTTTAGGAGCAAACCATGGCTCGTGTGTATATACTCATTCTAAACTTAGTACAAAGCAAGAAAAACTAGTGATTTGGTAGTCTCCAACCCTACCTAAGTTATTCCTACTTAGGTTATTTAGTTTGTTTAGGGCATAAGGTGGGAAAATAAAGTGTGTAATTTGGGCTTGAGAATGAGCTCAATTGAGAAACACTAATTGGTTGTGAGGCCCGAATGTGTTTAAAGAGATTGTTCAGTGAGCCCACATGGGCTTCTTATTTAACACAAATATAATTTGAAGTTTATCCTTAATTGGGGTAAATTTGGGTCTAATGTGTTTTAACGTTTAGGTTCAAGTGCAATGCAGTGATATTGGAAGGCTGCATTGGTTGTGATGATGGATCAAGATTTGCTCTCACACCAAGTTTTATATGGAACAAAAAGGGATCGTACAAAATAGTATAAGAGGGGAGAGATATGAATTTGGCAAAGGGGAAGAAGTAGATAGGGAGATGGAGAGGGAGGCCTAAGATAGATCAAGAGAGAAGATAAAGTAAACAAATTTTATTAAAAATCAACCATCTAAAATGTTACATTACTCCTACCTAATTATTGGCTAAAATCTTAACACAAAGTTCAAACTACAACATCCAAGAAAATCTACGGAAAGCACACGAAATCCAAATTTTAAAATCAAAACCAAAATAATTAAAAAAATTTCATCACTAATTACCAAAATAATTCACTTTCTAGCTTAGTTGTCAATATTGTACTAGAAAAACTACCGAATTCATCATTGGTATGGTACGGTACTATTACCTTATGATGTCGAGTACCATTTTGAATATATCACTTTAACAATTTAGTAATATGTATTACAAAAATATATACAATTATACTAAAATTTTCTATACAAGATCACATAAATCATTGCATTTGTTAAGAACATGTCACCATGCTTTTAAACCAAAAACTTAAAATAACAGTAGAACAAGATTTTTATAATGATTAACAAATACTCTATTTTATTAATAATTATGATTTGATTGAAACATTACTTTTTTAATTTGAATACTATTTATGAAAATAAAATAAATAATATTTAAACAGTACTTTTAATTATATAATTTTGTAAAGATAAAAGAAAATAAAAAATAATTTATCATTTTTATTATAAAATAATTAAAATAGTCTTGAGACTAAATAACCTTTCCAGGCTTTCTTGGGAAAGGCTAGTTTAGTTTTGCAGAGTGTGCCTAATTGAGGCCAAGGCTGTAGCTTCAGATAGAGAGCTTAGTTTAATTTTGGATGGACAGCCTGCTATAGGCTAGTTATTTCAAATGGGAAATTGAATAAGTAGCCAAATGGTATCAGCAGTACCATTGATTTTGGCCAGTATTGCCCATTACTGGCCAGTGCCATGGGTTAAAGCGGGATTGTAAATGGAACAGTACTTGTATTTTGGTTTATTGGTTTTGCCTTGGTACAGTACGTACTGGCTGGTACTGTACGGGATTGATAACTATGCTTTCTAGGTAATGTAGGTAAGATTAGATTAATTTATTCTCCTTACAGTTTTTGATTCATGATTTAAGCAGCTATTTGTCCTTTTAGCATGTCTTTGAGGTCGTGTTTAAGTGAGAAACTTTTTAGATATTGCTCAAGTCTTGTAGCTCACTGATTTAAGAAGCTATTTTCATGGTTCTTAAAATACATCTTTCCTTGCATATGTTCTCATATTATTACATTTGGCTTATAGGATTTCATAATTAACAAATATTCTTCATTTTATGCTCACTGATAGTGTTCTTCTAGGCTGTTTTTTCTAGCTATCTTAATCGTCCAGTGCGCTTTATGGAACTTCCAGGAGAAATACCGAACAGGCAAGTGATCTCTGTACATTAAAGATCAATTTGTCTAAAACAGATAAATAAAATGATATGCTTGTTTTATATGCATACTCTTCCAAAAGATCTTTGTTCTCCCAGTTTTTTATGTAGCATTTTTTTTTTTTTTTTGCGTTACACGTCACCTGTTCTGTCATGTGTCACATATTTGAGCTTTGAACACCACTAACGATTGATAAATAAATCAGTTAACTACAGCATTACCTTTGATAATTTCTTTAATATATGTACATGGAGAACCCCACCTAGTGGGATTAAGACTTGGGATTGTTATTGTTTTTGTTCTTGTTATTTATGTGCACTGAGAGTGAGAACTGAAAATCAGTCCAGTTATTGTCTTTTAGAACATTTGAGGCATAAGGAGAAGTAATCCATTTAGCATGCTTATCTTAAACATTTACACTATTTGAAACATAAGGTGTGAAGGCTAGGAACATTTGGAGCTTGTACGACTGGATAGATAGTGTTGTTAAAGGCGTGCCTAGGCGCAAGGCCCCTCAAGGCGCAGCCATCTCGCCTTGCCATGCTTAGGTGAGGCGAGATCCAGCCAGGCGCCCCTAGGCCCTTCAGGCGCACCTCCCTTAGGCGCACATTCATCAGGTGTAGCTGATTTTTCAGCATGTTTTATTTTTTAAACATTTTTCTATTAAAACTTAAAGAGAAAGAAAATAATAAAATACAATATTGAAAAGTCAACAAAACTCAAAAATATCATGCTCCAGCTCATTTGATTTATCTGTCAGATATAGGTACTAAGCCAAATCTGATTATTTCTCTTGCTTTATTTCTGATTCTCTAAACCATGCCTTGCTCGTTAGAGCAGTTGGTTTCTTTTGATAATTCAATGCAACAGTTAATTACAACTGCATTGTTAAAATTGAAACAATCAGGTAAATAGGATTTTCTTTCCATACCTTTGAGCTTATGGGAATATCAACACAGAAGGGAATTCCCTATTTTTTTTTGGTTTGGGGGGGGGGGGGGGGGGGGGGGGTTAGTATGGGAAATTAGTGCGATGAAGCTGGAGATCCTGGCACTTATTGTGCTATTTATATGAACTTGAACCAACTCGGATCCCTTTGCATGTTATTGATATGCACTTTGCTTGGTTTATTTACTTGGAATCTTAGTGATTCGGGGGTTAAACTTTTAAAGTTAAGATGGCTTCCTTGGTGAATATAAAACCTTTTACTTGGCTGTTTAGATAGGTAATTGTTACGCCTAACAAAATAAACCCACCGCATAACTAGGCCAAAAATTAGCCAAAGTGGACCAAAAGAGTCAAAGTGGGCCAAAAGAGTCAAGGTGGGCCAAGGAGCCAAAGAAAAGATCAAGTGGGTTGAGCAGCAAAAGGGGCCAACTTGGTTGAGAGACCCCCTTGGACATATGGTCAAGTGAGGGTCACTTAGGTATATGCCCGAGTGAGGGTCACTCGACAATAAGTCCCGTTGGTGTGCAAACACGTGTGGCCATGTTACTGCGCGGCTAAGAGGCAGCCACCCTTGCAAGCCACAAGCCCTACCCGCGTGGCTAAGAGAGGACCATGCCGAGAGACCCCCCCCCCCCCCCCCCCCCGAGCCTATTACTGAGTGGCGATCACTTGGCCATGAGCCCCCCACCGTGCAAGCCGCACAACCAAGTGTGCACAAGTCGTGTAGCCATGCAAGCATCCACACACAGCTATGCAGCCAAGCTCGTGCCACCCATGGGCCTCTTGTTCGAGCAAACATGTATGCTCGAAGACCACCATGCCCATGCGAGCCATGCACCAAAAGACACTAATCACACCAAAGCCATGGGCCATGTGGAAGACGCCTAAATGACCCCTAGGGAGCCTCTCTCGAGGCATCATCGGGGGCCCTCCTAAGGGATCCACGAGTCACTCGCCTCCTTTGAGGACACTCGGGAGACCCTCATGGGCCACCTAAACTTGGGAGCTTCTCTCCAAGCCATGTGAGAGACCCTTCTGGGAGGCTGTGAACCCTGGTCAAAACTACATTTGAGATGCCCGCCGAGAATAGCGAGTAACATGCTACTTGTCGGTTCCTCCATCACTATAAATAGGGGGGGTCCTCCCCCCCTATTCAGGGACGCTCATTCTCTCACTCAAGCTCTTCCATTGTGCTCGAGCACTCTAATATTTTTTAGAGATTGACTTGGGCATCAGAGAGTCTGCATGAGGGACACTCACTCGTGCCCCTAACTGGTTTCTTTCTCAACAGGTCACTTGTCACAAGAGGGTCACTTGCCATTTGAGAGGTGACTCGTATGCCACCTTGAGACGGTCTCCCATACTATAAATTCATTGTTGTAGTTTGGCAACAACAATAATAAATGGTTAAAACAAAATAAAGCATAATGCTTTGAAGCTGGAGATCTTGGCACTTATTGTGCTATTTATATGAACTTGAACCAACTCAGATCTCTTTACATGTTAGTTGATATACACTATGCTTGGTTTTATTTACTTTGGATCTTAATTATTTCCCTTCTGTTATCCAATGAATGTTCTTTTACTTTATCTAAATTAAAAATATTTATTTTGAAATGCATAGTAGGTGGAAATTTCTTTCTCATAATCCCTCTTATATTTGGAGATGACATCCATTTGGCTTATATTGCAGCGAGCTGCATTTCTTTATGAAGCAGCGGAGAGCTGTGCATTTTGCATGGCTTTCTGGAGCAGGTATCTATCATGGTGGCCTACATTTTGGAGCACAACATAGGTAGATGTTGGCTCTCATTACTTCTTCTTTTGTAAACAGAACAAATAGGAGTAGATCCTAGAATTTATTGTCTTCACTAGGTATTACTTATGTGTCTCTCTCTTGAAATAATGTTGCTTTTATGTGCTTGGTCTTGTAGGGTATTGATTCTTAATTTTGGTACTGAACTTGTTATCTTGTGAAGCATTGTTCTTATTAAATTATTTTTGAAACCTCATGGTAGTTCATCAGATGGGGATGAAAATTTTGTGGAGAACAAGGGTCTTTTGGTCTATTCAAAATTAGGTGAAGGTGCTGATGCTGTTAAACCCAGTTCTCTGGCAGTGTCCGAATTTCATTTTCTACTTCTCCTTGGGAACAAGGTTAAGGTGTGTATTATACACATACACACACACACACACATATGCAGAGACTTTTGAATTTGCTTGCAATTTTTATGTACATGAACTACATTGTGCTGTAAATGGAAATCTAGGTTGGCTCCAAAAGTTCAGTCTAGAATATTCTTTTCCCTTGCATAGCTTTTTAACAATTTTACTGTATCATAGATTATAACTTAGCTCCCTATTCTTTAACACTAGAAATATGTTTGCTGTGGTTTTATAATGTGTTTAGGTGGTCAATAGAATCAGTGAACAGATCATCGAGGAACTTCAGTTTGATCAAATACCGGAATCAATGTCAAAGGGTATTATTGGACTATGCACTGATGCCTCGGCTGGATTATTCTATGCATATGACCAGAACTCCATCTTTCAGGTTTGTATGGAGGAATTATTGCAATGCTTTATGTTGTTGGTGCACAGTCCCTCACTTCACTGGACTAGTGGTTGTGTGTCCACCTGCATCTGAAGTAAATAAGTGATGTATTTTAGTCGGGACTTACCTTTTGTTTCTTCTGTTTGAATGACAAAAAGTATCACCTCTAAGGTGTTCATTCACAAAATCAGTAGGATGATTAGGGTTGCTGGCTGCTTGTTTTTTCAATGTACAGAGCTCCTCTCTATAATATAGATCAACTTGAAGCCATATCTTACACAATAATGTTCTAGCATGCTGAATTTGGTAGTGTATAGCAGGTGTCTGTAAATGATGAAGGCCGAGATATGTGGAAGGTGTACCTGGAGTTAAAGGCATATGCTGCTGCTTTGGCAAATTGTCGGGATCCATTCCAAAGAGATCAAGTAAATTTAGCCCAGGTTGTGGCTTGTTTGACATTGTTGGTTGTACTTGAAGCCTCTTGCACTCTTGCTGCAACTTGAATTCATGTGTTTAGTTCTTGAAAACTGCAGGCAGAAGCTGCATTTGCTGACAAGGATTTCCTCAGAGCAGCATCTTTCTATGCAAAGGTGAATTACTTTTTGTTCAGTTTAGTTATGTTTCAAGCTGTACTTGTAAATTGAGTCTTAGTGATTCAGGCTTTAAAATTTTGAAGTTAAGATGGCTTCCTTTGTGAATATAAAAGCTTTTACTTGGCTGTTCAGCTAGTTAATAAATGGTAAATAATAACTTTTTTTTTATAGCTAAACAAGAGTTGGATTACAGGGAAATACAAAGAGAGGAACCCTTAAGAAAAGAAAAACAAGCACAATCCAAGATCCTTTCTCGACCACAAAATTAAGGAAATGAAAAGGGAAACAATGTATGGGTAACTTAATCCTTTCAAATACCCTCCTGGCTATTTCTTTTCTTCAAGGGCCAATATCACACAAAAAGGACAAACTCATCATCTTCATACTTTGAACAACTCCGAGCCCATGACGATGATAAGTTGGACACTGTAGTAGTCAGAATCCCTAATGCGATCTTAGGTACCAGTGCATGCAAAAAGCCAATAAATAAAGAATCTAGTGGCACAAATCTTGATTGTCCAAAGTTTAGCTAGCAATTGTGTTTATTTAAACAGACAAAGCGAGTCATTAAAGCACAATTAATTTACTAAGATATATATGTAAGCTGTCACTGAAATGGAAACTCAATTAATTTCCAAATTAAGGTCGAACGCATTGAATCACAGAAAAGAGAAGAAAAGGGTAAAAAAGAAACTAATGACCTACAGACACAAAATATAGGGAACTAAAAAAGATGTACTTGGGTACCTCAGAAAAGGCTAGAAGGTGGTTGTTATTGAACAGAACCAACCTAAGGTTGAAAAAGATGTACTTGGGTACCTTTACATGTTGTACCTGAGAGCTTAGAAAGAGTAGGGAGGAAACTTGAATAAAATGAGGACTGTTTTCCCGCCATTCCTTGATCTCAAGTAGGGTGTTTATGCATGAGTACATCTAATCTCTTCCTAAAATATAGGAATAGATGATAAATGAAATCAAACAACTTTGAACTTGATTTTTCTGATAGGATTATCTAAGTTTT
The DNA here is from genome assembly GCF_014633365.1 of Diospyros lotus. Lineage (NCBI taxonomy): Eukaryota > Viridiplantae > Streptophyta > Magnoliopsida > Ericales > Ebenaceae > Diospyros > Diospyros lotus. Next base: position 9,260,059 of record NC_068344.1, on the reverse strand, counting down.
GTGTAATCTCCTTCTGTCTTGGTGCTTTATCTTCTCATCTCTTATCTCTTTTAACTTGACTTTATCCTCAACAACCTGATCACAAACCAAGCTTTATCATTTATCTCTTATCTCCTTTTAACTTTGAAATACCCTAACAACCCTACCTCTTAATTTTCGGCCATCAAGGTCTCATCTTCCCAATTTTTCCAACAGTTTTAACGGCAAAAAATCAAGGGAAGGAGAAGAAGGAGATGAATAGAAAGGACAATGACTTCGTAACAGTGGTAACAGGATAAGATTAGGATTAGGAGAAGAGAAAACAAGAAAGAAAGAAAGACGGGCAGCTATAACTGTGATAACTACTGCAGTATTACAGAAGTGGAAGAAAGAGGAAGAAGAAAAGAGAAAGGATAAGCAGAAGAGAAGAAGAGGGGAAAGAAGAAGAGGAAAGGAAATAAGAGAAGAGAGGGAGGGCACCAGCCATAGGTTTTGTAATATACCCTAGGTTCTTGGACAAGTAAAATGCGATAGGTATGTGATGGAAAGGAAATGTAACCTATTTGAGTTGATAGTTGACCAAGAGTCCACTTAGAAGTTGGCTATTCATTAGAGGTGGTTTGCTGAAGCTGGTATTTTAGCATGGCTTATTTATCGACTGTCCATTTGCTTATGAAATGCAGGTTCTGTTCATGATGATGGCCAACTTAATCATCTCTATACATAGCCATTTTTGCAGCTAGGAATCAATGTAGTCCTAATTTTCTTCTAGCTTTTTAAGGTGGATTTTGAGAGCTATAATGGGTGAATGTTTACATGGAACTTTTAACTGGAGAAACTAGGCTGCATGGTAATGGCCAATTTTTGGGTTTGATTTTGGATATCATTTAGTGAGGATTTAAATTGGTTAAGGGAGGCTACCGCAATCAACCTTAATTGGGATCAATGTTAATCATATGATTAGGTACAACAACATATGAAGCCTTAAAATCCTACTACATGGGGTTTACTCGAATTCTAGCTTGCCAATCAATTCTATCTATAGTCCTATCTTCTATAAGGGCTCTTATAACTCATATGAGATCTAAGAGTGTCCCATTAAGTTTTGATTGGTCTTCATATATCACTTTTGATAAAGACTTGTTCCATTTCGTCCACTCTTTACATGAGCCATTATTTATCTTCATCTCACATGACCAAACCATCTTAATTGTGTCTCAAGTATCTTATTTTCAATAGGAGCCACTCTTGTTAGTGATATGCCCTAATGGTAGATTTGGATGATATCTATAAAATAAAATTTGATGTACTCTTGTATCTTATTTTATAAAATGGCGTATAATCTTCATTTGTATGTCTCCATATTATTATGTATGAATAAGTCCCTAAATTTCTTCTTAAAGATCTCATTCTTAAGTTGTTAAGAATATGTTGACGAGATTCTTTAGTACTAGAATTCTTTAAGAAGTTGTCACGACCCTCGGGTTTAGCTAGGGTCTAGGAAGGAAATGGGGAGAATTCGGGAGAGAAATGGAAAAGAATTGGAGGGAGAGACAGAGCAAAAATCAAGAGAAAGAGAGGGAAATCTAGGGAGAACGAGAGAGAGAAAGTAAGGAGGAAAATATGAATTCACTATATTATTCCAACGTACATTTCTCTACATACTAGGGTCTATTTATAGGCTGTTCAACTGGAAGTAAAGTCTAGGAACAACACCCATGTGCACTACAACAGAACTAACAACATTTCTTTACCAATAGTGTAACTAATTACAGCTTTGCCCCTATAATACTCCAAGGGTCGTGACAGAAGTTCCTAGTCCTTACCACATAAGTTCGCTACATTTGATTAGTATGAAATACTAATGATAAAGGATAGTGAGTCACATGCCATAAAGTATGAGATGCGAATGGTAAAACATGTGGGTGATCGCTAGTTGAACATTCACCGAATGTGACTTTAATAACAAATCACATGGATAAGATGATTAACGATTTGTTATTAGTTGCAATTGTGTGAGTGATCTTCTGATTTAAAGCAACATAGTTATCTTATATATTGGTGTTTGAGATTTGCTAGTGTATGTTGACTTACTCTATTCACGGGTGGGAATGTTCACTCAGTGACCTCTCTCAACTGATATATGAAGGCATGTGGTTGGCTAATAGGATCTATTACCTTAGGCTTGAGGTGAACGTCCTATGTGATCTTATGTTGGATTGTGGTAAGAGAATTCCTCGGCAAAGGCATGAATGATTGAAAAGTAGTTTTCAATGAGTCATTCAAATCACATCAAATAGGATCTATGGCATAGAATTGAGTTAGCAAGGTTAATGGATCTATGACTCTCACTCGATTGGGATGTTAGTAATGGAAGGATTGAATTGCATAGTAATCATCAATGAAATGGGTTCACTTGATATTGACTTCATTGTCATTTAAATTGCTTTGATATGTTGCTAGATGTCACTCAAGACCTTTAGGGTGCTTTGAAAATGTGGAGAGATTTTCTAAACAAATTGAAGAGTTTGATTAATGTCAAAGTAGTTTAACATTTCCTAATTGCTATTTGGCTTTGTGACAAAATAAGTTATGTTGAGTTTCTCATGTTCTTAAGTGCCATTAAGAGTTAATGGATAACCTATGTAAATTGAGGCATGGCTTATGGCATAAAAGATATCCATTAAGGGTTTGTTTGAATAAAATGAAAAATGGTTGACTATTTTTTAAGACTTGGAAAAACTATAGACTGCTTATGGAACACAGTCGATAGTTTCTGTTTGGTAGATTACAGAAATTAATCTGTAGTTAGTGGATTCTCCACTAACTCCTCATGTTGCTAGGTGTCAATTTGCCATGCTTCATGAATTATTAAGTGGAGTTTCATGTTTTGCCACTAAGTGAATATAATGGAAAAAAGGCTTTTCTTTCATGCTTATGCCTTGCTTATATATATACATACATAAGAAGGAATGAGAAGGGCTCTCCTCCTGGGCTCTCTCAGTTCTTCCTCTTTTGTTGATGCTCATGTGCTGAGCTTTTTACACTAAAGAACAGGTTGAATCAAGCTCACCATTCCCTTGGCGAATTTCTGCTAGCACAAGGAAGAGCCAAAGGGATTTGTTTGCTAGCCTGGTGTGGACAATCTTGAACCTCTTCATTTGAGGAGGAATTTGTCAAAGAGCAAACAACAAACTCAAAGGGCTGCATTTCAAGAGATAAACTGCATCCCTTCTTGAATTAATATTCAAAATGAATGCATATTGCATAAACACTAAGTCATATAGGATTAGGGTTTAATTTGCTGTACATCTATGCTTGTTTGCATGCTTTAAGAATCACACAAATCCCATATGTGGTTCCATCAACTCTACCCTATTATGAATTGTTGGAGGAAGTTAAGGAATTATAAAAGGCTCGGGTTACAGTTCAGTGTAATCAGAAAATCCAATCAGAAGGATAAGGTAGAATAAGGATAATTTAGTCATAAGTTATCTTAATTATTTTTGGTTTAAATCTGATAGCTAAGTTGTTGTAATCTACTCCTATAAAATAGGAGAATATCTAGGAGAAAAGTTAGGAGGTTTTCTAGCAGATTTTTTAGGACTTTTGTGTATAAATATCTTGCAGATCAATGAAAGTTTTAATGGTGGTTTTCCCTAATTCTTTTGCCTAGTTTCTTCATGGTATTAGAGCCACGTTCTTGTGGCATCTGATAGATAGTGTTCTATTCCAGATAGGATTCTTAAGCTCACGTAATGGCTGAGACTCCAACAACAAGCGAGACTTCAACCACCAATCCTCTTCCAATGAAGAACAATCCAATCACTCCAACAACCTTTGATAGTCATTCACTCCAAATTACTCTACACAAGCTGAATGGAACCAACTTCTGAGAGTGGTCCCAATTAGTTATGCTGGTAGTTCGAGGGAAGGGTAAAGTAGGCTATCTGACAGGAGATATTGCGAAGCCAAGCTCCGAGTTAGGAACTTATGCAGTATGGGAGGCTAAGAATGCTATTGTTATGGCTTGGCTAGTAAACTCTGTGGAACCTAAGATTGGAAGAACCTATTTATTTTGCAAGACAGCTAGTGAGATTTGGAAGGTTGTCAAAGAGATTTATTCAGATCTTGAAAACACTGCCCAATGTTTTCAAGTTCGGTCTATCATCTGAACCACAAAGCAAGGTAATAAGTCGGTTACTGAGTATTATAATACCTTAACTGAATTATGGCAGGAGATGGACCTTTTCTATGAGATTACGTGGGAGTGTCTTGCGGATGGAAGAAAGTATGACAAGATGGTGGAAAAGGAAAGAGTTTTTGACTTTTTACATGGTCTAAACCCATATTTAGATGAAAAGGAAGATTACTTGGTACTAAGCCCTTCCCATCTATGAGAGAAGTATTTGTTGAAGTAAGAAGAGAAGAGAGTAGGAAGAAAGTGATGTTGCCTACTTCTAGTCATTCAAACAACGAGATATTTATTCAGAATTCTGCCCTGAACATATCTCGAGGAAAGTTTCCTATCACAACTAAAGGAGAGATGCAAAAAGATAAGCACTGGTGTGACCACTGCAATAAACCCTATCATACTAGGGAAACCTGTTGGAAGATACATGGAAAGCCAACAAATTGAAAACTAGGAAATCAACATAAGGGAGGTCAATCCACGTACATGGTAGAAGCGGAAAAAGGGGATTCAACTACTGTTTCTCTAACAATAGATCAATTTGAGGCTCTACAACAGTTACTAAGCCAAACTAAGGTACATAAGGTGGTTGAAAGTGCAGACAACAATCCAGTGGTATCTTTGGCAAAATAAGGTAATCTAAGTCACTCTCTACTTTCTCAAAGGTTTCCTAGAAACTTTTGGATCATAGATAGTGGCGCATCATACCACGATAGGTTCTCTTAAAATTTTATCCAATTATGAACCTTGTGATCAAGGCATTGTTATGTTTATGGCTGATGGCACAACCTCCTTAGCCCAAGGGAGAGGAACAACTTACATAGCAGGCTTAACCTTAAAATCAGTACTTTATGTACCTGATTTAAGTTGCAACCTGCTATTAGTAAGTTAAATAACTAAAGAAAGGAATTGCTTAGTGATATTTTTTCCCTCTCACTATGTTTTTCAGGATATATCATTGGGAAAGATGATTGGCAAAGCTAAGGAGAAGGGAGGACTTTAGTAAATTTCAAGACTTGATCATCCTACAGAATTTAGGTTACCTATTCAATCCTCTTTAGGTACTGTTTCAGAATCTGAATTAATGTTGTGGCATCAACGATTAGGACACCCTAGCTTTGAGTGTTTTAGAGTTTTGTATCCTTCTCTTTCCAACAATAAAATTCAGAATTTCTATTGTGAACATTGTATCCTTGCAAAGCAAACCAAGAGTTCTCATCCTAATCATACCTATAAACCTTTAAAACCATTTCATTTGGTTCATAGTAACATTTGGGGACCAGCTAGGACTCCCAACCTAACAAACACACGATAGTTCATCACATTTATTAATGACCACATAAGAGTGTGCTAGGTGTTCCTAATGAAAGACAAATTTGAAACCTATCTTGTTTTCAAAAGGTTTCATCAAATGGTCAAAAATGTTTTTCAATCACCTATTCATATATTGAGATCTAATAATGGTCGAGAGTACTTCTCCAATGAATTCAATCAGTACCTAAATGAGCATGGCATTATTCACCAAAGCTCATGTCCCTACAATCCCCAACAAAATGGGATAGCTAAAAGAAAGAATTTGCCTCTTCTTGAGACAACAAGAGCTCTAATGTTCACTCAATCAATTCCAAATATCTATTGGGGAGAAGCTGTCCTTACAACAACCTATCTCATCAATAGATTCCCTTCAAAAATTCTAGAGTTTAAAAATCCCTTGAACGTGTTTCTTGAATCCTTTCCTCACCATACCAAGGTTCTAAAATCTCTTTCTCCTAAGATTTTTGGATGTACTATTTTTGTACACAAAAACCAACTTACTCAATCCAAATTGGACCCTAAAGCACTCATGTGCATATTTGTTGGTAACTTGCCTACTTAGCAAGGATATAAATGTTATAACCCCACTAATTGAAAATTCATTATCTCTTGTGATGTCTCTTTCATTGAGCATCAACTATTTTTTCAAGACAACCCTCTGTAGGGAAGTACCTCTAAAACAAAAGATGGTTGGAGTACAATCATATCTATACTTGATTATTCCTCTCCTACTCCACTCATTGATCCATTACCAACCCCTGTCCTTAATCCTGAAACTCTTTAGATCATTCATGAATTTAGTTCATATTCCATTCCTCTAGCCCTAAACCATCAAGGGGGAGAGAAAGAGAACACCAAGTCCAAATATAAACCACCACTAATGGTTTATTCAAGAAGGCCTCGTGATCCTTAGCCAACTAAATCATCTAATCCGGAGATAAGTCCAGAAAATGTGGCTGCAAAAGATACTGAGGTACATAATAGATTTGAAGATGATCTAGGTATTCAATTGCTCTAAGGAAAGTGACGTAGTGTGTAGCGCGAGTGTGAAGAAAACATACTAAAATAAACCCTTGAAATAACAAACTTCAATGGCCGAAGCTTGACTTTCAAGAAGACGCAAAAACAAGACTGTTTTGCTAAGAAAACTCAAATAGGTTGCTGAAATTTGTATTGATAAAATTTGATTACAAACTCTAGATCCTAGGCATATTTATAGTATTTGGCTAATCTAAATCCATCTAACATTTGTAAACAAAATGCAACTAAAATCATAATAGAAATAAATCCCAAGTAAAAGTTAGCTATAATCCTAATAAAAATAAAACCTTAATCAAACATAAAGTAGAATCCTAGATCAAGTAGAATCATGAGGAAGAATCCTAAATCAAGTAGAAACATGAAGTAGAATCCCAAATCAAGTAGAATTCTAAAAATTAAGAAATATTAAAATATTGTTTTGGCGCTACTATTCCGGTGATACTGTTTCGGTTTGGTAGGGTCAGCCTTGGGCCGAGTCTTGATTGGTGATCGCATCATTAACCTCCACTTAAGAAAAAATTCGACCTCGAATTTTGATCCGGGTAGGACAAATCCACGTTCGGCAAGTACAAAGAGAGATTAACCACATTGAATGTTTAGAAATACCCATATGATTAGGCAAATCCACAACATAAGCATTGTCATTGGTCTTCTTTGGAATCTTGTAAGGACCATACTTTTTTGGCTTGAACTTGTTCTGTTTTCCTGTTGGAATCCGTTCCTTCTTCAAGAATATCATGACTTCAGCTCCAACCTCAAATACCTTGTACTTTCTATGCTCGTCAGTTGTCGTCTTGTACTTCTTATTTGTGCAACTTTTGCTTGACATCTTCCTGAACCGCTTGAACTTTTCTGCTAAGGGAACATGAGCAAAGACATTCCTTCCTTTTCTGCATTGGCATGGGTCCAGCCATTGCCATGTTTGTTGCCCTCTACCTCCACTGTATTATTACTGTTAGATTGAGGATGTTGAACATTCCATCTTGAACGCTTCTCTAATTTGGTAGATCTTATCACATGTCCTTCTCCTCTCATTAGCTTTCTTGATTTTGACTCCTCATCAGCTTTTGAATTCATTTATAGATTTTTCTTGTCTGAAGAAGCATTCTTTTGCAACTGTTTCGAATAAAGGCTTCTTCCATGACCACTAGCAGTCTCCCCATCACTTAAAATATTGATGCTTGAATCCTCCTTTGGTCTAAACACTTGATCAGCTATAGCAGCAGGTGTTACAACATTCTTAGTTTCGGAATCTAATTTCAGATTAATATCAAAAGTAGTTGCACTACCCGAGTTAACTAGCCTGGGAGATCCAACACCCCTATCCACAATGAGACCCATGCGACCATCTTGCTTTTGCAATCGCGAAGGTGAATATATTTCTATTGCCTTTGATTCAACTATGCCAGAGCTTGAATAAACTGTAGAAGGATTTGCTACCATGACCTCCATCTCCTTTATAGTCTCAAGCCGATCAGAAAAAACGCCACCATCCTTGGGTTGCGAAGCAATGCCTGAGCCCTCGGGACTAGAAAATACCCCAGTATGAGGCAATAACCTTGGAGTTTCTGTCATGTTAGCAACATAAATTAGACATGAGTTTGCAAACGTTGAGGTTGCTGGGACAACATAATCTTCAAAATCAAGCTCCAAACTCATCGAAAAGCCATTCTTTAGTTTATACTCATCGTTTCCCCAATGGTTGTGTTGCTGTACATTCCTCCTAACCCCTTTACCACTAGGGTTGGCTATCATACAACCAAGATCATCCTCATCGTCGCTATCATCCATCATTGGTCTTCTAGGATTAATGAGGACAAGATTAATGATTGGTCTTCCCGGTTTAACATAGCCAGCTTGATTCATGCCATTAGTTCGGTTCTGATTATCCTTAACTCGTTGTAAAACACCCAATTGGTTTCAGATTTGCACCAATTGCTGCTCTATTATACGAGTTATTTCCCATTGTTCTTCGATTGCTCTCCAAATCGCGGGCAGCCCCCGATCATTGTCATGAGGATGGTTGCTACTGTTACTTTCAAGATTGGCCATTTGATTGGTTGATGAACCGCTTTGATACCACCTGTCGCAGCGTGTAGCGTGAGTGTGAAGAAAACACACCAAAATAAACCCTTGAAATAACAAACTTCAATGGTCGAAGCTTGGTTTTCAAGAAGACACAAAAACAAGACTGTTTTGCTAAGAAAACCCAAATAGGTTGCTGAAATTTGTATTGATAAAACTCAATTACAAAGTCTAGATCCTAGGCATATTTATAGTATTTGGCTAATCCAAATCCATCTAATATTTGTAAACAAAATCCAACTAAAATCCTAATAGAAATAAATCCTAAGTAAAAGTTAACTAGAATCCTAATAATAATAAAACCCTAATCAAACATGAAGTAGTATCCTAAATCAAGTAGAAATATGAAATAAAATCCTAAATCAAGTAGAATCATGAAGTAAAATCCTAAATCAAGTAGAAACATGAAGTAGAATCTTAAATCAAGTAAAATTCTAAAACTTAAGAAGTATTAAAATATTGTTCCGGTGCTACTATTCTGGTGATACTGTTTCGGTTTGGTCGGGTCGGCCTTGGGTCGATTCTTGATTGGTGACCGCATCAGAAAAGGGTAAGATCCTGTACAAAACATCCCATCTCAAATTATTTCGGATACTCAAAATTATCTCCTTTATACAGAGCATTTACTACCAGTCTTGAAAGTGTGGCTATTCCTAGAGATATTTATCAGGCATTACAAGATGAAAAATGGAAAGCAACAGTCATGGAGGAGATGGAAAGCTTTGGAAAAGAATGATACATGGGAAGTTATGGAGATACCAGTGGGAAAGAAAGCTATAGGCAGTAAGTGGGTGTTCACTATGAAGTGCAAATCTGATGGGAGTATTACAGGTACACAAGGCAAGACTTGTAGCTCAAAGATTCACTCAAACTCAGGGCTTGGACTATGAGGAAACATTTGCTCCAGTGGCTAAACTAAATTCCATCTGAGTTTTGTTATCATTGGCAGTAAACCTAGACTGGAGACTACATCAATTGGATGTTAAGAATGCTTTCTTAAATGGAGAGCTAGAAGAGAAAATCTATATGAGAATACCACTGGGTTTTGAGAAAAATGACACAAGAGGAAAAGTATGCAAGCTAAAGAAATCGCTATACGGTCTTAAACAATCTCCTAAAACTTGGTTTAAGAGGTTTAGTGACACCCTACGTGAGCTTGGATACAAGCAAGGGCAGACAGATCCCACTCTTTTCACAAAGATTGAAAAAGATGGAAGGAGAACAATCCTGATAGTTTATGTAGATGATATCATTATCACGGGAGACAACAACCAAGAGATTGAGAAATTAAAGCATCAACTGAGACAAGCATTTAAGGTAAAAGAGTTAGGAGAATTAAGATACTTCCTTGGATTGGAAGTGGCAAGAAGCAATGAAAGCATCTTCATATCTCAAAGGAAATACATCATAGATTTGCCTCACACAAGGCCAGGTATCTCAAAGGAAATAGACAAACTAGGGTGTAAACTAGCAAGTACTCTCCTAGAGCCAAATTGGAAGATAAAGAAGAGAAAGAAGAATATCAGGTTGACAAAGGGAGATATCAACGTTTAGTAGGAAAGCTTATTTATTTGTCTCACACAAGGCCAGGTATTGCCTATGCTGTGAGCATCATCAGCCAATTCATGCATCTACCAACTAAAAGACATCTTGAAGCAGCTTACCATATTCTTAGGTATCTCAGAGGCACACCTGGAAAATGGTTGTTGTTCAAGAAAGTCAAGATAGAGGAATTATTGGCTTTGCAGATTCTGATTGGGCAGGTTCCATTGAGGATAGTAGATCCACATCAGGGTATTGTATCAAGCTGTGGGGAAATTTAGTGACTTAGAGGAGCAAGAAATAAGAAGTTGTTGCTCGTAGCAGTGCTGAACCTGAATATCGAACCATTGCTCAAGGGATTTGTGAGATAATATGGATAGAAAGACTGGTGAAAGATCTCTCTATGCCTATAACATCTCTTAAACTACTCTATAGTGATAGGAAATCAGCTATTAACATTGTAAACAACCTAGTGCAGCATGACCGGATGAAGTATGTTAGAATTGACAAGCATTTCGTCAAGCAAGAGATGGAAGAAGGAGACATAAGACTCACTTATGTTCTTACTGAAGATCAAGGAGCAGATATCCTAACTAAATCCATGCAAAAACAAGGTTTTGAATCTCTTAGAAGCAAGCTGGGAATGATTGGCATCTATTCCTCAGCTTGAGGGGAGTGTTGGAGGAAGTTGAGGAATTATAGAAGGCTTAGGATTATAGTTCAGTATAATTAGAAAGTTCAATCAGAAGGATAAGGTAGAATAAGGATAATCTAGTCATAAGTTATCCTAATTATTGTTGGTTTAAAACTAATAGCTAAGTTATTGTAATCTACTCTATAAAATAGGAGAATATCTAGGAGAAAAGTTAGGAGGTTTTCTAGCAGATTTTTTAGGACTTCTGTGTATAAATATCTTGCAGATCAATGAAAGTTTTAATGGTGGTTTTCCCTAATTCTTCTACCTAGTTCCTTCATGAATAATCTCATTTCTAATTTTATCGTTTATTATATGGCCTCACATCTATCTGAGCATCTGATAGATTACTAAAGATAATCTACCTTGATTTACTATAAAATGAAGAGAATTACACTGAAAAAAATAGGAAAATGGACTTTTGAGAGGTCCAATCTCTCCCAATATCTTCCTTCCTTCCGAATGCCTTCTCTATTCTACTCTCTTCCTTATTTATATGTTGCTCCAGCTATGCTCCTCTAACAGAATCTGTTGTGCGCACATGCCACCTGCCTGCTCTCCCCATAATGCCCCTTTAACCATTTTTGTTTCTTTCCTCCTCTCCCTTATCCCTATTTTGCCCCTGCTTCTTCCGTCTACGGTAACGGAACTGTATGGGTCTTACGGGTCTTTTATCAGCATCCTTATCTCCTTTATGCTCATTTTGCACATCTTAGTGCTTTGCTACCCAACTTACTGTGCCATATAATGATGTTGGTATTATAGCTATCATTTAAAATTTTCATTTCATTGTTACAAAATCTATCACATAGAATGCTAAATGCACTTTTCCATTTTAAACCATCTTACCTTAATTCTATGGCTAACATCCTCGTTAATCTTTCCATCTTTTGTCGATGATTAATTCAAGATATCTTAACTAATCTTTTCTTGAGATACCTTGATCTTTAAGATTTCCCATAACATCATCTAGGCTTGTATTTTTGCTTAACTTAAATTTTATATATTCACTTTTCACTTTGCTTAACTTAAAACCTTATCAAGTATTTCTCTAGTTCTCAAGCTTAGTATTCATGCATACATCAAGGCACCTTTGCTAGGATATGTTTAGTTAGTTCATCTACTACTAGGTTAGTGATGCGGTCACCAATCAAGAAGTATTAAAATAACATTATGGCACTACTATTTTGGTGATACTGTTCCGGTTTGGTTGGGTCGGCCTTGGGCCGAGTCTTGATTGGTGACTGCAGATTCACAACTCACGTTGAGCTCTCTCTAGCTATCTCATGAGCACATTGCTACTAAGCTTCAATTCATGATCCATATGATTAAGTTTAACTTGTGCGTACACAAGTATTCGCTCAAATTCCAACAGCTCCCACTCGCACATGGTAAACTTGAACCAATCTTCACTAACACATCAAGAACACATAAAAGCAAATGCAGATTCATACAAGGCATATGGGCCGTGACCCTTTGACGAAAGTTGAGTTTTTCTTACTATGCAACTGTTAAGTTAGACATAACAGATTTTCTCAAATCGATGTGACCTACCTACCTAAATAGATAGTCGTCAAAATGACTCCCACTGTCATTAGCATTAATGGTTATAACCATTAAGTTTGCCTAATACCTAAGACTTGTTGTTACGCATGTTTGGCTACTTTCAATCCCTTTTGTGAGTTGAAACTAATTCAAACTCATGAACTGTACCAAAGAACGAGTACTCATGCTTTAAATCGCTATGTAGTGGAGGCTTGTTTCCCTAAGAAACATATGTTCTGGATCGATTCCACATATAAGTGATAGCGTATTCAAACAAAGTCTTTCCTTTTGAACTCACTATCTTACAACTATGAGGTATTTAATTGCCCAACAAAGAAACCAACAGCAAGGAGTGATAATCACATGTCTTATAGCTGAAAGGCAAAATGAAGATTTATGGCATTCAAGATTAGGGCATGTAGGAGAATCAAGAATGAAAAGGTTAGCCAAAGAAGGCTTACTTGGTTCTTTGAGAAATGTATCTCTTTCTACATGTGAATATTGCCTTGCTGGAAAGATGAGTAGGAAACCATTTGGGAAAGGGTCCCGAGTTCAGTTTCCATTAGCTCTAGTACATTCTGACATATGTGGTCCCTTGAATGTGATATCTAGACAAGGGTTTAGATATTTCCTCACATTCACTGATGACTATACTCGTTATACACATGTGTACTTGTTAAAGTTTAAAGGTGAAGCAATGAGTTGCTTCTTGGCATATGTGCAATTGGTTGAGAATCAACTTAATACTACGATCAAATGTCTAAGGTAGATTTATCTATCTTGGAGTTTTCAAAGTAAGATTTCTATTCCGCTATTTTTCTATAAGAAATCTTTCAGTGGTATCAGAGCCAAGAATCAGCCAAATTCGCCCACTTAAATCATGTCTAGTGGAATTCTACCAAGTGTACTCCCACTCAAAGAAATGGTATCGTTCAACTTGGAGCGTATGTCAAGATTTGAATTATAAATACCGTGCAAACGCTGACCAAAACACACATATTTTGGCTGAACTTCTTTAGGAAGTCCTGTCTGGTTCATAGGTCCTGCCTTTCAACTATGCGGTCACCAATCAAGACTCGGCCCAAGGCCGACCCAACCAAATCGAAACAGTATCACCAAAATAGTAGTGCCATAATGTTATTTTAATACTTCTCAGGTTTTAGAATTCTACTTGATTTATGATTCTATTTTATATTTCTACTTGATTTAGGATTCTATTTCATGTTTCTACTTGATTTAGGATTCTACTTCATGTTTGATTAGGATTTTATTTTTATTAGGATTCTAGTTAACTTTTATTTATGATTTATTTTTATTATGATTCTAGTTGGATTTTGTTTTCCAAATATTAAATGGATTTGGATTAGTCAAATACTATAAATATGCCTAGGATCTAGAGTTTGTAATCAAGTTTTTCTTAATCAAATTTCTGCAACCTATTTGGGTTTTCTTAGCAAAACAGTCTTGTTTTTGCGTTTTCTTGAAAGCCAAGCTTTGACCATTGAAGTTTGCTCTTTCAAGGGTTTATTTTGGTGTGTTTTTTCATACACGCGTTACACGCTACGTCAGGTGGTATCAAAGCGGTTAATCAACCAAACAGATGGCCAATCTTGAAGGTAACGGTAGCAACCAGCCTCATGACGGTGATCAGGGGTTGTTCGCAGTTTGGCGAGTAATCGAAGAACAGCGGGAAGTAACTCGTACTATCCAACAACGATTGGAGCAACATAGCAACCAATTGGGCACCTTACTACGAGTTGATGATGACAGGAACCTGAATAATGGGGTGAATCAAGCCGGAGCAGGAAGACCACCCATTAATCATGTCCTTGTTAATCCTAGAAGACCAGTGATTGAAGATAGCGATGAAGAGGATGATTTTGGTCGAGCAATAGCTAACCTTGGTGGTAGAGGGGTTAGGAGGAATGCGCATCAGCACAACCACTGGGGCAACGATGAGTATAAACTAAAAGTTGATATTCCTACCTTTAGTGGAGATCTTGATATTGAGGGGTTCTTGGATTGGATCACTGAGGTTGATCGGTTTTTCGAATACATGGAGATCCCAGATGAACGACAAGTAAAGTTAGTGGCTTACAGGTTGAAGGGCAGTGCATCTGTTTGGTGACAGCCAGTTCAGACATGGAGACGAATGAAGCAACTGTTAAGAGGTAGGTTTTTGCCCCCTGACTATGAACAATATATGTTTGAAGCTTATCAAAGATGTGCACAAGGAATGAAGAGTGTGAATGAATATACCTCTGAGTTTTTACGATTGGCGGAGAGAAACCAATTGTTAGAAAGTGATAATCAACAAGCAGCTCGTTACTTGAATGGATTGAAGCCTGCTATTCGTGATAAAATTGGGGTTCTGATGGTTCTGAGTGTGCAAGAAGCAAGGAACTTAGCTTTAAAGGCTGAGTTAATGTTGAGTGAGAGATCTCGTAATGACAACTATTGTCGGTATAGTGGGAATGAAAATAAACAACCAGCTTTTGATAAAGGCAAGTCGGTTCAAGGAGCGCAACCCTCCAATCCACCCCATACAGTCAACCCTAATAAGGCTACAATGGGGGGAAAACATTCGAGGTACTACTTCTAATCTTCCAAAATCCCTTAATCCTTATGCAAAGCCTATTCTTTTAAAATGTTTCAAGTGCAATGAGGTTGGGCATCGATCTAGTGATTGTCCAAGGAGGAAAACAGTTAACATTGTAGAAAAGGAAGATGTTGCTGAAGAGGAAGTATATTGCGGGCCTGATAGGGAGGATGACGAAGAAGATTATGGATATGGGCAATATACCTGTGTAGTGAGGAAGTTAATGCTATCTCAAAAGAATGAAGATACTACTCAACGGCATAAGCTTTTTCGCACGAGGTGTACGGTGAAAGGAAAAATCTTTGAGTTGATTATTGATAGTGGAAGTCGGGAGAACATCATAGGAAGAGACGTGGTGGCAAAGATGCAGTTAACTCCTGAAAAACATCCAAGCCCTTACATGATTGGATGGATCAAAGAAGTTGGTGGCATACATGTGGATGAACGTTGCAGGGTGCCTTTCTCTATTGGTAAGTACTTTGATGAAGTCTATTGTGATATTGTTGATATGGATGCTTGCCATATTTTATTTGGGAGGCCTTGGCAATTTGATGTGGATGCTAAGCACTCGGGTAGGAAGAACACATATCAGCTTGAGAAAGAAGGTGTGCGTTATACTTTGTTACCCATAGTGGAAAAGAATCAAACCAAAGCTTCTAAAGTGGAGCTTGATTTCGAAGATTATGTTGTCCTAGCAACCTCAATGTTTGCAAACTCAGGTTTGATTTATGCTGCTAACATGTTACATGACAGAAACTCCAAGGTTATTGACTCATACTGGGGTATTTTCCAGTCCCGATGGCTCAAGCATTGCCTCGCAACCCAAGGATGGTGGTGTTTCTTCTTATCGACTTGCGACTGTAAAGGAGATGGAGGTCATGGTAGCAAATCCTTCTACAGTTTATTCAAGCTCTGGCATGGTTGAATCTTAGGCAATAAGAACATATTCACCTTTGCAATTGCAAAAGCAAGATGGAATGTCTAAGAAGGGGAGGAATGTCTTTGCTCATGTTCCCTTAGCAAAAAAGTTCAAGCGGTTTAGGAAAATGTCAAGCAACGGTTGCACAAATAAGAAGTACAAGGCGACATCTGACAAGCATAGGAAGCACAAGTTGTTTGAGGTTGAAGATGAAGTCATGATATTCTTGAAGAAGGAACGGATTCCAGCAGGAAAGCAAAACAAGTTCAAATCAAAGAAATATGGTCATTACAAGATTATGAAGAAGACCAATGATAATGCTTATGTTGTGGATTTGCCTAATCATATGGGTATTTCCAAACATTCAATGTGGCTAATCTCTCTTCGTACTTACCGGATGTGGATTTGTCCAAACAGAATCAAAATTCGAGGTCGAATTTTTTCTCAAGTGAAGGTGAATGATGCGGTCACCAATTAAGACTCGGCCCAAGGCCGACCCAACCAAACTGGAACAGTATCACCAAAATAGTAGTGCCATTATGTTATTTTAATACTTCTTAGGTTTTAGAATTCTACTTGATTTAGGATTCTACTTTATATTTCTACTTGATTTAGGATTCTATTTCATGTTTCTACTTGATTTAGGATTCTACTTCATGTTTGATTAGGATTTTATTTTTATTAGGATTCTAGTTAACTTTTATTTATGATTTATTTCTATTATGATTCTAGTTGGATTTTGTTTTCCAAATATTAGATGGATTTGGATTAGCTAAATACTATAAATATGCCTAGGATCTAGAGTTTGTAATCAAGTTTTTCTTAATCAAATTTCAGCAACCTATTTGAGTTTTTTTAGTAAAACAGTCTTGTTTTTGCGTTTTCTTGAAAGCCAAGCTTTGGCCATTGAAGTTTGCTCTTTCAAGGGTTTATTTTGGTGTGTTTTTTCACACGCGCTACACGTTGCGTCAGTTAGAGATAAGGGCTTAATGTAGATCCTTAATGTAATCCAATTGTAATTGGAAAAGTCTTAGTATATCCTCCACATGTTTTGACTCATGTTTTTATGCCATGATACATAGGGGTGTGCAATCGGTTATAACCGAACCGAACCGCCCAAAAATTACTAACCGAACTGAATTGAATTATCCCTAATAACCGAACCGAACCGACCGATAATCCTAGTATAACCGAACTAACCAAAACCGAAATAACCGAACAATAAAATGCAATAACCGAACCGAACCGACAATAGCAGAGAGTTCCCAATCCCCAATCTGAACCGATAATCCTAGTATAACCCTAGTATAACTGAACATGAAATCAAAACGATTTTCTAGTCCCCAATCAGAATTTCCAAAACAAATGAACAAGAATCAGAGATAGCCAGAGTTTCCCAATCGAAATTTTCCAAAACAAGTGAACAAGAATCACTGAATCAGAAAGAAATATGTAGCGCTTGGGAAGAAAAAGGGCCTGGTCAACGAGCTTCAAAGTGCATGTCGTCGATTGCCCCTCCGCCACTTCGGTAGTCGCCGCCATGGCCCAGATCTTGGAATAGCCCTCGTCCATTGTCCAAGCACAAGGAAAAGAAGAAATGAAGGCGAGGGATGGTGGGGTGAGGGTTAGGGTTCGATTTGGTCGGGTGTGGGTTTCGTGTTTTGGGGCCGCCGAAATCGATCTCGCAGTCTCGCTTGCGAGTGGGAGGGTCGTGGGAGAGAGAGAGAGAGAGAGAGAGGGAGAGTGAGAGTGAGAGAGAGAAGGGGGGTGCAGTTTCAGCAACATTCGTAGGCGAGGGTGGGGGGAGATAGAGAGAAAGAGAGAGAGAGAGAACTCAGAGAGAGGGGGGGGGGGAGTGTGAGTGTCGCGGGTCGGGTGGGTTCCGTGTTTGGGGGGGGGGGGCGGTTATGCTGATTTGCTCAACCGATTAGTTCGATTAACCGAATGACCGAAAATTGGAAATATTGCTAACCGAACCGAACCATCTCATAAAAAAACTGAATCGAATTAATCGAACTAAATTATTTCATCAAAAAAACCAAACTGAACCGACCAATTTGGTGGGTTCAGTTCGGTTTATCCGAACTTCTGCTCACCCCTAATGATACATCTTTTTAATTACTTGGACACAAGCAATTTTGAATTCTCTAAGACCCTTCGTAAGACTTTTATTGGAAACTTTGTCATAAGCTTTTCCCAAATATATAAATACCATATTTAAATCCTTGCATTTATTTCTATATCTTCTCATTAGACGCCTTAGCAAGTATATAGCTTCTAATGTTGACCTATCAAACATGAATTCTAAATTACTTGCACACAAGCAATTTAGAATTCTCTAAGACCCTTTGTAAGACTTTTATAGGAAACTTTGTCATAAGCTTTTCCTAAATATATAAATACCATATCTAAATCCTTGCATTTATCTCTATATCTTCTCATTAGACGCCTTAGCAAGTATATAGCTTCTAATGTTGACCTATCAAACATGAATTCATATTGGCTTTTATACACTTTGGTTTTTGTCTTAATCATTTATGTCAGTCACTCTCTCCCAAAGTTTCATAGTGTGGCTAATTAGATTGATTCCTCTATGATTTTTACAACTTTGAACATCTCTTTATTCTTATAAGTAGGCACGAAATTACTCTTTGTCACTCGTTTGACACCCTTTTTTGATTTAAGGATCACATTACACAATTTTGTTAATTGAGAAATGCCATCTTCTCCCATGCATTTTCATTCTTCTACTGTGATATTATTTGGTTCAGTTGCTTTACTATTCTTTATCTTTTTCAATGCTTGCTTTATTTGGTTTGGAAATATGCATCTATAGAACATTTAATTCCTCTCTTGGATAACTTTAAGAATACACCTTTAGTCATAGGCGAAAGGCACTGTGACATTATATTGCTTGAGGCATTACGTGCCCAAAAAAGAGCTCGTTTGAGTAAAGCAAGGTGCCAAATTGACAAAAAATTAATAACCTTATTTGGTGTGGAAAAAGATAAACAGATAATGTTGTAAGACTTAAAAAATACTCCCAAATACAAATTCTATTAATAAAATGAAAAAAATAATTGTGGGATCTTGCAAAAGTTGAATAATGTTCAAACAAGCATTTTTGGGATTTTGAAAATATATATATTTCCAAGCTAGATATGTTTATCTACTTAATGAAACAAATTCTAAAGCCATTTGTTGTAACAGTAGTGTCAATACTAAAAAATGTAATATATTATGAAGCAAATAAAGAATGAATAGACACTAAGTAATTGTGCAATATAATAACCATCAATTGCTCAATTATAAGCTCAACTGCATTAGTATGTCGAGAGAAATAGATAGGGCGACCATCAAAGGGATTGCCAACCACCTTCTCATGTGTCGTTGAAGAGGAGCAACCTTGAAGGTTAACTATGTGCCATCATGCAATATGGGTTCATCGACAAGTGACTTCTCTCGCTAGAACCCCTCCTTACCAAAACCCCTCTATAGGTGAGAGCTTTGTCCAATCTTGAGTCTTTTCCCCAACTTGCCTTCTTGTGATCTATGTCATGCTGACCTTTCCAGGTACAAAAGAAGAGAAAGGGAAGAAATTGGGAAGACAACTTATAGTGATCAATATTGGCTCAACAATGATTTTCATTCTTACACATTTTACTTATATTCTCCTATTTGTTTTGTCTTGTAAGTTGCTCTTTGTATAACTCTTTTGATTTTTAGGGCCAATTCTTCTTTATCTTCTTTGTATGTCTAGGCAAGTGTCTTTGACGCTTGTCACCTCATTTGAGGTTCTTGCTTGGGCATCGCCTAGTTAAAGTCGCTCAACCTAGAGGTAGACAAGGTGCTTCCATTGAACCTAGAGGGAGCTTGAGTTGCTAGGCGAGCGAGGCATTTTCCTTTCACTACACATCTCTTTTCCATCTTTCTTTGATTGCCCTCTCATTTATTAGTCTTTTTTTTTTTTTTTTTTTGTCTTTTATGTCGTGTTTCCATGTACTAGTTGGTTTCACAATATCAATGATGGAACACAACTATGTCAATTATTTTCTTTTGCTGCTATCTCATGGAAGTTTTCTGTATGAAGATGATGTTGGAACTTTTATGCATCATTCCTTCACTAGAGGGTTACTTTAAGAAAGGCATCTGACGTAAAATTTTGCCATATTGTTCTTTTCCATAGATTTGTATTGTTAGTGTGACTTTGAAAAGTCAATTGACATTTTGAATGTTGTTCCTTAGTAATCCTAACTTGGTTAGAATATGGTGCAGTTTATGATGAATTTCACTTGGGTCAAATCCTTCTTGTTTTCTTTTCTTATATATATATATTTATGTATATATCTTAACCCATGTTTTGTGCCAAGTCATTGGTTAAACTGTCGTAAACTTTTGAGTTTGCTTTACTACCTGCCTTATTGGCCTTTTTTTTTAGGGGGTGGGTGGGGGGCGCAAAATATACATCTTTAGGTTTCTTCATTACAATATTTATGTGAAGTCTTGTAGCAACTCTCTTAGTTTTGAGTTTTTCTCCTTCTCCTTCTATTTATTTTTGGGAAAAGATAAAATTTTATTAAATTTAGATGAAGACAAGAACAACATATTCAGCAGAACATTATCCCTATACCTCCAAAAACACCCAGAAACCGTGATGAAGGAACCAAAACCACCACTACACAGAAACCAAAACTGCAACTGGTAATGAGTGTGCTGAAAATGATAATTTGCCTCCTGAAACTGAGACCAAATCATAGCCACCACTGTTAGAAATGCAATTGATCTCCACTCATAAGAAGCTGAGAACAGGAATATGGGAAAGAGGGATCCCATGCTTGAATCCAATAAAATAGATGTGTAATAGCCAGCCTGAACAAGTCAGCTGAAGGGAACCAAAATATCATTGAAAACCACTCTAATTCTTTCAAGTCACGAATGGTATTGTAGGACATTTTTCTTCTTTCTCTTCATTCCACCACCGAGACTGTTTTTGATTTCGGACATTTTCCATTGACTTTCCTAAAACTACTTTTGCTGTATTTCAAATAACAGTAGCCCTTTCAGTCCACATTTTGCTAGCTTTTTGTATAGTCCAATCTCTTCTTGTATACACTTTTTTCCTTGGAAAATAACCTTTTAGATACCACCATCTAATTTTTGGGCTTTGTTTTGTATCAATTTTTTTCTCCTCCATTTGTTGATATGGATGCCAATAACTTTACAATTCATACAATATAAGTGGTCTGCTTGTCCCATAAGAAAGTAGTCTATAGATAGTTGATAAGCCATTTCATATGTAATCAAGTGCTCTTCTTGTTTCTTAAACCTAGTTTGGTTGTGATGTTGTCATATGTTCTGGCAAAATCCAAAATGACTTTACCCCTTTATTTCATTCCCCAAATCCATAGCCTCCACGTACATCTCCCTGTCCATTCTCTTGAATCTCTTCTCACCCCATATGACCATTTAGGTCACCTCCAATAGTGATCTTCTATCCTCTAGGTATTTGATATGTTGACCCCTCTAAACCTTCCCAAAATTTTGTCATTTTCCCCTCTCCTAACCCAACTTGTGGTGCTTGCACTGACAATATTCATAATCCCTTCTCCTAGAACAACTTTAGCTCCAATAATTCTGTCCCATATTCCTTTCACACCTACCACCCCATCCTTTAAAGTCTTACATATAATGATGCCCGCTTTGTGCCCAAACTAAATGTCCTCTTGCTAACTGAGAGGAGAATAATCATGAAGAATGCCGTAGAAAGGATTGAAGGAGTCATTCTATTGACCTTGGAAATTTTTCCTAAAAATGGGATTACAAAGAATACTATTATAGGATAAATAAGACTTTTTCTTGATTTTGACTATAAGGATATTGGGAGATACCTCTCTTTGTCGATTATTATCCAAGCGTGCCTGTAAGAACTGTGCTTGGTAAACCTTTAACTTTATTTACCAGCCATGTGATCCTATCTTGTGTGAAGGTCATAAGGTCACTCTCAGATGGCCATGACAACACCAAATTCTATAGGTTTCATCTAAGTGTTGTTCTGAGTGGGACAAGCAATGACATTAATAAATGCTTTAAAACATACTCTCATTGAGTCCCTGGCCAAAAGTAGTGAATGCATGAAAACTGCTTTGTGAGAATGTCGCTAGTGCTTGGGTATGAGGCTAATGCGCTTTGTGTCTTGGGCCATATGTGGGGAATCCCCATATTCTACTTGGATGAGTGGATGGTCCACGTATAGTATTGTCTTAACTTTTTTATAGTTGGCATGTGGAAGTGCATTACCAAATTGATATCTTGTGGAACTGCCATGATCATGAGGTTGGGCCATATAAACATGATTTGATAGTTTGTTTTTCCAACTCATTAATTGATACCTCATAATGTTGCATGATTTACTTTGTGTCATGCACGCTTTAGAGTCATTCTTATAATAACTGCTAAAGAAAGTCTGATAAATGGTATGGTCTTGTTAGGTTGCCACTCACTTGAAAGTTATCAAACAAGTTTGTGTTATTTCAAAATTCGAATTGACACTTATCACAGTAAAATGATGCTTACTACTATTGCTGCCTTTTTTTTTTTTGAGCCTTTTCTTTTGAACTATATGGTATGTATAGTATTTTTATTGTGCCAAATTAAATATCTGATTGTGTAAATTGTTTATGTAGTTTGGAGTTCTAGTTTTTGACTATGTGAATACATTATGCAGATCAATTACATATTATCATTTGAAGAGATCACTTTGAAGTTTATTAGCATAAACGAACAGGTAATTCATCTTTTGTTTTTTGCTATAGAATATTTATCTGTATATTTTAGGTGTATGTTGTTTTTTAATGTGTGTAATTTTGCACTTAGTATAGGAGAACTCTGTTCAATTGATGGGTTTTAGACCATCATTTCTATGTAGAGTATAACTATTAATGCAACAGTAACAATCACAAACCCTTTCCCATCAGGTAGGATTGGTGAAGACTATAAATATTGATATGAGAGATAAAATTTTTCCTTTCTAATGATTTAAATTCTTATATGAGTTGGTTGATCAATAATTTGATATGGTATCAGGGTAGGCAAAAGGTCCTGTATTCATACCTCTCCACCAACCTAATATTTAGATAGTTGATTGGTCCAATTATGAAGGGAATTTCAGCCATGCATGAGGGCATGTGATGTGTTCAAACTTTACTATCAACTCAATATTTTAGATAGTTGCATGTGTTTGATCCAATTATGAAGGAATGTTTGGTCATGTGCGAGGGCATGTTGCAAGTGTAAATATTTACATAAATGATAAAGCTTCCCCTATTTCTTACAGTTTAAGGTTTTAGATGCATTGTTAGCCAATTATTTTAACGATTTTAGTCTTGCATAAATGTTGTGCCCCAATTTGGTGGCTTCTTTATATAATATACTTCACAAAACAAAAAAGAAAAAAAGAAAGAAAGTAATGTGTTTAAAATTATAAAGTTGACCAAGTTTAGGATTTATGAGTTTCTTATAGTTTGGTTGCATGGTTGTGAGCCCTTCACATTTTTAACATTGTTTCCTTTCTGATACCTGGATAAATTGTATTAATGCTATTATGAATCGCCATGCTTCTAATTTTCTAGATGGTGTCATCATGCCGTGTTATCTTCAGCCTGTTCAAGTATAATCAATTTTGGTAACGATAACATGTGATGAATTTTCATTTTTCCTACCTAATCGGCAGACAATTATATTGTGGAATATATTTTTCTGTTTAAATACTGATATATATGTTGAACCACTCAACACAATGCATAATCTGAACTGTTTTCTAATTAACATTATGCTTTACACTGTTTACTTTAGCTGAATATATACATTTGTAATTATCATTGTCTATTTGTTATCACAATGACAGCTGTTCCTTGTGTGCATCTGTCAATATCTTGAACACATTAAGTGCAAAGATTACACATATTGGTTAGTTCGTTCTCTGGTAGGACCAATGCTGCCCCTTGTGGTTGTGCGTAAATCCTTGTGGTTATGCATATCCTTGAACAAAACAACTCTAACCATCTTATTTGTTAGCTGGTTTGAAATTTCTATAAACTGACTCATTCTAGTGTTGTCTATTTGAAGTAATGAAGGAATTTGATATGTTTATTTTCACTGCCTATGCAATGCTAATACATTCATTTTTCTGTTCTTAAAAAGGCATGATACTGGGTATTCTGTCAAGGATTTCAAATTCTGATTGTTTCTGGATATTGTTTATTGGCTTTGCCTAGGTTATGTTTATGTTCCAGTCAATTCTAGTGGAAGGTTCTCATTAGTGTTGTCCTATGTTACATGGATTCTCCTTAATTAGTGAAATATCAGTGTCAGACAGCATTTGGGATAGTATATTGGATATGTTTCTGAAATGGTTTGGTTGGAAAAAAAAATTCTACGGAGCTATCAATAGAACCTGCATTCTATGCTCACCACTCAGTAGACATTTTTTATAAATTTCATTAAATAAATGAAAAATATTAAAGAATTTTAGTTTAGCCATAACTTCATGTCCATGGAGATATGATTAGACGACTATGATTAGACCCACCCCTGCAACTTCACCCGACACTGGAACCTGAGTCCGTGTTAGATAGCCATTGTCTGCTTTGATTCAATTTACTTTTTTTGTCCACGCATACATATCTCTTACAGGAGATTATCCTGCTCTTCTCACTTGGAAGTATATTTCTCTGCCTGCCTCATTGATTTCATCCTTTCATTATGTCTTCATTTATGTTGGTTGTAATATGTTTGTATCTCGTTAGAGTCATGTCATGAATTAAAATTTACTATTTAACACTCCCATTCTTTTAAATCTGACTTATCTTTATTTCATACTGGAATAAACATGACATGAGTTTTTTGACACGTGGTTTATGATTATATATGTGGTTTTTTGCTTCATGCAGGATCCTTTGAGGACCTTTTTGTTGCGGAAACTTGATAATCTTGCAAAAGATGACAAATGCCAAGTAACTATGATATCCACTTGGGCAACTGAATTATACCTGGACAAGGTTTTGCTTCTGCATAATTTAACCCTTGAATGAATAAGATAGCAGTCTTGTTTGTCTTCTGCTTTGGTTAATTTTGTATTTCTTAAACAAACTGGGTTTTGACATGATTTCCTCGCAGCAACTGTTGGTTGCTTTTGTCTACTTACATATTATCAGGGATGAGTCTGTTGGGAACTTTTTTTTTTTTTTTTTGATGAATTGTTGAGACCTTTTTCTTTGTTTATTTCTTCCTTCCCTTATAATCTTACAGTTGGTTGGCACCAATGAGGGAAGTTGCTTGCTTCCAGTTTCATCTATGTTATTTATCCATGGCAAAATGCTATACACTAACAATTATTCAAAATTATACTTGGTTCTGCATTATTTAATTAGGATTTTGTTTCTTGCATTGATCTGCCAACCAATTGCCTTGAACTGGGAGTTTATTTTACTTTATTTTTGTTGGGACCAAACTCTGGTCGAGTCATGGGGCAATTAGGAAGGATGCAAAATCAATGTTACCATAATTACAGACCACCCCATGGAACCATGATGGTGTGTCTGCACACATCTTAATGATGGTGCATCTGCACGCATCACAATATAGACTAATCCTGACTGAGAGGAAAGATGATGTCATGAACCTAGGGTTTAGCCTAGGATTGGAATGACAATCGGAAGGAGCTGATGAATAGAATCAAGAATAGAATACTTGAGAGGAAGAAATAGACAGAAATGGGGAAAGAATGTAGAGAGAAATGGGGGAGAGAAATAGAGAGAAAATGAGAGGGAGATTGTAGAGAATTGTAGAGAGAGAATTAGAAATTCATTTAATCAATTCAAGCATATTCATCTCTTCTTACAATGGGCCTTTTTATAGGCATAGGTAGCTCCTTAACTAATTTCTAATAGCACCCATGTGCTCCTAACAAACAACCAAATATCTCCTAACAAACTAATATAAGCCTATTACAATATTACCCCTTTATTATATCCCTATCACAATATTACCCTTCTAATCCTCCTAGGGACATGACAATTTCCCCCCATTTCAATGTTTCTTGTCCCCAAGAAACTTATTACCACCTAGCCGTTGCTTCTTTATTCAATGCCCATCTTCACCCAGTAGTTTCTTCTTTGCTTTTCCTTCTTCTTATCTTGTTTTTCCCTTTTCTTTTGCCTTCTCTTTTCTTTCTCCTCAGCAGCAACAACATTATGGCTTGCTACCACACCAATGGAAACATGAACGAGCAAAACATCAAGGGCCTCGATCCCTTCAACAAAGAAGTCCTTCCCTTTCTTCCTTTCATCTTGTTTCGCTTTATCCTTCTGGGTCCTCCATTGCTCCAGATGCGCCGTCAATCCTACAACCCCATCCTCCAACTCTTCGGGTTGCAATGTTAACTTTGCTTTGTCTTGTGTGCTCGTGCCAATGACATACATGTGGGATGTTCCAAGAAAGGTGTCTAGTGCAATTCTTTGTTCCTTCTCTTTGGACTCCTTATTTTGCTATTTCAGGAGATCAATGGCATCAGGAGTCTCAGCATTAGTGGCAGTGCTTGAGAGACTGCCAATTGATTGAGTGCCATCTTCCACTTTCTCCTCCCCAATCTTTTCTTCCATGTACTCCTCAACCTTCTCCATAGCCAAGACTAAGGGAGTAGTATGTTTAGACCCTTTCATATCTTCAGTAAGGGTCTCCTTCAGTGGAAATACTTTTACTTGCTAGTAGTTGGAGTACATTAAGGATTTACTTTTAGCAAGGCTGTCCTTCTTCAGCTGCTCCACTTTAAGGAATTTCTTCCTTGTTAAAACTCCTGCGATAATCATCAAAGTATTTAATGAGAAAGTTGTAATGATACTTCTTGATTTACATCACAAACTCCTGTAGCTTCTCATGGAACATACGACCAAATTCCGCACACTCTTCATGAATCCCACTGCTTGTTCCTTTGCCCCTTCGGCTAGACTCATTCTCAAACTTTTTTCCCCATGTTTGATTCTTCCGGTCAACTGAAAATGCAGCATTTTTCTACTACCATTGAGGATCTGATTGTCTGACGTGGGCACTGCTTCCCAAAACCTCCCTAGTAGGACACCCTATTGAAAATGCAGCCTTCTTTGGCTGCCATTGAGGCTCCATTCCAACTGAAAATGAAGAATTCTTCTGCTGCAATTGAGGCTCCAATGGTCTCCTAAGTGCACTGCTCCTCTTAGCCCATTTTTCACAATCAACATACTTTGAAGACCAAGGAGCTATATACATACTGCCCTTCTTCGCCTCTCCAATTCCAACAAAGTTAACAAGAATTCAAAGTCGAAATTACCCCGTGTTTACCTTACTAGCAGCCTAGAATTTGATTGGAATTATCACATACGGAATTCCTCCACTGATTCGCTGCCCAATCCCTTCTCCAGAGCCACAGACAAGTTGCCTTAATCCTTCTCAATCTGGGCCAGAACTGTTCGTCCACCTTCTACCACCCAATTAGTCTTGCAATCTTGGACTTTAGCCTCTTATAATTTGGCCAAGACCCCACAGAATTTAGCGGCAGTAAGAGGAATTGGAAGCTAGGCAGTGGTTGAGATCTGTTGCTAAGGAGCAATAGCCAAGATCGCCTGGGTTTGCTTGCCTCAATCACACACAACAACTTGGATCCAGCTACTAGGACAACTGTAATTTACACACTGCTGGAATTGAAGGCTAAGGATGTTCACAGAATTGGCCGAGGGTCACTCACCTGTGGCGCCTTCTAAGTTCGAACTGAGGGTGCTCGCTTGCTTGGAGATTAACACCTCCCAACACCTACCCACCTTCCAGATGTCCAGAGTCACTGGAACATCTCTTGAATCTGTTTCACCTTCCTTGTTTGTCTTCAAGATCCGATCGGAACTATTTGGTCTTGCTTGCCCACAACACCAAGTCGCTTGCACCCCCAGATTCGTTCGTGGACCTCGTTTAATGCCAAGAACACTATTGGCCTTGCTCGTCTCACCGTGCTGGACCCAATTGTGATTGCCCAGTTCTTGGTCAGAGGAATTCGGTTGGAATTCTCTGGGTCTGCCTCGTTTTCTTGCTCTAGAAAGAATTGCCCGCCACAATTCTACCTGGAGTCTTGCGGAATTTGGGCTGGGTTTTGATTGCTTCAAGCTCGCCCTTAAAAGTTGTCAGACGCACCTTCGGAACACTAGACCAAGTTGTTTCCCAAAGTCGGACAACAATTTCTGGTCGCTACTCCGCTTAGCCTTCAAGACTCAAGCTAAGAATTACTTACTCATTCAAGTTTGCCGGAATCACTGCAATTCACCGATCGACCTTTAATTGTCAGTACTTCGCTCGGTCTATCTTGCTACCGATATTGTTGGAGAACTTCTAGGAATCACAACTAAGGAACGTGGCTCCGCGTCAGATCTTAATAGGGTCGGAAAATGAACCCAAATCGTCCGAATTACTACTCGATTAATTCCACCGATAATTGAATCAAAATCACGCCCAAAGATTGACTGCTCTGATACCATTTGTCATTGACCTAGGGCTTAGCCTAGGATTGGAATGATAATCGAAAGGAGCTGATTAATAGAATCAAGAACAAAATACTTGAGAGGAAGAAATACACAGAAATGGGGAAAGAATGTAGGGAGAAATGGGGGAGAGAAATAGAGAGAAAATGAGAGGGAGATTGTAGAGAATTGTGGATAGAGAATTAGAAATTTATTTAATCAATTTAAGTATATTCATCTCTTCTTACAATGGGCCTTTTTATAGGCATAGGTAGCTCCTTAACTAATTTCTAACAACACCCATGTACTCCTAACAAATAACCAAATATCTCATAACAAACTAATATAAGCCTATTATAATATTACCCCTTTATTATATCCCTATCACAATATTACCCTTCTAATCCTCCTAAGGACATGACAGATGATTGAAGAATCTAAAAAAAAAAAAAAAACTAAATAAAAAATCTAGGGTGCTAGTATAAAAGCAATCTAAAGCTAGGGATCTTAAATAAAAAAACTCACCTGGTTGTTCTTATTCTGGTTACTGTTGTATTTATCTTTAAAATACTGGTGAATATATATAAATGTATACATTTCTAGTTGAACCATGACCCTTAATTATGCTCCAACTAAGTGTACACCCTCGTATTGTATATGTAGGAAACATTTTATTGCCTAACCTACCCATGCCACTTTTTATGTACTTGTACCACATGTGATAGATCAGATTTTTGTATAAGAGATTGTCCTTGAATTTGAGTCTATGATGTGAATTAATGTGGATGAGGATATTAGATATGTTAATGTGTTAAAGCTGGGAAGAGAAATGTAATACACATTTAATTGAGATTAAATGATGTATTAAGAGCGAGAAATAATTAACGCAACTTAGAGAAATGAGAATTTAAAGTTGGGTTAATTAGTTAAATGTGGAGTAGGTATTCTTGAGGCATGTGGAGATTTAAATGTTCAATACCAAGACCTTATATATTGAGTCAATATTATGGTATATAAGGTCTATTGGAAAGTTAATGGGTAATTGTGGAAGATTAAAATGAAAGTCATTAGATTAAATGAGATGAATGGCGTGCCACTAAAATATGAGATTAGTGGGCAAGATGAATAAAGAGCACTGGCTATAGTGAAATCAATGGTTGGAAATAATATAAAATGGAAGATGGCAGATTTTGTAGAGAAAATTGTGGGCAAATAAAAAGAGAAATAAAAGTAGAAATTATTTAGCTTCTTGAGGAAGTTAAACTTGGTGATGCATAATGATGTGAAATGACCATGCTGGAAAGATGACCAAGATTAAAGTTGTAAATTTAAGCCATTAGATTTAAACATGATCAATGGTTAAGGAATTTTCTAGCAATTAAAGAAAATGGAGAAAATAAAAGAAAATACGAAAAAATATTAGTTAGCAGTTGGGATGAATCCTACCCATTTGGATTAAAATGAAATCAAGGATAGGATTAGGCCTTGGGTAGAGGCTATATATAGAGGCAAACAAGGGCACTTCTATTTAAAAATAGAGGTTTAAGCAAGATCAAGGCTAGATTTGCATCATTAAACTAGGGTACTTTTGTTTAAATAGCTTGAAAGGAAATATGGATTGCATGCTTGATTTTCATGACAAATGTGATAAGATGCATATTTAAGCAAGACATGGCTTTGGATGATGTACATAAAAACATGAGTGCGAGATTCAAATGTATGGATGTGAGATCTTGATGTAGCGTAGGAAGCGATTTAAACTAGTTTCACGTTGAAACTGAAGACAAAATCAAATATAAGAGAAGAAATATGATATTATTCTAAAGCTGCTTTTTAATACTTAGAACAAGAATATTTATAGGCTAATCCTAAACCTTAATTCACTAGGAAAATGGATTCCTAGCTGAATCAAGAAGAGAAAAACAAAGTCAAATCCTAACTAAAGTAGAAAACTGAAATTCTAATTGAAGGATAAAACTAAAAGTAAAATCCTAACTGTAGTAGGAATGTGAAAGGCTCATCTGGCTTCTTTCGGACTCTTTTGTGTTGGATGTTCCACGTTAGTCCCCTCCACTTAAGAAAAACCCAACCTCGAGTTTTCATGAAGATTAGGGTACGAGGGTTTATCTAGGAATGATAGGTATAAAGATCTGCAACATTGAACATCTTGGATATACCCATGAGTCTGGAAAATCTACGACATAGGCATTATCATTGATCTTCTTCAAAATCTTGTAAGGACCATATTTTTGGGCTGTAACTTGTTATAAGTGCCTGCTGGAAATCTCTCCTTTTGCAGAAACACCAACACATCATCTTTAACTGAAAACAACTTCTCTTTACAATGTCGATCAGTAGCTTGTTTGTCCTTAGAGTTAGCTTGTTGCAACTTCTGCTTCACATCTTCCTGCACGGTCTTCCACTGTTCTCCCATATGGTGAGTAGCTACGTTGATTCCTAGATCCTTTGGAAGCTTGATTAGATCCAAAGCATGCTGCAGTGACTTCTGATACAGGACTCAAAATGGTGATTGTCCTGTGGCACTGTGAATAGCATTGTTATAAGAAAATTCTGCCTGTGCTAGTGCTAAATCCCATTATCTAGGCTTATCACCACAGATGCTTCGAATGAGGTTGCCCAGAGCTCTGTTCACTGCTTTTGTCTGCCCATCTGTTTGAGGGTGGGTTGTATCATCCGCATGTAAAGGACTACTTCTTTGAAGAATAATTTAGTAATACCATTCGCATTAGCAGTCTTCTTGCAAGGGATGAACTGAGCCATCTTTGAGAACCTATCAACAACAACAAAAATAGAGTCCATACCTCGTTGAGTTCTTGGTAAACCTAACACAAAATCCATTGATAGATCCCCCCAAATAGCTTTAGGAATAGGTAAAGGCATGTATAACCCTGTATTCTTTGACTATCCCTTAGTAGTTTGGCATATGTAGTACCTTTGTGCAAATTTGGTTGCATCCCTCTGTAATTGTGGCTAATAAAAATAATCACTAACCGCAACAATGGTTTTATCATGACCAAGATGACCAGCTAGACCCACTCCATGCAAGTCTTGAATTAGCTTTTCCCTTAGAGAGGAACGAGGTATGCAAAGTTGATTTCCTTTCATCAAGTACCCCTCGTGAATGTGAAAATCATCTGTAAGTTCGTTGCTATTGCACTTCCCCCAAAGAACTTGGAAATCCTCATTTGTTACATACAAATCCTTCAGTCGTTCAAA
Source organism: Diospyros lotus (assembly GCF_014633365.1). Taxonomy (NCBI): domain Eukaryota; kingdom Viridiplantae; phylum Streptophyta; class Magnoliopsida; order Ericales; family Ebenaceae; genus Diospyros; species Diospyros lotus. Next base: position 9,228,376 of record NC_068344.1, on the reverse strand, counting down.
ACCCACAACTTCTGTGATCATTGTTAGCAATAAGTCTGCTTGTTTGCTTAAAGCATCTGCAACTTTGTTCTGCACTCCCGACTTGTGCTTCAGTTTAAAAGAGAATTTATTCAAAAACTGAGACCACCTAGCATGCGTATCACTGTTGATTCTCTTCTGGCTATTCAAGTACTTCAAACTTTCATGATTTGAGTACAGAACAAATTCTCACCCAACCCGATAATGCTCCCACATTTTCAAAGCTTAGACGACATAAAAGAATTCCTCATCATATGTGCTCCACTTTCGCCTTGGTTCACTCAACTTCTCACTGAAATATGCTATGGGCCTCTTCTCTTGGGACATGACGACCTCTATGCCTACTCCACTGGCATCACATTCCACTTCAAATAGCTTGTCAAAATCTGGTAGCGCCAATACTGGAGCAGTACACAACTTTTCTTTTAACACAGCAAAACTAGTGTGGGCTTCCTCTCCCCAATGGAATTTCCCCTTCTTCAAACACTCGGTTATGGGTGCGGTGATGTTACTAAAGTTGCGTATAAAACGCCTGTAGAAAGTTGCCAGTACATGGAAACTTCGCACCTCAGTGATAGTTTTTGAGTTTTGCCATTCTCTAATGGCTCAGATCTTTTCTTCATATCCTTTCAGCACTATCAATAAAGCCCAAGAATAGGAGTTTATCTGTCATGAAACTACACTTTTATTGGTTCACACACAACTTATTCTCCTGTAAGATTGTTAGCACTTCCCTCAAGTGCGAAAGGTGCTCTTGCTCGGATCTACTATAAATTAGGATATCATCAAAATATAACAACAACAACAACATATCTAGCCTTTATTCCACTATGTGGGGTCGGCTACATGAATTCTAGACTTCCATGTATTTATGTCTTTTGTCATATCTTCATTTAGGTCCATACACTTCATATCAAACTTTAATGTCTCTCCCAAACTCTTATTGGATCTACCTCTACCTCTTTTTTTGACTAATTGTTCCATTTTATCAACTCTCCTTACAAGAGCGTCTCTTAGTCTCATTCTCACATGACCAAACCATCTTAGTCTAGTCTCTCTCATCTTCTCCTCAATTGGCACTACTCCTACCTTATTACGAATAATCTCATTTCTAATTTTATCTTTTCTTGTATGGCCGCACATCCATCTTAACATCCTCATTTCTGCTACGCTCGTCTTTTGCTCATGTTGGTATTTGATTGCTCAACATTCTGAGCCATACAACAAGATTGGTCTTATAGCTATCCTATAGAATTTTTCTTCAATTTTAATGGGATTTTACCATCACATAACACCCCCGATGCATTTCTCCATTTTAGCCAACTTGCCTTAATTCTATGTGTGACATCCTCGTGAATTTTTCCATCTTTTTGAATCACTGATCCCAAATATCGAAAATGGTTTTTTCTTTATAAGATTTGGTCTTCCAATTTTATTATAACATCCTCCACTCTTGCATTCTTACTAAATTTACATTCCATATATTTTGTTTTCTTTCTACTTAATTTAAATCCCTTAGATTCTAAATTGTTTCTCCACAACTCAAGCTTAGTGTTCACTCCTTTTACTTCATCCACCAACACTTGTGTCATCTCCAAATAGCATACAACATGGCACCTCTGTCTGAATGTCTTTAGTGAGTTCATCCATTACTAAAGCAAATAAATATGGACTTAGTGCAGAACCTTGATGCAGTCCCATTGTAATTTTAAATGGTTCAGTATCTCCTCTTCATGTTCTGACCCTTGTCTCTGCATCGTGATACATGTCCTTAAAGGGTTGTATATATGCTTTTCAGACTCTTTTCTTCTTTAAAACTATCCATAATACTTCTCTAGGGACCTTATTATAGGCATTTTCTAGATCTATAAACACCATATGCAGGTCCTTCTGATGATCCCGATACCTTTCCATTAGGCGTCTCAGTAGGTATATAGCTTCCATTGTTGACCTACCAGGCATGAAACCAAACTGATTTTCCAAGACCTTTGTTTCTTTTCTGAGCCTCTGCTCTGGGGGTGTTCGCGGTGTGGTTTGGCCGGTCTGAATCATTTTCAGCACGCCAAACTGTTAGTGCGGTTTTTCAGCTAAATCAGACCACGGTCTGGTTTGGGTTCGGCCAAACCGCGGTTTGAAATGCTACTTAAAATAACTAAAAAAGATATTTAAAAATGGTAAATAAAGACACAAATATTGGTAAATAAAGACAATTAAATGTAAATAAATAGGAGCAAAAAATAAAGACAAAATAGTGTAAAAAATAAATAGGATGGGGCTGCCAATTATTAGATTTTTATAATAATAATTTTTTTATAATTTTTTTTTTTATTTTCCTGGAAACCGAACTGCCAACTGTGCAAACCGTAAACCACGCGGTTTGGACAGAATCCAAACCGTTTTCGACCGCCAAAAAAAAAAAAACTGATCGGTTTGGTTTGGTTCGGTTCGGTTTGGCCGGTTTCCGCGGTGCACCGGTTTTTTTGAACACCCCTAATTTGCTCTATTACTCTCTCCCAGAGTTTCATGGTATGGCTCATTAACTTAATTCTTTTGTAATTTTCATAGTTTTGAACGTCTCCTTTGTTTTTGTATATAGGAACCAAAGTACTCTTCATCCACTCATTTGACATCTTTTTTGATTTAAGGATCGCATTAAATAACTTCGTTAGACAGGAGATGCCCTCTTCTCCCATGCATTTTCATGCTTCTATTGGTATATTATCCGGTCCCACCGCTTTATGATTTTTCATCTTTTTTAATACTTGCCTTATTTCATTTGAATTTATGCGTCGATAAAATGTATAGCTTATGTTCCATTCGGAGTTACTAAGATATCCCAACCTAACTCTTGTGTCGCCACTAGTATTGAATAATTTTGTGAAATACTCCTTCCATCTCTCCTTAATCGCTCCCTCATTCACTAATACATTTTGGTTTTCATCTTTTATGCATTTCACTTGATTTAGATATCTTGTTTTTCTTTCTCTTGCTTTAGCTAATTTATATATATCCCTTTCTCCAACTTTATATCAAGTCGTTTATATAGATTCTCATATGCTTTTGATCTTTCTTTACTTACAGCTCTTTTTATTTTTTTGTTTCTTTATAATTTTTTAGAGTTTCTTCATTGTTACATTGATATACAGCCTTATAGTAAGTTTTCTTATTTTTAATTTTCAATTGTACCTCTTCATTCCACCACCAAGACTCCTTTATTTTAGGGGCTCTACCATTTGTCTCTCCAAGGACTACCTTTGTCGTGCTTCTCAGGGCATTAACTATTTCTCTCCACATTTGGTTTATTTGTCCTTCTCCATTCCATTCCCTTCTATCCTTTAATTTTTCTTTGAAGATTCGTTGTTTCTATGACATCCGTGACTTAAAACATGCTTAAAAATAATAATAATAATAATAATATTCTTATGAACTTCAAGGTTTAGCGCAGACGAAAACTTGAGAAACAAAACTTTTATAAACTTAAGTAAAGTTTCGAACATAATAAGATTTAGAGCATGTTTCGTGTAAATATAAAGTTTGATACTGAAAACATGGCTTCAATAGAAGAAAGAAAGACTTAGCAAATATAATAGCATCCATACCGAGAAATCCGGATTTAAAATGAGACTTGACTCTTTTCATAAACTTATATAAGTGTCTTGACCCAAGAATCTATAGAAGGGCAATATAGTAATAGGTTGATAATAGTTGTTAGAAGATATTTTAGATATTTTAGCAATTGGTTAGAAGCACATGGGTGCTGTTTTGCAGTTAGTTAGGAGCAAATATGCCTATATAAGGCTATGTAAACGGATGGGATAGGATATGCTGAAATTGATATTGAATCTCTGATTTTTCTCTCTACATTTCTCTCTAAATCTCCCTTCCATTTCTCTCTATTACTCTCTCCCTTTCTACTGATTTCTTCCCCCCATTTCTGCTCCATTTCCTCCTCCAATCATTCTGTTATCAGTTCTCTTTCAATTATGATTTCTTCTCCAATTCAATCCCTCCCCAATTACTTCTTAAACCTGTTATGAACCCTAGGTTCATGACAATAAGCTTTAAGGATATACGGTGTAGCAATAGTGTAAATCTATCATAAGAGTGTAATATTGAAAATCTTTCTAATACAAGAAGAGAGAAACATCATTTCGACTATTAAAAATTAACTTCAAATAGCCACCACGCTCCACGTCTATGTTCCGATCTCCTCATTCATAATCACCTGGGGGTGAAAAATATGGGATGAGATTCATGCGAGTCTCAGTAAGTACAAGAGAACCATAATATGTATTTAAACAAGTCATGACATAACATAACATATCATATGGAGACACGAGAGGTTCCACCAACTTGCAGGGGTAAGAACCCTCGTGCGTAGCGCTACCGAGCTCCGGTCTCGAAACTTGCGTGAACATAACATAACATGAGGGACCACATAACATAATTTATGGGTATGCTTAAACATCATAAATAGTTCACAATGTACTTATCTCAACTTGGTTGGACGAGATTTGAATGTTTAAGGCTTCACACCTTATCGGGTTTGTTTTTCTGTAGACAAAATACGTATTTTCGTGAACTAACCCTCACATAACCTTACATGGGATTGTAGGTAATTAAATAAGGGGTTGACATGTGAAATCTCATGGAAAAAGGGGCTTTCACGCGCCCCAAGAAGGTTGGCCACGCGCCACCTCCTTCCTTGTTTCGAATTTTGCACCCTAAAATTAAAAATGCTATAACTTGCTCATTTTTTATCTGATTCGCTCTCCGTTTGAACCTACGGACTCCTCTTTTCGTGCTTTATGACCCCATGGAAAGAAATTTGACCTACCTTTTCGGTTTCTTTTCTGTTTTCGCGGTTTTCTGATCAGGTCTCCCTATCCTTTCTGCTTTGCTTTTTCTTTGATTTTTCTTGCACTTGCTTGTTTCCTTTCTCCTTAGCTTCACGTGGCCTTACCTCATTCCCTTTATATAGCCTTTAAATTCCCAAATCCTCAAGATTTCACTTGGCCTCCAAGTTACTCATTTTCCACCCTAGTAATCATCACAACTTTGAAATTTTTCCAATCTTCTCAAGCAAGCCTCCACTTCTTCCAATCATAGGCCTCCAAATACACCTTCAAGATAAGCCCTTATCATCTGCTTCCTTTGCAAGCAAATCCTAGCCAATCCAAGTTAAGTCTTCCAAGTTAAGTCATCTTAGACTTTTAGGGTAAAATCAATCATTACAACCATTCTTCCTTTCAAAGCTAACCTTACAACTTCCAAGCTAAGCCATTCTAAGGCTTTTGGTATAAGCCAATCTCTTTCTTCCAAGCTAAGACATCCTAAGGCTTTTGGTATAAGCCAATCTCTTTCTTCCAAGCTTTATATCACAATTTAAAATTCTTGGATATTACATATTTGAACTGAGAAAGGAAATAAACAAAATCTCGGGTGTTACAGTTTCTCCCCTTTTAAATCCCACCACCTAATTCTTGAATTTTGTTTTATGTAATTTTTTCCTCTTCCAATTTCTTACTTGGACGTCAAGTATTAAAAGTCTATGTTGAGTAGTCAAACACTCTCCCGGTATCACATTACAATCCCTACAACATAACCAATTCTCTTGTCTCATGAGGAAGCAATCTATTTGAGTGCTTGATGTGACATTTTTATATGTGATTAAGTGTTCGTCCCGTTTTTTGAACCTAGTATTGGTTATGATGAGCCCATATGCCATAGCAAAATCTAGAATAGATCTATCCTCATTATTAATTTCCCCGAATCATACCCTCCATGTACCTCTCTATAGCCGTTTCCATCTCTACCCACGTGGCCATTTAAGTCACTTCCTATAATCACTTTCTCTCCTATTAGTATCATTTGTATGAGTCCCTCTAGGTCCTCTCAGAATTTTGCTTTTATCTCCTCACCTAACCCCGCTTGTGGTGCATATGTACTAAAGATATTCATAGTCATTCTTCGTAGACTAACTTTCACCATAATAATCCTATCCCCTATTCTCTTTACATCCACTGCCTCATCTACTAAGCTTTTATCCATAATAATCCCCATTCCATTTTTTGCTCGATCATTTCCTGTGTACCATATTTTATATCCAGTTTCTGATAAAGTTTTTACTTTTTTCCCTACCCATCTCATCTCTTGAAGGCACATAATATTAATCTTTCTCCTAATCATTACATCTACCACTTCCATAGCTTTGCTTGTTAATGTTCCTATGTTCCATGACCCAATCCTTAATCTATGATTTTGGTTTTGGCCTTGACTTTGAATTTGATTTTGATTTTGATTTTGGACTTAGCTTCTTTACCCTCATACAACCCCTCCTTAGTCTCAAAGGCATTTTCCACTCATCTCCTAATCTAATTCAAATTTGATGGTATCCACTTCTCAAGTCTAATTTTGAAAACCACTTAGCACCATGCAATCTGTCCAACATGTCATCTAGTCTCAGAATTGGGAATTTCTACCCAACTGTTATCTTGTTAATTGCTCAACTATCTATGCACATCCTCCAACTACCATCTTTCTTTGGAGTCAACAATGCTGGTATTTGTACCCATCTTTCACTGGGAAGTTCTAACCACTTACAAAATGTTGTAGACTGTGTCTCACTTTATGGTGGTTGCAATTTTAATTTTGTCAATTACTGTTGGCAATTCTTCTATTCTTTATTATTTATGGCTTGAATCAGTTGTCTAGTGCACACAGGAATTTGACTTGCACTAAAAAGTTTACATGCTACATGTTAACTGCACATTTTCATATTTTGAGTTTAGATCAATCGACTTCTCCTTGAAGATGATTCCGCTTTAGAGAATCGTAGTTCAGAGTACCACTCCATCATTAGGGAGTTTCGTGCTTTTCTTGCTGATTGCAAGGATGTGCTGGATGAGGCAACCACAATGAAACTATTAGAAAGGTAAATTTTATTGTTATAATGTTGACGAACATGGCAGTTAAATTTTGCATTCAACCTATTTATATTTGTATACTCTTTTCTGTGTGGCTGTGGTTCTTTTCTTGGTTGACTATTTTTGTTGAAGCTATAATCTATTTACATTTTCTGGTTAGTGTAATGTGGAAGAAATAGCATGAAATATGGTGTTTTTGAATTTTTTATATGTAGATTTTTTTAATTGTTATAGGGTCTTAAACTATTACCAGGTTGTGGTAGGTGGTTTTATATAGTAATTGGTTTTTAGTAGATCTTTTGAGGTTTATAAAATGGATTATTGGGGAAATATAAATTACCTTAGAAGAATAAAAACATTCACGTCATTTTTACTCATTGCACAATCCATAAAAATACTTAAATTAGGCAAGGCACATCAATGTGATACCTGAGTGTACACAACTGAGATTCATTGGAGACACCAATGTGATACTGTAATTTTCTCAAACTTGTACGGTATTCGACTTCTTGATCACGTTTTCTCCAATAAGTGTCAAGTGATGCACTCTCGTTGGTGCAAAATTTGAGTAAATTTTGTTAATGAAGTCATTAATATTCTACAGGCAGCCTATTATTTTAATTATTTTTCTATCTTAATTCTTCTTTCTTTCTTTCTCCTTCTAGGTTTCTTCTTCTTCGTTCTTAGGTTTTCAAGATCAATTCCAAGCATAAATTGGCCCAGAATTTCAGTAGGGAAAACTTCATCGTGTTCAAGCCCAATACAACCACCCTTGGTAATAGATATCCAATCAAGCTTGGTCTCCAATCTATGGACATGATCAGCCACTTTCAGATTGACATAACTAGTAGGTGGACCTTGGAGTCCAATGGATGGACTATCCATGTTCGCGACTTCTGTTAGTACTTCATTACTGTCCAATACAAGTAAGAAGGGCAGATCTTCAGCCATTGTTGCTGTCACTATATCCCCATTCAACCCACAACCATGTTTTGCTGCAGAAATATCAACAACACCCTCAAAATGCAGCAATGGAGGTTTGTTTTCTTTCCTTGAATACTCATACCAAGGCTGTTTGTGAGCATTAACATTAGGAGATGCTGCAACTTCACTTCCTGCCAACGATTGCTCAATCATTGGCACCTGGCCAAGTGTTTCGGCACTAGTAAGAGTGCTTGAGAGGCTGTCAATTGATCGAGTGTCATCCTCCAATCCCTTTTCCTCACTTTTTTCTTCCTTTGGCTTCTCCATTTGAAGAAACTCCTCTTTGTTGAAACTTCCATGATAGTCATCAAAGTATTCGGTGGAAAAACTATAATGATACTCCTTAGATAGTATCATTGCAAACTCTTGCAACTTCTCGCGGAACATTCGACCAAATTCCTTGCATTCTTCATGAATCCCATTGCTTGTTCGTTTGTCCCTGTTGCTGCCCTCTGGAAATGCAGCCTTCTTTGGCTGCCATTGAGGCTCTCTTTCAGCTGAAAATGAAGTATTCTTGAGTTGCAATTGAGACTCCATGGGACTCCTCCGTGCACTACTCCTCCTGGCCAAAATCTCACTGGCTAGAAAAGCAATAAGCCCAGAAACAACAACTCTTTCCATCCTAATTACCTTCTGTAACTGCCTCACCCAATCACCTCTAAAATTGATCCAATAAGTGGCAAATTGCAGCCACTATTATGCTTCAAGACCAAATCTATTGTAACAGTAGAAAAAAATTGCACACTTACAGCAACTTGATCAGCCTCCTAAAGTCCCCTAGGCCTACCAATTCTCTTGACTCGCCTGCTGCAATGATTCCCTATACCTGCTGGAATCGCCGTCGGACTCGCCTTATCCAACCACTCAATTGCACTTCCAAAATCCAAGCTCAACCATTAAGAAATTGCCGAGAGTCAACTGTATTCCTTTCGCTCTTCGGAATTCCCCAGATCGTTGGAATTCACTATTGGAATTGCCTGGGATGCTCGCCTCCCTTGCTCGATTGTGCTGCAACTAATAGAATTCTCCAGAATTGAGAATTTGATGGTTGCAGTAGTTTAGGAATTACAATTCCGCCAAATCTGCCACATTGCCCAGCCTTGAAAATAGACGCAATCCACATGCTCTTCTACTTGACAACAGTTGTCGACCCTTCCTTCGGAGACGCCTTGTCTGTTCATCCTCAAGCTCTGACCAACACTCCCTAAATTTCAAACCGAGAGCCACCAAATGCACTGTCAGCACCACTTGGCCAAGTCACCTCCAGCACAGCCTCCCAAATAGATCGACTTAGTTATTCAATCCATTCCTTGTTGTGTCTAGGATTGCTTCCTGTGATCCTTTGCGTTCAGCGGCCTTCGTCAGGGGAACTCCTTCCAATCCCGATTGGGCGGTATTTTCGATCGGAGGTGTTCAATCTGTTCGCCCAGACTGCTGGACTCACCTCGGGTCCTTCCTCTAGTTCTGCCCAATCATCGACCGTTGAAAATGGCCGCGACACCCACTGCACAATCGCCAGACCTACTGCAATTAACTCGGCTGCAACACTAACTTCCTTGCCCGACCAAACCGTGATCGCTTGGAACTCCTGCACCAGTCGCTCACGCCATTCGCGACCCACCTGGATGTCCACGTCACCTCCTTCGGCGGACTCCCCCACCAATCGCGAATTCTCCTCTGTACTGATCGATGATGGGCTCAAGTCCCGTGGATCTTCGATTGTCTGTTCGTTCATGGATCTTCTACTAATACCTTCAAATTTCGAACAGAAATGACAACAAATAATCGATCGGAATTTACCAGGGGAATCGTTGGGGCTGCTTGTCGTGGATTTCAGAAACCTGCCGCGCAACTCTGCTTCTGAGGTCACCCTCTTGAGTCGCACTATCCTGCCTGGAATCGCCTTGCTTCCAGAAAATCCCTTCCGATACTCGCTGGATGGTTGCAACTCTAAAAATCGCTCCAAGTTCTAACAGCGATTGTCAAGATGCAACAATCGCTTCCAGACTAATTCCTTACTCACTGAAATGTCAGCTCTGAATCGGATCAGAAAAAACCTCTCAACAGCCAAGAAGCACTGTTGGAATTTGTTTCCCATGATCAATTTACAGTGAGCGAATGAACCGTTTTCGTCGAAATCTCAGTCGAGAACCAACACTAATCATCGTTCGCTTCACGCCATCACCGTCCAACACTCCAAATCTGCTTCGACTGCAATTTCCGATCACCCTAAACTGCTCTAGGAGTCGCTAGAAGCTTTGTCGGAATTGCCTGGCCCAGTCACCTTCAAATCAGAGCTGCAACAGAATCACAGCCGAGGATGGTACAGCTCTGATACCAATTTGTCATGATCCTAGGGTTTAGCTTAGGTCTAGAATGGAAATCGGAAGGTTCCGATTCATTTAAAGTCAAGAATAGAATGTATAGGGGGGGATTGAAGAAGAATGGGGGAGAAATTAGAGAGAAAATGAGGGAGAGCAGAATAGAGAAATGAGAGGGAGATTGTAGAGAAATTGTAGAGAGAGAATCAGATTTCTTTAATCAATTCATGCATATCCCTCCCCTCTTACAATTAGCCTTTTTATAGGTATAGCTAGATGCTTAACTAATTTCTAACAATATCCTAACAGCACCCATGTGCTTCTAACAACTTGTAAAATATCCGTAACTAACTATTATACCTTATTACAATAATGCCCCTTTATTACTCTTAAGGTCATGACACTCCTCTCCTTCCTTCCTTAGCACAAACATTGGCTAGTGTCTCATTTAGGGACGACAAGTCTTCTTTCCCAAATATCTGTACCCTTATTGCATCAAACTCAATGTTTAAACCAGCAATAAATTCATAAATCTTGTCTTTTTCAACAAACCTTTTTAGAAGAGTTGCATCCTTGTTGTAGGTCATCTTGATGCACTGATAATGATCCATCTCTTGCAACACAAAGTTTGCAGGATATTGGAGCATTCAATGATTGATCGGTTTCTGTGCTTTGTAGCTGAGATTTTTGTTTTAATCTCATAAATCTGGTTTGCATCTCGAACTTTAGAGTAAGTCTGTTTGCCAGCATCCCAAATTTCTTAAGTTGTATTTAAGAACGTAACAGTATCACTTATCTCTAGAAGCATTGAGTTCCATAGCCAAGACATTATCATAGAGTCTTCTTCATCTTGAGCCTCAAATATAGGATCTCCTTTTTTTAGTCCAGTGCTGAGCAAATGGCTTAACTTGCCTCTTCCTTTCAAGAATGTACAAACTAGGTGAGACCACTTCAGATAATTCTTACCATTTAGCCTATAGGCTGCCTGGATGTTTTGTAATTCTCTTGTTGGATTAGTACTTTTGTTTTCTCCGCTGATAGTTGCTATACTGGTGCTTCAGATGCATCACTAGATTCTGTTGTGGTAGACATGGTTTCTAGATGGATCACTCTTGATCTCTCGAGTCAAAAATTGGGATAATATTTGATCTTGCAGTTGTACAAGGCTGCTGCCAGGCTTAAGAACACAAAGGATGGTAATATCGATTTCTAGGAAATAAGCTGCCTATATTCTGATACCATGTTAAAACATAGGCAATGAAAATCGTATATTATTCTCAGCAAACTAGGACTCAATATATATAGTTTTGGAGATAAACTACCCACTACGTAAAAAATAGGAACTACTATCTAACCACCTAATATGAAACCAAACAAAAAAGATAAGGACAACTCAGTCCACTGCCAGATCAGACTAACTGAAAAACAACCAACAATCTGAATGATGAAACAATAGTTTGGATAAACCTAATAAACTTGAAAAAATACTCCTTTTCTTCCGACGGTTTCATCCTTATTATTGATGCTTTGGGGGAGGGGTTTTATTCCCTCTAATTTGTGTTACATGTGCCTCTAATTCTTGAGCTGGTGATTACTTATTCTACTAATTTTCGAGATCACCTTTGTGCCTGATTTTGAGTGTGTGGGGTGAGTGGAATGACTGCACTTTTGAAGGATATAGAATGGTAGTTCATACACTAATAATTGCATTCATTTCATAGTTTTATTTGGCTCAAAAGAAATTTTTGTGAAGGATAGGTTAAACAAATGTGGGGTGCTATGGTTATTGTTATTCAAAACACGATAAGAATTGGTTGTAGGTGAGTCAAAGGGAAAAGTCCCAAATCAAGAAGAGTTTTGGTGGTGTAATGAAGAGGTACAAAAAAATCAACTAAGAGAGTTTTTTTTTTCCTTTCTTTTGCTAAGTAAAAGAGAAAGGTGGAGCGACTGGCATAGCAACCCCATTTGGGTGTGAACATGAGGGTCGTCCCTTGCTAGGGATTATTCAATTTGAACCATGGCGAGTGTCGGGAAGGCAAGCTCACCAACCTAGCCTTACTGTAATGCGCAGGGTCAAACCTTGCATTCATGGCTCTTTTTGGTGCCAGGGGTTTGGGTCATTCTGCAAGTAGGATGGGTTTAAGGTTTGAACTCCAAATGCAAGGAGCATAGGAGAACTCCTAAACTTTTGGGCTACCACCATGGTGATCAAGAGAGCTTATTTTTCTACAAGACTTTTAAATGTTGTATGTTGGAAGAATACGAGGCCTAAAGAGTTCCGATGCATGAATGGTGGCATACATGGCATGGATTAAACTCTTAGATTAAGAAGGAGTTCTGGAAGATAATGCTAGCTAAAATCTAGGAGTATTTTTAGATATTTATCATGTATAGTTTTAGTTTAAATATATATTATCTACTGTTGTAAAGTAGGAGAGTTTTTAGGAGATATCTTTGGAGAGATTGTGGGATAATTTTTAGGACTTTTGCTGTATAAATTCTTCCTAAAGCTGATGTATGATTTACGGGTGAAAGATTTATTTTTACCCTAGTTATTTCTTCATGGTATCAGAGCCATCTCCTATGGTGCCTGATTTTCCCCATTAATCCATCTCAAGAAGTCGGGTTAATACTCCGAGATGGCAGACGACTCCAACTGTGAGGTGACCACCTCTAATCCTCCTCTGGTGAGGACTTTTTTTTTGGTTCCACCTCTCTCAACAGCCTTAGACAATCCGTCTCTCCAGATTACACAACACAAACTGAATGGAACTAATTTTCGAGAATGGTTCCAATCAGTCTTGTTGGTTGTTAGAGGCAAAGGCAAGGAAGGCTACCTAATTGGAGTTACAGCAAGGCCAACTTCAGGATCTGCTGCTTCGAGCATATGGGCGGCTGAGAATGCCATTATTATGGCTTGGTTAGTTAATTCAATGGAGCCTAAAATCGGTAGAACATATCTCTTCTACAAAACAACTTGTGAGATATGGCAGGTTGTCCAAGAGATATATTCTGATTTGGAAAACACTGCTCAATGTTTTCAAGTTCGATCTTTCATTCGAAACACAAAACAAGGTACAAGCTCGGTTACTGATTATTTTAATATTCTAATAGCTTTGTGGCAAGAGATGGATCTCTTCTATGAGATTAAATGGGAATGCATAGAAGATGGTAAAAAATATGGAAAAATGATGGAGAAGGAGAGAGTGTTTGATTTTCTTCATGGATTAAACTTAGATTTAGATGAAGTTAGGGGTCGGCTGCTAGGGATGAAACCTTTTCCAACCATCAGGGAAATATTTGCTGAAGTTAGGAGGGAAGAAAGCAGGAAGAAAGTCACGTTCTTGGAGTCGGGACACTCTTGTAATGAAGTTTATTCCCCTGCATAAACCCTAAATACGTTTAAGGGAAAGACTCCTCTATCTTCTAGAGGGGAGACTGCAAGAGAAAAACAATGGTGTGACCATTGTAACCGGCCCTATCACACACGAGAGACATGCTGGAAAATTCATGGAAAACCAGCTAACTGGAAGCCTAAGAATCAAAAAAGAGGAGGACAAGCTGGAGGCCAATCAGTCTATATGGTGGAAGCTGAGAAAGGGAATCCAACACCTCTTACCATCACAACAAATCAACTGGAATTATTACAACAACTTCTCAACCAAACAAAGGTGACTAAATCAGGGAATGCAGAAGATCCTACTCCTATGGTTTCTTTTGCCACAAAAGGTAATATTGCCTATTCTTTTATTTCTCAAAGAATACCTACCAGTAGTTGGATCATACACACTGGTGCCTCAGATCACATGACAGGTTCTTTAAATTTATTGTCCAATTTTGAATCATGTGATAAACCTATAAGTGTAACTATGGTTGATGGTACAATATCCTTTGCAAAGGGAAAAGGAACAGTTGTGGGAGGAGGATTACTACTTAAATCAGTCCTTTATGTCCCAAACTTGCAGTGTAATTTAATATCAGTAAGCAGATTTACCACTGACAGGATCTGCAATGTGATATTCTCCAAAAATTCTTGTGTTTTTTAGGATCTATTCTCGGGGAAGATGATTGGCAGTGTTGAGATGAAATGAGGGCTCCATCAACCACCAAGGCATGATCATTCTGCTGCTTCTAGGACTCGGTTTTTATATTCTTTAGCTCTTGTTTTAGATTCAGACATGATGTTATGGCATAAGCAGTTAGGACACCCAAGTTTTGAATATCTTAAACACTTGTATCCTTCTTTATCAAGCAATAAAATTCACAATTATTCTTGTGAATAGTGTATTCTTACAAAACAGACCAGGATACCTCATCCTAATCATGTTTATACTTCCTCCACACCTTTTCACTTAGTTCATAGTGATATTTGGGGGCCTTCTTGAACTACAACCCTCACTAATACACGATGGTTTATCACCTTTATTGATGACCATACCAGGGTTTGCTGGGTTTTTTTGATGAAAGAGAAATTTGGAGCCTTTTCTATATTCAAAAAGGTTTCATCATCTAGTGTAGAATGTGTTTCAATCCTCAATTCATGTTTTGAGAATTGATAATGGTAGGAAATACTTTTCTAATGAATTCAGCACATACTTAATTGAGCATGGTATAATTCACCAAAGCTCATGTCTTTATAATCCTCAACAAAATGGAATTGCAGAAAGGAAGAATCGCCATTTGCTAGAAACAGGTAGAGCGATGATGTTTACTACTTCCGTTCCAAATTCATATTGGGGGGAAGCTGTTTTGACCTCTGTCTATCTTATTAATCGCTTACCTTCCAAAATCCTAAAGTTTAGGATCCCTTTGGTTGTCTTCCTTGATGTTTTTCCTCATCATGCTAGAGTTTTAAACTCTCTCACTCCTCGTGTGTTTGGATGTACTTTTTTTGTTCGCCAATATCCATCCACTCCATCGAAACTCGATCCTAAGGCTATTAAATGCATTTTTGTGGGCTATTCTCCAACACAACAAGGATACAAATGCTACAATCCTAGTACCCACAAATTTGTTATTTCTTATGATGTTTTTTTTCTTGAAAACCAGCCTTTCTTTCAGCCTCAATCTCAACTAGCCCATGTTCCAGAAACAACCAACAGTTGGAATTCTTTGTTTTTGGATACAACTCCCTCTCTTCCTATTGCTTATCCTAATCTTGACCGAGCCCAGAAGAGTGATCAAATTCAAGCTGAACCACCCTTATTGGTATATTCAAGAAGGCCTTGTGACCCTCAGCATCAGTAGTAGCCCATGTCATCTAAACTGAGGGTAAGTCCAGAAAAGGCAAAGGAAAAGGAGACTGAAATGGAGGCTGATATTACTAACAGGGAGAATAGAGATGAAGTACAATAGGAGCATGAGCTGGAATATGATCTAGATGTTCCCATTGCTTGGAGAAAAGGAGTCAAATCATGCACCAAGTGTCCTAAGTATTCTATTTCAGAGTTTTTGGGATATACAAAGTTTTCTCCTAAATTCAAGGCATTCACAGAAAATGTCGATGATGAGGTGATTCCTAAAGATATCTACAGTGCACTGCAAGAGGAAAAATGGAGGAAAGCAGTTATGGAAAAAATGTTAGCCCTAGAAAAGAATAATACTTGGTAAATAATGGATCTTCCATATGTAAAACACACAGTTGGCAGTAAGTGGGTGTTCACCATAAAGTACAACTCAGGTGGGAAAGTGGATAGATACAAAGCAAGGCTTGTAGCTCAAGGTTTTACCCAAACACGAGGCCTTGACTATGAGGAAACATTTGCACTAGTGGCCAAACTTAATTCTATCCGTGTATTATTGTCATTGGCAATCAATTTGGACCGGAGACTCCAACTAGACATAAAAAATGCCTTCTTGAATGGTGAGTTGGAAGAAGAAGTCTACATGAGAATTCCCCCTGGTTTTGAAAGAAAAGACACAAGAGGAAAGGTATGTAGATTGAAAAAATCCTTGTACGGGCTAAAACAATCTCCTAGGGCATGGTTCAAGAGGTTTATTGACACACTAAACCACCTAGGATACAAACAAGGGCAAGCGGATCAAACGCTCTTCACAAAAGTTGATTGCAAGGGTAAGAAAACTGTTGGACGAAATTCAAAGTTAAATATTGATAAGGCCATCCAGCCATATAGATTGAATTAGTGTATCTTATAATTTAAAGTTTGAATGTGATTGTTTAGTTTTTAGGTTATCTCTATAATTTAGGAGATAGTATTTCCTAAATTTTAGGAGATAGAACATCCTATCTCATCTCCTATTTTGTAGAAGAAAAGATAAGGATAGGTAGAGTATTTAACTTCTTGTTTTTCAGCATCTTTGAATTATTCAAGCATTCTTTTTCTGCTTGTTTCATGGTATCAGAGCGCCTAGGTTAGGCCGCAAGAAAATTCTGTTTCTCTGCCATTTGTTTGTTTCTTTAGTTTTTTCCGAAAAATAGATCATGGCCGATTCAACCCAAAACCTTATCTTCACAGAAACTTCAGTCACCAGTTCTCCAAGTGCTGTTCACCATTCGACTCCTTCACAAGCCGTTCCTAACATGTCCAATCAGTCTATCGACAATCACCCACTACAAATTACTCACCATAAGTTAAATGGGAGTAATTTTAGGGAGTGGTTTCAATCAGTTTTATTGGTGATCAAGGGTAAAGGGAAAGCTGGATACTTGACTGGTGCGGCTCCAGCTCCTTCGCCAACAAATGCTTCCTATGGCATATGGGAGGCCGAAAATTCAACCATAATGGCATGGTTGATAAATTCCATGGAAATTAGGATTGGAAGGACATACCTCTTCCATAAAACAGCCAAGGAGATTTGGGATTCGGTGCAAGAGATGTATTCAGATTTGGAAAATTCATCTCAAAGCTTTGAGGTAAGGTCAGCCATAAGGAATACCAAGCAAGGTAATCTAAGTGTTACAGATTATTTTAATACTTTGGTAGAGTTATGGCATGAGATGGATTTGTTTTATACTATTACTTGGGAAAGTGCTACTGATAGTGTTAAATATAATAAGATGATCGAAAAAGATTGAATTTTCGATTTTCTCCATGGACTTAACAGTGATCTAGATGAGGTACGTGGCAGGATCTTAGGCACTAAACCTCTGCCCAATTTAAGGGAAGTTTTTGCAGAAGTTAGAAGAGAAGAAAGCCGCCGAAAGGTTATGCTTCAATCAACTGCTGATTTGACTAACCAACATTCAGCCCTTGTTACTGTTAAGCAAGGAGATTTTGGTCAAAAATATTATGGGAGAGAAAAGCAATGGTGTGATCATTGCAAAAGACCATACCACACCCGAGAGACTTGTTGGAAGATCCATGGCAAACCAGCTGATTGGAAACCAAGGAATAAACGAGAAGGCAGCAGATCAGCATATGTGACTGCTGCATCTGGTGAAGATGGGCCAAAATCAGGTGGAGAAAAAGGGGTAAAATCAAACTTAAATCTAACAGAAGAACAGATAAAGACATTGTACAGGCTGCTTAGTCAAGGAACAAGTTTGGCTGATTCTTCTAATCCTCAATCTATAGCCTCTATTGCATTGCAAGGTAACCCTCATTGCTCTTTAGTGTCAAAACAGATTCCTAAGGATGTATGGATAATAGATACAGGAGCATCTGATCATATGTCAAGTTCCATGGAAGGTATGACTGAATATAGACCATGTAGAAAGCAGATTGAGATTTCTATGGCTGATGGTTCTACCTCTCCTGCTTTGGGTCTTGGTAAAGTGTGTATTTCAAAGTTAAAACTTGATTCAGTTCTATATGTTCCAGGATTAAGTCACAACTTGTTATCTGTAAGTAGGATTACAAGTGACATGAATTGCAAAGTGATATTCTTTCCATCCTATTGTTTATTTCAGGACCAAGCCTCGGGGATGATGATTGGCAGTGCTGAAGCTAGGGATGGTCTCTATTGGTTGCCCGGGAACTCTTTGGAAGCTACTCATCCAAATAAATTTGTTTTCAATGTTAACGCCAATGCCAAAGCTATGTTATGGCATAAGCGGTTAGGACATCCTAGTTTCCCTTACCTTAAATTTTTGTATCCCCAATTCTTCATTAATAAAGATCACATTTTTTTATGTGAAAACTGCACTCTTGCAAAACAGTTTAAGGCCCATCATTCCATCCAATATTACAAACCCTCATCTCCATTCCATCTAATCCATAGTGATATTTGGGGCCCCTCTAAACTGCCAAATATTTCAGGTTCTAAGTGGTTCATAACTTTCATAGATGACCACTCTAGAACATGTTGGGTGTACCTTATGAAGGAGAAATCCGAAGCTAGTGGTATCTTCAAACAATTTCATCAATTTGTTGTGAATATGTTCCAAGCTTCAATTCACATCCTTAGGACTGACAATGGAAGGGAATATTTTTCTCATGATCTAACCAATTACTTGCTTGACCATGGGATTTTACATCAAAGCTCTTGCCCTTACACACCACAACAAAATGGTGTGGCCGAATGGAAAAATAGGCATCTCTTAGAAGTTGCAAGAGCAATGATGTTCACAACCCATGTCCCTCATTCCTATTGGGGGGAAGCGGTTCTTACAACAGCTTTTCTTATAAACCGCCTACCCTCCAAGATCTTGAGCTTCAAAACCCCCATTGATACCCTTTGTGCCTTATATCCTCATGCTCCTTTTCTCCACTCCCTTCCGCCTAAAGTATTTGGCTGTGTTGCTTATGTTCACAATCACAGTCCCTCTCGTACTAAGCTTGATCCCAAGGCTTTAAAATGCCTTTTTATTGGATATTCTCCTACCCAAAAAGGATACAAATGTTACAGCCCTATGAATCGAAAATACTATATTTCCTCCGATGTTACATTCTATGAGGATATTCCCTACTATCAGTCCAAATCACCTATGGATCCTCCCAATAATCCACTTTCTCCTCCCACTCTTTCACTGCCAGTGTATTCTCAAGGGGGAGAAATGATTAAAACCTCTGATAACACACTAACAGTGACTTCTACAACAGCAGATACAGCTCCAGCAGTCCATAAATTAACAATTGATTCTAACACAGCAGCTGGCCATTGTTCTGGTCAGCACAATACCACACCACCAGCTGACCCTCTGCTTGTTTATTCCCGACGACCAAAAGACCAAACTAAGCTACAACAGTGTCAATCATCTCTACCAACAGCTGCTGGTCCTTTAGAAGATGCATACAAGACTGAAGAAGAATGTCTAAAAGACAGCCCTGAAGCAAGGGAAACTCTCAGCAAGGAGCATGACACTAGCAGTGATGCAGCACCAGAGGACAGACTGGATTGGACAATGCCCATAGCTCTACGAAAGGGGGTAAGATCCTGTGCAAAATACCCACTGAAAAATCATTTGACCTATGCTAAGTTGTCTCCTAAATTCAGAGGGTTTATTGCTAAAGTTGACAGTGTAATTATTCCAAAAGATATCCAAGGAGCAATGCAGGATCCTAAATGGAAAGCAGCGGTTATGGAGGAAATGAAGGCCCTAGTGGAAAATGGCACTTGGGAAATAGCAAGGAGACCTTTAGACAAGAAGATAGTTGGATGCCGATGGGTATTTACTGTGAAGCACAATGCTGATGGTAGTATTGAAAGATATAAAGCCCGGTTGGTGGCCCAAGGATTCACTCAAACATATGGGATAGATTATGAGGAGACTTTTGCACCTGTGGCTAAATTGAATTCTATTCGGGTAATTCTTTCTATTGCAGTAAATTTAGATTGGCCACTATTTCAGTTTGATATTAAGAATGCATTTCTTAATGGAGACTTAGATGAGGAAATATATATGAGGATCCCACCTAGTTTTGAAGAGGAGGTTGGCATAGGAAATGTGTGCAAGCTGAGAAAATCTCTATATGGATTAAAGCAGTCACCTAGGGCATGGTTCAAAAAATTCAGTATGACCTTAATCCAATTTGGGTATCAACAAAGACAAGCTGATCATACGTTGTTTGTGAAAACCACAGAATATGGGAAGAAATCTATTCTAATTGTTTATGTTGATGATATCATTGTAACAGGTGATGATCTACAAGAAATTGAAACTTTAAAGGGGCAGCTGAAGGCAGAATTTGAAGTCAAAGATCTCGGATTTATGAAATACTTCTTGGGTATGGAAGTGGCTAGAAGTCAAGAAGGGTTATTTATATCACAGAGAAAGTACACCTTGGATTTACTAAAGGACACCGGAATGTTGGCATGCAGACCTACTGGCACTCCACTAGACAAGGGCTGGAAATCTAGAGAAGAGGGTGATACTCCCGTAGACAAGGAAAGGTACCAACGCTTGGTGGGAAGGCTAATTTATTTGTCTTTGACTCGGCCTGACATTGCCTATGTAGTAAGTAAAATAAGTCAATATATGCACTCTCCCACACAAAGACATATGGATGCAGTATTTCATGTACTAAGGTATCTTAAAGGAACACCTGGAAAAGGATTAATGTTTCGAAAAACAAAAGAAAAGGGAATTGAAGGATTTGTGGATGCAGATTGGGCAGGCTCAAATGAGGACAGCAGGTCAACAACGGGATATTGTACCAAGGTATGGGGAAATGTTGTGACATGGAGAAGCAAAAAACAATCTGTGGTGGCCCGTAGTAGTGCTGAGGCAGAATTTCGAGCAATAGCTCAAGGAATATGTGAAGTGATATGGTTAGAGAGGCTATTGAAGGACCTAAAGATACCATTGGCTCAACCTACAAGGGTCTACAGTGATAGTAAGTCGGCAATATGCATAGTTAAAAATCCTGTTCAACATGATCGCATGAAGCATGTGAGGATAGACAAAAGTTTTATAAAATGAGAAATTGAAGAAGGAGGGATAGTCTTGTCTTATATTTCCACCAAAGATCAAGTAGCAGATGTGTTCACAAAAGCTATGGTGAGACCAGGATTTGAATTTCTAATTGGCAAGCTGGGAATGACGTGCATCTACTCCACAGCTTGAGGGGGAGTGTTGGACGAAATTCAAAGTTAAATATTGATAAGGCCATCCAGCCATATAGATTGAATTAGTGTAGCTTATAATTTAAAGTTTGAATGTGATTGTTTAGTTTTTAGGTTATCTCTATAATTTAGGAGATAGTATTTCCTAAATTTTAGGAGATAGAACATCCTATCTCATCTCCTATTTTGTAGAAGAAAAGATAAGGATAGGTAGAGTATTTAACTACTTGTTTTTCAGCATCTTTGAATTATTCAAGCATTCTTTTTCTGCTTGTTTCAAAAACAATCCTAATAGTCTATGTAGATGATATAATCATCACCGGAGACAATGATCAAGAGATAGAAAGATTGAAGCAACAACTGAAAGTGGCATTTGAGGTAAAAGACTTGGGAGAGATGAGATATTTCTTGGGGATTGAAGTAGTAAGAAGCAGTGAGGGTATTTTCATATCTCAAAGAAAATACACTCTTGATCTGTTAAAAGAGACAAGAAAGCTTGGGTGTAAGCCTGCAAGCACTCCATTTGAACCCAACTAGAAAAACAGAAAAGAAGACAATGATGAACAACCAATGGAGATTGGAAGGTATCAACGTTTGGTGGGGAAATTGATTTATCTTTCACATACACGTCTAGATATTGCATATGCAGTGAGCATAATTAGTTAATTCATGCATTCCCCAACCAAAAGACACCTAGAAGCTGCCTACCATATCCTAAGGTATTTAAAGGGGACTCTAGGGAAGGGAATGCTATTCAAGAAAAACAAGGATAGAGGAATAAGAAGCTTTGCAGATGCAGATTGGGCTGGATCCATTGAGGATAGCAAGTCTACATCAGGGTATTGCACTAATCTTTGGGGGAATTTGATCACATGGAGAAGTAAGAAACAAGAAGTTGTCTCTCGTAGCAGTGCTAAAGCCGAATATGGAGCCATTGCACAGTGTATTTGTGAGGTAATTTGGGTGGAATGGTTCATGGAAGACTTATCTATTCCTATAACTGGACCTAAAATACTTTATAGCGATAGTAAATCAGCTATAAGTATAATAAATAATCCAGTTCAGCATGATCGGATGAAACATGTTCGAATTGATAGGCATTTTGTCAAGGGGGAGCTGGAAAATGGAGACATAGACTTGACTTATGTTCCCACCAAAGATTAAAAAGCAGGCATCTTGACCAAAGCAATGCAAAAGCATGGTTTTGAAGTGATTAGAAGCAAGCTGGGAATGATTGACATCTATTCACCAGGTTAAGGGGGAGTGTTGGAAGAATCCGAGGCCTGAAGAGTTTCGAGGGATGAAAGGTGGCATACATGGCACGGATTAAACTCCTAGATTAAGAAGGAGTTCTGGAAGATAATGCTAGCTAAAATCTAGGAGTATTTTCAGATATTTATCATGTATAGTTTTAGTTTAAATATATATTATCTACTACTGTAACGTAGGAGAGTTTTTAGGAGATATCTTTGGAGAGCTTGTGGGAGAATTTTTAGGACTTTTGCTGTATAAATTCTTCCTAAAGCTAATGTATGATTTACAGGTGAAAGATTTATTTTTACCCTAGTTATTTCTTCATTGTAATGAAGAAAACCTAAAGAGGTATGGATTGGCCAAAAAAGAAGCAAAAAAGGCAGTTTTTTGTTTTTTTTAAAGAAGGTAAAAATATATAATATTAAGGCATAAAAGACAAGACTGTTAAGGGATCAAGTCCAAGGGCAATTAATGAGGTTAGTGGCAATTTCCTTTCAAGAAGGGGATGCTTTGTTAGTTCTTCCTTCCCTCCTATGTATGGAGAAACTTGGGGCTCATTAGAGAGAACCCCTTGATCTCTTGCACAAAGTGCTGGAGAATAATTCTTATTGCTTACCCAATTTTAACAGGCTGGAGGGTATTTATAATAACCCTAACACAACTAAATAGGAAAGTCTAACTTATTAAATAAGGAACCTTCCTAATTAACTAAATATATGAAATAAGGAGACTTCCTAATAACATTAATAATATTAAATTAGGAAACTTCCTAATTAACTAAATAAGCCAAATAAGAATCAACTAAATAAGGAAACTAACAAGTCCTTTTTAGTTTTAGGACACCTTTGATACACATGGTTGATTGGTTGCTTTGTTGGTTTTGCTCCTGTAAGGCTCATACCATCACTCCTTGCTTTAGAAATGTGGTTGTCCTCAAGCAAAAAGGAAGGAAAATTGGTCTTGAAAAGATTCTCATGTTCCCATGAAGCCTTGGCTAGAGATAATTGCACCCAATGCACCAAATACTCTTTGCAACCTAAATGAATACGGGAATCGAGAATAGCTTGGGGGTTAAATTTAGGCTCATCTGTAGGTGGGGGAAGTGTTGGAGTTACTGTGGGCAACATCCCATGGAAACACTTGAGGCAAGAGACATGAAGAATATGATAAATGTAGTTTTCTTTAGAAAGAGCAAGCTTATAAGGATAGATCCCATGCAATGAATCGCCTGAAATTGCTTGTTCCTTGGCGTCATCAGAATTGGTGCTTATGAAGCCTTGGGAGGAAAATCCATTGGTAGGTTGGCGTTAGGCTGCCGAGCAAACATGCTTAAGGCAGCACTCAATTGTTGGCTCAATCCAACGAATTCCTCCCTAATTCCATTCACCACTCATTCCAAATTGGCCGCATTCTCTGATTGGCTCCAGCTAATCTCTTCTTGAGTCTGTCGAATCCCCAGCTCTAGAGTCTCCAGGCAGTCATCCACTTGTTCTTGATTCTGGCGCATCCCAATTTCGATGGCATCCAATATGGATTCCATTTGTTTCGCCCTAGTGCCTTTAGCTATGACATAATGCTTTGGCCAGATCGTCGGCTTTGATACTAATTGTTAGATCTAAGATTTGACAGTGGACTCTTCTTGAATTGAGGAAGAGAAAAAAAAAAAAAAATTGGCAAGAGAGAAGAACTAAGAGGGAGAGAGAAAAGATTTTTGAAATAATCCTCACATGATCCCATCCTCCCCTGAGATAACTTTTATTTATAGGCTGCTCGGTTACAATCTAGAGAGTTCTTCTAAGTAACTAACTCTCCGCTATTAGTACCCAAGTGGCCATGTGCAACTTGGGTCCTAATTACCATCATACCGAACTCCTAATTTCAATCATTCCAAGCTTCTAATTATAGTGGTGCCCTTTGGCTAGGACAGTACCTTCCTTTGTCATGTTTTGGCGCATTGTTTATCAAGGCTCTAGGATGACACAATTATTATTATTTTGCTTGGTGTTGATGCATGTAATTTATTTATCTTTCTTTAGAACATCATGTGTCCCCACATGGTGGGCTTAAGGCTTGATATGTTGTTTTGTTGTTGAAGATCAATTGTATCTACCCTTGTGTGGCTTCTTAATCTCTTGCAGTTATGGGAGGGTTGATGAGTTGGTATATTTTGCAAGTCTGAAGGAGCAGTATGAGATTGTTATTCACCATTATATCCAGGTACTTCTCTTTACCATTTCTTCTGTTTGGATGTAGATCATAATATGTTTATGTATTATGATCCTTGGTTGGTATTTTGTTCTGTTCATGGGCTTCATTGGTATTTTTCAGGTTAACGATTAAACAAATTCCATTCCATATTGCCTGGGCTTGTGCATCTTTGACAACACATGAAATATAATTACCCAGAATTATCATAAAATGTTACTTATTGTGGCCAAGATTACAAGTGATTAGTAAACAATTTTATGCATTCTACAAAGAACTGATTCTATTAATGCTGAGTGCAGCTATTTGTAGTCAAGTTTTCATTGGAACACCTTTCCAACATTTGATGGGTTTCATTCCTGACAGTTATTTTGTCCATCTGTGGCTACTATCATAGTGCCTTTATGATAGGATAAAAACCTTCCCAACTTTCCCAAAAATTAATTCTGTTATATTCTTTTTGCATATACCTTAGTTACTTATTATTGTCAGAGAGGATAGTGAATTGTACTTGTAAGAAGAGAGGGTCTATATAGTTAGGTGATGTATATATTGCCAGACACTGATATTTGGATAACCTTTTATTTACTAGTATCACAAAATTTGCTATTTGCTTCTCTTATTGATTTAGTTTTCCTTTCTGGTACTTCATGAACTGACTAGCAAGGAGAAGCAAAGAAAGGATTGGAAGTTCTCCAAAAACCTTCTGTGCCTGTAGATCTCCAGGTAAAGACCTACTGTTGAGGCTTGGAGTCAATTTGCACAAATTTCATTTTTTTGTTATTGTTGATATTATTACTAATTTACTACTATTCTCATTGCTATTGTTATTATGTTGTTGACATTATTACTACTATTATCATTGCTATTGTTAGTGCTTTTGTCATATTTAGTGTCATGTTATTGAAAGTTAACGAAGTTTGCTTCCCTTGCAGTACAAGTTTGCACCAGACCTTATAATGCTCGATGCATATGAGACTGTTGAGTCATGGATGACAACCAAAGACCTGAATCCAAGGAAGTTAATTCCTGCAATGATGCGCTATTCAAGTGAACCTCATGCAAAGTAAAGTCCTCCAAATATCAATTTCTAGCAGAAAATATCTTACTTTGTAAATCTGACCGGAAAGGTTTTATCAACGATGACTCTAGATGTTTGGGGTTTGTTAAAAGTTGGATATGGTTCTGCTTCCTGAATAATATCATTCTATAATTTGTCTCCATGATTGAAAAGCAGTTTGTTTTGAACCGCTGCTACTGGCACTGGATCTTCTAAATCATTTGGCCATGCAGTTGATTTCTTCTATGACATGTTCCTTGCTGTTGATCTGCTGCTGGATGTTCCTTGCAATTTTTTCCCAGGATTTAGTTCTCCCCCCCCCTCCTCCTATATGGTTGTATTTTTTTCTTTTAGGTTTTTACATACAGGAGTGGATTTGCTTCTATAATCCAGAAACTGGCATTTGGTCAGTGTGAAGTAACTTTTGTTTCTTTCCTAAGAGACACTGATCCTGGCACAAATATATGTGGGTATATGTACGGTCACTGGT
Source organism: Diospyros lotus (assembly GCF_014633365.1). NCBI lineage: Eukaryota > Viridiplantae > Streptophyta > Magnoliopsida > Ericales > Ebenaceae > Diospyros > Diospyros lotus. The sequence continues at coordinate 9,202,153 of NC_068344.1, read as the reverse complement.
TATAATATTATTTCCAGTGGATGGAGTTCATTTGGTGATTGATGCATCAAAAGTTGGATGCAATCTGTGCTGTGAAGCTTATTATTTAGTATATGGCAACCTTTTACTACAGTTACTTACCTGTAACTTACTCATATGTGACATGAATGACTAGCAGATATTTAAATTTTGGCATAAGAGACATATGGACAATAAGACATACAAACATTCTACTATTTAGGTCCAAGGTATTTTACATCATCCGGAAGGACTTCTAATTGCCAGAGATGTAATGCTTATAAGTTTATAGGATCACTATTATTATTCTTTTGTTTTTTGGATTATGAAGGATTTATAGGATATGTTTCCCTTATTGTTGGTTGGATTATTCATTTTTATATTCTTCATTCTATAAAAGCCACATTGATCACTTTTCTTATTGTTGCATATTATGCAGGAATGAAACCCATGAAGTAATAAAATATCTGGAGTTTTGTGTTCACCGTTTGCAAAATGAGGATCCTGGAATTCACAACTTGTTGCTTTCTTTGTATGCAAAGCAGGTTCACTTTCTTGCTTGAGAACCTTAAAGTGGCTGCAAACAGTTGCCTTTAATTAGTTGTTTTGCATGGTGGCTCTCAACCTTTTATCATATGTTTGATTTTACTTCCACCTTCTATTTGTTAGGTCCCTACTTATTTTGGTAAATGCTTGGTTATATATACATATATCCATATATCCTTGCCTGCTCTGAGTATATGTTTCTGGACTATCTATACTCATATTTGAGATTTATGGGCATCTGTTATGAGATGTTTGAAATATATTTGGTAGGAAATAGACTATGTTTAAGAGAATGTTTCTTGTATTTCAAGACAGCCTCAAGACTTTCAAATCCCTGGAAGCATCTTCTGGAGGTCTGATGTTTCGTTGTGTCTTTCTTGAATTATTTTTTCAAGATTAATTCAAGTTTTTAGCCCGAGTTCTCAAGTTTAACTATTATTTCGAGAGAAATGTCAAAGAGGGAGTGACTCTTTCACAGGTGAACAAAAATGGTAGAAGCATGTGCCTGCTCAATACAATTCATCTCAAACATATAGTTGAATTTGACCGATTAAACAAAATATGTTATAGGTAAAAGATTCAGTAGCATGATCAAAGTAGGTCTATTTGGATGATGTGCTACAGACCAGGTTAGTTCATCTTGCAGTCAAGTTAAACCAATTAAACAAAAAGAATACATATAAGAAATTTTCCATATTCATACCTTACCTAAACAATTCAGAATTTTAGCATGACTGGAAAACTCGATGATGTTGATGATGCAATGCTCAGATGCTAAGTTTTAAGTTATTCTTTTGATCCTCAAATAGACTTACTGGTGTTTCATAGCTGTTGTGTACACAAAGATGATAAAGGTATCCATTTATAACCATATCCTCTTACACATTATTGAGAGTGTGCCTTGGTAGCAACAGTAAGGTTACTCTTTTTTGACTGGAAAGTGATGGTTTGAGTTATGGAGACAATTTCTTTGTAAAACAAGGGTAAGGCAGCGCACAAAACTGACCCTTCCCAACCCTTTTGCAAAGTAGGGAGCTTCATGTATCTTTAGATTCCTTTTCATTTTGTATACATATATATATACTTACATCAGATTTTCTTCTTTTCCCTTTTTTCTAACACTTTCCCTTCATTAATGTCATTTTCTTACAGTTTAGAAAGTGAGCAGTTCTTTTGTCACTTTTTCTTCCTAGTAAAACTTGTGTACATTTACTCTTAATAAACTATAGTTACCACTTTAGGAACATGCTTATTGTGGTCAGGAGTGAATATTAATGATACTCTCCTTAAAATCAAAGGAAGATATTGTTAGCATCTGACTGGATAATGTTTTTGTTCTCTTAATTTGTTGAGCTTGACGTGTAATCTCTTTTACTTTATGTTGATCCTAGTACATCTCCAGAACATATGTGTTAGGATAAGAAACATACATCAAATAGAATTCTGTAATATTTTGTTTATGTGCTTCAAATTTGAGGTGGACAACCAAAGAGCAAGAGAGATAAGTTGTAGAAAAGTATTGTGAGAAGAAAGTTGTAGAGATTTTGAGAAGATTATCAGAAATCATAAAGATGGCAGATTGGATGCTTAAGTTTGAAAAAGAAAAAATAGGGTGGTTGAAAAAATTCAAGATTTAAATGGGGCAGCCTAGAAAATAAGATAAACTCCAAAATTCAAGGAAATGATAAAGCTTGAAAAAGGAAGATAATTCAACAATTCAAATATTAGTTGCCGCGGTTCAAATATCAGTTTTGGTTATCTAAATTTGAATTTATTTCTGATTTCTAGGAGATAGCATAAATATTTTGTACTTATATAAATACCCCTACTTGGATTCAATTTCAATCAGTTCTTCTCTGTAATATTTTCTGCATGGTATCAGAGTAGAAAAACATCCTTCTCTTTTGTTAAAACCCTGGGCAACAACTACCACACCTGGGTAGTGACTGCCATGCCATCCGCCTTTCAATCCTTCACTCTTGCAACCTTTAGATCTGCGAATCACAACATGGCCGGGAAAAACAATCAATCTTCGGAGATCATCTCCTGTCCAGCCAATAGCATGGGAGCCGTTGACAACAATATTTTTACTATCACTAGTCACAAGTTGAATGGACAGAACTACCTCCAATGGTTCCAATCCGTCATGATGTTCATCTGCGGAAAAGGGAAGGATGACTACCTAATTGGAGCCAAAAGGAAACTAGGGGAGGAAGACCCAAAGTTCTAGATGTGGAAATCTGAAAATAACATGGTAATGTCTTGGCTTATTAACTCCATGATTAAATGAAATTGGTGAGAATTTTTTGTTATATGACACTACATAAGAGTTAGGAGAGATGCCAGATGAGTGGAGGAAGAGTACTTTGGTTCCTATATACAAGAACAAAGGAGATGTTCAAAACTGTGAAAATTATAGAGGAATTAAGTTAATGAGTCATACCATGAAACTCTAGGAGAGAGTAATAGAGCAGAGGGTCAGAAAGGAAACAAATGTGTCAGAAAATCAGTTTGGTTTCATGCCTGGTAGGTCAACAATGGAAGCTATATATTTACTGAGGCGTCTAATGGAAAGGTATCGAGATCATCAGAAGGACCTACATATGGTGTTTATAGATCTAGAAAATGCCTATGATAGGGTCCCTAGAGAAGTATTATGGAGGGTTTTAGAGAAGAAATGAGTCAAAATAGCCTATATACAAGCCCTTAAGGACATGTATCATGGTGTAGAGACAAGGGTCAGAACATGCGGAGGGGATACTGAACCATTTACAACTACAATAGGACTGCATCAAGGTTCTGCACTAAGTCCATACTTATTTGCCCTAGTAATGGATGAACTCACTAAAGATATTCAGACAGATGTGCCATGGTGTATGCTATTTGCAGACGACATAGTGTTGGTGGATGAAACAAAAGAAGGAGTGAACACTAAGCTTGAGTTGTGGAGAAACAATTTAGAATCTAAGGGATTTAAATTAAGTAGAAAGAAAACAGAATATATGGAATGCAAATTTAGTAAAAATGCAAGAGTGGATGATGTTATAATAAAATTAGAAGACCAAATCTTACAAAGAAAAGACCATTTTCAATATTTGGGATCAGTGATTCAAAAAGATGGAGAAATCCACGAGGATGTCGCACATAGAATTAAGGCAGGTTGGCTAAAATGGAGAAATGCATCGGGGGTGTTATGTGATGGTAAAATCCCATTAAAATTGAAAGAAAAATTTTATAGGACAGCTATAAGACCAGTCTTGCTGTATGGCTCAAAATATTGGGCAGTCAAATACCAGCATGAGCAAAAGACGAGTGTAGCGGAGATGAGGATGTTAAGATGGATGTGCGGACATACAAGAAAGGATAAAATTAGAAATGAAGTTATTCGTAATAAGGTAGGAGTAGTGCCAATCGAGGAGAAGATGAGAGAGACTAGACTAAGATGGTTTGGTCATGTGAGAAGGAGACTAAGAGACGCTCCTGTGAGGAGAGTTGATGAAATGGAACAATTAGTCACAAAAAGAGATAGAGGTAGACCTAAGAAGACTTTGGGAGAGACATTAAAATTTGATATGAAATATATGGATCTAAATGAGGATATGACAAAAGATAGAAATACATGGAAGTCTAGAATTCATGTAGCCGATCCCACATAGTGGGATAAAGGCTGGATATGTTGTTGTTGTTGTTATGACACTACACAAGATATCTGGACAGTTGCTAAGGAGGCTTACTCACATGTTGAAAATACTTCGGAGTTGTTTGAGATTGAAAGCATGCTTGATGATCTGCAGTAAGGACAATCCCATGTTACCCAGTACTTTAATTCACTTAACAAGTACTGGCTTCAATTGGATAAGTGTGATACAATCCAATGGAAGCGTTCGGAAGATTCAACCAAATACAAATCGATTGTTGAAAAAAAGAGATTATTCAAGTTCTTTATAGGTTTGAACAAAAACCTAGATGGAGTGAGAGGGAGATTCTACGTGCAAAACCCTTACCAAGCATTCGGGAGGCCTTTTCTGAAGTACATTGAGAGGAAAGCAGGGTGAAGATAATGCTGAAAACAACCACTCCAAGTTTTGAAAATTCAGCCCTAACCACTCAAGGCACTCAAGAACCAACCAAACCAAAAAAAGGGGCGTCCTTGGCGTGATCACTGTCATAAAACAGGTCATACAAGGGATACCTTCTGGAAATACACAGCAAACCAGAAAATTAGAAACCGACTCATGAAAGGAAACGTCGAGGCAATATAGCCTCTATGGAGGAGACCACTACAGCCTCAGGACTAAATTTTTTCAGCAAGGAACATATGGAATGGCTGGACAAAATGTTTGGCCAATCACAAACCATTCAACCTTTAGTAGTTGCCTCTGGTTCCATAGCCCACAAAGGTATTTTCCTAAGTGCTTTCACTGCTAAACGTGAATTATCAATTGTGTGGATTATCGACTCAAGGGCATCTGACCACATGATTGGAAATATCAAGCTGTTGACAAGCTTTAAACCCTGTGATGAAAATTGGACTGTTAAGATTGCAGATGGTTCCCTATCAAGGGTAGTAGGGACAGGTTCTATAGCTCTATTAAAGGATCTTACCCTAAAATCTATTCTCTTGGTTTCTAATTTAGACTACAATCTATTGTCAATCAGTAAACTCACTACTGATTATAATTGTGTGGCCAAGTTCTCAACTAATTTGTGTGAATTTCAGGATTGGACATTGGGGAAGATGATTGGCAGTGTTGAGGCATGTTCGGCACTATCTCCTTGGAAAGAATGACCTCCAAAGCAAACAAGTTCATCCCAATAGCTCCTTCTCCACAGAATGTTCTGTTTGTCCTTCTAATTTTCATTCTGATAATAATGGTGCAATTATGTTATGGCACTACAGGTTAGGACACCCCAATTTTGCCTGTCTTAAGAAATTGTTCCCTTCATTGTTTAAGAATAAAGATTCACATTTGTTTCAATGTGAAATCTGTCAATATTCTAAACATAGTTGGAACAGTTATCCTAGCCAAATTGACACAACATCCTATCATTTTTCTTTGATTCATAGTGATGTGCGGGGGACCTCTCGAGTAAAAAATGTTACTTGTTATCATTGGTTTATCTCTTTTATTGATGTTCATACACATCTTACTTGGGTGTTTCTTATGAAAGAAAAGTCTGAAGCCAGTCAAATTTTCTATAATTTTAATTCAATGATTCAAAGTTAATTTCATGCCAAGATTCAAATCTTAAGAACCGATAATACCAAGAAATACTTCAATTCAATCCTTGGAGACTATCTTTCAAATCGGGGCATTATTCATCAGAGCTCTTGTGTTGATACACGCTAACAAAACGAGGTTACTAAACGTAAGAATCGACGTCTATTAGAAGTGGCCAAATCACTCTTGTTTTCTTCTATTGTCCCTAAACACTTTTGATGTGAAGCTATTCTTACTACCACCTATCTCATCAATAGATTACCCTCACGAACTCTCAACCACCAAACACCAAGTCAGCTTCTTTTTCAATTTTTCCCACACTCTTGGGTTCTCTCACACATTCCTCTAAAGGTCTTTGGTTTGTTCTGCCTTTGTCCCATCACTAATTTCGTAGAAAGCTTGATCCTAAATCCATCAAATGCATTTTCCTTGGCTACTCTCTTCATAAAAAATGTTACAAATGTTATTCTCCCGAATATAAGCAGTTTTTCATTTCAATGGATGTAACTTTTTTTGAAAATCAGCCCTATTATCCCAAAACTACTATTCAGGGGGAGGACACTCTAGATAATCCTCAAGAATATCAGTTTTGGCACATTCTTTCCATTTCTAGTCCTTTCATCTCTATCAATAAATAGCAGCAGCAACAACTTGGTCCATGCAATCCAAGTTCACAACCATCACAACATCCAAATCCTTCCACCAGTCACCATCCTTCTCATCCCCATACCAATTAACTTCAAGTTTACCCTTAGAGGAAGCCTAATCAAGAAGGGATTGAACAACGAACATGTCTTAGGACTGACCAAGACATTGACCCGAATATGAGGGTAAGTGAAGGTAATTCCAATGATAAACCTATTGATGATGAACTTAATGGGCCCATAGCATTGAGAAAGGGTGTTAGATCATGCACACAACACCCAATTCAAAATTATATATCATATAAGGGTCTCTCACCTGGCTTCAGTGCATTTGTTTCAAGTATGAACAAGGTGCAGGTTCTTAACAATATTCAGTAAGACTTTCAACACCCAAGGTGGAAGAAAGTTGTTCTTGAGGAAATTCAAGACTTAGAGAAGAACGAGACTTGGGATATTACAGACTTACCATTTTGAAAAAATCCAGTGGGCTACAAATGGGTGTTTATAGTGAAATATAGAGAAGATGGGTAGATTGAAAGATATAAGGCCCAACTTGTGGAGAAAGGCTTCACACAATCTTATGGTATCGATTACAAAGAGACATTTGCCGTAGTGTCTAAGCTAAATACCATCAAAGTACTGCTTTCCCTAGCTGCAAATTTGGACTGGCCTATCCACCAATTAGATGTGAATAATGCATTTCTAAATGGAGAGCTAGAGAGGTTTACATGGACATTCCTCCTAGATTCGAAACTAACATTACAAAAAACAAGGTATGTAAACTAAAGAGATCATTTTATGGACTCAAACAGTTTCTTAGAGCCTGGTTCGAAAGATTCACAAAGGCAGTCACGAAGCATGGATATGGTCAATGCCAAGCAAATAACACCCTCTTTGTTAAACATTCCCCAGGAGGTAAAATTTCTATTCTTATTGTTTATGTGGACGATATCATTGTCATAGAAAATGATATTTTTGAAATAAGATGCCCTCAAAGAAGTTCTTGCTAAGGAGTTTCAGACTAAAGATTTGGGAAACCTAAGATATTTCATAGGCGTGGAAGTTGCAAGGTCAAAAGACGGAATTTCAGTCTCTGAAAGGAAGTATATCTTAGATCTCCTAAATGAAACAGGTATGTTGGGTTGCAAACTGACAAACACTCCTATGGAATCTACTACAAAGTTAGATATTGGCAAGGAAAGTATTCTAGTTGATAAAGGGAGATATTAACGATCGGTGGGAAAACTTGTATACCCATCACACACTAGACCAGATATAGAATTTTCTGTTAGTATTGTGAGTTAATTCATGAATGATCCTAAAAAAGAACACATGGAAACAATGTATTGCATTCTAAGGTATCTAAAGTTAACTCCAAGCAATGGTTGGATGTTCAGGAAAACAACAAACAGAGAGGTGGAAGAATATAGTGATGTTGATTGGGTTGACTCAATTCTTGATAGGAGGTCAACGTCTAGATATTGCTCATTTATGTGGGAAAATCTGGTCACTTGGTGCAGCAAAAAGTAGTCTGTGGTCTCTAAAAGCAATGATGAGGTTGAGTGGCTTAAGGATTTTTTGAAGGAATATGGTTGTGAAGATTACTACAAGACTTGAAAATGAATGTTGCTAGTCCAGTAAAGGTATTGTGTGACAATCAATCTGCTATCAGCATTGTTAAGAATTCAGATCATCACAATTGAACAAACCATGTGGAAATTGGCAGGCATTTCATCAAGGAGAAGTTGGAAGAAGGGATATTTCGACTTATCTATACACTTACCAACAGTTAAGTCGTAGATATTCTCGCTAAAGCCTTGCCGAAAAAAAATATTTGAAGATTTAAGCTGCAAGCTTGGTCTAAATAATATATTCAGCCTAACTTGAGGGGGAGTGTAGAGATTTTGAGAAGATTATCGGAAATCATAAAGATGGCAGATTGGATGTTTAAGTTTGAAAAAGAAAAGATAGGGTGGCTGAAAGAATTCAAGATTTAAATGAGGCAGCCTAGACGATAAGATAAGCTCCAAAATTCAAGGAAATGATAAAGCTTGAAAAAGGAAGATAATTCAACATTTCAAATATTAGTTACAATAGTTCAAATATCAGTTATGATTATCTAAATTTGAATTTATTTCTGATTTCGAGGAGATAGCATAGATATTTTGTACTTGTAAAAATACCCCTACTTGGATTCAATAAAGTTCAATAAGTTCTTCTCCCTAATATTTGCTGCAAAAATTAAGGCTCTAGAAATTCATTGCTGTGAAAAAATGAAATTTCTTTGTATTGATTTGCTAACTGTACGCGTAACATATATATATGTACAAGGAGGAGATCTTACCATATCACTAACTATAGAGACTTCCTAAGAATCTACAATCAATCTAATCAAGTAAACTTAGAAACTGAATTTTCCTGACTATACACTTCCTAACACAGAAGGATCCTTGGTATATTCTTGGGATTCTTGGGATATTCTGACACTTCCCCTCAAGCTGGGGAATATAGATTTATCATTCTCAGCTTGCCAACAATCTTTTGAAATATATGATTGGGTAGCCCTTTAGTGAGAACATTAGCAAGGTGGTCTTTGGATAGGACATATGGTGTGCAAATTAATCCACTATCGATCTTTTCTTTTATAAAGTGCCGATCTATTTTCACATATTTAGTCCGATCATGTTGAATAGAGTTGTGAGCAATGCTAATGGTTGACTTGTTATCACAATATAATCTCATAGGACCTTCCCGATCTTGTAGAATTATCTTGAGCCAAAGAAGCTCATAGATGCCCAGTGCCATGGACTTGAATTCAACCTCCATGCTTTACCTAGCCACAAATGGTTGTTCTTGCTCTTCCAAGTGACCAAATTTCCCCCAACAAAGGTGCAGTAATTAGAAGTTGATCTCCTATCAACGATAGAGCCTACATAATCGGTGTCTATGTATGCTTCAAGACTGAGGCTTGTACCCTTCTTGAAAAGGATCCCCTTACCCATATGTGTTTTCAAGTATCGAAGAATGCAATATACTGCATGAAGGTGTATCTTCTTGGAATTGTGCATGAACTGACTCACAACGTTGACCACATAGGCAATATCAAGTCGAGTGCATGATAGATAAATTAATTTCCCAACAAGCCTTTGGTACATTCCTCGATCTACTGGTTCATCATTTGTAGCTTCACTGAGCTTGTGGTCAACCTCAATAGGCGTATCCGCGGGCTTGCATCCTATCTATCCAGTCTCATTGAGTCGGTCGAGGTCATATTTTTGTTATGACATGAAGATTCCTTCTCTTGACCGCGCTACCTTTATTCCCAAGAAGTACCTTAATCACCCCAAATCCTTAATCTCAAATTCCTTAGATAGGCATTCCCTTAAGGCTTTTTCTTCCTTCTCATCATTATTGGTAACAACATCATCCACATAGACTAGAAGAATAGTCACTCCCCTTGACGTTGTGTGCTTCACAAACAAGGTGTGGTCCCCTTGAATTTGTCAATACCCCATTGCCAACTTTGCCTTTGTAAATCTCCAAACCAGGCCTTGGGAAACTGTTTCAATCCATAAACTGCCTTTCTGAGCCTATAAACCTTCCCTTTTGTGTCAGTGTCAAACCCCCAGGGGCAAACCATGTAAATTTCTTCATCAAGATCTCCATATAGGAAAGCGTTCTTCGCATTAAACTGGTACAAATTCCAGTCGAAATTAGCTGCCAATGATAGTAAGATCCTCATGGTATTCATCTTAGCTACCGGTACAAATGTGTCTTGATAATCAACACCATATGTCTAAGTGTACCCCTTTGCAACAAGACGAGCCTTGTATCTCTCCAAAGACCCATCTACCTTGTATTTCTCAAAAAACAACCATTTGCAGCCAACCAATTTTTTTCCTTTTGGTAGATCAACCACCTTCCACGTTTTGTTTTTTTCAGTGCATCCATTTCCACTTTCATGGCATGTCTCTACTCCTCACTATCTAGTGCCTCAAACATCGTTTGTGGTATCTTGATTGAGTTGAGATGGGTAAGGAAGCTTTTGTGTGAAGGTGACATTCTATCAAAAGTCACAAAATGGGACAAAGGGTGGCTTGTGCATTTTTGGGTGCCTTTTTTGAGGGCAATGGGGAGATCAAGATCATTTTCACTGCCAAGTGGCTCTAAAAAGGGCAAATCATGGTTAGGGTCAATAATATGTGGAGGAGAAGTACCAACCTCTATGTGTACCCAAAGGTTGGAATCTGGTTCGGACAGTTGAGTGTGCTTTCATGAGGCCATGATACTCTTTCTTCTTGAATAGACGGACTCAATAGGTGGCCTCTGTTCAGGTTTTAGGAGTGTTGGTGGAGGAGAATCAGACCCGAACTCAATTTGTGGTTCAATTGGAGAAATTGATGACTCAAGTTGTTGGGGAAGCGAACTGGGTAATGACAAGAAATTAATCCAATCGTGGTCTTTTGAGTGGTGGTGGCTCCCTCAAAAGACCACGATTGTCAAAGAATTGTTTGTGTTCAACAAAGGTAACATCAATCGAGACAAAGGTTTTCCGAGAAAGGGGGTGGTAGCACTTGTAACCCTTCTGAGTAGAGGAATACCCATTAAAGACACATTTGAGAGCTTGGTGGTCAAGTTTGCTCCGATTGTGGGAGTAAGATGGACAAACACAACACAACCAAAGACTCGAGTGGGTAGGATTGCGGAAGCAGTGAAATGGGGATAGAATTGTGAGAACACGTGCCAAGGACTCTAAAAGCCCAAAGTATGAGAGGGTGTGCGATTAATCAAATGGGCAACAATAAGAACAACTTCCCTCCATAGTTTGGGACTTTGTTTGAAACATTAGGGCACATGTAGTGGACAACAAATTGGCCATTATTCTGTTTTTCCATGCCATTTTGTTGGGGAGTATCGACACATGAAGACTCATTGATGATGCCTTCGATATGAAAGTAGGAGGATAAAGTTTGATTAAAATAATCTCATGCATTATCTGACCTTATCTTTTTGATTTTGACCCCAAATTGATTTTGAATCATATTGTGAAAGATCAGAAAAATAGTACTCACATCAGATTTTTCTCAAGGAGATAAACCCATGTCACATGTGAGCAATCATTGATAAAGGTGACAAACCAAGTAGCCCCAAAAATACTATGCACATGAGTGGGTCCCCAAATATCTGAATGAATTAGAAAGAAAGGCTTGGAACATCTTTTATTACTAAGAGGAAATGCACATGTTCGTGCTTGGCAAGCTCACAAGTATCACAATGCAGTGTGCTGACATCAACATTTTTAAACAAAGATGGAAACATGAGCTGAAGGACTTTGAATGAAGGATGACCTAAATGACGATGTTGCAGCCATAGTTGATTTAGAGTGGAACTGTTGGACAGCAACGAAGTGGAGCAGGGAGCCTGATGAAACCCACCGATTCTAGATAGTAGAGCTCATTGCTTTCCTTAGCACCCCCAATCGTCCTCTCCAAATTTCGGTCCTGAAAAACACAGCAGTGGGGAAGAAAGGTGAGGCTACAATTTGAGTCATAAAGCAGGAGGTGAACAGAGATGAGATTGGTGGTGAGTTTTGGAACATGCAAGACATTTTTTAAGGTGAATGAAGAACTAAGATAAATGTCACCTATCCTTGCCATGATAATGGAGGATCCATCAGCTGTGATAATTTTCTGAGAGCTGGAACAGGGGGTATAATTGGAGAAAGATCTTGAGGAAAAGGTCATATGATCAGTCGCTCTGAAGTCAATTATCCATGAAGCAGGTTGACTGTAATTTGAAGGCGAGAGATATACCAGATTGTGCAAATGAGCAGACACTGAGATTGGTGGATGATGTACCTAGAGTTTCAAGAAACGCTTTCAGCTTTTTGATATCCTGTTTATCAAGTCCCACTGTGCTGGACGATTCTTAGGATCCCAACTCCTCTTTTGATTGAGGCAGCTCCTTTGATTGGGACAGATTCACTTGCCCCCCTCCATTGTCTGCCATATCCACGATCAGCTTCCTGGGTTTGCCATGAAGCTTATAGCACTCATCCTTAACATGTCTCTTCTTCTTGCAGTAGTTGCGCACCAGATTATACCTGCTATTCTGCTTGGAATCAGGTTTCTTTACTCACTGGCAGCGAAGCACTTTGCTTGGCTGCTGAGTTATCCTTGTACTCCCTAGCAGCCAACACTGATCCTTCAACAACTTGGTCCTTGAGCATCCCATCCCTCCAACTCTCCTCTGCTCGAATATTAGCAATGGTCTCATTCAGTGATGGCAGTTCTTCCTTGCCAAAAATCTGAACCCAAGCCTGATCATATTTTGGCCAAAGTCCGGCTAAGAAATCATAGATGCGATCCTTTTCTATAAATTGCCACAGAGTAGCTGCATTATGTTGATCTTTCATTGGAAGGGATCGATAGTTATCCATCTCTTGCCATAGGTTGTTCAACATATTTGTATACTCGGTGACAAAAAGATTACCTTGCTTGGCAGCCATCAGTTTGACCTTGATTTCATAGATCTGGGCTGAATCATTTTTCTTGGAGCATGTTTGCTGGATGGTCTCCCAAATCTCCTTTTCCATGGATAAAAACATACACATATCACTGATTCCTGGCTCCATCGCATTCCACAGCCATGTTCGTCCCGTGCTGCAAACTTCGGATCATTGGATTTCGGTGCCGTACCAGGGAGATGGCTGAGCTTTACTTTCCCTTTGAGGAACATGCGAACCAGTTGACAACACTTCAGGTAGTTCCTCCCATTTAATCTGTAAGAGGAATGGAGATTTTGCAGCTCTCCGGATGGTGTATGGCTGATGGGCTCCTCGGTTAGGGCTGGGTTTGCAGGACTTCTGATGCCTGAGGTTGAATGATCAGACATGATTCCACAGGTAGGTTGATCGATTGGATCTAGCTAGGATAAGAATAGAATCTGCTGCTACAACAGCACAGGGCTGATGCTGAAACAGAGGGCCTCTCGTGACTGTAGTGACTGGTTGGATCAGGCTCAGACCGAGTCTGAGAACGTGACAGTGCCAGAACGGACTGTTGGTAGCAGTAGCTGTTGGGGCCGGCGGCGACTCTGTCGTTGCTGCTTCGGTCTAGACGAACTCAGCCAAATGGAGTATGCGAACCCTAAGAGGCTCCTTACTCTGAGGGTAGAACAACTGGCAATGAAGGCTGGAGATGAAGAACAGGCCAGAAAAGGAAGTCGAACTATCGCCCTAAGAACCGGGCTCTAATACCACGTGAAAAAATGAAATTTCTCTGTATTGATTTGCTAACTGTACATGCAACATATATATATACAAGGAGATCCAATCATATCACTAACTATAGAAACTTCCTAAGAATCTGCAATCAATCTAATCAAGTAAACTTAGAAACTGAATTTTCCTAACTATACACTTCCTAACACAGAAGCATCCTTGGGATGTTCTTGGGATTCTTGTGATATTTTGACAATTGCCATTGATCAGAAATCCCCTTTGCGATTTCATAGTTGAGGACGTTTCTTCATCATTATAGAATGAGCATAGGGATACAGGGATTGCTCTCTCTCTCTCTCTCTCTTAAAGGTTGAAATCTCATGGTAGTGCCAGTCTCTGGTGGATATCTCTTGGTTGATTGGAAGGCTGGGGCTAGGTGTGTTTTGAGTTAGAAGGTTGGTCAACTGAGAAGGGAAGTTTCTAGTAGTTGGTTTGGACTTTTCTGGGTGTCATGAGGCTGATTCATATATCAGAGTTGGTCCTCAGTTACTGTGAAGATGAATATTCTGAGTTTGTTATTCAAAAGGTTTGCCTAAGGAGTAAGGGTCATTTCTGGAAAGTCTTTCTGCATGCTGCAACAAAGCCATCTTGATCTAAACATCATGTTGAGATCCTACCAAGCAAGGGAAACAATTTTCCTGACTTAAGAGTTGGGTTTGTAGATACTAGTGTGTAACGGCCCGCCTCTCGGAGCCCCGCTAGCATAGAGTATCCGTGAGAGGGTCATCAATAGGATGTTATACAGCCCGCCTCTCGGAGCCCCGCTAGCATAGAGTATCCGTGAGAGGGTCATCAATAGGATGACATAGAACAATTCCCCCCCCCCCCCCCCCCCCCCCCCAAGCATCTAGCAAAGAAACTACAACATACATCATTTCATAGCCATCCTTACATAACTTACCTCACGGTTACACAAATTAGGTCCCCATGTTGCCTCATATAGCATATAACAAACCAGGACTACATAACACGTATCATTCTTGAAAACAAAAGTGCCTTAACCTGACAAAACAAAAACTACACCTAGGACCCTATCTTCGGAGAGCTCTGCACATGATACTATGACCTGAAAGACTGATCCCAGCACTAGCAAGCGAACCTGCCAACTCAGGTGTTCCCCTTACCTGGAATGATGGAAAGCTAGGATGAGTCGCAAGACTCAGCAAGTATATTCAAGAACGAAGGCTGGTAAAGCTTAAGGAGAATATCCTGGTACAACCCGCACATCACATGCCCAAGACATACACATGCACAACATGAATCACAAGACAAAGAATAACCGCATAAATAGACATGTACATAATGGTACTTGGGGCCCACATAAAAGACATCGGCACCCAAGTCCCTAACAAACCTGTCGCTGCTATGAACTGACAAGCGTAAATACTCAGTGCTCCAACGTTGAATCCAAAGCTTCCCCGGGTCTGTCCCTCCGCCCGTGAATCACGTACGTAGATCTTCATATCCAATCAGTCTTTCCTTAGGACCTTCCCGAGCTAATCTGAAGTCTTCCCTCGGGTTTCCCTCGAGCTAGTCTAAAAACCCAGTCGAAGCTCCCCCAAGTCGGTACTCCCATCACCTGGCCCGGCATAAAAGTAACAATAGTAATAATAGTAACCGTGTGTAATAGGACCATGCAATGCACAAATAAGAATGCAATGGCGTAATAAGCATAAACGTGATACAAGGCCTCCATAAGCCAGGCCATGCTTCGCCCATATAGTAAAACACACTCAATGCAGTGCTCATACAAGACACACTCTAGACACCCTAAAATGCCCATGCCCAAGCACTCACAGGATATGGCCCCCTACTGATGCAATTCTCAAATCCCGACACATATTGTCAACGTCAGACTGTAATTAAATAAATATTAAATTCACACACAAAAACCTAAGACACATAGCTGTCACCCAATCACCCATCTAGAACCTAACCCCACCAGGTGTGGCATTATTCCCATGGAATTGGGGCGATACAAAGCCCCGTGTCGATTAGCAAGAAATAACGCACAAATCATAAAAATGGTTGTCACGCATAGTTACATAATTTATGCGTGGAATTGGATCACGATAAAGGAAGGAATAAAATACGTAAAACAGCAAGGACTTGCGTAGAGATTAAAGGACACGAAGAGAGGGTTAGGAGCTTGCCTTTAAATGGTCGATTCTTGTCTTTCCCGCACTCCCACTGTAAAGTATTAAATTTGTAGAAAATAATAAAACCATGGCTCAAAATAATTAAATTTAACCGTGTAAAACTTATAATTTAAACATACGAAACTCCCAATAATTTTTCCTACTTACCTGGCTGCCTTAAGCACTAATTAAACCAGGATTTCCTCCAATTTTTCCTTATTTCTTGCCTCCCTCGCTGCTGCTTGCGCCCGTTTCTCTCTCCTTTTTGCCTCCCTTTCACTCACCAATTTTGTGGGCTTTATAGGGGGAAATTGGGCCACTGGAATGGCCAAAATTAGCTTAAAAAGGAAGCAAAACCGAGCAGCTTGACAGCCAAGGCGATTAGGTGGCCCAGCGTGTGCCACGTGGTGGCCCAACGTGTGCCACATGGTGCCTCCAACGGCTATCGTGCGGCCCCTCAAAACAGCACCTTCTTGGGTGCCCTTATGCTGAAAAAAATCCAGCAGAATCCCCCCCCCCCCTCGCGCCGGGTGTGCAAGCCTCGAACCCTCGACCCCCACCTTCACACGCGCACGTGTGACCGCCTGCTCTAGCTGCCTCCTCACATATTTAACGTGCACAATTAATTTTAAGGTGAATCTCAACCCAGTTCCAGAATTCTCACTTAAACCCGAAATTTCTGGAATCTAGCACATACACCCCAAATTAATAATTGCACTTATACCCCGATTTTACCAAATACTTACCCATTTCCTTAAATCAATATAAATTAATATTCTCCCTCAAATCCTCAAATACCGGAATTAATAATTATTATTTATTCCCAAAATTCCGAGATGTTATATGGTGTCTCTATACTTCTTTGAATTCTTGTTTGGTGGGGACTTTCCTGGGTTGGGGGACGTTTCCTGCATGTAGCAAAGGAGAGAGCTCCGCAATGAGTTTCCTACTTGAGTTGAGGGGGATGCTTTCCTAGAGCCTTAGTCTTTTGTTCATCATGTGGCATATTTTGCCCGAAAAGAATGTGAGAGGTATTAAGGGGCTGTGAATCAATTGTTGTCATATTAAGAGGAGAATTATCATCTCCCTCTTTTGTTGCTGAGGGAGGATACTTCTTTCCTGAGTGTTTTTTTTTTTTAATAACCTTCTGCTGAGTAGGTTTAGTCTATCTTTTGTTGTATTTATCCAAAAAAAAAAGAGGTAGGCATTACCAGTTCCATTACATTCAGTAGCAGGTTCATTAGCAGACTGGTTCTGAATTTAAGAAAGGTGGATGTTATCATTTAGTTTCATTGGTTCATGATACTACATTTTTGTTGAACTGGTTGTGAAATGTTCTTCTGATATTTGTAGGAGGATGATAGTACCCTTCTTCGTTTCTTACAATGCAAGTTTGGGAAAGGAGGACCTAGTAGCCCTGAATTTTTCTATGATCCCAAGTATGCCCTGCGCCTTTGCCTTAAAGAAAAACGGATGCGGGCTTGTGTTCATATATATAGCATGATGTCTATGCATGAAGAAGCAGTTGCTCTTGCCCTTCAGGTAATATAGTTCTAAAACCATGTTGATCGTGTTTTTTGCTTCTCTGAGTTTCCTTGTTTCTTATTCTCACCCCCAGCTTATGTACATGGGTCACTTCAGAATTAGTACCAATTTTACTCATATTTTGGTTTTTTTACTAATTCATACTGTGGGTTTATTATAAATAATAGCACTCCTTGTTATTGGCTAAAAATCACGTGGCCATGTGACTCTTGGTATGTGAATCATAGAATTTCTTGGTATGTGGAAAAGATTATTTTTGGAATGTATGCATTTATTTTTAATGGCTTACACAATAGGGCATTGGAATAAACATGTCCTGCTGGGCCTTCATAACTAATATTAATAGTGTTATGTGTTGGTTTCCCTGTTTTTTCTAAAACCACATTCAATAGTGAGTGAGTTTTTCATTGTATTTGGTGAGAGAGTTCCTATTTTACTTTTGCAGTAATGCCCTCTTCTGAAAATGGAAGAATGAGAAAAACAAATTCGAAATTTACAAAGTTGTTGGGTTTGGGTTTTTTGGTGGAATGCATGACTTGATATGTTGTCCTTGTTTATTTTAGACGGACTAGCTCTTTAGAGTGTTGATAGAGATGATAGGAATGTAAGGAACATGGATATATCATAACACACCAAGGACATCATGGCACCATGATTTTTGAAAAATATTAGGACTGAACAAAACATAGACATGCCAAATAATAAATTATATATTCTACATGTATATATGAAATCATTCATTTTCTTTATATATAGGAAATAAGTTTGCTTTAACATTCTTAATATATATTTTAGAGAAATCTTTTAAAGAATATTTAACAAATTGGAACTCAAAACTCCTTAAATTCGAAAGTCTAGAGGAAGGATTATTTATATCTATATGATTTTTCATTATAATTGATTTTAATTTATTTTTTAAACATATAATGTGGTCTTAATTTGTTTAAGTGATGGGCATGCAAGATAGTGGGATAAAGGCTGGATATGTTGTTGTTGTTGTTGTTGTTATGGGCATGCAAGATCCTACTATGAAAATGATGTCCATAAAGTGTCCTACAGGTGTTTGGGGTCAAAGAAATTACAAAATAATGACCTATGTAGACCAAAAAGAACCGATTTGGATGCTGGTTATTGACATGACATGGACATGCCAACATGTTAAACATAGAAAAGATTAGGGTAGGACACAACATGGATGTGTCACATAATAAACTGCACGTCTTTTATTTAAACATGAAAATAGTCCATAGTATACATACATGACAGGAAATGATTGTGACTAAACATTGTTAATATATGATAGAAAAACAATTCTTAATATATATTCTGTAAAATTCTACTCATCAAAAGTTTTGAAAGTCAAAGCTCTTAAAATTTAAAAGTTATGAAGGAGAGAGGACTAGTAAACTAAACCTACATTGATTCTATTTGTAATTGGTTTTTGACTTATTCTTTTGCACACTGATATTGCAATTCGTTGTTTAGTAACAGACATGCAAGATCTTGCGATGGGCATGGGTGTCCCCTTAGTGTCCATACAGTGCAAGATAGTAAAAAAAATTAAAAAATAGAATAACACATATGCTTGGATGAGTATCCAACATGTACTTGCAAGTTTCTTAGCATTTGGATGAGTGCCCAACATACATTTGGAAGTGCCCAACAAGTGTCTACACCACATTCATAAAGTGTTCATGCTTTTTAGGAACGGTTCTTTTACATATAGAATTTGCTATATTTATTTTACCATCAATAAAGCATTTGCTACTATTTATTTGCAGAGGTGCACTGAGGCCTCAAAAGAGAGCCCCAGGGTAGTGAAAGATGGAAGAGAGTGCCTCCTAAATCTGTTCTTTATTTTTCTTATCTTTCCATCACTAAGTGGTCCTAATCAATGTTTTATCTCATTTTCATGGTGAAGGTAGATTGTACCATTTCTCTCAACTTATTCTAGATTTAGGATTTGACTTATGTTCGATTACATGAGAATAATTTGCTTCTTAGTATTCTATATTTAGGAATTATGACTTATGGTTGACTACATAAGAATAATTTGCCTTTGGTGCATAATTCTTGATGGGCAGAATTGTAAACTAGAGATTGAAAAGTTTTGCTACCTTTTCTACTATTGCAATTTTCTAATATGTTTTACTGAGTTAATGGAATAGAGTAGAAAGATTTATTTGTATATGTTTTTTTTCTAATTCATTAATTGATGCTCAATATGTCAAATTTCACCTCTATATTTGTAGTAAAGATTTCAAATTGCTATCAGATTTTAGGATAAAAAATGTATACCTATCACATGCATATTGCTTGAGGGAAGCTTGTGGTTTATTTTGTCTCTGCACATAGGCACTACCATGCCTCCTGAATGCTCCTTGAGCATTTAATATTTCAAGATGAGATCATATCTTCATGAAAAAACTCTCTACCTTTGGAAGTAGAACTTTTGAAATCTAATTCACCCCTGTTTTGTAGATTTATCAACAAATGGTTAATTGTTTTCTTGCTGAATAGGGATCAGTGATAGAATTCCATTAAACACTGTCTTCCTCTTAAAATTATTAATGATCTTTTGTGCCAAAACACAGTAATGGTTCCAGAAGTCTTGTCTGCTATTGTTGCATGAAGTTCTTTTTTTGGTTGACTAGGTTGATCCAGAACTTGCTAAGGCTGAAGCCGACAAGGTTGAAGATGATGAAGACTTGAGGAAGAAGCTCTGGCTTATGGTTGCCAAACATGTTGTTGAACAAGAAAAGGGAACTAAAAGGGAAAATATTCGAAAAGCAATAGCATTTCTTAAGGAAACTGATGGATTGTTAAAGATTGAGGATATTTTGCCATTCTTTCCTGACTTTGTCCTAATTGATGACTTCAAGGTAACCTTTATAATCTTAATGTTTCAGTTATCTATGGGCTAGCGTTTTGTTAGTGAAGGAAACTGATACTGAAGTTTATCTCGCAAAACAAAGAAAGAAAGAAAGAGGAGACTGATACAACATAATGGCTATATTCTATTTTCTTCTTTTTCTTCTTCTTCTTCTTCTTCCACTTATTTTGGTCTCTGTTCCTTTCAGTGGTGCTTAGTGCCTCTTTGGTTGCAATGAGTCCCCAGTAGAGATGCTGGATGACTGAATTCTGAATGGTGTTTCTAGGTTTCTAGAGTGAACCAATTGAATTGTCCAACAAAAGGATTTTGGTTTTCAAGTTGTAAATTCTGTTTTGGTTTAAACTGCTTGCAGCTTTCATGGTTTAGCTCTTAGTCCCATACTGGTCTAGAGAGATGTGATTGTTGTTACATGGACTCCTATAAGCTGAATCATTTGTGGGAGTACTTGTGTTGATTTCTTTTTCATCTTCATTGGAGTATCGGAGGCTAATCTTAGCCTAATAATACATGGATGTAATTATTGTTGATTTCTTTTTCATCTTCACTACCAGCTTTCTGTTGTGGATGTTGTTATCTTTTACCCTGATAATACATGGATGTGATTTCACTAAAAGAGGAACAGAGTGATCAGTGTCTTCAGCCGCTAACTAAATGTTTTAATATGCTTGCAGGAGGCAATTTGCACATCATTAGAGGATTACAACAAGCAAATCGAACAACTAAAAGAGGAGATGAATGATGCAACACACGGTGCAGATAATATTAGAAATGATATCAATGCTCTTGCTCAACGATATGCTGTCATCAATCGTGATGAGGACTGTGGGGTAATGTTATTTGTGATGTATTTGCCATAGGTTTTTTTCTTGTAAGGATTTCCCATTCAACAAGCCAACAATGACAAGACAACAACAATCAAAAACCTTAATCCCACCAGGTGGGATGGGTTACATAAATTCTAGATCTCTAGCCAGCTCTATCCATAGCCGTATCGTCTATAAGGCCATTATATTCTGTCATGTTTATTGGTTTCCCACCAACTTTTATTTTGTCTCACCATCCCTCTTTACTACAAACTTCCTCCATTTCATCTAGTCGCCTTGCAGGCATCTATCGATGGTCTTCTCATATGTCCAAACCATCTTAATCATGACTCTTGCATCTTATCTTCAATAAGCACCATTCCAACCTTATTATGTATGATGTTCTTTCTTATTTTGACTTTTCTTGTGGCCTCACATCTATACTAACATTCTCTTACTAGCTATACTCATATTTTGGACATGTTAGTGCTTAACTACCCAACATTCTAAGCCCTACAACAAAAATTATATTTTAGCTGTCTGATAAAACTTTTCTTTTACCTTTAAAGGGATTGCACAATTACATAAAATGTTGGATGCAGTGCTCCATTTCAACCATTCTGCCTTAATTATATGAGTAATATCTTCTAAAAGATGATCTTGTGATTGTCTGTTAAAACTTTTCATTTTCCTTTAAAGGGATTACACAATTACATAACAATGTTGGATGCGCTTCTCCATTTCTATCATCCTGCCTTGATCTTATGAGTAATATCTTCTATAATCTCCTATTTTTTCAACAATTAATCCAGGATATCAGAATTGATCTTTTTTAAGTTGATCTTCAAGCCACAATAATTACATCAACATTTCTAATGTTGATGATATTCTTACTATTCATTGTTCCCAAGCATGGATAAGGGAGGAGGGAGGGTTAAGTAGTCTATAGCCAGTGTAAAA
Source organism: Diospyros lotus (assembly GCF_014633365.1). NCBI lineage: Eukaryota > Viridiplantae > Streptophyta > Magnoliopsida > Ericales > Ebenaceae > Diospyros > Diospyros lotus. The sequence goes on along the minus strand of NC_068344.1, from coordinate 9,180,123 downwards.
TTTGTTGAATACAGTAGCAAACTATTTACCATGGATTTTTTTTTATATCGTGATTATTTACCATTGACCCTTGTTTTTACCATATAATGGCAAAATATAGTCTGTGACCTGTTCCCCTGATGGCTGATTTGCTGTGTATCTGGAATCTGTTTTCCTCTTGTGACTTTCAGGTCTGTCAGAAAAAGATCCTAACTGCGGGTTGGGACCAAAGGATGGCTAGAGGTTATGCTCCAGTTGGTGCAATGGCCCCTTTCTATGTATTTCCATGTGGACACACATTTCACGCACAATGCCTGATTGCCCATGTCACAAGGTGTACGGACCATACTCAAGTAAGTTGACAATGAGTCATTCATTTATATATCTGGAAATTATTTTATGCTGCTGCTTTAAGAAGTATGTAGGATTACTACTGAAGCACATGCCTCCTTAGTATTTTTGTCTGTTCGCAAAGCAGAATCCATTGTTACCCTCCTTTTACCCCTCAGAAGTACCATTCTTGATAGCATTCTTTCATCAGTTTTTTTATGTTAGACAAATGTATTTATGAGGACATAGATTTACATATATCTCTATTGGAAACCGCAGACAGTAGTGGACTTGACAATATGAGGTATTGGGGTCCTTGCTACATTTATACCTCTATACAAATCCACTACTTACTACCTTTTCCAGTGTAGATGTTCCAGATGTTTCGAAAAATTAGTTTGGTTTCATATCTGGTAGGTCAACAATGAAAGTTATATACCTACTGAAGCGCCTAATAGAAAGGTATCGGGATCATCAAAAAAACCTGCATATGGTATTTATAAATCTAGAAAAGACCTATGATAGGGTCCTTAGAGAAGTATTATGGAGGGTTTTAGAGAAGAAAGGAATCCGAATAGCCTATATACAAGCCCTTAAGGACATGTATCACAGTGCAGAGACAAGGGTCAAAACATACGGAGGGGATACTGAATAGTTTAAAATTACAATAGGACTGCATCAAGGTTCTACACTAAGTCCATATTTATTTGCTTTAGTAATGGATGAACTCACTAAATACATTCAAATAGAGGTGTCATGGTGTATGTTATTTGCAGATGACATAGTGTTGGTGGATGAAACAAAAGAGGGAGTGAACACTAAACTTTAGTTGTGGAGAAACAATTTAGAATCTAAGGAATTTAAATTAAGTAGAAGGAAAACATAATATATGGAATGTAAATTTAGTAAGAATGCAAGAGTGGAGGATGTTATAATAAAATTGAAAGACCAAATCATACAAAGAAAAGACCATTTTTGATATTTGGGATCAGTGATTCAAAATGATGGAGAAATTCGCGAGGATGTCATGCATAAAATTAAGGCAAGTTGGCTAAAATGGAGAAATGCATCGGGAATGTTATGTGATAGTAAAATCCCATTAAAATTGAAAGAAAAATTCTATAGGAACAGCTATAAGATCAATTTTGTTGTATGGCTCAGAATGTTGGACAATCAAATACCAGCATAAGCAAAAGACGAGCATAGCGAAGATGAGGATGACAAGATGGATGTGCGGTCATACAAGAAAAGATAAAATTAGAAATGAGGTTATTCGTAATAAGCTAAGAGTAGTGTCAATCGATGAGAAGATGAGAGAGACTAGACTAAGATGGTTTGGTTATGTGAGAAGAAGACGAAGAGATGCTCCTCTGAGGAGAGTTGATGAAATGGAACAATTAGTTAAAAAAAGAGGAAGAGGCAGATATAAGAAGATTTTGGGAGAGACATTAAAGCTTGATATAAAGTGTGTGGGTCTCGATGAAGATATGAGAAAATATATAAATACATGGAAGTCTAGAATTTATGTAGCCGATCTCACATAGTGGGATAAAGGCTGGATATATTATTCTTCTTATTGTTACTGATCTCACATAATGAGATAAAGACTGGATATATTGTTCTTCTTATTGTTTGGGGGGGGGGGGGGGGGGGGGGGGTTGGATTCACTAAAGCGACATTGGGGCATACACCCGTTCTTCTTATTGTTGTTGGGGGGGGGGGGGGGGGGGGGCGGGGGTGGTGTTGGATTCACTAAAGCGACATTGGGGCATACACCTGTTGCTTTGGAAACGTTGCAAATATTTTTATTCATTTCTTTCCATCTTCACAGTGTTCCTATACAAGCGATAAGAATATTGTTACTAATTCTGGCAATTTGTTGTCAGATGATAAAGACAACTGCATATGAGAGTGAATTGTGTAAAATTACAATTGAGTCCGTACTACAGTTATAATTGTTGCCCTCTGTATGGACAATTAACACTGGCAGAAAGGTGATCCTTAAGTATGTAAAGCTATGACAATTTTACTGTTATTCTCTCTCATCATGTAAGCGAGTTTTGTTTTCACCCTCAAAATCATGAAAAAGTTGGTCTGGAAGGTCCACCATTAGCCCACCACATGTATTGTTTTGCACCAATAATGAACTTCTTATCTAAGTGCTGCACTTAAGCTGATTTAAGCAGATTTAGTTATGTCCTTTATTAATTAAAAAAAATATTGTAGATATTTAGAAACCTAATAACAATTCCTGGATGTGAGGTTACTGGAAAGGATTTAATTTATAATCATCGACAATCAATCCATATGGCACTACGGTTGGTGCTTGTGGTTCATGTCAGAGATAAATGACCAAACTATCTTAATTCTAACTGTGCATATATGGAACATACAACAGATTCTTACAGTGAGTAGCAATATTTCAGAAGCAAAATCTCTTTTGCTTATTTTTTCTCTCATCGTTTCTTCAAATGGACCGTTTGCAGGCAGAATATATACTGGATTTGCAGAGGCAACTAACATTATTGGGAGGTGAATTCAAGGATTCAAATGCTGCCTTAAATGTGGAAGAATCCATAACTACCATGACACGTACAGATAAGGTTGGTGGTATATAGCTTTTATAAGCAACTCAAAATTGATGATGAAGAAAGCATGGAAATGCTATTTGGCCCATTCTTTCATGTTCACATACGGCCATGTCTCATGCATTTCTTAGCCCTTCAAATGTGTCAAATTTAATGTACATAGTATAAAGAGTCGATAAATCCCATGGAGTAAATGTCTTCCATTTTCACGGTAACACCTTTGGTGCTTTTGCCATGTTCCTGATGCAAATGATGTCATTTTATTTTTCTCCAATTTGTCCTAGAATATGCTCATTTTCCTCTTCTAACCAGTTCTGGAATCATGCTTCTAGGCCAGTAAATTGGACAGACTTACTAAACGTTTACATGCATACTACTTGCAGATACGATCACAACTGGACGATGCCATAGCTAGCGAATGCCCATTTTGCGGTGAGTTGATGATTCGGGAGATCTCCTTGCCGTTTATCCTCCCTGATGAAGCGTATGAGGCTACCACTTGGGAGATAAAACCACAAAATGTTGGAACCCAGAAGAGCATCTCTTTGGTAGTATGATTGAAGAATGAAGCCTCCATACAGGCTTCCCTTCACCCATATCCATGCCTGGTTTGTTGAAGCCTTTTCTTGTATCGTTGTTTAGCTTTGTGACCCTTCTTCTCTAATGGTGTGGTTTCCTTAAATTACAATTATGTCATACAAAATGCATATGTTCGTTTATATATATATATATATATATATATGAGTGGAAAATAGTAGTGAGTGAGTTATTGTACTTAAGCAAAGAAGGAATGCAAGTTGTTTAACTGTTGTTATTGCTTTAAAATATTTTATTATATCAACTCATATTTTAGTGTTTCCCTTTCATATATATATCTTATAAACCGTATGTGTTTGTATGGCAGCCTCAATCCATTCTTTACTTGAATGAATTAGATAACTTATTGTGATATAGAACTTCACAAATTTAGTCCTTAGATTATTCTTTTTGGTACATACAAAATTATAGAAAATGTCCACACACTAAGAGATATGGGAAGATTTGAACCCACCCATAAGGTCATACTTATCATCGTGGTGGTGGGTGGGTCATCGCTTGAGCTACCTTTGGAAACATAGTCCTTGAGCTCTTGCATAAAATCACTACTGCTTTCAAATTTTTCATTCCATTCCAAAAAATTAGAATGAAAGATGGAAGTTGTGTTTGTTTTCAAAATTTTGGCAATAATTTTAGACGTGGGATGAATTTAAAAGCTATTATATTTTCATTTCGAAACTTTTTACCTCACCTCAAAAGTCCACCAATATAATATAGGCTCTCTTCTTCCACCCCCACTCCTAACCTAAGCTTCTGTTGTTGTAAGTCGGCATCCAGCAACAACTTTGGTGCACAACGAGAGAACTCCAAATATTGCTGGCGGCTGCAATAGTCCCAAAGTTGAGCAATTTCAATGATTCATTGACTAAATCCAGGGCTATGTCCATTCCAAAAACAACCAGATCCAGTGAGTTTCAGCTTGGACAATAGATCCAGTCACCCTGTAGTTGGTGTCTGACGTCTGCTTCTTGCTCATGACGTTTTCATCAACGAGTAACTCTAGTAGTAGCACGAGCATCAGATTTAGCAAGATGAGATCCACAACATATCTGACCTTTTATGTGACTGCCTGTGACCTTTTATGCTTCAAGGACTCCTCAACCAGATCTGGTGACCTTAAGCTCTTTACCAGCAAGTTTCAAGCAAAGGACGCAGTACATCTGATGACCCTCCCTCCCTCGGCATCTATTGCTCGCTACAATGTGCAGATTCGACGACTCTCCTGACAATGTATGGATCCGACAACTGGAAAGTTTTGCAAGAGAGACAACTAATCACAGCAAACTCTTAGTGACCCATAGTGAGTCCAATCCTCTTTCAGCAAGTGCCCTCCTCACTACCAAATTTTTTTAGTAACCACCTTCTGACGACCAACACTCTTGTACTGTCATCCAAACGAAAATTTCACATACGTTAGAGCTACTAACACATTATAATGTTCTATCTATGCATTTTTCTTTTTTATCCTAATCATATGTAGTAGTGTGTTTAAATGAAAACTCTTATGCATTTTGGTATAGTTGATTGATGTTTGGTCTTGAGAATGAGGACGTAGTTGACGTTGAGGAGGGGAAAGTAAGCTCATGGGTGGATGATCGAGAGTAGTCACTTTTTACTTGCCTAATAGTAATGGAAGCCCAGGTCACCAAAGGACAGTGACAGATGGGAAATTTTACTAACGCAGCATGGCATCGAATCCGGGAGGAAATGACTGAGAAAATCAGATCCATCCATTCCATACACCATAAAGCAAATAAAGAGCACAAGTATCTCTCTGTTACATATTAAGTGATGTGGTTATGATAAAAGAGCACAAGTATCTCTCAGGTAAAGATTAAGTAATTGGGTCATGATAAGTTGAGATGCATATCAGTATGTCGTGAGTTCGATTCCTTACCCTATATATTGAAACAAAGTTTCAACTTGTAATTTACCTTCTTTGTCGAAATAAAAAATACGAGTAATAAAGGACCACGTAAGGATGATAATCCCAATAACACAAGTACAATCAGTTATGCACAAAATTCAATTAATGCTTTTCTAATTCTGCTTAAAGAGACTGGCATTCCGTCACAAATATTGTCGCAACTCCTAGGGATATCTGGCATTCCGTCACAAATATTACAAACACCAATATTTAACACCACAAAGGTTGCGTATGAATTTGCCAACAAATTTAAGAAACAGGGCGAGCCACGTTACCAGGATTTGAAACTGATCTTTGGGGACAATGTGGCTGCAACAAGAAACAACCAACGCACACGCGTCAATGCGACTGCCCTCCTCGATCAACAGTAGCTATGCCCCCCTCGCTGTTTAGCTAACAGTGAACGTTCTAGGATGGGCATCCCCAAACAACAAAAAAGGGTCACGTGGGGATCCAAATATAAATGAAACACTATCGTATTCAAGTCTTAGAGGTAAGATTTTGAATCACATGGGGAAAAAAAAGTAAGGTTGATGTTAGTGTTGTGCGCTAGTCATAGAGGTGTATATATGTAAAACACTATTTTATTTATATAAACTCAATTCTAATATGACATTATTTGTCAATGAGCTTTATTGAGTACATATTTGTATGCTTGTTTGATAAAGTCCCTAGAGCATATGCACAATATAGGAAATCAGAAGTGTTTATGATGATGAGTTTTTTTATTATACAATGCACCATTCTAGAATATCTCTAATCGTAGTCCTGTCAAAATGGGACATTAATAATGCAGATATACTAAGCACATGTTCAGTTTTTTTCTTGTGAAGAAAATAACTATACTCAAAAGTTAAAATGTGGGGACGCTTGATCAAACATGCGAATGCTTGTTAGGGAATAAGCTCATTGGATGAACTTGTGAAGAGAATTCCATATGGAGCATAGTTTGCATTTTATGGAACATCTTTCATAACGATAGTGTAAGTGATCATTAGACTTGAGATTATCATAGTATCTTGTATGTAAACTATTATGTTTTGATAGTATTTTTCGGTTGCCCTAACCACAGGTTGCTAGTACTTGGGTATAGCATAAAATATATGGAGGTAGAAGAGTGGTCAATACAGGATCTATCACTCTTGGCTATAAGAGAGTATATCTCACAATTGCTTGATAAAATGGTAGCTCGGAAATATCTCGGCCAAGGTGGAAAGGAAATTTGACATGTCATTAGATTTGATCAATTTGGTATAAAAAAAATATATTATTAAGCAAATATAGAGTTGACACTACTTTCATACTCTATGCTTAATGGGAATATAGTATAATGAAAGAATTAAATTACATGGTAACTGTTTATCCAAAAATCTAGTCAAATCAATTGCCTTTCTTACCAATTGGGTGGTCATGGCACATAGCTAATGTTAATCATGATCTATAAGTATAAATTGATTAATTGATGAATTAAGGATAAATTAAAGGGTTTAATTTATCTAATTCTAATTTATACTTATTGCCAACTTAGTAAGGACCTAATGGGTCCCACATGAAAGGAAATTAAGCGATGATTATATTAGATATTAAGTGAAAACTTAATAAATTTATTTAAATGTGTGATATTTAAATAAATAAGGCTAATGATGTAATTAAATACACCAAAGGGGTATTTAAGTCAAAAGGATGGAAGGTAAAATCAAATCCTAATTAGGTTGGGATTATAACCTAACCCTAGGTTTAAAGCTTATAAATACCCCCATTAAGCCTTGACTAGGGTCATGGGATGGAGAAAATTTTCCTACTGTTTTAATCTCAAACAAAAAACTAGCATTTTTCGAGATTGGAGATCCACTCCAAGATTGAAGAGTTCAAGCTTGGAGATCTAATGTTGGTTTCTGTGGATCATCGTTAGAGATTGGACATTTGTGCGATTTGATTTGACAAGATCAAAGATCTACAAAAATCTATGAATAAGGTAACTTTATCATTTATATTCTTAGTTGTTTTAAATTACACAACGAATATAATGATCAAAGTTTTGGTAAATGGGAATAGTTGTTTTAAATTTTTATTTTTTTCACTGCATTACATGTATGTGATATACGATTATTCTCAACAATTGTGTGGTTAGGAGGTTGACAAATGGGACGAGGAACTCCCAAAGTTGGTGGTGGATGCATTTGATGCATTGAGCCTACTTAAAGGATTCGACCACAAAGTTTATGCCAGGGTTACACAACTATTCATGATAGTTTGTCTTATCTTTCTTCACTTTCCAACGAATAGGAAGAGAGATTGGCTAAAAAAAAATTAAGTTGTAGTGGTGGTGTATTCGTGAGGGATAATCTCAAGCTATAAAAGATGTTAGTTGTTATAATTTTGTATGTTCTTGTGATGCTTTTAATGTTGCATGAGTAACTTTCTAGACATGTTTGTAGTTACTTATTCTAGATTTTGAGTATAATCATGTATGACAATTAATTTCCTTGTAATCACAATTTGCTAGAGGAATTGTGTGATTTCCCATGCTTGCAAATGTCACATTCACAATCATCTAACAAATCATCATCTTGTACATCAAATGAGGAACTTGAAATGGATAAGTTCTATATGGATATGCTCATGTATAGTTAATAGACCCACAATTTTGTGATTAAGATATTGAGCAAACATAAAGGACGATGAAAAGAATTTGAGAATGTGACCACCTTTGTTCTAGAAGTTTTGCAAAGAGTTAAATTCACATGGACTTAAACATGAAAAACATATTTAATTCAAGAGTAGGTGACCATGTTTTTTTTGTTTTTCTTTTGATAATATTTTGATGATAAAAAATCAAAATCTTTTTGTGGTGTGAATTTTCAACTTGAAAGACAAGATTAGAATCTTAAAGAAAATTCATTTTGAAATCAAATGAGATATATTTTATCTTTAGAAATCAAAAAAGCAAAATCCAAATAATGCCAAAGGGTAAATGAGCATTTTGTAGTTACAAACTGTCGACCATTTTAGAAAAGAGTCGACTATTTTTAGTCTTAATTGAATGAGATATGCAAAAACTATTGACTATTCTTGTGAACTGTCGACCAGGAAAATTTTCACTCTATTTTTTTTATGTAAGTCAAAAAATGTTAATCATCACTGTATAATGTCAACTTGTTAACAAAACAATTAACAGTTTTTCTCTAAAAGTTATCTGTTTGCCTAAAGTCAAAGTTTTTTTTTTTTTCAAATTTCTTGAAGAAAATTGTCGACTATTTGGTAAAATGTCGATCTTTTCTTCTCTAACATGTTTAACGACTAGTTTTTACAGGCTCTAAATGTTTCCCAACGGCTATTAACATCTAGTTTTCTTCAATGCACGAGAGAAACCTATAAATACTAGCCCAATGATACACTAGAGAAGGCTAATGGATGGGAATGAAGTGATTTGAGCTTACAATTGTATTCATACTTCTCACTAGTGCTTGTGCTTTTATTTTTCTCTCAAAAAGGGTACATATATCTTTTGTTTTAGCCTTTGTATCTTTATTTGAGAGATTATTATAATTGAGAGTGTCAACTCTAAGATCTTCTCTTTGTTCTTCTTTGTTGTAATTCTTAGCTTGTGAACTAGAGGACCTACTTCGGTATAAGTAGGAAGTTGTATTTCTTAACGATTTTGTTAGAGGGCAAGTAAGAGGTAATAATGAATTTTGAAATCCTTAATGGGAAAATAAGGTAGTAGAGTAGGCTAGATTTGAGATGAACCATTATAAATCTCTTATGTCTCTAGCATATTTGTTGTTTCTTTTGCTTGTGTTTCATTATTTTCATATTTATATTTGAAAATCTCTACAAAGTTTTAAAATTTATAAATACCCAATTCACCCCCTTTCTTGAGTGTGTGGTGCCATTACTTGTGCAAACCCAATAGTTTTTTCTCATTTTATGCTACAATACAAGGATGCATATGTCTGCAAAGAGGTTTTAGCATTCTACACAAACCATTAGTGTAATCTTTCACCATGTTTTGAATACTTTGTAGGCTTGAGACTGAAATTATATGCCCTTCATTCTTCAACATAATGTCCCTTTACATATGTTTCAACCCAATGTCTTATCTATTCTTTAAGGTAAATTAAAATTAACCTTATTTAGTATATTTAAATAAGATATCCCGTACATATATATATGTGGTTGAGAGCCATCTATCAATGTTAGGATTGTGTCAGGGTCATCGATGGATGCCATATTTCTACAAGTGTACCAATGGCCCAACAAATTCCATATCATGGGAAAAACATAGTGCCAACACAAAATAAAATCATGGACCACACCCAACACCTTAATTATAGTTTTCTGACTTTTAATTGATCAAATCAATTATTGCCGCTTATAAACAGTTCATAGACTGATTATTCCTCATAAAATACCAATTTTAATGTCATTAAAATTATGACCATGAAATACTAATTTTAATATCATTAAAATCATGGAATACGAATTTTAATCTTATTAAAATCATGGATTTGCCACAGACCTAATTAGAAATCATCATAAATTTGATCAAATAAACAAACTGAACATATACTGAATCTATTTCCTATAAAGCTGGCTTTGATACCACTAAAGGAATTTACGGATCATAAGCTCAACATAAAAATAAAAAATTTTAACCAAAAATTCATTTAAAATCTCTCCAAGGGAATAGATTATGGAGGAGTGGGTCAAGGATTACCTCTTGAAACAAATATTCAAAACCAATACTTGATAGAGACGATCATGAAGCCGTCCAAGCATTCGGCCTCTAACGGTAACCACGCAAGCAAACAACACCAAGAACCTCCAAGGGGGAGGCTTCCTAAGGCTTGAAAAGTGCTAGCTCAAAAAGAGCAATGTGGGAGCTCTCTCACATGCATATCACACGCTGTTTTTCATGCATCTCATGGCTTCTTAGCTATTCGTGGCTACCATGAAAAGAACCACTTAGGGTTATTCAATTATAACCCTTAGGCATAAAACCCTAATTGAAGGGTTTGAACCGCATGATTTTTAAGCCCATATTTTAAACACTTTAAAACATGATATTGGGTTTTTCTTTCCATTGTCTTTTTGGGCTTTATGTTTTAAACACTTTAAAACAACCCATTAAGGTTCTTAAATCACCCCAATAGATAAAATCCTAATTAATTAAGAACCAATTTCCACCAAAACCCAAGGCCCAATTAGGTAACCTAGTCCAACTACGACTTTAGGTGGCGTTTGACAAGCCTAATTTATAGATTCTATTTGTCTTAGCTCTTCATAAGGGTTTCCTCAAACCCTAAATGTGAGCCCACTATTACCTAGTAATGTTTTCCCTTGTGCATGTGACTGCTTAGACTTTTATTTATGTTAGCATTGACCTTCCTCAAAGACCATAGATCAAGAGTGGAGTTTAGCAACCCATCATGGCCCCCAATTAGTAGAAGAATTAAGTTGTGATCACTACTTTTCAGTAGTGGTATTCCCATGCAATTCAATCCCTTTATTGATGAAAGATCACCCAAGAAGGGGGTGAATAGGGTGTTTTTATTACTTTAAAAAATATTTGAAGAAAGATGAGGTAAAGTTATTTGATGATAACATTTTTCTTAAACTATAAACATTTACACTAGGAGATTATATAAATAAGCATACATATACACAATATAGGGTTTTTAATAGAAGATGCTTCAAGAAACTTTAATCATTTAATCAATATGAAATAATTTATATGTATGCATTTTAAGAAAGAGGTTTATGAAACATTTTTGTATTAAGAGAAATTAGTTTGGAACACAACGAAATAAATGTATGCACTAAGAATTGAATGTGCAAAAAAGACTTTTGTATTCAATGAGGACTAATATCATGCGAGTACATAGTATAGGATAAAACAAATGTTTTATGAGACCTGAATACAAGAAAGTTTTAGACATATAATTTTTGTGTAAAGATAAAGATAAGCTAGTAAAACAATTGTAAAAGATGTGAACAAATATGATTTTTAAGATGATTCCAACCAAAACAACATTTGAATGACAATTAAAAGAATAATGCTATGAACTGTTTTTACGTATAAAAAACATTTAAATGACTGATGCAGAATAAAGCGATTAAAACATAAATAACAAAAATAGGCAACATGAACACAACATTTTTGAGTGGTTTGACCAACATGCCTAGTCTACTATCTTAGTTTCTCACTAAGAATATTAGTTTTTACAAGTTCAACTATAACCTCCACTTTTACGAGCTAAGTAGGAACCCCAGTTTTTACAGGCTAAGCATTAACCTCCATTTTTCATAGGCTAAGTAGGAACCCTTGCTTTTACAGGCTAAGTAATAACCATTATATAAGACTTTTTCACACTTGGCTTAGCCACAACCAAGACATTGCTTTTCCAAAGGTGCAAGTATAACCTTTTACAAGTTTTACAAATTTTGTGAAAGGATAACTCAAGAGAAAAATATAAGATATTACAGTGATATCAAAATATTCTCTTGAATAAAAGGAAGTTACAAAAATGAATGAATTAAGCACTCAACTTTCTTATAATCTATATAGTTAGGAAAGATTTACATGAAACCTTACCTAATAATTGCTTGGAGTGAAGAAGAATAAACCTAAAGAATACACACTCAAGCATTTGAAATTGGCCTGAAAAGAATTAGGTTTGTTAGGTATAGATTAACTCTATATTACTCGAACATAAGCTATTGTTTCATTGAATATCAGCAGCAACCATTCATCAATCAACCATGGCAACAACTACGAATCTTTGTAGCTCTTGGCCTTTTTATAGAAGTTTGAGATTTTGGTTTTGAGTATTGTAACCTACACATATTCACAACTTCTTTGATTTGACTGATAACAGTCAAATTTGTTAGAAACCATATGCATATCATAAGGATAAGCATTAAGCACACCAGGCATATTTTTTATCATAAGGATAAGAGAACTATTAGGTTTGTATAGAAATGGCACTAATACCCAAAATGGGGGATGAATTGGGTTATTTAAAAATTTGATTGAAGTTTGAAATTCTTTTTGGTGAAAAATGAGATCTTAATGCTTGTAAGAGAATAGCTTGGAGTTATAAGTAAAACAAGAAAGACGTAAGTGATATATAGTGGTTTGACTTAAACCAACCCTAATGCACTACCTTAGTTTCTCACTAAGAATTTTTCAATTAATCCACTATAATCCTCCTATCTCTCCGAATAGGCCCTCTAGCAACAAGATAAGAATTTTCAACCTCTTGCTTAGACAAGCAAGCCCTCTAGCAACAACTTAGGTATTACAACCTCTTGCTTAAACAAGCAAACCCTCTAACATCAAACTAGGTATTATAACATCTTGATTAAACAAGCAAGCCGTCTAGTAAGAAACTAGGAAATACAACCTCTTACAATTAATGTAGGCCCTCTAGCAATCTTGCTAGGAAAACCAAAAATGATACAAAAGAGATGATCTAAGAGTAAACACTCTTAGTTACAAGATCTCTCAAAAAAGAAACAAGGCTTGAAAGTAAATTTATAAAGATGAAAGCAAAGCCTTGGAGACAAAAATGAAGAACAAACTATTAAGCTCTCGAAAGAATAAACACTTGAAAGCTTGAAATCAATCATCTTGGTTGTCTTGATTCATCCCTTTGATCTCTATTTATAGTGCTTTGCGACCTCTTTCAAGAATATAGTTGTTCGTGGTGAAAGGAACGAGTTGGAATAGTGGAGAAACTAGGCGTTGGAAGTGTCAGAGCTTCAATCTGTCGACAGTACTATAGCAAAAAACAATAGCAATTGAAAAACACTATAGTGATCGAAAATTACTGTAGCAAGCAAAAATTACTGTAACGATCATCAAAAAATTAATTTAAAAATTTTTCTTCACTCCAAAATTAAACATAATATTTCAAATATCATCAAAAAATTTATCACAAGATTTTTAACATTGGAATGCATAATGAAATTGATTTTAATTTTGGTGCTTTATAGATCATATAAAAGTAATTTGGAACACCAATATAATAACCATTGATAAAATAATTTCATCAAAATGATATGAAAGGCAAAATCATCAATCTATCAAGAACATACATTCTGTTGGTCGACAAATGGTCTTTTGCCTTTGAAAAACTTTAGCTTCATTTTGACCAACGGTTCAAAACTAATTTTTGAAAATCATTTAGGAGATTTCATCATAATACTTGTTTGTGCAAATCTCCATGTATAAGAATATAGTTTGATTGATCATGATGAAACCATTTTTCCATTGTATGTTAAATTGATTTTTGTTTGATTTAGACTTCAAAACTAATTGTTGTTTTTCATCATCAAAACCAATTACAAGAGTAAAACATCAAGAATAAGGTTAGACTTCATAGAATAAAGAATTAACGCTCTAACGGTTAAACTATCCTCTTTCCGCTTTTTGAGTAATGGCTATAAAATTTAAAACCCGATACTAGTTACTGGACTAACTCCTAGAGATACTTGACTAATATAAGAGCATACTTGATTGGATATCTCACACAATCGATCATATAGAAGCCTCACTCGAGTAAAACCAAGTAATTACTTGACTATCTCAGAAGCCATAGAGACTTTGCATTAAGCACTCGACTACTTGGCTAAGGTTACTCGACTAACACAAGCATATACTTGAGTACAAATAACTAATTCTCAATTAACTTTAAGCATGGAGACTTAGCCATAATTAATCCAACTTTTACTTGACTAATACATAAAAATACTCGATTATGAAAATACTTTAGTCGATTGATGAGAGAGATATACTCGACTAAGGAGATGCTTGAATTTTGATTCCAAAAATTTACTCAATTAAAAACAGTCCTTACTCGATTGATTTTAAAAATACAGAGAGTTTACATAAAATGCTCGAGTAGGAAACCTAAATAGTCGATTGAAAAGTGATTTTGCCAAAGCACATAATCAATTGATTTGAATAACACATAAAGCAATACTTAACTGAAAAATATGCTATAAAGAAACTCAATTTTTAATAGCTATAAAGAAACTCAATTTTTTAAGACCTTACTCAAGTATGAATAATCAATATTAGATTATAGAAATACCATACTCGATTATAGCTTTAAAAAACAAAGCTTTGGAAGAACATAATCGAGTAGGTTTTTATGATACTCAATTAAATAGCTTTAATACTCGATTAATTTAAAAAGTAAATTGAGCAATACTCAATTGACTTGAAAACTATTTTTAGGTTGAAAACAAATGTAGAAGTTTTAACATAATTTTTGAATACTTTGCCTTCAAAGGCTTTAGAAATACATATAATTAGTTGAACAAAGGTCTTTTATACTTAGTCGATTTTTAAAAATAATTTTAGTATGTTTGACTGACACAAAATATATTTTTTGTTGATTTGGAGAATATAAGTATATATATAAGCTTAAAGTTCTCCAATTTAAGAAAAATATTTTCTTAAACTACAAAACACTTTGATCAATCATTCTCGACCTATACAAAACATATTTTGACTAATTTGGAAGATATGAATGAGCATGAAGTTTTTCAATTTAAAATATTCATATCAAATGTTTTGGGGATCATCACTAAACCAAATTTAGTGAAAATATATTTTTTAAAATTATTTTCTCCATAAATCAAAATATAATTTTTTCAACAATTGGTTTAAAGTGTCTCAATCAAACAAAGGTATGGAAAGTGTAAATCCCTTTTCTGTTTGATTATGATATTCTTTGGTCTCTTGAAAGGATGACTTCCTTTGGATAAACATTTAACTGTGGCCACAGATTTCAAGTCATCTTTCACCAAAGGGCCTATGAGACATATCTCCCCTTAACAGGGGTTGATGAATCCTATCTTGAGCACTCCTAGTCTTTGCATACTTCATGGCATACCTAATCACTTCCACACTCACACTCCTAGATGTTTCCTTAATAGTGTCAAAGTATAAAAATCCACATGCAAGGCACAATGGTGATCTCAAGTTGAAGGATCACTTGCACAACCGTCACAAGAGATTTTCTTAGACACTTTTTACAATATCCATTTGGAATCCTCAAGTCAAGTCACTGCCCAGTGAACTTGTTCTCCAACAAGAAGCTATGTACTAGCTTAGGCATCCAATGCTCACAGTCTGTAAGATCAACTGCCACCTTCCTAAGGTGACTGCATAGTACACACTGATCTCTTTATGTCATTGATGTCCCATTTCAATGCAACTTTTGACCAAGGACGTTTTAAGGTATACTCTTATGTATATCAAAGACCATATAATTAAAGTCACACTTTAATTCTTTTCTACATAGAATATTTCTAGGGACTTTCTCTTTAGGCATCCAATATAATTAAATATAAAATACAAAGATGTGCCAACTGAATACATGAAACAAATAGATATATTACTCATAATATATCAAACCTTAATCTATCATATACAACTTAACACTTAAATTGTAGGCCATACACTAACAATATCAAATTTTAATATATGAAGTATAACTTAACATTTAAGCTGTAGGGCATACACTAACAAAGTTGATATTAATTGAGTAACTTTGTGCTTAGTTGAGTGATAATCATTGGACAGAGTGATAATCTCTATATTTGAATTATTAATCGACTAAGTGAAATTTGTAATCGAATAATGTTATACATTAATCAATTATCAAAAGTAGTTAATCGAGTAACAAGTTCAAACTTACAAGTGATTGATGTGTTAATCAACTAAGATATTATTTTAATTGAGTATAATGATCTTGTAGTCGAGTAACATATATTTTAGTCAAGTAATGACTAATGCAGTTGACAAGCTTAATCGAGTAACATTAGTTAGCAATCAAGTAACATCTTAATCGACTAACTCTTAAGTTTACTCGATTAATATTGTGTTGAAATTCAAATTTTATAGCCGTTAAAAACAACATTTGTTGTTACCAAAATACAATAATGAATTTATAGTGTGGGAAAGATAATCTTGACAATCTTAGGCAATGAAGATCAGGTGACTGGATAGTAATGATCAGGAGGCTTGCTGATGAACAGATGGCTTGCTAATGAACGAATGCCCTTTGATGAATGAGTGCCCTTAAATGATCGAGTGCCCTTCGATAACCGAGTGCCTTTTGATGACTAAGTGCCATCTGATGACTAAGTGCCCTATCAAGACAAACAAACGGTTAAGGGCACGAGAGGTTGTCCCTGCGCAAACCTCTCGATGTTTAAGTTAGTCTTCGAGTGCTTGAGTGTAAAAAAGGAGTCTAAATATCAGAGTAAGGGTACTTGAGAGAAGAAATGGTCCTTCTATTTATAGAGGAGGGAGAGGTGGACACATGGCATCCATCTTAGGCTTCTAGGGTGGCATATTCTGAGTATATTCCTAGCATATTCGTGTCATATTCTTGTGGGTCCTAGGGAGGATCCCAAGTTCGGTTCGAGGAACGCCTCAGAAAGGTCTGTCAACTACAAGGAAGGCTCCCAAGGGTGACCTGTTACATGATCATCATGGCCAAGTAGTGGCCATTCAGTCATCACTTTACCACCAATTTGCTTGGTTTTTCTTGCTTTTAATTTTATGTTGTGTTTCGGCCCATTTAGGTGTACTTGACCCAGATCTACTTATTGGGTTTGACCCATGTCTAGATTATTTGTTATTTGTATATCAGCATTAAATGAGCACAATTTTGATTTCAATCAAATCAAATCTTCATTAAATGATGTCTGAACAATCTTTCAACAAGTTAACTATGTTTGAACTTTAAGAACACATTCTAACCGTTGGAAAGAGAAAAAAATAGAATATTCTTATTGTAACACCCCATTTTCCAAACGTGTTATAACTTAGGACAATTCTAAGATAAAAAAAAAAAAAAAAAAATCTACTCAAAACTACGGCTAAAGCATATCAGTCCTCATACCTATCACAAAATTTTCATTCATCAATCTCAAATGAGAATCATCATAAATATCAAATGCGGACACTAAGAATCGAACCTTAATCTTTAACATGAATCAATAATAAGGTTATATATCATCATTCCTTAAAATGTCCAGAATTCAAAGTAGCAGAACTTAAATACATGGACTACATAACATACAATCAATTCATCATGCACTTTGCTAAGTGCCATTTCATGCCTTATTCATTCTCATTTCTACTACAATCTCCATCTAGAATGTTTGAATATTCCAGGGGCAAAGCCCAAGTTAGATGATAAATCATCTAAGTAAGGGTACAATAAACATATTTCGTGCATGGATGCAATATGCAAAATGTCCTTTTTCTTTTCCTTTCAATTTGAGCAAACCATACCTTAATGTTACTCTCCATTTTACAGCTTCCTGATGACTGCTACCTATGTTGCACGGAAACGGAAACGGGAGACGTTTCCGATAGGAAACGGAAACGCGAAAACGGCATTTTTCTAAAAAGGTAGGAAACGGAAACGCGGGGTAAACTGTAAATTTAAAAAATATAGGATTTTTTTTATAAATATAATTTTTAATATAAAAAAATATTCAAAAATAAAGAAGTCAGTGTCATCATATACCTTCAGACATTTTGCTAATAAGACCATAACTTAAAGTGATGGATTCCTCCAATGAATATGAACTTCATGAGTAAGAATGTTAAAGTGCTGGAAGGAATGTGCCATTCTGGTCGCTGCCAGGAAGTGAAAAGCTGTTTGACCAGGAGACAGCCTTGATGCAGATGGCGGCGAGGGAGATGGAAGAAGAAGAAGAAGAATAAAAAGAAGAAGAAAAAGAAGGGAGGGAATGAGGGCTCCATGTGCTGTAATCGCACGCTATTTGACCAGGAAAGAGCTGAGAGCCTTGATGTAGATGGCGGCGACGGAGATGGAAGAAGAAGAAAAAGAAGATAAGGAAGGAAGGCTTCCTGTCTTGTAATCGCGAGCTGTTTGACCAGAAGAGAGCCTTGATGCAGATGGCGGCGAGGGAGATGGAAGAAGAAGAAGAAAAAGAAGACAGGGAAGGAGGGCTCCTTGTGCTGTATCGCGCGCTGGAAACGCGTTTTCGGCTGGAAACGCGTTTCCGGCGAGGTTGTTAAAATTCTGAAACGGCCCGCAATGTTTTAAAAATTACACAAACGGCCCAAAAAACGTTTCCAGGCCGTTTTTCGCGTTTCTGAAACGGGAAACGGTTCGGAAACGCCGAAACGGCATCTCCGAGCCGTTTCCGTGCTTCACAGACTGCTACGCTACCCTGCACATTTATTTATCAAAACAACAACCAAATTTATCAAACATTAATCCTTTTGTTAAAGCAGGTATAGGGCGATTATACTCGCCAGTGTGCGAGTGTGCGTGTAGTACAATTTTAAATTTATAATTCGGTGAGTCCGAGTCGGTTCATAGGGAGATTATTTTGGATGAAAACAGAAATCACTGAATATTTGATTTTAAGAGGTGATTAAGATAATCTAAAGGAAATGATTAAAACTAAATTAACAATGAGTTTAAGTAGCTTGGGTCAAGACAATTTCAGTGTCAAAACCAATTAATTCCCAACTTAATAGAAAAGATTAATAATATTCATCTGAATTAAGTTTTGCAGATCTATGAGTAATTTTAGTTCAAGATAATGATAATTCTTGTTTAAGCAATCTCCATACATGGCATGGAAATTCTAAGTCAAGCAATTATCATAAATTGAATTATATCCCACAGATAGAATTTATAGGTACAGATTAATCATTTGGGCTTGGGTATGAAAATATTTCCAGGTCTAGCAATCTCCATACGTGGCATGGAAACTCTAAGTTAGGCTTATGCTCCAATCCAAACTCATAGATACACTATACGCACACTGCTCAAATTAAATCAGATTAATATTACACAATTGAAGCGCAGCTTTCTTTGGGAATCATTGGCGTTGGACACTGTCCTTGCCTTAACCCAAGATCGGATTTAGCTACTCATCTTCATTTTTAAAATAAATTGGCAGGAATTTAAATGACGGGAATTAAAAGACAGTATTTAAAAGACTATTTTTTAACCGACCATATAGGCGGTATATAATGAAAAGACAAGAATTGAAAGACTATTTTTTAACCGACCATATAGGCGGTTTATAATGAAAAGACAAGAATTGAAAGACTATTTTTTTAACCGACCATATAGGCGGTTTATAATGAAAAGACAAGAATTGAAAGACTATTTTTTAACCGATCATATAGGCGGTATATAATGAAAAGACAAGAATTGAAAGACTATTTTTTAACCGACCATATAGGCGGTATATAATGAAAAGACAATATTTAAAGACAATATTCAACCGACCATATAGGCCGTATATAATAAAAAGATAATATGAATAACATAATACAACTATATGGAAACAAAGGTTGAAGATTTAAGAGAGAAATTCTAAGAACGAAATCATATTGAAACTAAAGTGAAAATTTTGAGAGAGAAATTTCAAAAACATAACTATACTTTCATTATAGGAAAATTGAATGGTTACAAATGCACCCTAAGTGCTCTATTTATAGGGTAAAAGATGCAATAGAGACCACTCAATTATATAATTTAATAATACAAAATATCTAAAGAAAAATAAAATAACTAATTTAAAAATACAAAGATAAATAAAATATCTAACACATGATGTAAGCGATGATGTCATTCCAACTCATGATGTAAGCAATGATGTCACTCCAACCCATGATGTAAGCGATGATGTCATTAATTTGTGGGACTTGGGCTTTTCATATTTTTGGGCTTGGGCCTTCCTTGTGTTGGGCTTGGGCCTTCCTTGTTTTGGGCTTAGGCTTGGGCTTTCCTTGTGTTGGGCTTGGGCTTGGGCCTTCCTTGTGTTGGGCTTGGGCCTGGGCTTTCCATGTGTTGGGCTTGGGCCTGGGCTTTCCATATTTATATTATTATATATATTATATTATTATATATATTATATTTAATTTTTTTATATTAATATTTTTAAACATGCACAAAATTACAAAATGCATAATAATATTCAATTTAAACCATTTTAAGATCAAAATAAGGGTGAAATTATAATAAAATTTTTACAAAATTGATCACTAATCACCTGACCATGCCGAGGTGTATGGGTGCACCCTTGGTAGAGCAACGATACCGACCCGTACTCTCAAACCCTTATATGATGCATGATTAATAATATCATCGTATACATATGCACATTTCATCATAGCATGTAAATGCAATCTACATGACATATTCACATCAATACATGACAACATGATAAAACCATTTATATAAAATCAGGTTTAGAGTCTAATCACTTACCACGAAGGTATCTCAGCATATCTTGACTCTTGTGCCAAGTTTCTAATGAACTCAATTCAGAACCTCAACATTCCATGTCTATCGTATTTGTAACATATTGCATTGAGCGATAGCAAGGACTGAAACAACTTACCTTGATGGGCCTACGCGAACTTCCTAGGAGTTATCCATCCTTAAGCTTTCCTAGCTCAAGCACTCTTAATCTAGGAGTTTTTTGTCTACATTCAGCCCAAAAGGTATCTAGTTGATGTTGTTTCCTTCCTTACTTATCCTCGATATATACTACCCTTCTCTAGGCTATTGAGGTGTTACATTTTCCCTTCCTTGAGCACATGATGTCCTCGTCATGCGACTTTACAACTAGTCTCAGATCTTCTCCCTTTTGGGGTTGCCATCCTAGAAGCCTACTAGAAGCCACTTGTTGTACAGGCCCTCGAGCCCTGGCGCCACTCCCCGCCGTCATCAAACTTCCTTCACCATGGGTCAGATCTGATACCACCTGTAACATCTTGCATTGAGCGATTGCAAGGACTGGAACAACTTACCTTGATGGGACCACGCGAACTTCTCAGGGATCACCCATCTTTGAGCTTCCCCAGCTCAAGCACGCTTAACCCAGGAGTTCTTTCCCTACATTCAATCCAAAAGGTATCCAGCTGATATTGTTTCATTCCTTACTTATCCTCGATATATACTACCATTCTCTAGGCTCTTGGGGTATTATAGTATTTATTCAAGAATATCAATATTCTATTTTTCTTAATTTTCTCACACTTTCCTCTACTTCTTCCTATTTTTTCCTCAATAAATCCACACTAAATATTCTCTCAAATATTTCTCTATAAAAATTCATAAAATAACTTTCCTAATTTTTTGAAATTTTCTAGGAAATTTTACTCACCTTAACTTAGCCTCTTAGGCTTCCTCGGTATGCGAACTCTGATGTCAAAACTTATGCCCGGTCAATTTCATGATTCCAGACATACTCCTCTAACCCCAAATTAATTCCTAGAATTTTTGGAGATTTTTTTCTATTTTTTCACATTTTTTTCTATTTTCTTTTTCTTTCTTTTTTCCTTTTCCTTTTCTTTTCTTTTTTTTTTCTTTTTTCTTTTTCTATTTTCTTTTTCTTTCTTTTTTTCCTTTTCCTTTCCTTTTCTTTTTTTTTCTTTTTCTTTTTCTTTCTTCACTTCTTCTTCCTTCTTCTTCTCCCCTACTTCTCCTTCCTGCACGAATAGGGCCTCACCCATCCACCTGCTCCATTGGCCACCTTTGCGCTCGTGGCCACCGCAGCCTCTCCAACCGCTACACACGCCCTCGCTAGCCGCTGCCCACACTCTCGTTAGCCTTCGTTGCAATCGTTGTCGCAACACCCAGCTACTGCAATGGCAGTTTCGATGCTGCCATGGCCGAATTCAACCACCTCTGGCCCCCTCCGCCGCTTGTCGCGACCACCACCGATTGCCTTTTGTTGTTGCTCGGCCACCTCTGCTGCTGGCCACCCCCTCTCTCACTCATTGCAACTCTCTGCTTCATTTCTCACCATTGCTTGCTCCCTTCTCTTTTTATAACCAAACCACCGTCTTTCCTTACTGCCTTGGCCATCACCCTATGCATCCAACCATCACTCTACGCACCTACTTGCAAAAAATTTCGCAGAGGTATGGCCATGAAATTTTGCAGAGGCATGGCCTCCACGCACCCAAACAATTACGTATATATATATATAACTACATATTACATAATAATAAGAAAATTATATATTTAAATCTCAATTTTTTCTTTATTTCACATGTACAATTCTCTAATTGCAATTATATTCTTAAATATCAAATTAATTTACATTACGACACTTAAAATCTAAAATTAATAACTCATGACTTACTCGATAAGAACGATTTCGCCTTTGCGCCCTCACGGGACCCTTGTTTCATCCCAAAACCACTTCAGGGTTGATCCTAACACAAAATCAGACCCTCATGGTTCAGTTAATTTTCGGGAAGTCCCCTACGACGATTCAATTTTTTAGCCTGAATCATAGCTGTACCAAAAACTGTCTCCGATATGACCGCTTTCAATTTCATAAATCATATCTCAAAATGATTGTCAGTACCATATTAATTTCCTTAGTCATCTACATTCCAAGGCATTCCCTGTAGTCGATTCGATACTGATAATTGTAAAAAATTATACTTAAGTCTCAAATCTTTTAATAATTTCACCTATAACCCAAGTTAAAATTACTCTTAAGCCCTTTTAAAAATCTGGGATGTTACGCTTATAGGTTATAGGTTTAATGACTTTATCCTCCAGACAAACTGCAAAAGAGCATTGAAGAATGAAAAGATATAAATATCAAATGTCCTCAAGATCATACCTCTTCTACATGAGCTAACCTAAGTGAAAAAGTTCTCTTGAGTAGAATGAAAAAGAAGAGAAAGAAAAAGAAAGAACTGAAATCCCTGTTTGTAATCTTGAAATCCCTCGTGAGCTTTCTTTCTTACCCTTTGAGAGTTTTTTTTTTTTTTTTACATCATGAGCTTTTGCTTAATATTCCTTAAAAGAAACTATTATAAGGGTTATTGCTAAGCCTAACTAAAAAGAAAAAGGGTTAGTGCCTTAACTTGGTAAAAGGCTTAAAAAGGTTTTAGTTGAGCTTGGCAAAAGCTACTATGAAGGTTCCCACTAAACCTATGAAAAGCTATGTAAAAGGTTCTAGCTAAGATTAGTAAAAGCTAAACAGTAAGTACTTGAAAATCCTTAGTGAGGACCGAAGGTAGTGGAGTAGGTCAGGTTATTGCAAATCACTATAAATCCCGTGTGTTATCTACTTTATCTTTCCTACATTTGATTTCACAGTTCATGCACTTCCTATTTCCATTTATAGTATTGTTTTCCAAAAGAACTTGTTAATTAGCTTAAGAGATGTGAATTAAGCTCACCCAAAAATTAAAACTTAGATTTGCAAAAAATAAAGGAATTGAAAGAATGCAGCACTCGACTTTGGAAGGTGGTTCTGAGATTGCCCCAAGTAGGACTAACCTTCGTTTTACAAATTTAGCGAGAAGACTTGCTCGTTTCAAATGTCGCGACATTCTCCATTAATCCAAACATTAGTGGTGTAATCTCTGACATCATAAAAAACATACAGTCAAGTGTATACCAATATAGTACAATTTCTTAACTCTTGTGATTGCCACCCGAACAAAAAATTGTTAACACCAAAATTCATTAGGGCTCCCTTGCCTTAGTCCATAAAACAAATGGGGCACCAATCAATGTAAGGACCCACTCCCAGATATTCTCACTAGCATAGGATATCTGAAAGGAGGTCACCACAAAGATGATACCAAACAATATAATTCAACATCATATTTCTATCCTTAGATATTATCAACGGAAGCCAAAATAAAAGTTTACATCATCATCAGTTTACGTCACCAAGAATAGGATATCCAAAAGAAGGTCATGGCAAAGATGATACCGAATAATATAATTCAACATCATATTTCTATCATTAGATATTATCAACAGAAGCCAAAATAAAAGTTTACAGCATCATCAATTTATGTCATCTTGGCACCATGGCTTATAAAACATGTGCACAAAGGCACTGTAACAGCCCGCCTCCCGGAGCCCCCGTGCACTAAGAGGATCCGTGAGAGGGTCATTACTAAAATGATATCGAACAATAACATAACTACACTCTTACTAAAATCACAATCTTTTTATCATAGCACATCACATAATCGTTTTTACAAAATCATTCATCACTTGGGCCCACTTGAACTTACATAACATATATCAATTTCAAAAACATAAACATTAACCTTAACATAGGCACAATGACACCCATGATCTAGTTTCGGGAGAGCTCTGCACTTGCTACCATGACACGAGTATCTAGACCCAACTCCGCGCGTACACACCTGCGGTCTTGGGATGTTCTTACTTGGAATGATGTAAAGCAAACGTGAGTCGCGAGACTCAGCAAGCTCTAGAAAGAAGAGTTGAGGGTTTAGGAAAGGACAATTCCCATGACACCCCATGCAATTTATGTCAATGCAATCACGCCATGTCATGAGCTATACATACCTTACTTCTACATGCATAACATAAAGTTAACTGCACATAAGGAACCAGGGGCCCACATAAGCCACACATTGGTACCCAAGTCCCGCATACAAACCTGTTGTAGCCTAACATAGGATACCATATCATTAACCATAAAGACTTGCCTTTTCCTGACTTTAGTCGACTTTTCCTGATACTTATGACATGCTTTTCCTGATACCTATCATACCCTCATATGTTCTTCCTGTTATTCATCACATTGTCATATACTTCCGCGATCTTGGTCTTCCCTCGGGCCAGCCCCAAGCTAATATCTAAGCCGAGCCGAAGCTCACCCGAGTCGGTACTCCCGACACTTGGCACAGTACTCCCGCCCAGAATAATAGTAATAATAGAACCATGCAATGCAACACATAAGAAATGTAATGACTTTTGTAGCATAAACGTGATGACAATGCCCCTATAAACCAAGCATTAGGTGCTACTATGCCCACGTAGGAATACATACATGCGGCATGTTCTAAATGCACACGTTCGCCTAGGGTACCCAAATTAGCTCTTAGACCAACCGAGTCATGCAAATGCTCACACATCCCGTCACACACAAAGCATGTTTTCCCAAATGAATGCAACCTAGCCCCCTGTAGCACACACATCATGATATGCACAAACCAAGGCGAGAATCTGGAGTACCAGCTTTTTTAGCCCGTCTAGGGCTTATCGTAACAACCAATGACTAGCGCCCATACATCCAACCATCAACTGCCACGACCCACGGTCGACAATCAGTGGTTTTGTACCCCATACCCTTAGACACACATGTCGATAATACAATACTTAGTCACTTTAAGCTTATCAGTTCACAAACTTTCTCCATGAAAACATAAACTCCATTATATCATTCTTATTCTCATCTCTTCTCATACATAGGAAGCTATTTCCACATTCATAATAAATTATTAACCTAACACTATTAAACCATAATCAACACTTCTAAGAACCTTACCCCAATGGGTTCGACATCATTCCCAAGGGAAGCGGAGCGATACGAAGCTCCGTGATGGTCGAAAAGAAAGACACCAAGACATCCTTACTTAGCTTATTTAATCACCAATTAATCCATTATCAGCATATAAGACATAAGATAGTGGCCACGCGGGTTTGCATTATTAATGTGTGGAACCGAGTCACGGTGGGGAAGGGTTTAAAATATAAGAAACCTCGAAGACTTTCACGGGAAATAAATAATGCGAGGAGAGGGTTAGAAGCTTGCCTGAAACCAGTTGTTTTCGGCCTCTCTTGTGCTCTCGTTGTGAAGTAAAACGTTTCCTAACAGTTAACACAATTGGGACTTAAATTAATTAATTCTAACCGCGTAAAATTTATAATTTAATCATATAATACTTCTACTAATTTTTTACTCACGTACTTGATCACTTTCCATGCCAAAAAATCCCAAAATTCCTTCATTTTTCCCATATTTTCTTCCTTTTATTTTATTTTCTTTCCTTTCTTTTCTTTTCTTTTCTTTCTTCTTCTTCTTCCCCACCTCTCTCCTGCGCACCATGCTTCTTCTTCTCCTTTCCCTTCTTATTTTCTTTCTTTCCTTTCTTCTTTATTTTCTTCTTCTTCTTCTTCTCTTGTCTTCTTCTTCCCTCGCACAGCTACCTCGGCGCACCAGCACGGCCGCACGCCCCAACGGCCACCAGCCACAGCCGAACTCCTCCAGCCGCATGTTCCACCTACTCCAGCATCGCCCATGGCCGCCGCTATTGGCCTTCCTCGCGTCGCTCCCTCCCTTGCTCAGCTGCGGAGCTCGGCCAGCTTCCATGGCCCCCGCTCCCTTTTTCTATCTTTCTCTCTCTCTCTTGGCTAAGCTCTCTCTCTCACCCGATCTCTCGCCCCCCTGCTCCCATAAGCTCCTTCTTCTTCCTTCTTTGTTTAAGAGAACATGGCCCCCCTATAGCATGCTTGGGGCCCACGCACGTTACATATAAGTATATATGTATATATGTGTATATATATATATATTAGGTTATTAATTTAAGTTAAGTTAATTTAATTTAATTTAAACATTTTTATTATTATTAGCATTATCCCTATTATTGTTATTATTATTATTATTGCTATTGCTATTATTTTTTTTCTATTATTTGGTTACCTTAAATCCTCAAATATTTAATACATACCCCAAATACTGAAATTTAATAATTATTATCATTTCCAAAATTTCGGGATATTATAGGCACTAATGTAATTAACAAAATGAAATCTCTTCACAACATGCCCTCATCAAAACTATTAACATGGACCTTCAAGTTTGGGATGTATCTGTATAATTACTTTACATTTACCTAGAATGACATAAGAGTAAACAAAGTGAGCCACGAGACTTAGCAAGTATATATATAAAGCATAGAAATATAGGATCAAGGGCATAGATAACCAAGATAGAGTAAATAATGACTCTATGAAAATATATAAGTAGGACACAACTCATAAGTTTCCATTCACAACCATTTCCATGTCGTGATCATCATACATGCCATGCATTCATGTCCATCCTCATGCACATACATTAATAGTAATAAATTTCACATGCTCTACATGGCTCCCAAGGCCACCACATCCATGCATATATAAATATATCACAAAAATAAATCAACAAGCAATTGAAATTTGAGCCTCGCCTACCGGGCTTATAGGCACCTCCACCCATATCAGACACTCGTAGGATATCCTTTTTCTCACCCGTGGACACAACCGTCGAGCAAAATAATGGGTGCGCAAAGATAATAATCATATTATGCATCACACATGAAATCCCATGATCATGTCAACCATGCACGTATCATGACAATTTCCCAACATGATTATTATGCATACTTACTTGACTCAAGTGCATACTATCTCCTGAATTCCATATTTAAGTGAGGTTTATCGAGCTGTTACGGGTTCAAAAAATAACCAATTAATTCCATAAATATGCCAAGACAAATCTTATAAGGTCTAGATTATGGTACAAAAAGCGAATCTCAATTTGGATAACACCACAAGAAGTTATATTCCAAAAATTGGAGTATTGTCGGATTGAAACAAAAATCTTAGGTGGTGTTCTCTTTGTGTTTCAATTTTGAGTTTTGAGTTTTGAATTCATTTTCAATTTTGTGTTTTGAGTGTCTGTTTTGAGATTATTGAAAATGCGTTCTTTTTGTCATTCTGAAAAAATGTTTCTCAAAACTAAAAATTAGAAAACGCGTTCTCTTCGAGATTTTGAGAAAAAATATTTTATGATATTTTATTTAATAAATTTGATTCAAAGTAAATTATAAATATTTATTAATAAATTATAAATTTAATTTAAAGAATTTAAAATATAATACCAAAAATAACTAATAATTTAATCATATATAATAATGTATTAAAATTACAAATTATTTTTTAAAGTCATTTTTAATTTGACTCAACTAATAATTTTATAATAAAATTATTTTTACTTACAAATTAAAATTTGACATTAATTTTAAAATTTAGATTACCCACAACATAAATATTAAAAAAAATTATAAATCATAAAATAGCAAAAGAAAAAGTTTATCTAAAATTTTTAAAATATTATTGAAAAGAAAAATTAATAACAAAAACCAGAATACATAAATCATAATACATATTTTGGGTGTGGAGGCAGAAGAAATGGCAGGGAAGAATGGCCGAAGCTGAAGGAAGAAATGGCAGGGAAGAAATGGCTGAAGCTGAAGGTGATGGCAGAAGAGACGACTGGCGGTGGCGATGGTGATGGTGATGGCAGATCTGGGCGTGGAGGGCGGTGGCGGGCGATGGCAGTGGCGATGATGGCGGTGGCGGTGGCGAATCTGGGAGTTGATGGCAGTGGCGGGCGATAGCGATGGCGGTGGTGGCGGATCTAGAAGTAGCAGTGGTGTCGGTGACGAGTGATGGCGGTGGCGGTGGAGGATGCGGATCTTGGCGTGGAGGGCAGTGGCGGTGGTGTCGGTGGCAGATCTTGGCGTGGAGGGCGATGGCAGTTGTGGCGATGGCGGTGGAGGTGATGTCGGGTGGTGAGTGGTGGCGTGGAGGGCAATGGCAGTGGTGGTGGAAGATCTATGTTGCTTGTTGGAAGAGAAAGTGGAGGATGGAAAGGGAGAAGGAAGAGGGAGTGTGTGAGGCGGAAAACGCCTGTGTTTTCCTCGTTTTCAATTTTTACAGTATTTTGGCTGAAAACAGCCAAAACGTTTTTTTGCTGTTTTTCATTTCCTTCACAAATTTTTTCCTTGTTTTTGAAAACGTGTTTTTGAAAATAACAAAGAGAACACGTTTTCGGTATTTTGAAAAATTGAAAACAGAAAACGGCTCGAAAACGCCAAAGAGAACAGGCCCTTAGATTTCAAATGGGTATTTCACAAGACATTTACAAGCTCAATACTTATCCAAATAATCCAATTTTTATACCGAAATGAATCTTATCGAGTTTAGTTTACAATGCAAAAATAAGATCTCAAATCAAATATAACCACATAAAGTTATACCCAAAAGAGTACAATATGCGCAGGCTGAAACAAGAAGTCGACTTCTAAAAAGTCGACATTTAGAAGAAAAAGTTAACTTCTACATCAACTTAGTTGACCTAGCCAAGAGCTTCAAAATACAGAGTTGACTTTCACTCAAAAGAATCAATTTTTGAGACCCAAAAATAAAAACGGACGAAAGAATGCAATGCATATCAATAATATTTGCATTGTTCTAATCTAACCAATAAAAATACCATTCCTCGTAGGATTTTTGGAGAGAATCAAGCCCCAAATGAACACCTCAACAAGACCCATTAATATTCAAATTTTTTATAAAATGTTTACAACCAAAAAGAAAGACTCATTTTATCAAAAGAAGTAATAATATTATAGTAATGAAGGAAGTAAAGTGTGCTCAAAATGAAAATAAATAATCAAGAAGAACTTGCACATAAATGGAGAAGATAAAAGAACTTGCCTTTTTGATGGTGAGAGACCAAAGAGAAGAAGAAACACCCCCTTTAAAATCTGCTACCCATAATTTGAACTTCAATCTAAGAAGAAAATGGAGAAAGAAGAACAACAAAGAAGAAGAAGAAGAATATGTGCAATCGGGAAAGCAACGGGAGAGAGAAGAGAATGGAAGGAAGAAAAAGAAATGAGGAGATATAGAGGAGGAGACGGGGGAGGAGTGGGTTACCAACCATTCCTTGACATTTACCATAATGCTCTTCCAATTAAAACACAAGCAATTCACTTTAATTAACTCTTTTTGGACATTTGCCATTTGCTCTTTTCTTTTTTTATTTTCTTTATCCAATTCATTTATGTAATTTCTCATTTACCCTTACTTTTTTCACCCACAACATAAAGACATTAAATGCTTTTTAGATCTTTACATTAATCATTTTCAACCCACAATATACACATATATATAAATCACATGCACCTACCGGGAGTTTCTTTCAATTTAAACCCCACATAAATTTTAACTTTTCCACATGACTTTTCAACCATTCATATGCCTTGACTATTCTACATATATTTTTTTCTCACTTACTTGGACTTTCATTACACATAAATTCACTTACACTATTTTTCTATAAAATAATATTTTTATTAATTCTAGCCTCTTTATCAACACACAAGATATTTTTGACATGATTAATTCAAATGATACCCAAGATGCAACACCTATAATAAAATATTAATAACCACTTTAGACCTATGAATGAGTCGTTATAATTAATCTCTGTTAAGTTGTGCCATTAATTAATATGAATCCTAAACTCTTCGGAACCCACCCTTATTGTCAAATGTTGATGTTCTTATTAATTGGTCTTCTATGTGTAGGGCACACCACGTGAATTCCATGCCTCTAGGATCAAATGTACTCAAAAGATAATAGGTAATAAACAAAGGGGATGATGAAGTTAATTGTGTGGCCCAGATTGTTGTTTTTTTTATATGAAGCTATCTATCCATGCCATTGTTTTTAATTTTGTTTTATTTTATTCTTTATCTTAAACCTTCTGCTAAGAGAACTGCAAACCACCACTTAACTGTTGTGTAGGTCAGATAGTTGTGTGCGTGTGTGTATATATATATTTGTGTTTAAAAGAGCAAAGCAAAGTGGGGCAATCAGCATAACGATCTCCTTTGGTCATGACTATGAGAGTTCCTTTTTAATTAGAGAATGTCTAGTTCGAGTCATAATTTCTGCTAAAAATATGAGCCTATCACTCCAATTCCACCATAATATACAAAGTCATACGCGGCAATTATTCTTCATTTTGACGTTATAAATCTAAATTATTACACAAATAAAATGAGTTTAACTTTTAAATTCCAAACTATGTACTGAACTAACACCGAGTCGGTGATTTTTGTATGGCTTCATTTTTGTTCCGTTGCCTCTATATGGCCCGCCTATATGACTCTCGCTGCCACCCCCTTTGTCAATGTCACGTAGCTCTCGGCCTTTCACCTTCGGTCCCATCTCTCTCTCTTTCTCTTTCTTTTTCTTTCTGCTCCCCATCATTGATGTGTGGAAATGGTATGGAGATGCTGTTTCAGCGTTTCCAAACCGTTTTCATTTCGAAAATGGTAAAGAGGAATCAAAACGTTTTTTGGGCTGTTTCTATAATTTTTGAAACATTTCGAGCGCATTTCACAAACTATAAAAAATTATTGAAAACGCGTTTCTAGCAACTGAGCTTGCTGCTTCCTAGCCGTGCATTAGAAGAGATAGATACCCTAGAGGGTGGATGAAGGGGCAGAAGAGAGTGGAGCTTGGAGTAGAGGGCCTTCATATGATTTCTTCTATTTTTCTTATTGGTTTTTTTGTTAGCTCTGGATGATCTAAAGTCATTCTCCGTCACTATTCCCAGCTCCCAACAATTACTCTGAAGGATGCATATATATATAATTTATATTCATTCTCCAAATAAGCGCTAAATATATTGAGTTGTCAGTGTTTTCTTAGAGTGGCAAAGCTGCAGGATAGGGCCAAGCCGCATTGTAAAAATAATTGTCTGATGAAGAAAGTCATTTCATTTAATGATGGGTTGGGATATATATATATATATGTGTGTGTGTGTATACATATATATTTGGATTTTGAAAGTGGTCCAAACATTCTATTTGGTTTATGAGGGGAAAAATGGTTTTAAAAAATCAAAAATCTTGGGAATAGTTATTGCATAATCAATTTGTAAGATTAGGTGACGGTGAGAAGTGAAAAGATTTACTTAGTTATTATGGAACTGAGTAGAAATTGTTTGTTTGAATATATTATGAAACTTATATGTATTTTTTATATTTGTTTGTATTAGGTTTGAATTATTTTTTATAATTTTTTATATTAAAAATTATATTTATAAAAATAAAATATATTTTTTTAATTTACATTTACCCCGCATTTCTATTTTCTATCTTTTCAAAAAAAACGTCATTTCTCTATTTCTATTTCATATAAAAAATATTTTTTATTTCTATTTTCATGCAACCTAACTCCTCACAAATCCCTCTTCCACTCTATTGAGAGGCTCTGTTTGACTACCCAAGTAGGGTGGCAAAAGAGGAAAAAAAATAAAAAAAGTAAATTAAAGTTATCAAATAATATGTTGATTTTTTTATCATTTTAATTGAAAATAATATATATATAGAAAGAAAAAATCAATAGTTAAAGGAGAAAACTTGAATTTTTTTTATACAATTAACTTCGGTATTTAACCATAACAATATTATATTATTCACTAGCATAGTGAATAATCACCAACAATTTTTTTACCATTAATGTTAAATGTCACACAAAATGTCAAAATTTTGTATTCATAATTTTTTGACTATTAATATTAAGTATCACACAAAATATTGAAACTTGATATTCAAATAATTTTTTAAAAAAATAATATTCCATTATATAAACTCGTGTACCAAATACATCCACAAAGAGGATAATAGATTACACCACCCTCATTATATTTCGATATATTATACAAACTTTCCTTTCTTCACAACTTTAAAAGTTGTCTCATGTTCTTAGAAGCTAGGTTTATAGTCGGATTCTTAATATGAATCCTGCTCCTCTCATGTCACTAGTAAGATGAGATGTGATGTTAATTAAATCCTAATCTTATGATTAAGAATGGAATAAAAATTTTAGAATAAAATGAGAAATGTAAAATATTAACAAGGGTAATCCCTCCACTACCATATATTACAATTTGTAAAAGTAACTTTTCCATTAAGGAGTAAATAGATTTCCACTTGGTAGGATTTTAAAAATTACATTTTAATTTTTGAATTCTAAGATAATATTAGGTGAATTGATTTCAAAAATTATTTTCCAACAATTGATTTTAATATATATAGTCCTCAACTCATTTTCATTGATTCAAAAAATATTATATACAAATTCATGTTAAATTATGTTATTGTAAATTATTGTTGTTGAAATGCAACAATAAAAATTCTAACTTTGGGAATTGCCTTTAAGTCATGAGTCTACAAGATAGAAGATAGTTAGAGGATGCAAGGTATCTCCTATATATGCAATTCATCCAATACTTAAGTCATTTCAGTCAAAAAATAAAAGAGTATGCAATGAGTTTCTGTAAAATTTTTGACATCCCTATAGATATGAGGGATCACCTCCTATTTATAGAGACAATGGATGACAAGTAGTAGGGTCTTCCGTAATTTTGGAATTATTTATTCTAACTTTCAAGAAGAAGATCTTGAAGGTAACTATTCGCATATAGTATAAGGAGAATACCCCATGGGAGATTGCCTTAGAGTCTCTCAAAACCTCCTTTGTGGGTCTATCAAAATGGTTTCTTTAGAGCTCTTTGCTTGATAAGGTCCCTTGGGTTCTCTTTCTCAACACACTTTTCTAGACTTGTGGGGTTTATCTTCTTATGCACCTTTCAAAAATGGACCTCA
The DNA here is from genome assembly GCF_014633365.1 of Diospyros lotus. NCBI lineage: Eukaryota > Viridiplantae > Streptophyta > Magnoliopsida > Ericales > Ebenaceae > Diospyros > Diospyros lotus. The sequence continues at coordinate 9,146,363 of NC_068344.1, read as the reverse complement.
TAGGCCATGCATACATCATAAATAAATGTGTTTCACTTAGAGGAAAAAAAAACAAGTGTTTCTAAAATTTTTTGTTAATAGTGTCAAAATAAAAAAATAATAATGATATTTTCATCAAAATGGACAGTCAAAATTATTAGTCGAGTGAGAAAAATGATAAAAAATAATTCCTATTTTAATGAAAATATCACATAGTGGAGATTATTCGAGAGAGTCTCTCAGAACTTTCTTTGTGGGTCTATCAAAATGGTATCTTCGGAGCTCTTTGATTAATAGAGTCTCATGGGTCATCTTTCTCAACACACTTTTCTAGACTTGTGGGGTTTATCTTCTTATGGACCTTTCCAATACGGACCTCATAGACCATGCATGCTTCATAAATAAATGTGTTTCAATTAGAGGGGAAAAAAAAAAAAACAAGTGTTTTTAAAATTTTTTGTTACTAGTGTCAAAATAAATTAGTCAAGTGAGAAAAATGATAAAAATATTTCTCTTTTAATGAAAATATCAGAGTCCAATAAAAGAAAGCTCATCTAATTAGGAAGAGTTAGATCGTGCATACAGGAGAGATAAACAAAAGGAGGGGGGGGGGGGGGGGGGGGGGGGGGGGGAAAGAACAGTCAACAAGGGGAGTTTTTGGGTTTCAATTCTGTTTCCAAAAATGTGAGGTAGAGAGCTTGTGGGTGTGGGTGGCTTGGCTTCAAGTATGGCATTTTCTTGATATATATGTCCCCCCAAGCATGAACCATAAAATAAGTTGAGAGTGTTTGCAAGTGATGAGCTGCAACTGCAGACAAAAACCCTCTGAAATCACACACATGTTAGACACGCAAAACACCCTAACAAAGGATGGGCAGATTCTGCAATTACTTGCTGCAAACTGCATCCATTCATGTCTCGTCATCAAACCAGCTGCTTAATTAGCTCTGGGAATATTCCTATTAGTTCTTTCACATTGGTCCATTACGACTGATCTCTTTTTTAATATATTTCTGTGAATTTACCATTATTATTTTTTGGGTGTAGTTTAATAAATTTACTAATTGCATGTAATACTTTATAATATATGTAAATCATGTAAATATAAACCCTAAAGAAATTTAAATCTTTGTCGGAGAAAAAGTCACTGTAATCTCTTATTAACCAATCTTAGGGTTTAAGTGATCATTTCCATTTACACCCTTTAAAATTAAAAAGAAAAAGAAGAATACTATTGGAATAATGTGATTACCATTTTAAGTACAGATATTTTTTTTCTAGATTATAAGTCGAAATCAGTGAGGGGGCAAAGTGAAAGAAATGACCACCCAACAAGGGGAAGTGGTTATTTCTTCCACTCTGCCCTCATTTCAAACCTATATTCTTAGACAAAAAAATATTGCTCTAACATTTTAATCGTTTTAAATCGATATAAGTGAATATAAATAGAGAGTCTGGTATACAACAGTTTTGAATAAGGAACTTCATTTAGTAATTTGTATTGTTTTAAGGACATTAAACAAACAAAATTACTATACATAAGTAACACAGAAGATTCATCACAAGGACAATATGAACCCTTTTCATTCCCACACCATGCTCCCTCAGCTGTTCCGTTATTATTGCAGCAGAAAATAAAAAGAACGAAGTTACCAAAAAATATTTTGAATTGAGTCGCAGACAAGGTCGCTTTCTTTAAGACGTTTGGCGACTGTGCCCAGACTTGTGCAAGCAGTATATTAGCCCTGTCGTCCTCAGGATAAAACAGCCCAGAATCACCTCTGTCTCTGACCTCCCTTGCACTGAAGAAGACTGGAATACAAACACTCTTTGATTGCTTGAAAAACCATAAACAACCAGAATTTTTCAGTTGTAAAGAATAATTTTTTCTTTGAATGCTGGTTTTTTTTTTTTTTATCAGAAATTACTGCTTTCTCCTCATTTAAATAGCAAAAATACAGCAACAGAAAAGAAGAAGAAATAGGGAAGAAAACGTGGAGAGAGGAGGAGATCATGGAGAGATTTTTGGAAGAAAAATCAAATAGTATAGTTTAAAAAAAATTGTAGACTGAATCTTCTCTTTATTTTAGGAACAATAGTATGCACAGGTGGCCACAATCTCTAAGAGATAAACACTAATATTTTTATGAAAAAATTCACACAAGTTCCAACAGTTATCTTGGGCTAGACCATGGATGGCGCTTGTTGGCCCTATGCCGTGATAATGGCAACCAAGAAGAAAGCCAATATTTGAATTTATTGGTACCTTCCTGTCTCGCATTGTTATAGGTTCCATTAAGATTCCTTAACTCCCCCCTCATTCATAATTTTCAAATGCTTCTTAGCTTTCATGCCGTATATTAATGGGGTGTTGGATTTTACAGCCTCAAGATATGCAAAGGATTCTGTTGCCCTATAAAGTGATTCATTCAGTATATCTGTCATATCTATAGGCTATCTCTTGTTCAAATATAGAGGGTCCCTCGGGTTAGGACGTCTTGTTTTCTTTGTTTCACTATCAAAATAAATATATAATAAAATAAAATATTTTAGGATATAGTAATCTATATATACTACTTATGCTTTATGAGTTATGACAATGATTTTTAATCTAAAATAACATTTTGGTAATTTAATGGGAATACAAGTAAGTAAATTGATGTGGGCCTTATTTCTTCACTTAACACACATAATAATTCACAAATCACACATATTACATAAACATGTAAAAATATGTTTTTTGAACTTATTTGTAAAAAAAAAAAAAAATTAAACCCTAATTATCATTAATCGTGCTTCTTTTTAGTCTAAGAATATTGTGCTGCTTTTCCACCCACAGCCCTAGCCCTAATATACAGTTGCTTCATCTATGCCTCTGGTCAGTGTCAGAGACTTTGATGGATCTTTGTAGCATAAATGGGAAGCAGAATCCCAATCCACTTGTATTAGGATCAGATCAGTTCAGCCATTCCTTGTTCTTCTGCAGCGTCATGTTTCTTCCTTGTATAGTAGTGTTTGTTGCAGCTGCATTAACTGCATCTTATATATTATTATTAGTGGCGGCAGCAACTCAATGATTGTTAATGGAGGAAAGGCTTCCTTGTCTTCCCTTCCACTTGCATCTCTCGTGCACCATGTTTGGCGCCTGTTTGATTCACTATTTTTCAGAAGGCTACTGTTTGAAACCAAGTCGTCAAATACCATCTTTTGAGTAAATTGAGATATTATTTTCTTTTTTTCATTTTTTTTGCAGGGCGTTTAGTTCTTTCCTTTATATATATCTGCTTGTATAAATATAGGAGGCCACACACCAAGTATTTTGGGTGCTTAATTATTAGAGCTGCAGCCTGCATTGGTATATTTATTATATTTGCAATTTGTAGAGGCATATATGGATTCAAACACATCGGGCTACTTTCTGAACCACACAACTCTTCATCAGTCGTCAGTTTACTATCAAGAAAAGGAGGACGATGGTTTAATTGACTTGGGACTCAGTCTGAGAGCCTTGCAGCCTGAAGCTTATCATCCTTCTGTCCACGGTATTTCCCCTTCTTCATTCTTTCTACGCAGTTGCAGAATGCATCTTAAATTCCCACTTGATTACAGTCCTTGTTAGCTGGGTAAAGGGTATATGAATAGCAACTAAGCTTAAGCATGGCAAGCGGCCACCCTTGAAGCCCTTCTTTTGTCATTGAAAATCTTTATAGCTTCGTCTCCTCTGTTTTTCTATTTGGGACACAGCCCTCAAACTAGAGACTTGTAGTCCCCGTCCAAGCCAAACTCTCACTGGACTGCCACATTAAGGACAGTCAAGAGCTATTTTCACGTTAATAAACACCATGCTTTTGCTCCTGTCTGTATTAAAGTTTAATTTTAGGCTAATGGTACAAAAAAGCATCTTTAATTAAATCACAAGACTCCTTGCTTTGAGAGAGTTGGGGGACGATCGTTTTTCATGTCGTCCGGTATTTGCGTTTCAACGCACAGATGATTACGGCGGTCTGATAGAGTGGTCGGAGCTGAACCCGGAGCCGAGGCAAGGAAGAATTGCGTATCCCGGAAGCATGAGGCAGCAGCTGGATTGTGAAGATCATCATCATGACAAGGGAGAGGCCGGAGCTCAGAGCCAAGAGCGGTGGGCTTACGTGAAAGTGAACATGGATGGAGTAATCGTCGGGCGGAAAATATGCATTCTTCAGCATATGGGCTACTCTTCCCTCGCCCTTCAGCTTGAAGACATGTTTGGTAGGCATCCTCAAGCTTGAACATTTCAATTTCACACATTAATAACTTAAAAACAACAATACATCAAGTCTTAATTTTACGACATATAGAGTCAGTCTACCATATGATCAGTTCTATGTCGTTGCCTATAACCTATTTCATCACATACTATCTCTTTGTGAAGGTCAACAATGCTTGTCAGGGTTAAGGTTATTTCAGGCTGGGTCGGAGTTTTCTCTCTTCTACAAGGATAGAGACGAAAACTGGAGGACAGTGGGCGATGTCCCTTGGAAGTACGTTTTCCATCTTCTTTGCGTATAGACTAATTCAAAAAATTCCATATTTTTTCACCTGTTGGAACTTGTAGTGATTACTAATTACCTCTAGGAAGAAATTCTAGTTTTATTTTATCAGAGAGAGCCTCATTTGTTGATCAGTTGATTAACAAGCTGTTTAATGGGTCGGATCTGCAGGGAGTTCGTTGATCGGGTGAAGCGGCTTAGGATTGCACGCAAGAATGAGGCTCTCTCATTCCCTAGCTAATATTGCAATATTCATCTCTTTCTTCACCTAGTTTTTCTAGTGAATTGCTATGTTCTCACTCTTTTAAGGTCAATTGATGTGATGAATTATATCAATCTTAATTCATTCACATCATATACTAAATACGATTATATTGTAACTCAACAATATGTATGTACTCATCAATTAAGAATTACACAAATTAGCTATTAATTAAAATGTCATCAAGGCACGATACTTCTCATTGTGAGGAAAGCGTCCTCTTCGTATATAATTTTATACTTTTTGTTTATAAGAAAGTGTTCTCAAGACAGAAATTGAATGTCCTAAAATAATTAGATAAACTTAATATATAGATGAATCCTTGTACTTAATGATTAAGATTTGATTATGTCAATCGATTATTTTAAATTTATTCAAATAATTTAACAATTTAAAAAATTAAAAAAATTTGAAAAAATCTAAAATTGTTGAATAAAGAAACCAAGTCTTAACTATCAAGTATATAACATATCTAAATATTTCGCCTCTAATTAAGCAGCACAAATGGGAATGAAAAAGTAAACAGAGTATGGACAAAATGTGTTGGCAGATCAACATTTATTTATAGATGGGGGACTGCTTTTTGCAGACAGCCGTAGTCCCTATCTGCAATACATTCTTGGGGTTGTTTGAGCATTGAATGAATTGGGGGGCATGTATGGCCCATAGCTAAGCATAAATCCAAGCTTGCCAAGCTGTATTAGTTTGACAAACAACATTCTTCACAAAAAAGCTTCTTTGAAAAAGCCTCTAGTCCACACCCAAATTTATTACTTGTCAATTACATCGCCTTATTGTTCTTTTACAATTAGAATGTTATGAGTTTAAATTTTGAAAATAATTTATAAAGGCAATGATGGTAAAATGCCATTTAAAGAATAAGGTAAGATTGGAAGTAAAAAAGCAAGGACTTCGTACGTGTTGTCTTTGTAACAATAGAACATCTTGAGTATCAAAGGATACCGATATTAGTAGAGCTTGTAGAATACCTAAGGGCTAAGGATACTGAACCTCCAATGCTTTGTGTTCCCTGCATTGCAACCCTTTGACGTGGGACCAAATGCTAGAACTCCCATCAATGCTTCACATGTTCAATAGTTTATCCAGCAGCTAGTCCTCCATCCATTGAATTCATTTCCCAAGCTATAAAGGCTATGCCTATATATATATAATGACACAAAAAAACCATTAATTTATACCAAGGGGACAATAAAATGACAAATGGTCTGCAATAAGAGTAAGAAGAAGACGACATTCTTACATGGTGTCAATTCAAAGCAGGCTATTTTCACCGGGGAATATTAATACACTCAAAACTACAGGAATCCTAAGCAAATACAAACTGTTAACACCTCCCAGTTCACTGCCTCACCTGCACTTGTATTTCCACCATTGATATGGCCTTCCATCGGTTCCAGCCGCAACTTTACACTTGATCTTGATAGATGAACGAGATTTAGCAGCCGGGTTTTGTTTCAATCGCTAGACGCTGTCAGTCTCTCCAAAGCATCCGAGACATGCCTCATGGTCGGTCTTCTTTCGGGGCTACTATGCGTGCACGCCATTGCAATCTTTAGAACAGCAATCATCTCCTCTTCCTTGTCTGCATCATCTGCTAGGTACGGGTCCAAAACATCAGCGAGTGGCTTTTTTTCTTCGATGCAGAGCTGAATCCAGCTAACGATATCCATTTCTGAGGCACCCACTTGGACCACTGGCATTCTTCCAGTGATCATTTCTAATAAGATCACCCCATACGAGTAAGCATCCCATTTCTGTGATGGCTTTACCACTTTCAGTGCCTCAGGGGCTTGGTAGTAGGATCCAAAGTTTGCAACCGAGCTGACTGTTGCAAGTTCTGATGGAACATTGCTTTGTTGCCTTTGATGCAGCTTCTCGGATGCAATTCGATTGGATTGTAGGGTTGGGGATCCTCCAGCTATATTAGCAAGGCGTCCAAGTCCAAAATCAGAGATTTTGGGTTCCAAATTGGATCCAAGCAAGACATTGCTCGGCTTTAAGTCCCCATGGACATATTTTTTAGGACTGCATTCATGCAGATAAGCCAAGCCTTTTGCAATTCCTTTCATTATTTTCACTCGAACTGACCATGGAAGAGGCGCAAATGATGTCATTCCTGGCTTGCCTGTCAATATTAGAGATACAAAAGAACAAATCAACAAAAACATCAGTCCGATAACCAAAAGAATAAAAGAAAAATAAAGAGACTTCATTCATCCACTAAAGAGTAATACGACAATAACTTCTAACAAGAAAGTTTGATAAAGCTTACCGTGAATTGCAGTTGAAAGGTTACCATTCGGAATATAGTCATAGATAAGCAGCTTCTCATCGACAGACCAATAGTAGGCTCGAAGAGGTACAATATTGGGATGCCTTATCTTCCCAATCGCCTCCACTTCAATCTGAAATTCTTTAAACCGCTGAGATCCTCCTTCTCCCAATCTTCTCACAGCCAATGGGAGCCCATCTTCAAGCACTACCTTGTAAACAATCCCGATCCCACTCTTTCCTAGCACAAAGGCTGAAGCTTTCAGGAGCTCGTCCAAATCAAAACTCACATGTGAATCCAACGTGACAAGATCATACTGTTCTACATTATCTGACAACATCTCTGATTCATCCTTGGTAAAGCACAAACATTCTTTCCTTCGCTTCCATCCTTTTCCGAATTCATAACCATTTTGATCCTTCCTCTTGCTACAAGGCAAAAATCTTGAATAGCAATACGAGAATATCAGCCCAATTAGGAAAATGCCAATGATATCGCTAACAATAATTGCAATCACCACACTTTTACTAAGCCCTTTCCCGCTCCCATTCTTTCTTGCATTATCGCTGGTACCCTGTGGAGGGTAGTTATTTGGCAAGAAAGGGTACGACGAAGGAGAATTAGCCCCTGCTGCATCGGATGAACACGGATTTTTCAAGGGCGGGCCACAGAGACCGGGATTTCCTATAAAAGCTGTTGGCCCTCTGTTCATAAGAGCACCAGTTTGTGGTATCGGCCCGGTGAGCTTGTTGTATGTGAGATCAATATAGACCTTCTCAGGAAGGTTTCCTAGGCTAGCTGGGATTGGACCACTAAACAAATTGTGAGACAAATCAACAGTCCCTTGCAAATTAGACAAGTTTCCCACGTCACTAGGAATTGGACCACTGAATTTATTGAAAGAAAGGTCTAATTTTTCTAGGGAAACCAAACTAGCCCCAAATCCATCAGGAAGGGAACCGGTGAAATTGTTCTGACCCAGATCAAGGGTTCTCAATCTCTTGCACTGAAGTAACGAAGTGGGTATTGACCCATTAAAGAAGTTATATGATAAATCCACGTTCTGAAGAAATTTGAGCTTCCCAATCTCAGAATGAACAGGCCCAGAAAGGGAATTCCCAAAGAGGACCAAACTCTGAAGCCCCTCAGCTTGAAAGAGCCCAACAGGCAAGCTTCCAAAAAGATTATTGTTCCTCAAATTTACATGTCTAAGCTGAGAGAGATCTCCAAGGGAAGAAGAAAGAAACCCGGAGAGTTTCTTCTTTGGGATGCTGACAGAAATAACTCTTTGTTCTTTGCATGTAACACCATTCCAAGAACAAGGGTTTTCATCAGAGTAGTTCCAGTTACTCATTGACCCTTCTGGATCTTCTCTAATGGACTGTTTGAATGACAAGAGAGCCAAACCCTCATCATTCAAAGAACCCACTAGAATTCCAGATTTACATAGCACCAAACTGAGCAGAAACAAAGCAAGCATCTTCCTAAAACTACAAGAAAAAAAAAAGAAAAAAAAGGGGTAAACAGTTGGAAATCAAAAGATGGGCGTCTCAGTACTTACCTCTCTTGCCCAGGAAACCAAGTGATGTAGGAATGGAGTTAGAGAGAGGGAAGAGAGAGACACTCAGAGAGAGAGCTTTGATCTTTGACAGCAGAAGGAAGAAGAAAAGAGTAAGTACAGAAGTAAAGTTGGTTTCAGCTGGCATAGGCCTTGGGAAAATAGACAGTATAACAATTAAAAAGGAAAAAGGAATCCGATAATCATGGCACAAGTAACATTCCTTCAATTTCCAGGGAATTTATCGTGATATGATCGGACGGCCGGCATTGAAAGCCAGAAATGTCATCATACTTGGGGGTGGGGCCTCTCTTCTTTGGTCCTCGAAATTGTTAAGGCCACAGGCTATGATACTGGCCAGGGCCCAAACCAAAATTATAGGGAAATTTGAAAAAATAAGACTTTCCGTATTCAATTTTGAAAAAATATGATACTTTAAAATCTTTATAAAATTAGAATTTTTAAAAATTAATTAAATAAAAATATCCCTACTTTAAATTAGTTGTATGATCATGTCTTCGTTTGTCACGCATATCTACCCCTACTTTAAATTAGTTATAGGATCATGTCTTTTTTTTTTTTAATGCATATCTGTCCCTATTTTAAATTAGTTATAGGATATTGTCTTCATTTTTCACGCATATCTGCCCCTACTTTAAATTAGTTATAGGATCTTGTCTTCTTCCTTCATGCACATTCTCACTCATCTATCTTTAATTTCTTTCACTCGTTTTTCTTTTTTTTCATCTAAGCATTGTTGCTTCGTCTTTTTCAAAATCATTGTCGTTATTTCCTTTGCAAATCCAATAGCTTGTCTCCATATCGGGCATGTATTTATTTTCTTATTTTTAAAAAACTTTGACCATTACGATTTTTTGAATGAAAACGTAATGGGTTTGTAAATGAACTTGCCTCTAATTCTTCATTCAAAAGCTCGATTGAGTGAAAAATATGAATTTCACTAGTTTGAACATATATCGATTGATATATCGGTTAAGTCATGATATATTTCAACCGATATAGATTAAAACACAACACATCATGAAAAATGTTTTATACCGATTGATATATCGGTCATAAAACCGTCATCCTTTCTCAATTGATATATTGATAGCATGTTATTGGTTGAGATCTTATATAAATCAATATCTATTAATCGATATATCCTTATAAGACCGATATTAAGAAACTGATATAACCTTAAACAACTGATATATTTTTATACTTACAGAATCGATATGTTTTAATTTAATTTAGAAATTGATTCAATTTATATTATAGACCTTTCTCGTGTTTGATCTTTTTTGTTGTTGCAACAACTTCTCCATTTTCCTCGTCTTCGATCTCTTCTCCTGCAGCCATTTCTCCACCTTCCTTGTCATTCACCTCTTTTGCCATAATTACTACAATGTCATATTCTTTCACCTCTTTTGCCATAACCACGTGTTTTTTTACCCCTTTTATGAACATTCAACACTTTCTTACTGACAGTTCCAACCTGACACAACTCACACCAGAAAAGAAACTTCTGTTTAGTTTCATATATCGGTTAGGAACCAATATATTATTGCAATATAATTCACTTGTATCCTTTGTTTATTATCACAATTAAAAACATCTTCAACCCTATGTTTATCATCATCCCAATTAACATCTTCAACACCATGTCTAGCATCATCACAATTAACATCTTCAAGCCCATTCTCATCCACATCATCATCACAATTAACATCTTCAAGCCCATTTCCATCCACAATATCATCACAATTAACATCGTCATGCAAACTTGTTAATGGTGAAGCATCAAACGATGTCTTTTTAATCCAAGGAGGTGGAGGGTCACGATCGGCAACCTCGGGCTGCATCATGGCGCCCGATTGAGGGTCACGTGGAAACCATCCGTGTCTCGAGATGGCGCCTGATTGTTCTCTTCCATGTGAATATCCATCGTGTTGTGTGAGCTAATCCGAGCCATCCATCTTACCTTTCTAAAACTCTATCCCAGCCATCCAAAATTGCTATTTAGCCCTCATTGGGATTTGGAGCCATCGTCGGAGAAAAAGCCAAAGAAAAGAGAGAGAAATGAGGGAGGAAAATGGGAGGTGTTCAAGAGAGTTCTCGCGAGGATGCCTTGTGGCCTCGTTCATCTTTGCTCTGTAAGCTCTATATATGATTTCTTTTATTTTTCTAGTTTGATAGGTTGAGCCCCTAATCTGTATTAGTGATTATCGAGCATTTTTGAGTATCGAATCAGTGATGTATAGAGAGTTTGTGTGAGCCATTTTGAGGGTGTAATCTCCTTTCTCATATAGTGTAGTGAGCTCTTCTTACTGGAGCTCAACGTGGACGTGGCCCCGATTTGGGGTGAACCATGGTAAAATCTCACTGTGTTATTTTTCTTTCTATTGTGTGCATGTTTATTCCCTTTTGTTATGAGTTTTGCCTCCGATTGAATCTCTATGATTGGGTCAAAAGTGGTTATAAGTGGTATCAAGGTTACGAGTGAGTGTGGCTTGTTTTATATGTTCGTCAAACAAGTGGTATCAGAGCCATTTCTTTAATATGTACTGGTCAAGTTTTTTGATCCCCTCAGAGTTGGTGTGTTCAAATCTAGGGTTTTTTCTAGCCGATTGTCCTGTCTGAATCTCTAGGGTTTTTTGAAGAGTCACTATCAGTAGTGATTTCGACAGTTGGAAAAAAAAAAAGATGAGAGTTGTACTCTCTCATCACAAAGTGCTAATTGCACTAGAGTTGGATGATCGAAAATGGTCCAATGAGCAAATTGCTAGGACCAATGAGATAAGGGAGGAAGCATTCAATTTGATATTCCTTTATTTGGGGGATACTGTGATTGATTTTTTCTAGCCGATTGTCATGTCTGACTCTCTAGGGTTTTCTGAAGAGTCACTATCAGTGGGTGTTTATTATGTGTCTCTATCAGTGTCTAGGGTTTTCTTAGGGTACCTTCATGTAAGGCGAAGATGATAACAACCCGATTTGAAATCGAAACATTTGACGAGAAAAGAGATTTCAACAGTTGAAAAAAAAAAGATGAGAGTTTTACTCTCTCATCACAAAGTGCTTATTGCACTAGAGTCGGATGATCAAAAATGGTCCAATGAGATAAGGGAGGAAGTATTCAATTTGATATTCCTTCATTTGGGGGATACTGTGATCAGGAAGGTAGATTGTATGACTAACTCTCTTGATCTTTGGAATATACTTGAATCTCTATATGTTGTTGTTTTTGCTCTTAAGTTA